>NC_142877.1:87517500-88240000 GCF_051225735.1 Oryctolagus cuniculus | reverse complement strand
GTCCTCAGGCCACTCTTTAAATGCTTCCTTCACACCCCTTTCCTCCTGTTTTTACCTGAGCCTCACCCCAAAAACAACTATTTTGCTTTCTGTCACTATAGAGAGCATGCATTTTTTTAGAGCTTTACAAAAATTGATCTATACAGCATATACTTGTTTTAGTTTGACTTCTGTTACTCAGCATAATTGTTTTCAGATTAACTCACCTCATTGCATTTCTCAAAAATTCACCCTGTTGTTGCAGTACTATAAATAATATTACATATGGGACCATACTACTGATTATACCAGTCACCAATTGCTGAGAATTTGGGTTGTTTGTAGTTTGGGCTATTAAAATAAAACGTCTATGAGCATTTATATACCAGTTTTTGTATGAACATATGCTGTATTTTCCCTTGGCTAACAACAAGGTTGAATGAGAAGGTCATGTCTAAGTGTTTGCTTACATATAGAAGAAATTGCTAAACAATTCTCCAAAGTGGTTGTATTCCTACCAGCATTGTTTGGAGTTTCAGCAATTCCACATCTCTGACTCAATTTATTTTATCTGATTATCTATTTAATTTTAGATATCCTAATATGTCTATAGGGCTCATTTTTAACTTTAAAATAACTACTCACCATGAATAAGAAAGAGAAATACAAAAATAAATAATATGTCACCTTCTCTTTTTAAAAAAAATTCTTATTTATTTGAAAGGCAAAGTTACAGAGAGAGAGAAAAAGTATCTTCCATCCACTGGTTCACTTCCCAAACAGCTGCAGCCTCCTCCAGGTCTCCCATGTGGGTGCCGGGGCCCAAGGACTTGGGCCATCTTCCCTTGCCTTCCCAGGAGCATTAACAGGGAGCTGGATCAGAAATGGAGCAGTTGAGACTTGAACCGGCACCCACTGGGGATCCCAGCCCAGCAGGCAGCAGTTTCACCGACTACACCACAGTGCCAACCCCAATATGTCTGTTTCTTTCACCAAGAGGGCACTCCATGAGGAAATAGTCAAACACATAATTGTAATATGGTATGGTAAATTCTTCAATATATGTACATAGCAACTCTTTAAGGAACATAGGGAAATGAAGTCAGAAGATTAGGGGAGAATTAAGTATTTGGCATCTGAAAGATAGTTTGACATTATCCAGGCAGAAAAAAAAAAACAAAGGCATAAAAGCATAAAAGATCATGACAGTTTTAGACAGAGAAAGGTCTGTGTAGATAGGGTGTAAATAGTGGGGTTGTCATTGGAAAGAAAGGTAAGTTCAAATTTTATAAGAATTATTCCTTCCTGTTAGGAGGATCAAACACTTTGAAGCTGGGTTTCCAGATATGTGCTTCTGAAAACAAAAAAACAGACAAGGGCTGGCACTGTGGCTCAGTGAGATAAGCTGCCACTGGCAACACCGCCATGCCATATCTGACCACTGGTTCAAGTCCTGAAGCTCTGCTTGCTATCCAGGTCCCGATTAATGAGCCTGGGAAAGAAGTGGAAGATGGCCCACGTACCTGGGCCTCTGCCACCCAAGTGGAAGACCCAGAAGGACCTCAGGGCTCCCTGGTTTCAGCCTGAGCCAGTCTCAGCTCTAGAGGCAGTGTGGAGAGTGAACCAGTGGATAAAGGTCTCTTTCTCCCTTCTCTATTAATCTTTGTATCAAATAAATAAAGAAATCTTTTTAAATTTTTTAAAAATTTAAAAGCAGACAACCTCTGAAGAATGGGCTGGATAGGAAAATGATATAAGCAGAAAGACATTTATGTCGCCACAATCATGTGACCAAGGGGAAGTGATGAGGGTCTAGGTTCATGCTTTAGTTTTCAAATAGAGAGATATTGGACATGATATATTTTTGCAAAATACAATAAAAATACTTTCCTTCTCTCTTCCTCCCTCCTCACCTCCTCTTCTCTCCCTTTCTCTCCTCTTCTTGTCTCTCTCTAAGTATGGATTTCATAAATAACCAGAACTCTTTAGTATATACTTAAGTTGGAATCCCCTGAGCAGGAAAGCATTTGGGTCCTTAGAATCCATCTATTCTTTTAGAGACTTCAATGGCTATTTAGTCTCTTAATAAGAGAAAACCCACAAAACTGCAAAACTCATAGCATAAGCCTTTAGAGAATTTGCAGAGGGTTTTCATTAGATTATATATGTCTTAGCATCCAGCACCACATTCTCTTCTATAACTCCATTAAGTAGGAATAATTATTCTTGCAGTGTATTTGAGAGTTCTATAGGGCAAAAGCCGCAGCATATGGTTTGACTCTGATCGGTCCCCTGGAAAAAAAAAGAAAGAAAGAAAAAGTTTACATTAAAGTGGTGTATGGTATAAATTTATAAGTAATACTACTGCCTGGGGTATATAAAAATTCTATCATTTATGGCTAAAAATTGTAAAAAGGTCCTTTCCACAAATTTTATTGTTCCATAAGAATGAGTAGTAATTTCACAGTATAATAAAATGGCTACATCTATGTATTACCAAACTCATCTTAATATTTCTCTTATACTAGGAGTTGAAACATATTTGAATGCCTCATTTGCCTTCATACACATTTGAGAGCCTCATCTGCTTTCATAAGTATACCATAAAAATAATCTTAAAAATACTTCCCAAATATTCAATAGACTGTTTCCCTACAGCGAAGATTCCTAACTTGCTTTTGGTCTAGAAAAGAATAATTACCTGTGTCTTTTTCCTGAATAAAATTAAGTAAGTATGCAGGTAACAGTTGTCTGTAATTTACTTGAATGTATTTATTCAATGAATATTTCCTGGGTTCCTACAAGATGCACTACACAGAGTTTAGCTAAATAGAACCAGCCCGTCATATTCTGATTATGTTGTTTCACTCTCTGGTATAAAGTTTCTTTAATACTGTACACTTCAGGGTTTCTCATACTTGGCACTACTGACACTTAGAAAAAGAAATTTTTCTGTGCAATGGAAGATGTTTGGTAGTATCCTTGTCATCTGCCCACTGGATTCTCATAGCGCTTCTCTCCAAGTTGTAACAACCAAAATGTCTCTAGACATTAACACACATTTTCTTTGGCACAGAAGTCAATCTCTATTGAGAAGCTGTACTCTTATCAAACAAAAGAGAGATCGGTCTTTCACTCTCAATAATATTACTTGTGACTGTTTTAAAATTTCCTTTAAGGACTGGTGTTGTGGCGTAGTGAGTGAAGCTGCTACCTGCAATGGTGGTGTCCCACGTGGGCACCGGTTTGTATCCCTGCTGCTCCACTTCTGACCAGTTCTCTGCCCGTGCACTTGAGAGAGCCTCAGAAGATGGTCCAAGTGTTTGGGTCCCTGCCACCCATCTGGGAGACCTGGATGAAGTTCCTGGGACCTGGTTTCAGCTTGGGCCAGCCCTGACCATTGCAGCCATCTGGAGAGTGAACCAGTGGATGGAAGATCTCTTTCTGTCTCTCCCTCTTTCTGTAACTCTGACTTTCAAATAAATAAATAAATCCTTAAAAAGTAAAAATGAAATTTACTTTATATGAGTGAAGTTTAACATGTTTTCATTTGATTATTATTGATAGCCTTTGCCTATATTTTTACCAAAGTTTTTATTTGTTGACACCTTTATTTAGTGGGGCATCAATCCTTTGACTATAATGTAAGTTAAAAGTACATTATCTCTAAAAATAAATAAAATATTAATTTGAAAGAATTATTGAACTGAATTTTAATCCAAGATTATTTCTAAATTATGCACAAAACTAAGAAATAAACGTAAATGTCTCATTATGGTCTTAGAATCATATCTATGAACTACATGAAATCTGTTCTCTTTTTATTAATAAAAAATAAAAAGTTTATTACATTACTGTTTCCTAATGCCAACATCCCTTTTTATCCTGGGAATCTATCAGTTGGCTAACAATATTCTATTTTTTAGATGGAAATGTAGGTAAGTTTTTCTTTTGAAGTACATTCTTTGAAGTTATTGTTTTAAAAGATCCAGTATTATTTTATCTCTTCTAAAATCCTGTTATAGCTAAATAATTGTAAATCAATGTATATATTCAATAACTACAAGCAATTTTGTAATGCAAAGTGGTTACAATGCAGCATTAAACTTGTGCTATTAAATTTAGTTGAGTCAGCACAGACTATGAAAAACTGTAACAATGACAGTAGAATAACCAACCCCTATTTCCCAGCATAAGTGTTGAATCCAGCTTTACACTGGTAGGAAAATGTAGCTCCTGGATTTTACGTAACATGTAAGAAAACCAAGCTGCAGTTCTTGATTCAGAAGCAATCTCCAGTCACCTCAGTGGGTTAAGACTGCAGTCAGCATCTAAGCAGGCCTGAGGAAAGTCAAGGACTGGAATCTACTCCCCCAGCCCGAGAGTTCTGGTGCAGTATAACCAGAGCAGCTTGCAGTGTTTTTTCAAGAGCTCTTACCGAAAGAAATTTTTCTGAAATCAGTCTCTCTGGGTAACTTATGTACTTCACCCTTCCTTATGCTTTTTAAAAATCTTATACTACTATTGAGAAATAGGGTGGTGAAAGGGAGAAACTGGAAAACAAGATCAGCCTCTTGTCTCATCCACTCCACTGTGGTGAATGGTACCACTCCGTGGCTATCGGTTACTCTAAAATAAGTAGATAAGGATGACCAAGGAAGCTCTATGTCATCACAAACTAAATGCAATCTGTAGATTTTTATTGTTCGAAAAGGTGCTAACACAGCCATATGTTATTAGCATTAGTATTCATTGTGCATAGAACAGGAATACAACAATATGTTATTAATCATCACTCTACTTCCGTCTTTCCTGGCCCCTTGTGATGATGTTCTGACGTTTCATATCCATGTTCTATTGCACATTTTCTAAGAGTGAAGATGTTAGGTCTTTTTAAAATCAAAAACATTTACCTATTGATATGCCTTTCTACGCTTGCATATCTGGGATCATTCTTCTTTTTGACATTTAGGTCTGCCAAGATCCACCTTAATTTTCCAAAAGTAATAGAACTGAAATGACAGTTTAGTATAGGGAAACAGGAGCTTTTTTTGGTTAAAAACCCTTTGTTTGGGAGTGGCCCTTGGCTCAGAGGTTGGAATGCTGCTTGGGATGCCCATATACCTTATCAGAATACCTGGTTTATTTTATTTATTTATTTTTTTTGACAGGCAGAGTGGACAGTGAGAGAGAGAGACAGAGAGAAAGGTCTTCCTTTGCCATTGGTTCACCCTCCAATGGCCACCGCGGCCGGCGCGCTGCGGCCGGCGCACCGCGCTGATCCGATGGCAGGAGCCAGGAGCCAGGTGCTTTTCCTGGTCTCCCATGGGGTGCAGGGCCCAAGCACTTGGCCCATCCTCCACTGCACTCCCTGGCCACAGCAGAGCGCTGGCCTGGAAGAGGGGCAACCGGGACACAATCCGGTGCCCCGACCAGGACTAGAACCCGGTGTGCCGGCGCCGCAAGGCAGAGGATTAGCCTGGTGAGCCGCAGCGCCGGCCAGAGCTTCACTTTCTAAATATCCACAACAGCTGATACTGGGCCAGGTTGAAGCCAGGAGCCAAGAACCCCACCTGGGTTTCCCACAGGGTCGCAGGGATCGAAGCACATACACCATCAACTATTGCCTCCCAGGCACATTCATCGGAAGCTAAACAAGAAGTGAAAGTGGGAGTTATCAGATGCGAACTTACCAAATGAAGGATTAACACTCTGCACAACATTGCTTCCCAACTCCTACCCTAGGAAATATCAAAAAAAAAAAAAAAAAATCAGGTCATATAACTCTCTGTTGTATCTTCCAATGGCTTTCCCTTGTAGCTAAAGGGCACTCGAACTCCTTGCTCTGGTCTACGAGAGTGTGTTACCTGGCCTGTGCTTTCCTCTGATCTTCTCACCCCTCTTCTAGCCCCTCCCACCAGTCTGTGGCCAGGCCCATCCAACTCTATTTCAGTCCTTTGGACACACCACGCTGATTCCTTCAGGGCCTCTCATCTTCTACATAGAATTACCTTATGGAAATTCACCGAACTTGTGTCTTGTCATTTAGAATGAAGCTCAGAAGTCACGTCCAAGCTGAGAGCTACCAATTCCTAAATGTTTGATTTTAAAGAATATATTTATTAATTTTCATTTCATTTGAAAGGCAGAGGGACAGAGACAGACAGACTAAAGTTCTTTCAGAGATCAGTTTGCTCCCTAAATGCCAGCAACAGATCGCATAGGTCCAGGCCAGAGCTGGAGGCCAGGAGCTCAGTTCATGTGTTCCACAAGGGTGGCAGCCACCCAAGTACCTAAGTCATCGCTTGCTGTCCCCTAGAGTGTGCACTGGCAAGAAGCTGAGCCAGAAGGGGAGCCACAACTCCAACCCAGGCACATTGATAAGGGATGCAGGCATTTTAACTCCTGCAACTGATGGTCCCCTCCTATTATTTTTTAACTCACTGTCAGTTTTATATCTCTGGACTCTAAAGTCAAGGAGAACGACCCCATGCCTGCCATCTTTATTACAGCATCCTCAGAATCTTGCATAATGCTTCAACATGGTAGGCACCCAGTAAATACCTGTGGGAAGTGGTAAATGAATGGAATCTATGATTGTGCTGAAACCTTGTTTTTGGAAACATAATTTCTTCATGGGGCAGGGAGGAGAGGGATTCCTCTGTTGCTGATTCCCTTTGTGTGTCTAGGAGGATTTTTAAAACTATATCAAAGATGGCGCCGTGGCTCACTAGGCTAATCCTCCGCCTGTGGCACCAGCACCCCGGGTTCTAGTCCCGGTTGGGGCGCCGGATTCTGTCCCGGTTGCTCCTCTTCCAGTCCAGCTCTCTGCTGTGGCCCGGGAGGGCAGTGGAGGATGGCCCAAGTGCTTGGGCCCTGCACCTGCATGGGAGACCAGGAAGAAGCACCTGGCTCCTGGCATTGGATCGGCGCAACGCGCCTGCCATAATGGCCACTGGGGGTGAAGCAACGGAAAAAGGAAGACCTTTCTCTCTGTCTCTCTCACTGTCTAACTCTGCCTGTCAGAAAAAAAAAAAAAAAAAGACTATATCAAAGTATTGCATGTTTCTACTCATTTCCTTCTAGTTTATTTTGACCTACGAAATATATAGGGAGAATATTAGCAAAAATCTTTTGAGTCAATCATTTGTATTTTCCAATTCTTGGAACTGAACCAACATTTTTAGGAATCCACACTTAGAGCATTTGGAACTATTTGCACAGGACAGTATTTTGAAAATGACTGGGCAAACATTGAAGGTATGGAAGCAATGAGTTAAATAATTAAAAGAAACAACTGAAATCTCCAAAATCCAGGCAATGAAAACCACTTTTCCAGTGGTAGAGAACAACACCATAACTCTAAGTACTTAGGGAGGAAAGTATCTTATTACAAAACCTATAACTCACTTCCTCTGTGACATTAACAGCAAAGGGTTTTATTTCAGCACTTGTGTACAACACCTCCTAATTCACAGGTCCTGTACAGTGAAATAGAAAAGGAGGTTTAGGGTACCCAATTATGAAGGGGTGCTATTTTTCAAATATCTTTTGTTTGGTTAACTTACACTGGGGTTACTGTAACAACTAAAACCATGATGTGACAGGATCTTCGCTCTTACGGCCGAGGACTGTTTAATTTAACTGTACAGCTTTGACACGTCCTCTTACTGCTTTGAAGCAACGAGTGTAAGTGGGCCCTTAAAAAATTAGAAGTAACTTTTAGTAATAAAGTGAGCAAGAAGCATCCTGGATTATTTCTTCCTTTAGGCCTGTCTATCCTCACATCATCACGTTTTCAGGAAGAAGGATCGGCTGAACGCTGGCTCCAGCTAAATCCTTTTTAAGTGCTACTTCACTGAAGGACTAGAAAGTGACAATTCCTATCAAGCGGGTTTTTTTTTTTTCCTTTCCTTGCCAGACTGCAGGGAAATCATATTAAATGGAGAGAAACCACAACTCAGCTATTGGCCTTCCACTCAATTTTTCATACAAATCCAAGGTCAGGCTTAAAGCGTCCATGAGGTGCCTTTAACATAGAAAACGTTATATAGTTGTGTAGCTACTCTGAATATCATGACCACATTGCATGACAATTAAGAGGACGCTTTTAACATGGTGGTAAAGATGGGATTCAGTGCCATGTGGTGCTTGAAGACTGTACCAGTTTTTATGTATAATGTGTTTTTATTGCATATAGATCACAAAGTTTTGCCAGTAAGCAGAGTTGACATACTTGAATTAATTTCTTAATAAAACAAGCATTCCTTTTAGAATAGTCAATAATTTAAATCAAATTGGTTTTGACCCTTGTTTATATTCCTGTGGAACAGTAGTCTTTCTACTTTTTACTTGTTGAACATTATGGCTAGTGGTGCATTAAGTCTGTGAGTATAAAGTAAATTGAAATTATGTTATCACAAAAATTAAAGGAAAAAAGCATAAAGAAGGAGGGAGGTTTGACGGAGGGTGGGAGGGAGGGAGGCAGTGAAATATGAGGTAGGAGTATCTTCTTGGAATTGCGTTTGTGAAATACTGAGTTCTGTTCTCTTTATATTAATAAACAATTTTAAAAATCATCTTATTACATATAAAGTATTAATTTATAGATATGTATCTTCTTATATAAAGGGAGAGTTATGTGTGCTCTTTAATCTGAAATTTCCAGTCAGAAACAAATTACCATACTTTTCTTATTTTTTAAAATTTTTGAAGCACATGATTATTATATGTATGTAATTGAATAAAAATGCCCTTATATTATACAACTTTTGTTTTCAGGAAATAGGCAGTACTTGCTTACATTTTTATAGAACTTTGAATACTTTGATTTTTTTAATAAAAAACTTGATAACTCTCTTTCCAATTATTCATCTGGAGGGAAATGCAAATAGTAAAGTGCATCTGCTATGAGTCAGTTCCTAAACCACTCTTAAGCCTCTTGGTTAACATCTTCTATGAATTGACTATGTGATGTTTGATAGAGTCCTGAACTCTATGTTTTCCTGATGACTAGATTTACCCTTCAGTAACATTTGCTCATCATCAATATTCTGTGAAATGAGGTGACGTTTCATTGGTAGAAACAGATTGAAAACTTGTGTCTCCTATTTTGTCACATCTGGGTGAAGCTCCCGATGAGATTGTTTTTACTTTCTTTTAATCTTACAAAGAAATGTTAACATTGAAGAACTGACCCTGTGTTCAAAGTTATTGTCAGAAACAGTGAAGTCATTGGCTTCTGTTTTTAATAATGCCTCACAAAACACAGAGACTCATTAATCATAAATGACTGCAGATTTCCTAGATTCTGGCATTGCTAGGGGGCTTGAGGATTCTTCAGTCTTATAACTTTGAGCAGACAACAGCCTCATGACATTGCACAAAAGTCAGCAGTGATAGAAAGATGAAACAACAGTTGAAAGCATTAAAAGTCTTAGAAAGCAGATAATTTTATTGCATTTCACTAAAATATAACTTTCAACTATTTTTAGTTTTTGTTTCACTTACAAATCAATCAACAGCTATTTATTGAGTGACTACAGTGCGTTCAGCACCATCTAGCCCTATAGGGAATGCAGAGACATGAGAAATTCATTCATCTAAGAAATGTTCTATTGAGCATCTGAATGTGAGGCTATGTGTTGAGTGCTTTGGAAATCCTCTATGCCTTGGAAAGATGAAGATGAAAAAATTCCTTTCTTCAAGAAACCTGCATAAATCTAGAGGTGTGTTACAAACTGAAAGTTGTACACCCCCCAAAATGCACATATTGAAATCAGAATCCCCTGTGTGATGGTATTAGGAGGTGGGGCCTTTGGGAGGTGATTACACAGAGCCCTGGAGAAGGGGATTTGTGTTCTTATGAAAGATCCCAGAGAGCGCTCTAGCACTCTTTCCACCAATGAGAAGACAGACCTGGAACCAGAAGAGAGCCTCGCCAGAACCTAACCATGTTTGCACCCTGGCCTTGGACTTCCAGAATTGTGAGAAATAAGTTTCTGTTGTTTCTAAGAATGTGACACAATATAATAACATAATTTAAAAGAAAGTAGTTTTGAATATTATTTATATAAGAAAATTATTTGATGGGGCTGGTGCTTTGGCATAGCGGGTAAAGCTGCCGCCTGCAGTGCCAGCATCCCATATGGGCGCCAGTTTGAGACCCGGCTGCTCCTCTTCTGATCCAGCTCTCTGCTATGGCCTGGGAAAGCAGAAGAAGATGACCAAGTCCTTGGGCCCCTGCACTCTTGTGGGAGACTCAGAAGAAGCTTCTGGCTCCTGGCTTCCGATTGGCGCAGCTCTGGCCATCCTCTCTTTCTCTCTCTCTGCCTCTCCTTTCTCTGTGTAACTCTGACTTTCAGATAAATAAATAAATCTTTTAAAAAAAATAAAATTATTTGATTATGTTTACATAATTTAATTTTTGGAAATGACTTGATTTAACAACTGACTAAAATCTCTGAAAATTTAACAAACTGAACATCCACTTTTGGAAGCTGGCGTGAACTGTCACCAACACATCGAAGTCAGACTCAAGAGACAGGAATACCATTCAGTGCAGGCAAGATAGAGGCTCAGACCAATTTTGAATGTAGGAGTCACATGACTATAACTGTGCATTAGCGAAGATTTATCTAGAAGTAGTGTAAAGAATGAATTGAACTGAAATCGAATTGAAGAGCAAGACACTAGGTAGGAAGTTCTCTCAGTGGTTGAAAAGGACATAATGAAAAGGTAATTTACAATAAAGAAAGTTGGAAAAGGAAGGAAGACACCAAGACCTATGTGACTGTAGGAAAGTATAGTTCATATGTCTTGGCTATTGATTGGATCTGAAGTTGGTTGAAGTTAAAAATAATAGCAATTTCAGCTATTAATCTTGTGCAATGCACATCAACTCCATTGACAGGATTAGAATCATAAAAAAGTTTTTGAATAGTTTAAGATCACTAAGGTTATGTTTTTTTAAAAGTAAAAATCATTTAGTGTAAAGAAAATAGTATATTATCCTCTATAATGCCAGACAATCAGGAAATCTTGATCATTTGAGCCCAATCACAAAGTTAGTTATTCGATATATTTGTGTGCACAGTGGTAAAAGAGACATGAAATATTCAAGAAAACTGATTACTTGTTACCATAAATTAATAGTGTGGTGTTTCAGGGCCAGCACTGTGGCCCAGTAGGTTAAGCCACTGCTTTGAGACACCAGCATCCTACATTGGAGTGCAGGTTCAGGTCCTGGTTACTCCACTTCCAATCCAGTCTCCTGCTAATGTACATAAAAAAGTAGGGAAATATGGGCTAAATACTTGGATCACTACCACCCATAATGGCAACCCAGACAGAGTTCTTGGCTCTTGCCTTGACCTTGTCAAGTCCTAGCTGTTGTAGTTATTTGAGGAGTGAACCAGCAGATGAGAGTTCTTTCTCTTTCTATCTCTCTCACTGATTTTTGAATAACTAAATATGTTTAAAAACAGTACAGTGTTATACTTTTTTAAAAAAGTATAATGATTGCATGTAGAAGCATTTTAATACACTGAATGAAAATTAAGTTTTGTATTCCTCTTACTTGATCTAAAATGGTGAAAACATAAAAATAAACTTATATCCAGATTACTTCCAGTTGTAGCGAAAGTGAAAATTGATTCGTATTTTATGTTAAATATATTCAATTTGGGAGAATATTTGGATTGACACTTAAGATGCAAGTTAAATTTCCCACATCCCTATTGCAGTGACTGCAGTTAGATACCTATCTCCAGCTACTGACACAAGCTTCTTACGGATGCAGACCCTAGAGGCAGCAGGTGATGGTTTGAGTAATTGGGTTCCTGCCCACGTGGGCAAGCTGGATTGCATTCAGGCTCCAACTCAACCCAGTCCATCATGGGAATTTGGAAAGTAAACCAGCAAACAAGAACTCTATTCATCCATCCTTCTTTCTTTCTTCCTCTCTCTGTCTACTTAATTTTAAACAGTAAGTAATAAATACCTTCAGTTGGAATAGAAGAATGATTAAGAGTGAGGAATCTGAATCACAGATCTATCAATAACTTGCTGGGATCATTTAAAGAAGTTACTTAAGTTTTCTAGACCACATTTTTCTCATATTGTAGAACAAAGATTATTGTATTATCCAACTAAAAGCACCAAATACATTACAAATACTGAATGAGACATTTCGCATAAAAGCATGTAGAGCAGTACTCAGCAAGGAGATCTAAGATGGCTAAATAGAGGCCCTGCACTCGCCTCCATCACAGAGAAGAAACTGTATCTACATCCCAGTGATGTAGGCTTGCATCTACTAGTGCAAAATTTTCAGATAACTTGTAATCAGCTTGCAGCACATGAGTAAGCTACTCTCTGAGTCCTGCAGCTCCGGGATTGTGACCACTGAAGTTATAGTGTAAAGGGTCATTTATGTTCACCTAATGGGATCTGGGCAAGATCCTACCTGCATTCTACTGCGCCAGAACTTTGCCTTATGGTGCACAATCCCCACCATATCCTGCCTGTAAACCATGGAGCCTAGATAAGATCTCCACTGTATCGTGCCACTGGGCAACTGTCATATTTGGCTCCATAGGTTAAGGACATTTCTGTGCTTGCCCTGTGGTGTCAGAGAAAGGTTCCATCTCCATTACACTGTTGTAGGGTCATGACTGACAGTGCACAATCCTGAGCATTACCTATGCTTTACCCATGGCACTTAAGTGAGATACACTTCCTGTCCTGCAGTCCAGAACTGTGCTTATTAGTACTATATCCCTCAGAATCACTTGACTCCACCCTCTGATACTTGCCAGTGCACAATCCCCAGCATAGCCTGCATTCACTCCTGGGGATCTGGGCAAGGCCACTTTCACATCCTAAGGTGTTGAGACGAGTACTTTTGGTGTTATCTGCCCCAGCACTACCCACATCCAACCAGTAGAGCCTGGAGAAGGTCCTAAACACATTCAACAGTTCCAGAGCCACAGTTATTGGTGCCACAAACCCCAGTATCACTCATACTTGCCGAATGAAACAGGGGACAGCACCCTCTGTATTCCACAGCACAAGAAACAAAACTACTGCCACCATAAATGCTTGTATTATTGACACCAACTTCCTGAGACCAGAAAACACACACTTTTGGAAACCCACATCCACTTCAAAGTCATACTACTACCTCTACATATGTCTACCAACTAGACAACTATGCCACTCACAGGCAATGCTGACATTCAATCAACCTGAAGAAATCACTCAAAGGATACAATACTGAGTGTTTGACTCACCTAGAACCAAAGCCAAAGCAACTACCAAACTAACTCTCCACATTCCATCTAAAGTCCTTTTTGGTGAAAACTACTCATGGAATAAGGATCTGTTAACACCAGGTGCATGGACATCAGTGTGGGGACACTGGAAACAAAGAAGCAAGGGAGCATCCTGCTTTCAAAAGAACACATTAGTTCTTCAGAAATGGGTCTTGATTTAAAGGGAATAAATGAAGTGTCCAAAAAAATACTCAAAATAGTAATCCTATGGAAATTCAACGGATTGCAAAAGAATGTAGGTGGACAATTTAAAAAAATGAGAAAATTAGTGCATGATATGAGTGAAAGATTCAACAGATATAAATTATTTAAAAGAATCTATCCAAATTGGTGGAGCTAAAAACTTTAATCAGTAAATAAAAAATATGTTTAAGTGTTTCAACAATAGAATAGATCAAGTGGGAGAACTATTTTTCTGGTTTTGAGGACACGACTTTCAAAATAATCCAGTCAGACAAAAATAATTTCAAAGAATAAAGGAAGTCTATGAGTATATGGGATACCATTAACCAAACAAACATGCATATTATAAGAGTATCTAAAAAAGAAGAAAAAGGAAAAACATTGAGATTCTATTGAATGGAACAATAGTTGAAAACCTGCCAGATCTTCAGAGACATGGACATCCAGATACAGAACATCCAGATACAGTCTCAAACGACCCTGGCCAGACTCAACCAAAAAAGATCTGCTACAAGGCATGTTATACTCAAATTGGACAAACAAAGAATCTTAAAAACATTGAGAGAAAAATGGCAAATGAAAACTCAGTAAACTAACAGGAGACTTCTCAGTGGAAACTTTCAAATCAGAAAACAATGGAATGATTTATTGAAGATCTTGAAATGGAAAAAAAAATTTCAAACAAGAATACTACCTCCAGTAAAGCTATCCTTTAGAATTGAAAGAGATATAAGATACTTCCCAGAAAAGCCAAAATAGGGAATTCCATCAACACCAGACAAGCCCTATAAGATATCCTGGAAGGAGTCCTACATTCAAAGTAAAAGGATCATATCAATCACCATGAAAACACATCATCACCAAACAAAGCACAATGCCAAAAAGAAATGGAGAAGAGAATCCAAATTTAGTATGACAAAAACCTACCAAACATGAAGATAAACAACGAGAGTCAAAAAGGAGCAGAGGATCTATAAATCTGTAAGCAATCAACAAAATGACAGGAGATAGTTCTACTCTGTCAATACTAACCTTACATGTAAATGGACTAAATTTCCCAGTTAAAAGATACACAGTAGACACATGAATTAAAAAAATCAAGACTCAATTGTGTTTTGCCAAAAGAAACTCACTTTACCTGTAAAGATACACACAGATTGGGGCCAGCGGGTAAAGCTGCTGCTTGCAGTGCCAGCATCCCAAATAGGTGCCAGTTTGAAACCCTGCTACTCCTCTTCTGATCCAGCTCTCTGCTACGACCTGGGAAAACAGTAGAAAATGGCTTAAGTCCTTGGGGCCCTGCACCCACGTGGGAGACCCAGAAGAAGCTTCTAGCTCCTGGCTTCGGATCGGCACAGCTCCAGCCATTGCAGCCAATTAGGGAGTGAACCATCAGATGGAAGACCTCTATCTCTCTCTCTCTGTCTCTCCTCTCTTTGTGTAACTCTGACTTTCAAATAAATAAATATTTTTTTTAAAAAAATGCATATGTACCAATGCCATCTCACTAGTCCCAGTGATCAATTTCTGTTCACAATTGATCATAATGATAGGCCTAAGAACCAAAGGGATCACAGAAACAAGAATAGTGTCTGCAAATACTAGCTGATAGAATAAAAAAGGGAGAGAATGATCCAACATGGGAAGTGAGATACACAGCAGACCCATAGAATGGCAGATGTCCTAAACAACACTCTGGCCTTAGATTCAGCCCTTAAGGCATGCGGATCCGGCTGAAAAGCCCATGAGAGTATTTCAGGCATGGAAAGCCAAGACACTCTGGGGGGGGGGGGGGGAACCTAAATGAAAGATCTCCGTGAGTGAGATCCCAGTGGAAAGAACGGGTCATCAAAGAAGGAGGTACCTTTCTCTGAAGGGAGGAGAGAACTTCCACTTTGACCATGGCCTTGTCTAAATATGATCAGAGTTGGTGAACTCAGGGGGCTTCCATAGCCTTGGCAGCTCATGACAAAAGCCTAGGGTGATTACTGATGCCATAAACAAGAGTGTCAGTTGGTAAAGTCAACAACAGGAGTCACTGTGCACTTACTCCTCATGTAGGATCTTTGTCCTTATTGTGCTGTACATTGAGATTTAATGCTATAACTAGTACTCAAACAGTATTTTTCACTTTATGTTTCTGTGTGGGAGCAAACTGTTGAAATCTTTACTTAATGTATGCTAAACTGATCTTCTGTATATAAAGAGAAATGAAAATGAATCTTGATGTGAATGGAAGGGGAGAGGGAGTGGGAAAGGGGAGGGTTGTGGGTGGGAGGGACGTTATGGGGGGGAAGCCATTGTAACCCATAAGCTGTACTTTGGAAATTTATATTCATTAAATAAAAGTTTGAAAGCAAAAAAAAAAAAATGCATACAGATTGAAAATGAAGGGTTTCCTCTGTCTATAACTCTCTCTCTGTCTCTCTCACTAACTCTGCCTGTCAAAAAAAAAAAAAAAAAAAAAGGAAAGAAAATGCCAGGTTTCAAAAAGACACACTATGTGAGTGGAGACCACAAACAAGCAGGAGTAATATACTCATATCATATAAAAATTTTTAAATTTAAAAACTTTAAAAAGACAAAGAGGGACAATATATATTGAAAATAGGATAAGTTCAGCAAGAAGATATAATGAATATAAATAGATACACACAACATAAGACTACCCAAATATATAATATATATTGTATAAAGCAAATATTATTAGATCTATTGACAAAAATAGATTTAATACAATAATAGAGGGGGATTTCAACACTCACTAACATCAAAAGATGAACCACCTAGATAGAAAATCAACAAAGATACATCAGAGCTGAGACATGCTATAGAGCAAATAGACTAAGCAGACATTTATAGAACATTTTACTCAACACCTACAGAATATACGTTCTTTTCATCAGCACATGGAGCATAGGTATGTGGTGACAAATAAAATCTCATAATATTTTTTAATTTTTAAACTTAAAGAGAACAAATTTCATGTATTTCAAATATACAATTTTAAGAGCATAATGATACTTCCTACTCCCCCCTTCCCTTCCTCCCTCATTCTCACTCCTCCTTTTAATTTTCACAGTGGCATATCCTCAATTTACTTCACAATCATAAACCTAACCCTCTACCAAATGAAAAATTCAACAAATATCAAATATAAAACCCATTGGTCTTCAAGAGTATAGACTAGGCCACAAATCAAATCTCAGTAATTACTTAAAAGTTGAGAAAATACTACATATCTTCTCAGAACACAAAAGAATAAAATTATAAATCAACACAACAGAACCCCGCTTGCAAATCCATGGAAATTCAATAACGTGTTCTTGAATGAACACTGGATCACTGAACACATTAGCAATGAAATAAAAAATCTCTTGAAGGGCCAGCATGGTAGTGCAGCGGGTTAGGCTTCTGCTTGCTGTGTTTGCCTTCCTTCCGAGCACCAGTGAGCCCCAGCTGCTCTGCTCCAGATCCAGCTCCCTGCTAATGCACCTGGGAAAGCAGCAGAAGACGGCCCGTGTACTTGGGCTCCTGTGACCCACATAAGAGATTTGGATGATGCTACTGGCTCATGGCTTTGGCATGGCCCAGCCCTGGCCATTATTGCCATTTGGAGAGTGAATCAACAAATGGAACATCTCAAATAAAGGGAGAGCACAGGAGATTTTAACAATAATGTGTAGTGTACTTTAAGCTATGGACAATAGGAATTTTAAAAATGCTTTTTATAAGACTTAGAAGCTAAAATCTCTTAAGTCTTATAGGTTATCACTGTCTATTGAATTCTGGGACAACTATTAATTTATATTTGCACAGTATTAGGAATGTAGATTAATAAAAAAGATTGTTAAGAACTTGCAGCATGTTACATTGCTGTTGGATAAAGTGAAAGATATATAGGAAACAAATTTAATAAAGTCAGATAAAAATCACCTGGAAAAAGGAATGGCATTCATTCAAAGTTGTTGAGATGAACTTGAGGACTAAAACAATAAGAGCTAAGGATCATCGCCTCCACTCAGCAAGTGAATTGGAAGGTGAAGAATGGCAAGTTCCCAGATGGCTTCAGTTTAGTTTGGCGCTGAAACACATATCCTCTACTCTGAGAGAAAATGATGTTTCAGCATTTCTGCTCCTATGAAAAGAAAAATGAAGAATTGTAAATTGTTTAAGAGGAAGTTCATTTTCACCAAGCTTTTAGATTCAATTCCAAAAGGCCAAAAATAAATCCATTCATGTTTGGATAAACACTTGTAAATATTTCAATTTCTAACAGATGACAAGGATTTTAGGGGCTTTTTTTTTTAGATTTCTCAACTTTTTCTCCTTAAAAAATTGTTTAAATGAAATAGCTGTTTCTTAAGCAAGTTGCTGAAATACAGTAGCCATAGCACATAAATTATGACTCTCACTTTCTCTCTTTTGAGCTGCCAAGTTCAATTTCATATATTATCCAAATTTTTGAAAGCATGCATTGGAAGATATTTCCTAAAATAGGCTTCAGCATGTGCAGCTGATTATTAAAGTGTATTAAAGATACCCTGTCCCTTTTAACGAGATAATTTGATTCTTTATTAAAAAGTATTCAGGTACAATGATTCATATATGTCAAACACTTGCATTTTAATCATAGGATAAGTGTACTGATATTTTTCATCAGTTGTCCTACAAAAATGCAATACATGATCATTAAATATGCTACGACCAAAAAAAATCTTTTACTAGTTAAAGCCAATGATATTTTTGTGTTGATGAGGGTTGTTATTTTTGAGATGATATTCATCCATTCTTTTTCCAGCATCTGTTAAGTTTCCATTCAGCCAGATGATTAACCATATCAAAGAGTTTCCTTGCAGAGTAGGCCAAAGCTGGTATCTGTTTTTTGTCCAAGGCAATAAGGCTGATGCCAAAAAAACAGTACACAGAATTATTGAGGTAGGGCTTTGGCTACTCATATATTACTTCAACATTTACTTGCTTTTTTATGTTTACATATATGCTACAATAGAAACCAATCATTGTATAACTTTTACAGCACCGTCAAATCAGTTCAGAGCAAAGCTAAAATGAGAATTTCCATATACTGCATGATCCATATATAAGGAGCACTTTTCAGAGCAGATCCATGAAGTAGAGACAATTATACAAAGACCAGAGAATTTAAATAATTCACCAAATCCTGTGTACAAAGATGGACAAGAAACCAGGATGATAAACTTGGTTGCCACATTGATCCTTTCCCTGTCTCCCTCAATACCCTCCCATCTCACATACACAAGAATAATCTGTTAATAGCTTATTCAGAAAAAATCCATCTCTGTTACATACAAATATTTCTAAGAAAAATTTTAGAAGTCCTGCAATGTTATAAGAAAAAGAGTTACAAAATTGTTATAAATAGAGAAAAATTCACCAGAAAAAGTCACCACAGAAATGTCCCAAAGGATTAGAAAATTGTAACACAACATTACAGTATGAACACCATCACCAAACAACAAAAGAATATTCAAGTGTAGCAATTGTCAATGTAATTGAAGACCAGAAACACAAAAACTCTGAAAAAGTTGTACAGACTCTAGTGTATATTCAACAGTTGACACACATGCAACTGGACAAAGAGAATGAAACTGGGAGAATCCAAAAACGAAATAGAAGTTAAATAGAAAAACAATTTCAGAAATAAATCTTAACCTTCTGAAAGAAAAGGAGAGTAGACACTAAAGACAAAACAATAAGCATAGAATACAAGAAAAGGTGAATCATTGTATATATAATTGAAATTACCTACAAAGAAAATAAAACAATAGGACAAAAAGGTAAATATAATTAAAGGACACATTCTTTTTTAAAAATTTATTTATTTATCTGAAAGGTAGAGTTACAGAGGGAAAGAGAGAGAGAATCTTCCATCCACTGGTTCACTCCCCAGTGATCACAATGACCAGGGCTGAGCCAAACTGAAGCCAGGAGCCAGGAGCTTCTTCTGGGTCTCCCACATGAGTACAGGGGCCCAAGCATTTTGGCCATCATCCACTACTTTCTCAAGCGCATTAACAGGGAGCTGGATTGGAAGTGGAGCATCCAGGACTTGAACTTGCACCCATATGGGAATCCGGTGCTGCTGGCAGTGGCTTTACCTGCTACACCACAATGCCAGTCCTAAAAAGCAGACTCTTAAGTAGAATTATATCACTTCCATATATAGAAAGACAACATTATGTGCTCAGAACAATGAGATATTTCTATGTAAGTTTATTGAACATCTAAAGAGCCTAGGCAAAAAGAAATTATGTCACATATATGAGAAAGAAAATAAAGCTAGCATCAAACTTTCTAGTGAATCTTTGTCATGTTACCCCAGGTTTTCCCTTGAGATATAAAAAGGAAAAGACACATAGTTTGAACCTGAAGATACCCAAAGTATAAAATTCACACTGTCCACCAGAGGATTAATTCCTTTCAAACAGCAGAAAAAGACTGGGACGGTGACCATTGTACATCTTAAACCATAGATTGAAAAAGGGAAAGTGCAAATACTTGGTCCCTGCCACCTTATGAGAGACAGAGATGAAGTTTCAGGCAACTGGCATTGGCCTGGCCCAGCCCTTTGCCTTTTGGAGCTTCTGGGGAGTGAATAAGAGAATAGAAGATTGGAAGATCTCTCCTGTCTCTCAGTCTCTCACTCCTCTGAGTGTGTGTGAGTGTGTGTGTGTGTGTGTCTTTCACCCTTTCTCTGTCACTGTGTTTTATAAATACATTAAAAAGATTTTTTAAATAAAAATAAACTTTTTAAAGTAAATAAATAAAATGGAAGAGATGACAATTTGACAGAATGAAACTGTATGCTATGGACTTTGACTATATAGAGATTCACAACAAATGAAATTTTGAGGAAGGGATGTATCAGTAAATACATAAATTTAGATAAGTCTTGTATATCTAAATCAGTCTAAAAGTCAGGATCAGACATAATGGGAAAATAACAGTGGAGGCATTTTTGTTAAAGATGGTAAGAAGATAAGACTGTCACTGTCAAAACTGCATAGTTTACGTTTTATGCAAGTATTACCCAGTGAAAATAAGCTGGAAGAGTAAAGAGAGGTGTGCAAAAAAACTGGAAACTAAAGTTTTCTTATTTAGTAAATGCAATTACTAATTAACTAGAATACTTAAAACATTGTGTAGAAACTATTCACACAATTAGATGTTTCAGTTGAATGGCAATTAAAAATAGAGAGATATAGTCATCAAAAAGAACAAGAACTAATTAGAAGACTCACTGTGTAAAATATCAACAGGTTAAATTTTAAAATTCAATATAATTATAATGAAGATTCCCACAGGTTTTATTGTCTATCCTACAAGAAATAAATACATTGACTCTAGAGTTCAATAAGAAAAACAAACAAACAATAATGGACAGTAAAACTCTAAATAAAAAAGCAAGGTTGGAGACTACTACCAGATAGTAAAATAGCAAATAAAAAGTGAAATTTTGATATTAAACCAGTATGGTTGGGGCCTACTAAAGTCACTGTTATGGACCAGATTTTATTCCTCCAAAATTCATTAACTCATAGAAATAGAGAACATGCCTTGTTTGGAGACAAGGCAATTGAAGAGGTGACTAAGGTTAAATGAGGTCACTAGTGAACCCTAATGCATGTAATTGGTCAGTTCAGAAGGGAAGGTTGGATCACAGACACACCTAGAAAAAAGACCCTGTGAAGGCACTACAAGCCAAGAAGTGAGGCCAAAAAGAAATCAACCCTGCCAGCGGCTTGATGTCAGACTTCTAGTCTCCAGAATAGTAAGAAAATACATTTTTGTTATTTGATCCACCCAGTCTGCAATGCTTTGTGATGGTTGCCCTGGAAAACTAACACAATCATAATATAAGAAGAATATGTGTGATGGAAGATCTTGTGATTGTTGAAAAAAAAATTCCAGAACCAAAATATGGAAACAGAAAACAAAGAAAAAGCTTTTCTGTATGTGAATATTAATCACTTCAGTATCACAAAAAGAGTTATCAGAAACAAAGTTAAAAGACAAATGATAAGCAGAGGGGTGACTGGGTCTCATGTAGAAAATACTGTTTAATTAGTAAATCTCTGTAGCAAAAATTGGCAAAAGATGTGAATTTATAGTTCTCAGAAAAACAAATCCAGTTGTCCTTTAACATAATGAGTGATGCTCTGTTTCAATCATAGTAAGAGGAAATATAAGTTAAGGTATAATTTTCTAACATTAGTAAGATTCACAGTGTGAAAACATATCCAGTTGTCAAGGCTACCACAAAGCAGGCTATGTGTGGAGTTCAAAGTATGATTACTTACAGAAAGGAAGTTGACAACATCTAAAAATGACAAGTGTGTTCACTTTTTGACCTTTTAATCTCTGAAATTTATTCTGTTTTAATGAGAGCCCACCTCTAGAATACATACAAACAAGTTTATTCATCTGTTGTAGTAACGGAAGTGTTAAAGCAATCGATGTATCTGAATCCAGGAACTGATTCCATAGGTCACAATGCATCTATTTGATGGAATAGTACATAGCTAGAGTAGAGGAATGATGAATTCCTTTAAATATATACTACTGGTCAGAGTGGAAGACAAGGACAGGGAGTGAAAAAAAAATACTGTAATGCTTTTATACTGTTCTGATTTCTGAAAATATGAACTTTGGAGGAAAAATGTGTTCTGTATATAAATAATCCTGTAAAAAACAGACTTAAACAAATTTAGGGCAACCTTTCCTACCAGCTTTCCAGATAATTTTGTATTCTAGTTGTCACTGTTAATAGCCAAAGGCTAATTTGTATTTGATGCGATTTGTCAATTGTATCCAAATCTACTTTCTCTTTTCCTTCCTTTTCTTTTTCCTTCTTTCTTCCCTTCCCTTCTTTCCCTTATTTTTTCATCTCGCTTGTATTTTTCATCAATTAACTTTTTTTCCATGTGGGCTATATTCTTAGGATGGTTAACACGGTGATGCATGGAAGCTTTAGCTGGCATTATCCTAGCTAACAATATAATTTCCTTTTCCAAGGTCTAAGAAGTCCAGGGACCAGCATTGTGGCACAGCAGGTGAAGAGGCCAGCTGTGAGGCAGGCATCCTTTATGAGTCATAGCTGCTCCACTTCTGATTCAGCTACCTGATAATGCACCTGGGAAAGCAGGAGAAGATGGAGTAAGTCCTTGAGCACATGCCACCCATGTAGGAGACCCGGATGGACTTCCAGGCTCCTGGCTTAGGTCTGGTGCAGCCCCAGCTGTTGTGGCCATGTATGAAGTGAACAAGCCAATGGAAGATCTCTCTGTCTCGTCTCTTCCTCTTTCCCTGTAACTCTGCTTTTCAAATAAATAAATAAATTTTGGAAAGGAAAAGGAAAAGGAAAAAGAAAAGGAAAGGAAAGGAAAAGAAAAGAAAGGAAAGGAAAGGAAAGGAAGAGAAGAGAAGAGAAGAGAAGAGAAGAGAAGAGAAGAGAAGAGAAGAGAAGAGAAGAGAAAAGAAGAGAAGAGAAAAGAAGAGAAGAGAAAAGAAAAGGGGGGAAGGAGGGAAAGGAGGAAGGGAGGGAGGGAACCGCAGGGTCCTGACTTACATGTGCACTTCTTTGAACCAATCTCTATAGGCACCTTGATTATAACTACACAAATTTTGTCCTGTATGCTCCCATGACTTGAATGTACTCTGATAGGCGATTCTATTTTGCAGTTCACTTTCTCCTCTGGAGTTGTGGCAGTGACATGAACATATGTTGTGGTGGCTAGTGCAGTTTCCATGACTGACCACATCTGCGTACAACCATTGACATGAGTTTGGAGGATATAGCAGGTACATTGTGTCCAATAGGGGATCCAACAAGTATATTGTGTCCAATATGCTAAAAGCACTGTGAGAAGATAATAGAATGCCATGATAGAGATTTTCAACTACGAAGCTTATAAAGGCAAGTACGTGGCCAGTTAAGATGCTTGCACCCCATGTGGAAGTGCCTTGGACAATCATTTGGTGATCTTGGAATCTAGCTCCTGATTCTTGTTAATGCAGACCCTTGGAAGCAGAAGGTGATGGGTGATGTTGCAAGCATTAGGTCCTTGTCACCCACGTGGAAGACTTGGATTAGCCTCCTGGCTTCTGGTTTCAAATAACCACCTCTGTGCCCTCTACTCTCTCGCCCTCTACCCCTGTGACAGGCTGTTGCAGGCATTTGAGGAATGAATGGCATGGCAATGGGAGCTCTCTCCCTGTCTGTCGGTTTCTCTGTGTGACTCTCAGGGCGAGGAAAAAGAAGTGTATAACTTTGTAAGAATCAAAGCATAAGCAGGAACAAACTTACAATTCTAACATAGAAACTGAATAACTGTAATTTAAATGAAATAAGAAGACCTAATAATTACTTCCCATTTGAGTAATATGCAGAATGGGTATTTTGATAGTCTCAAGTTAGACTTTATAGTTACGATAGTTATGCACAGGGCTGGCGCTATGGCTATCTACAGTGCCAACATCCTATATGTACATTGGTTCAAGTCCCACCTGCTCTACTTCTGGTCCATCTCCCTGCTAATATACTTGGGAAAACAGCAGAAGATGGCATAACTCCTTGGGCCCCTTCTGCCTTGTGGAAGACCTGACTCCTGGCTTTGGATCGGCCCAGACCCGGTTGTTGCAGCTCTTTGGGGAGTGAACCAGCAGAAGGAAGATCTCTCTGCATTTGCCTCTGCCTCTCTGTAATTCTGCAGTTCAAATAAATAAATAAATCTTTTCTTTAAAAAAAAAGATAGTTATGTACAAATCCTATGCATTCAGAAGTAAGTGTACTTGGCATCTAGATCCATTGAAAAATGACTTTCCAATATCAGGCAATAATACACCACAAAAGAAAAACATATAATTCTGATTTCAGAATGCCCTAATTAATTTTCAAGTCCAATAAAACCCATCATTTAGTCAATGTTTTGGAGTGTTATTCTAAGTATAATTTTATAATCATTTCCAAATCTAAAGTGAAGCTAATGATTATTGAGTAAATAGACAATTTTACCCAGAATGGTTTGGAGTAGATGCTTATACTATTTGAATTAATGAATCATTTGACACAGCTAGAATATATCCAAAGAACAAACTCAGAAGAAATGATTAGCCTTGAATCCTGTTCTTAGATTAGGCAGTCATAGGTCTATAGGTTGCACCACTTAGTTTTCTCAAATGATTATCAGCCAATTAGATGCCATCTAACCAGACTAAAACATGGACTAGAGGTTTAAAATATTCTTTATCTAAGGAGTGAGCCTGCTGTGTTGTGCTGGGCACTCTGGAGGACAGGGAGGTGTCAAATATTTGTCTCCTAATGCTGGGCTCAACAGTCACTAAAGATCTTGGATTTCCAAGCAGGATTAGTTAGAGAGGGCCTATCATGGATGCTTAAATCTCTAAGAAAACATTAAAGAGTGACTTTTAATTGGCCTCATGCAATGGTAGAGGATTAACCAAAGGGGGTATATTTAGACAGAAAGGTGTTAGATTAGTCCAAACTCACTGCAATAAACTGTGTCAGATTCTTCTAAACAGAATTTGGAGTTCAGACTTAAAAGACATTATTTCAGAAATTACAGTTAACCCTGATTATGAGAGTTTTACAAATTATATGTTTTGACTGTATGCGGAGTAATAGCACCCTTTTTCTTTAGGTGTTTGCTCAACACTCTAATTAGCAAATATAATTTGATGTAATTTAAGTCTTGTGTTACATTTTATTTCTAAATAAGCTAGAAATTATCTATTATTTTAACAAAAATATATATGTTCACTCTATGCTAAGCACTGCAAACACAAAGAAATATAATCCATTATCCTTCTGCTTATGAATATCAGTCAAGGAGAGAAAATATGCAACAATTAAGCATATCATAGGGTAGATTTTCTAACGTCTGCAAGATCACTCAAGTTGCAGAACAAATCATAAATTAAGTTGTATGGCCAAAAGTAAGACAACAGTGAGGCTTTCATAGCTCAATAGTCCAATATGGAGATGAAGTCCCAGAGGGCAAAACATTGAATTACAGTCACCACTTGAAACTGATGATGAGGACAATCATTTGGTGCAGCAGTTAAGATGTCCCTTAGGATTTCTGCATCTCATATTTGAGTGCCTGCATTTGAATCCAAATTCTGCTCCAGCTTACAGCTTTTTGTAATTCTGCACCCTTAAAAGGCAGCAGGTGATGACTCAAGTAGATGTGTCCCTGTCATCCATGTAGGACGCTGGGATTAGGTTCCTGGTTCCTGGTTTCTATCAAACACAGCCCCAGCTGTTGGAGATACTTGGGGAGAAATCCGGCAGATGGGAGATCTCTCTCTCTCCCTCTCTCTCTCTCTCTAATTCTGCCTTCCAAATGAATTAATAAATCTTTATAAAAAATTGATACTGAAATAACAAGAAGTCAACTAGCTTCCCAAGGTCACATTCATAGTAAATGGAAGACCTGTAGAGGTGAAATTCAAAATCAAATATGGACTTCAGTTTATGCCTTTGTAACTAAGAAATTAGAGAAAATAAAGAATAGTGTGAGTCCCAGACTTCTGTCTTCGATAACTGCAGAGATAACATGCTAGTATTAAAAATAAACATTAGAGGAGAAGGAACATTTTGGGGGTAAGAGTTAATTAAAATTTATGTTTGTTGAATTATTTGAGAGCCCTGTAAGAACTCTAAATGGAGTAAGCTGCTGTTAAAAATAGGAATATGGACCTGGGAGAGAGTTGAAATTAGAGGTAGATATTGGCAGAGCATTGTATTGAAGTCATAAACTCATTGAGGATTGAGCAAGGTTAGAAGAAATCCCACGGCCAGCACCGCAGCTCAATAGCCTAATCCACCACCTGCGGTGCCAGCACACTGGGTTCTAGTCCCGGTCAGGGCGCCGGATTCTGTCCCGGTTGCCCCTCTTCCAGGCCAGCTCTCTGCTGTGCCCCAGGAGTGCAGTGGAGGATGGCCCAAGTGCTTGGGCCCTGCACCCCATGGGAGACCAGGAGAAGCACCTGGCTCCGGGCTTCAGATCAGCATGGTGCGCTGGCCACAGCAGTCATTGGAGGGTGAGCCAACGGTAAAGGAAGACCTTTCTCTCTGTCTCTCTCTCTCACGGTCCACTCAGCTTACCAAAAAAAAAAAAAATCCCAGAGTTGAATATGATTTGATACTATAGAGACAGCGAAAGGTAAGATTAAAGTGATCAGAGGAGGGCAAGAAAAAAGAAATTTCAGTGTTGAGGGAGAGGAGAGTTAAGGAATTGTCAATGTCAAGCCTTGGTCAAGTGAAATAATGAATGAAAAATGATGGCTGGCCGGCGCCGTGGCTCAATAGGCTAATCCTCCACCTTGCGGCGCCGGCACACCGGGTTCTAGTCCCGGTCGGGGCACCGGATTCTGTCCCGGTTGCCCCTCTTCCAGGCCAGCTCTCTGCTATGGCCAGGGAGTGCAGTGGAGGATGGCCCAGGTGCTTGGGCCCTGCACCCCATGGGAGACCAGGAAAAGCACCTGGATCCTGGCTCCTGCCATTGGATCAGCGCGGTGCGCCAGCTGCAGCGGCGGCCATTGGAGGGTGAACCAACGGCAAAAGGAAGACCTTTCTCTCTCTGTCTCTCTCTCTCACTGTCCACTCTGCCTGTCAAAAATAAAAAAAAATAAAAAAAAAATGATGGCTGGACATGTACTTAAGGCAATGTATTGCAAAGAGTTTCAAGGAAAAGAAGGGGAGAAAATTCAGGTTTCTGTTGATTGAATAGCACTCATACGTACCTGAAAAAATACATGAAGGCCTACAATGGCACAAATGACAAGCTAACTGTTTTACATGATGATTAGGAGATTCAAAAGGAGTAAACTGGAAATTTCTGTAACTTCCTCTCAAATATTCTATGAAGTGACAACTGCTTTAAAAATTAAAATCTATTTTTAACAAATACAGTAAATGAAATTACCTTTCAATGTGCTATCTCAAATACACAGAGCTATGTTTCTGTGCTTATCTGTGCTATTTCAATCAGTAATGTGTACCTGTCCTGAATGAAAAATGTACAGAAAGCAGTTAAATGATCAAAATGGGCTATAATATAAAAAAAAAAAAGCCTATACTAAACTCATGAAGGAAACTATAAGGAGAAAATGAAGTCAATCAATTTGATGATCATTAAAAACACCAAGCTCACTGAAAGTAGATTGTCTCTATGTAGCCTCTCAGCCATAAGGAATCACTGAATATCAGACATGGGTAGAATTTGAAGAGACAGGGGCCAGAGTTGTGGCACAGAGGGTTTAGCTGTTGCTTATGATCTTGTATGCCTTATCAGATTGCCACTTCAAGTCTAAGTTGCTCTGCTTCTTGTTCCAACTCCTGGCTAACGTGCTGAGGAAAGAAGTAGAAGATGGCCCAAGTTCTTGGTCTCTGCCATCCAGGTGGGAGAACTGGATGGAGTTCCTGGCTACTGGCTTCATCCTGACCCAGTGCTGGATGTTGGGGCCATCTGGAAAGTGGTTTAGCAGATGGATGGAATCTCTCTCTCTCTCTCTCCTCATGCTCTGCTATATCAATCAATTGATCAATCTTAAAAAAAGAAACTGCAGACATAAGGAAACCAAGGCTTCAGGCACTACCATAATCTGCTAAAAGTCACTTTGCTAGCGGTGGTGAACTATAAAACACCTACCTCCTTGATTCCAAGTTATATATTCTTTTGACTACATTATACTGTCCTCAAAAACTTCTTTTCTAAGGAATTTGAATTGAAACTTGAAAATTGTATATACCCAGTCAATTATGTTAACTATTCATAATAGATTGACAAATGATTTAGTTTGTTTGATTGTGTAGATGAATGAATATATTATTGGATTTATTTCAACTGCCATTATCCTTGCTTCTCATAGGAAAAATGATCAGTTTGAGTAACAGAAAGATTAAATTTCAAATGAGAGGTTGGTTTCCAATGATTGTGCAAAAAGGTGAATCCACATTACCCAGCACCATTAGTTTCTTGATATTTCGCTGCAGTGATTTTTTCCTCTATAAAGTACCAATGAAAATTTAAGAATCAACAATGAGCAGAAGAACCAGGCTCCCTTCTCCTTAAATGTAAAATGTTCATGTACAGGCCATGGCATCCATCAGAGTATATTGGCCATAATGACAAATTCTTTAAAAAAAGAATTTAAATTTAGGGAAATTTTTGTATTTTATCTCTAGTTTTTGTTCCCAAAGAAAGAAAACAAGGGAATGAATCCAAAACTTAAAACCTTTAGGCTTTTTAAAAATTAGCATTGCCTTATGTTTGTAATTATAGACTCTAATGTAGGTGGTTGTTAATTAGCCAAAAGAAATAAGCGGATATTTTATTTTATGCACTTATTTCTCTATATATCATACTTCAATTGTATCTTCATTTTACAAATAGAAATGAGCAGTAATCAGTATTGCAATGATGAAAGTCCATATTTTAAGCCTTTATAATAGAATAAATTATAAGCTAAAATTGGCATGTTTTCACCATTTAAACAAATTTTGAACAAAATTGAAAAATATTTTAATTTTAAAAATCTGACTTTAATGGTATATATATATGTATACTAGCAGTTATATTATTAAGACATAAATATTTTATTTAAGTATACAAAATGGAAGATTTTTGCTCAAAATATGACCACTATTGCTCATTAAAATCACTTAGATTGACAATAAACATGGATCATGTAGACACAAATCACCTTAGAGGATTAGATTTAGCAGATAGCAAAATTATTTGTTGGGAATGACGTGAGAGGGAGCTGAAAAATAAGAAAACCTGCTTTACAATCAATTGTAAGAACGACCAAGTAGGAAAACTTACAAAGGTCAGCACTTAGGTTTATCACAAGTAAGAATCTATACTGGAATTTGGGAGTTAGAATTTCTCTGCCAACCCATAACTTCAAAATGTCAAACTGGAAACTTTTATTACAGATTAAGCTCCTCTCATGAAGTGACGATGAGTTATAACGACTTTTTTCCTTGCTATCACCTATTTCCATATAGCAAGCACCCAATAAATAAGTGTCAAATAAGTAAATAAATAGTAAAGTTCTGTCTTGGCACAACCTGTTTCCCCTGAAATGTTTGTTTCTCTTTTTAGAAATTCCAAAAAGATGTTTCTTGAGGTGTCAGAATTCCTGACCAACTCACTTAACCTCTGCTGTGGATTGCAAATTATGAGAGCAAAACTGATTTACTGTGTGTAATTATCTTATCCAGTTGAATTTAGAGGTGGTACTCTAGGATGTTCCTTCTGATCCTTATGCTTTAATCACTTTATTTTTCAAGAAAAAAGGAATGAGGAATGGTCAACCAAAGGGAAATGAAAAAAAAATACCACCAGGGAGAAATTGTTAAGGGTGATTTATATAAATCTAACTAAGCAAGCCCAATCAGAATAAATGCCTTTGGTGCCAACCTTGTAGGAATGATCCATAGAATGAGGTCCTTGACTTTTCCAGATGTTTCTCTAATGTTTTCAGAGTTCCATTTTTTCCCTCAGAGTCTTCATTTCTCTTCTCAAACCCCCTCATGTACTCACCCCTGTTGTCCCATTTATTTCCAGTGATCTAAGGTATAAAAATTCCTATGTGCATCCTCCCTCCCGTCCCACTCCCCAAATTATTAATATTTTAAACTGGAAACTTCTAGTTAATAAATATTGATGTATGTACCTTTGATATGTTTTCACTGATCTGGGGTAACGAATAGAGTACCTAAAATGTAATGTATATGAGTGAAATTGACATTTTGAGTTTTTATAATTGTTACAGCCCTTGTCTCTACTGTTGAAGAACAGTGTTTGTTTGTTTTCATACTATTTGAACTATTGAACTCTTTACTTAGTGTAGTGTTAATCTTACGAGTATAAAAACTGAAAATAGATATTTGTAAAAATTAAGAGTTGGAATAAGAGAGGGAGGAGGAAGAAGGGGGAGTGTGAGCAGGAGGGAGATTAAGGTGAGAAGTATCACTATGGTCATAAAATTGCATATATTAAATAACACAAAATTTTTATACCTATATATATTTTATATATATACACTTTATATATATAATTATTTAAAAATGAGACAGAGACAGATGGAGATATAAACAGAAAAACCAAATATATAGATCTTTAAAACAAAATAAATAAGAAAAGAGGTTTATTTATCAAATGTATTATAAATATATTTCCATGTGAAATAAATCATATAAAATGAAACATCAGCTAAAAATTCTCCTCAAAGTAACTTGAAACCACAGTCAAATTTGTCCAAAGTCCAGAAGACTTAGTTCTCTTTAACCTAAAAATATGTAGTAGTTGAATTCCACAGAAGGATTTGGCAATGTAGTAATATGTTTCTAACCAGGGTCTAATTTCTGGTTATTGCCAGTGGTTTATGGTCAAAGTATTACAGTCAGCACATTGTAAAAGACATTTGGGAGAGTAACTTACTCTGAGCCAGACTTGAATTGAAATCTCATTCCTGGTAACCTATCTGCACGCATCTCTAAAGGCATCCTAGTTCTGGTACTATGATAAACAGAAACCGAGGCAGACTCAGACAAGGAAAACCATCTGTCTTTGTGGTTTGTTTTCCAACCTGCTTTCTCCCTTTCTTGAGTGTACAAACCAACATACCAGGAGAACGAGTGGGTGCCCAGAGATTTAAGACATCTTACAGTCAGTGAACGCAAAACAAAGCATTTGCCAACCGTTTTCAAAGCTAGAATGATTCAGAGTGATGGGCCTTCCCTACGGCTGAACCTTGATGGGTTGCCAGAATTCAGTGTTTCCTTTCAGTTTCCGAAGGCTTCAGGAGGTCAGCCCAGTGGACTATGGCTCAAAGTACCTGTTCATCCATTTATGTCATAAACATTTATGCAAAAGCACCTGTTAAAAGGCTGGCATTGTGTGATAGCCTAGAGATACAAAGCTGAATAAATCATAGTTTCCGACTCTCAGGCATTTATTACCAGTGTAGTGGAGAGCTAACGGTAGGACCCGAGAGTGCAGTAAATGCTGTGATACAAAGAAAACCAGAACCAGAGAACGATGAAGCATGGGGAACGAAAGGTTACAAAAGCTGGGCCATGGAGTTCAAGAACATTTGCTGAACAAAATGGACCCGAGTCTTGAAAGAAATAAGATTTCAAACAGAAATATTCAACAACTAGCACCGATTATTATTCCTGTATCTATAATTATTATTCACAGGTCATAAAAGGAGTTATTCATTGCTAGTTCCAACTGATAGCTTACTTCATGTGAGAGACAAGTACAATGCAATTTTTTTGGTTGTTTTTTTTGGATGTTGACAAATAGAAAATACAGAGCAGCAGCTAGTAAACCTTGTAGTGAAAACTGGTGGCTTTGTGAAGCTGACAGTACCAGAGAAAAGAAACCTTTATCTAAGTTACCTGCACTCTTCTCATACCCCCTCATGTACTCACCCCTGTTATCCCATTTATTTCCAATGATCTAAGGTATAAAAATTCCTATGTGCCTTTAGTTGCATCAGTTTTGGAGTGTGGTTCCCATCATTCTAAACTCTGAAGCCACTTACGTAAAAGTGTGTCAGTCACAGATAAGAATAGAAGCCTGAATCACAATTCAAAGAGCAATTTGTTTTCTACTTTTTTTTAAGATTTATTTATTTGTTTGAAAGGCAGAGTTACATAGGGAAGGAGAGGTAGAGAGAGAGGGAGGGGTCTTCCATCCGCTGGTTCACTCCCTAATTGGTCACAATGTCCAGGAGCTGTGTTGATTTGAAGCCAGGAGCCAGGAGCTTCTTCTGGATCTCCCACAAGGGTGCAGGGGCCCAAGGACTTAGGCCATCTTCTACTGTTTTCCCCAGGCCACAGCAGAGAGCTGGATCAGAAGTGGAGCAGCTGGGACTTGAACCGGTGCCCATATGGGATGCCAGCACTGCAGGCGGCTGCTTTACCCGCTACGTCACAGCGCAGGCCCCTCAAAGAGCAATTTTAAAGCAACAGTCATTAGCAAACTGGTTCATGGTCCAAATCCAACTGGCTATATGTTTGTGTAAGTAAAGCTTTATTGGAACATAGATAGACCTGTTCATTTATCTATTCCCCATGGTTCCTCTCGTACTATAAAGGTAAACTTGAGTAGCTGGGACAGAGATTTTACAGCTCCCAAAGCCTTAAAATATTTACTATTGGACTTTTTACAGAAAAAGTTTTTCAAAACTCTGTTATTAGCCTATTAAAATAATTCATAGCAGATCACACATTGCAAGAACTTCTTTTCTGCATCCCGGAGGGAATTACTAACACTTTCATCTCTAAAGTATTCAAGTGCAAGGGGTCTACTGGAATTATTATTCATTTGAGTTGTTTCTTGCTTTCACTATATTGAATTGTTTAGATGTTATAATAATCATTTTCCTGTTCTGATAAATTTCCTTAGTAATTTATGATTCATAAACCTGCCAAAAAGTATAATATAATTTAAAGTCCATTCATAAACTTCTTTTGCCCTGTTAAATTCAATTTTGTCTTAAATGCGATCTTTATTTTCACAGATGGAAAAAGCCTATAATGAAAATCATATAACCAACTCTAAATAGCACAAATTAATATCAATTATGTGGATATGGAGAGGAGGATTAACTGGTTTGTAATTTTCAGTTCTGCTATAGATGTTTCACAGCCTAACATCTTCACTATACAACTTCACGTTAAACATACAGAAGAAGGAAAGAGGCTGGGGGAGTAGACTCAGTGTTTTCTAAGATTTAAAGATTGCTTTGATGGTGGGGCACAGTACAGAGACTCTCAGATAGAAGGCGGGCAAACTCTTTACTACGCAGAGCTCCAAACTTCCAGGTCGAGCCAACAAGTGGCTGCTGCTGGGACAAGAGTAACAGTAAGTTGGTGCAGAAGGGAGCAGCTCACATATCACACTGTGGAATTAGCTGGATTTTCTGAGCTCCCTGTGAACTGGCTAATCTGAATAATTTCTGGTTCTCCAGGCCAAAGAGTCTTCCCTAACTGTCTACTGTTGGCCCTGGGGTGATTTAAGCTGCTGTATAGAGGCCCAGAGAATGAAAGCCTGAAAAGGAGAGTGGTTAGAGCATGGACTTCATTGGCCATTCAAGAAGAGGAAATGGCCAACTTCTGTTCAGGATCTCAAAACTGAGTCAAGACTTCACTAAACAGCAACTACCACCACACTTTGGATTCACAACACTTGGATTCATATGCTTATTTTTTCTTCTTTTTAAGATTTGTTTTTATTTATTTGAAAGACAGAGTTACAGACAGAGGTAGAGCCAGAGAGAGATCGATCTTCCATCCATTGTTTCACTCTCCAAATGATCGCAATGGCCAGAGCTGAGCTGATCCGAAGCCAGGAGCCAGGCGCTTCTTCTGGGTCTCCCATGCCCAAAGACGTGGGCCATTTTCTGCTGCTTTCCCAGGCCAATGCAGAGAGCTGAATCAGAAGTGGACCAGCCAGGACTTGAACCGGCGCCTATTACGGGTTGCTGGCATTGCAGACTGGGCTTTAACCTTCTGCACCACAGCGCCAGCCCCTGGATTCATATGCTTTTATAAATACTTGCTCATGATTTGATCCTGAATAAATTATTCAATCACTTTAAGCTGCAGTTTCCAGATCTTTAAAATAGAAAGACAGCACTTACCTTTCAGATGTTGTTACACAGTACGAGAGAATAATGTTAAGTGTTTTGCATAGCGTCCAGCCTGCAGTGAGTACTCAATGTGTGATATGCATCATCATTAAAGCCAATAGTTTATAAGCCAACACCTGATACACACTTCTACAGTCTATTATTCCAGCAGCTCCAGTGCTGTTTTTCAATTATGATGATGATCCTTTTTTCTTTTTTTATTTTAAAGATGTATTTGAAAGGCAGAGTTACACAGAAGCAGAGGCAAAGGCAGAGGCAAAGAGAGAGAGAGGTCTTCCATCTGCTGGTTCATTCCCCAAATGGCTGCACTGGCCTAATCTGGGCTGATCTGAAGCCAGGAGCCAGGAGCCAGGAGCCAGGAGCTTCTTCCAGGTCTCCCATGTGAGTGCAGGGGCCCAAGAACGTAGGCCATTTTCTACTGCTTTCCCAGGCCATGGCAGGGAGCTGGATCAGAAGTGGAGCAGCCAGGATGTGAACTGGTGCCCATATGGGATAGCAGCACTGCAGGCAGCAGCTTTACCCGCTATGCCACAGCAGCAGCCTGATGATGCTTCTTTAAATACAGAAAACCAAACATGTACAATCTGTCATGCCTGGACTCATTTCTCTTTTAGCAACTTGTTCTAGTAACGCTATCCTAATGATCATAGTCTGCTCATTACAGAACTGGTTATACAGTGAAACTAAACCAGTAGGTTATAATTTTGAAAATCACAGCTCAAATAAAATTGTTTTTATTGATTTTTTTTTAAAAAAAAGAAAGCAGCATTATGCAATTTTACTTTTCTGCAATAGCCACAGTTACCTAGAGTTTGATTATGGCCTGTGGCATTTTTTTGAAATCTAAAATAAGCATGTATTGATTTGCTCACTTGAGAAAAACAAAGACTCTAACTGCAAGTAAAATTATATCTGAAAATTCTGAAAACAAGACACGTACACATATCAATTCTTTTTATGTTTTCTAAACATGTGGTGTTATGTCTCCATACCTTTATCATTTAGTCATATCAAAAATAATTTATTATAGAACACTAAATATTTTTCAGAGAAATAAAGTCTGGAGTTACTTGAATATATAGGAAATTTGAAGAATTATGAAATTTTTATATGTTTGTACCTAATTGGAATATGAATATCTTTTATTCCAACCATTCCCATTGCTCCAATCTTACTTCATTGTGCATAGCTACACTCATTTTTTTTCTTTTTTTTAACTTCTACAAAGAATATACAAGAGTAATCCAATATTAGGTTATGCAATATGGACCAAAATGTATTGCTGGGTCTGGAAAACTCAGCCTGCTGGATTTGGCTTAGTCTCAGCACACCAATTATTTTAAAAAAAATTATTTATTTGAAAGTTAGAGTTACAGAGAAAGGGAAAGAGAGAGAAAGATTCATTTCCCCATACAGCACACTTATTTTATAGAATGCGTCTAAATAGGTTTTAAATGAAAATATCTTGTTTTTATTTGATTATCAATCATCAGCAACCAATTATCTTATGAATATACAATATTTGTGATAGTATGCATTCTTCCTTGAACAATTTATTAAAAATTCCCTTGTGAGCATAAAACATTAAAGTTATTGAAGAATTAAGTAAATTTTCCATTTTGATTTCTAGCTCTTACTCAAAGGTGATTCAATTTATAAGTTACTATCTCTAATATAATATAAAAAATATATTTGAGGTCTGGCACTGTGGTGTAGTAGGCTAGGCCTCTGCCTGTAGCGCCAGCACCCAACATGAGCTCCAGCTCATATTCCGGCTGCTCTTCTGATCCAGCTCTCTGCTTGCGGCCTAGGAAAGCAGTGGAAGATGTCCCAAGTGCATGAACCCCTGCACCCACATGGGAGACTTGGAAGAAGCTCTTAGCTCCTAGCTTCAGCATGGCTCAGCTCTGGCCGTTGTGGCCATTTCAGGAGTGAAACAGCAATTGGAAGACCTTTTTATCTGTCTTTCCCTCTCTCTGTCTGTAACTTCACCTCTCAAATAAATAAAATCTTTAGGGCCGGCACTGCGGTTCACTTGGTTAATCCTCTGCCTGCAGCGCCGGCATCTCATATGGGCACCGGGTTCTAGTCCCGGTTGCTCCTCTTCCAGTCCAGCTCTCTGCTGTGGGCCGGGAGTGCAGTGGAGGATGGCCCAGGTCCTTGGGCCCTGCACCTGCATGGGAGACCAGGAAGAAACACCTGGTTCCTGGCTTCAGATCAACGCAGTGCGCCAGCTGTAGCGGCCATTTTGGGGGTGAGCCAACGGAAGGAAGACCTTTCCCTTTGTCTCTCTCTCTCTCGCTGTCTAACTCTGCTTGTCAAAAAATTTTTTTAAAAAATAAATAAAATCTTTAAAAAAATTTAAGTGGTATATACTATGAGCTGTGTTTATAAAACGCATAAACAAGTCATTCAACATAAAGCAAATAATGTAGGAATTACCAGATCCTGAACACAATAGATAACTATTCATAAATCTATTCCCCTCAAAGTCAGCATATAGTTAGAGGCTTGAAGCATTTTAAAATGTAGAATGGAGTGAATTGACACTGACTCTACAGGACCAGGAAATATAATCCTGCCCTTAATGATTTGGCTGAAAATTCAGGGCCTAAAATATTTATGCCACTTCCTCATCTCTTTCAGTCAGACCTTGTTTTTTTGTTTTTTTGTTTTTTGTTTTTTATAGAAATGCAAATATCAGGGCCAGTGTTGTGGGCCACTGGGATGAGCCACCACTTGTGATGCCAGCAACCCATATCTGAGTGCTTATTCAAGTCTCTTCTGCTCCACTTCCAAGCCAGCTTCCTGCTAACCTGCCTGGGGAGGCAGCAGAAGATGGCTGCAGAACTTGGACCCCTGCCACCCATGTCTCCCAGAGATCCTAACTCTTGGCTTTACCCTGGGCCAGACCTAGCTACTGAGGTCGTTTGGGGCCTGAACCAGCAATGGAAGATCTCTCTTTGTCTTCTGTCTCTGTTGCTCTGTATTTAAAATAAATTTTAAAAATATTTTTTTCTTTTTTTTTAAAGAATTATTTTATTTATTTGAAAGACAGAGTTACAGAGCAGGAGAGGGAGAGATAGAGAAATCTTTCATCTGCTGGTTCATTCCTCAAATGTCCTAAAAGGCCAAAGCTATGGGCCAGGCCAAAGCCATGAGCCAGGAGACTTATTCAGGTCTTCCGCATGGGTGCAAGAGCCCAAGCACTTGGGCCATCTTCCACTGCTTTCCCAGGTGCATTAGCAGGGAACTAGATTGGAAGTGCAGCAGCTGGGACTCGACCAGCATTCATGGGATGCTGGCATCACAGGCAGCAGCATAACCCATTAAGCCACAGCACCAGCTCCAAAAATCTTTTTTAAAATGCATATGATTAGGGCCGGCACTGTTGCTTAGCAGGTAAAGCATCTGCCTGCAGCGCCAGCTTGCCAAGTCCCGGCTGTTCCACTTCCGATCCAGCTCTCTGCTATCACCTGGGAAAGCAGCTGAAGATGGCCTAAATCCTTGGGCCCCTGCACCCACATGGGAGACCAGGAAAAAACTCCTGGCTCCTGGCTTTGGATCAGCACAGCTCCAGCCATTGAGTCCAGTTGTGGAGTGAACCAGCAGATGAAAGCCCCTCTCTCTTTCTGCCTTTGCCTCTGCTTCTGTGTAACTCTGCCTTTCAAATAAATAAATGAATCTTTAAAAAAAATGCATATGATTTTGTATCTAGGAAAATCCATCAAATCTTAAAAGTATTCTTCTTATAATTTCATCAAAGAATAAACACACACAGGAAGATTTGCAGATTTAGAAGATTTTATTTTAAGCCAGCCTCATGTTAGCAAAAAGAAAACTAAAGTCAGCTCTGCCCTGAATATTTGATCAACATTCTTTTGGGAATGGCCAAAATCAACGTTGTATTCCTGTAGTGCTGACCTTGTTTTGTGACCCATCCAGAGGCCTTGCATCAAGGTTGGCTACTAACCTAGCTAGTTATCATTTTCAAAAAGGAATGGACTTTTGATTTTAATTTAATTTTTATTTTGATTGAGAAAATATGAAGAGGGAATATGATGAAATTATATTTCTTTGCAATAGTTCTTGCATCATTCATAACATATTTTAATATATTAGATGAATATTAGGGCAACAGAAACAATAATGACATAAACAAACAGTATCCATGTCCTGTAAATAACACCCAATCATCAGAGGCATCCCACTTCATTCCATAAGACAAGGCACAATTTATATTTTCTCCTTTCAGTTTTTGTACTGACACAGTATTGTTCAATATTTTCTTATTAGTATCATAACCTTTTCATTGTTCCAAACAGGCAATAAATGTAATATATCAAAATGAAAGGCCCAAATCAGAAAACTGGGATTTAAATTCTTACTATTTAGAGATCCATCTTTTATTACTCACTATTTTATTGTTTTGTTCCTATTGTGTTATATTTCAATCTGTATTGACATAGCTCTAAAATAGCATTTGAAAAAAATTTAGTGCAATTAAAAAAAATTTGCTATTCATGCTTATCCATTTAGTTTAATTGAGTAATTTTTTAAAAAAATCAATTGACTTACTAAATAAACATACATAATAGTAAATTAATATTTAACAATCCAAATGACCTGTTTCCAACATTTAGCAATTTTTAAAAATTATGCTAAAATGTATATCATTATCAGATATAAACAATGCTAAAGTTTCAACAAAATTGCTATTTTATGTAACAATGCTATTACAAAAGATGTTCTCTTCTGGTTTGATTACTTCTGCAAAGAAAGCAGAGTTAAAGACAGAGTAATATGATTTTTTCCTCTTTAAAATAATTTTAATACATTGTATAATTTACATTTGTATATTCTATGAACATGAAGATAGAGAGAAATCAGTTTGTCATTTTTAATGTAGATTTAGCATCCATAATGCATCAGTTAAGGTGCTTCCAATTACAAGTAATAGAAATGTCAACAGAGACATAAACTCTTGCTACAAAAAATTGTGGACCATGGACCAGCAGCATCAGCCTTACCTGTGACTATACAGACTCGCTCAATTATAATCATAAATTTAACAGGATCTTCAAGTGATTGGGATGCACACCATGGTTCGAGAATCACTGGCCCTACTTAATACTTAATTACACCTCACAGAACTGGAAGGTAATACAGGGCTCCCAGTAGACTTCTCTGCAATTCCTTTATCTCACATTCCCTGAACTTTCTGCATTCATGCGGCCTCTTTCCAGGACAAGAACTGCAATACCTCTTTTTTGTGTCTGTTTCGGCAGGGAAGATGATCTTCTACCAAGCCCCTAACAAATTTCTTTTGGTGTTATTGGCTCCTGCCTGACGACTCTGTAAGCAGAGAGTGATGGAATTGTCACCACTGGCTAAGAGGAATCAACCTCCACTCTTCAGTTAAGAGGGAGTCAGTCTTTCTGGGCACACAATCCCACAAGAACTCTACTTACTGAGAAAGGAGGTTGAGGAGAGTGGTGACAAGTGAACACCAACAGAGATTGTCACAGATGCATGGATTCTTATGGCTCCACTCCACAAAACATGATATTGGATTCCTGAATAATACCAGGAATCCATTTCTATGAAAATGACTGTAACATGAATGTCAAATGAAAGTCTTCAAGCTATAATTATATACTGCCTCTTTCTATGATCTTTGTATAAACACAATAAGATGCTCCATGTGAATGTATAGATATTTTGTGTATGCCTGCTGTAGATTGAACAAATAAGAGTTAAATATTTTCTCAAATTCAGTTTGAAGACAGAAAGTTATGAGAAAGTTAATAGCACTTTGTATTGAGTAAATTGTATTCTCACAGTGTTTTTTAAACAGCTTCATCGAAATATACTTCACATGTCACACAATTCACTCAGGTAAAGTATTCAATTCAGTGGTTCTGAGGCATACACACAGTCGTACAACCATCACCAACCTTAATTTTAGATTATCTTCATCACTTAAAAAAGAAACTCCATAACCATTAGCAGTCATTCCCAATTCTTTCCATCCTCACCAATGGTTTTGAGTCCTAGTCAATCACTTTTCTAATTACTATCACTATACATTTCCCTATTCTGGACTTTTAACCTCCTAAAACAAACCAATGAGGCTCATTTTTTACAGCACTTTGAATTGTGTGAAATGGGCTCACACAATTAATTAATTTAGGCAACAAACGCTTGCTGAACACTTACCATATGCTACGTATTGTTCTCACTGTAGGTAGACAGAGATCACTGGAGTAGTTAAGATCATAAAAACTGTACTTGAATGAAAATGGAGAATAAACAAACAGCAATTGGAAAATAATTACTAAAAGAAAGTAAATGAGGATGCAAATTAAAACAATAAAGTGCTAAGATATGACCCATAATTAGATAAGGTCAAGCCATCATAAGATGACATTTAAGCTAAACTCAGACAGGGACCCACAAACTATACCACCTGCTTTAGTATGCCCTTGAGCTACATGTAAATGTTTAAAATACAAGAAGAAGCAAATGAAGAGCATTTCTTAACAATGCAAATTACATAAAATTGAAATTTTAGGGTCTATAAAATTTTATTGGAATGCAGCCACACTCATTCATTCACGATTATCAAAGGCTGCTTTTGCTTTGCCATGGCTGAATTGAGTAGCTGTGACAGAGCCTATACGACCTAAAAATCTAAAAATATTATCCGAGACTTTGTGGAACTTTGTCCAACCTAGATCCAGAGAAGAGCAGAATTTAGCTTTAGGAAAAGCCAAAAGCCAGGCAAAAGTAAATGCACCCACAGAAGCAAAACCAAAAAGGAAAAGAGTAGTGAGCAAATGAAAAATTAAGTAGGAAAAATGACCAGGTAGGGATTCATTGAGGGTTTTCATGTTAGCCAAGTACAACTGCCATTGACTTGGGAAGTCCATGGAGGATTGTAAGCCGCAGTTTACTTGGTTATTTCCATTTTGTGAAAGATAATCTAGATTCTCTTTTTTTTTTTTTTTTTTGACAGGCAGATTGGACAGTGAGAGAGAGAGAGACAGAGAGAAAGGTCTTCCTTTGCCGTTGGTTCACACTCCGCGGCCGGTGCACCGCGCTGATCCGATGGCAGGAGCCAGGTACTTATCCTGGTCACCCATGGGGTGCAGGGCCCAAGCACTTGGGCCATCCTCCACTGCACTCCCTGGCCACAGCAGAGAGTTGGCCTGGAAGAGGGGAAACCAGGACAGAATCCGGCGCCCCGACCGGATTAGCCTAGTGAGCCGCAGCGCCGGCCAAGATGATCTAGATTCCATGTGGGAATTTTGTTGCAAGGGAGCCATAACAGAGAAAATCCAGGTGAAAACTTACTTGCTGATAAAGACTAGGAAGGAAAGGGCAATGGCTTGATCAGAGCTGGTAAGTGAAGTACTTGTTACAAATCCTTGAAGAAAATTTGTGAAATTCAGAAATTAGGGGTAAACATTTAGACATTTTCACAGCATTTCTTATAGCCATTGGTATTCAGGTACATGATTTGGAGATTAGACTGGTTGAACGGGGGTAGGCTAGTCCAGGTTTTGTGAAACTTCTATGGCAAGTTACCTATGGTGAGAGCTGTGAAACAGGCACGTATAGGGGGATCTTGTTACAGAACATGTGGTACGTTAGGGCAATTAATTAACTGTATTCCGAAAGTGGTTAAAAAGTGGGAAAGTAAGTAAGCAGTTGTTTATTTAGGTAACATGATCTGAACTTCATGAAACTATGATGGGTTACATTAGATAATATTTCTCTCATCAAAAAGAGGGAAGAAAAAAAGAAGGAAGGAAAAAGGAAGGGAGGAAGGGATGAAGGGGAGGAGGTAGGGAGGGAGGGAAGGAAAGAGGAAAAAATACAAACAATACTTCAAATGTGTTCTCTTCTGATTGCCAGCAAACTTCTTTACAGTAACCAGGTTTATTCTTTGATTTGACTTCTGTTTCAAATAACTTTAGGTAGCCTCTTTTGTTCAATGAAATCAATTGAGCAGTTTTACCTTACCTCATGGGGAAAAAAATGAGCCGTCATAAATCATTTACTGAGTACTATGAAAACTGTGCATTTGCCTCATTTTTCCATTGTAGACTTGTGAGAATTTTGTGCTGAATGTGCACTTACTTGGCTTGCGGAAGGCTGAAATCCTTGGACCTTACTATTAGGTGACTATTAGAAACTATTAGAAGGCATCACAGTTCTTGCAAGGCAGTCATCCATAACAGGTTTCCTATCACCAAAACCTTACCACTGTGTAAAGCGTCAGGGCCAGCTCCTCATGTTCTTTTTTCAGGGATACATTAAAAACCTGGGTTGACAATAATAGGGCATTCAGCACATCGTGTAGATGCTTGTTTTTATTGTCGAGAGTACACTGGGCACACAGTCAAAGTTAATGGGCAATTCATTTGAAGTTTGGAACTTTGAGCAGAAAGTAAAGAGGTTAATTGATTTATACTAACACAGATAAAGGGGCTTTTGTGTAGTTGAGAATTGGTTAAAGCAAATTTGTCTAAGCATGGTTCTAACCAGGAAAGACATTAAACACTAAATGTCAAAGTAAGATTTGGAATGTGAATTGAAACAAATGCTTCATATTTCAATATAAAATAGGGTGCAGAATAAAAAAAAAAAAGCACTGGATAAGGAGTCAAAAATTTAGAGTTCCACTCATTATTCATTAATCATGTGACTTTGAGAAGTTTATTTAAAACACTTTAAGCTGAGTTTTTTTAAACAGGAGAATAATCATATTTAATCTGCTTAATTTACAGTTATCTGGTGTAGCTAAATGAGACAATGACTGAGAACATATTTCAAAATTATTTATATACACTTTATAAAAAATATTTCAAAGAACTCATTAAATGACTCAATGTAGTTGCTCATTTACTACAAGCAAAAAAGAAAAAAGTTAAGATATACTGTGCACAAAAAGGGCACAAAGTTCATTGAAATATTTCCAGGGTGTTTGAGGAAGGTAAGGGGAGTCAAAAGATACATAAATCATCTCCTACCTACACTGTCACTGTTTCTTCTCATGTTGACTTCTGAGTGGGAAAGGTGCCCCATCTCTGAGCTAAGCTCAGCTCTCAGACATAAGACAGATGAACTAGGTTATCAGCAGCCAGTTGGGGGAGGCCAGTTTATAACTTCAGTTTACAACAGGATCTTTTCCAAATTCCACCATAAATCTGGACAGATGCATTTTGAATAGTTGCAATTTTTCTCCTATAACTTCTATTTTCAAGGTTATGTATGGAGTGGAGAAGTGAAGCTAAACAATAGGATTTCATATTACATTGTGGCTATTTGGATCCCACCGGGAGACAAGGAGAATAGGTGCTAAAACGAAATCTGCATAAAACTCAGGAGTTTGGGCCAGAGACTACAACACTCCCTTACAAATAGGAACGACAAATATTTTCAGATGAGGCCTCGGTTATAAAAACACGGGAACTCTTGCTCATAAAAGACCAAAAGAAATAGAGTTATCTTTCCATTGGGTTAAAGTTGCTTGTGACCTTAGAGCTGGTAGCAATGGAAAAATCATGTTGAGTTTCAATATTACTCATGTGCTAATTTTCACAATGGAATAAATGCACATATGGTTCTGATGACCTCATGTGAGGTACACATAGGTGTTACATTATAGTAGAAAACCAGCAAGACTTTTCTTGAAACCATTTTCATGCAGAGTGCTAAAGATATTACTCGTGCCATATAAATTATACAATATTTCCCAAACTTGCAGCTGCCTGCTTTTAACTAAAACTAAAGTCATCATGGCTGCAGGATTTGGGCTTCTTGAGACTCAGACAGTAACAAAAACAAGGCATGGACACTGATCTTAGTGAAAGTATTTTCCAATAGTTATCATCAAAACATATTAAATAGCATATAAGTAACACATATATATTTAAGTTGCATCTTTAAATAAAAAATTGCTTTGCAACAAAATAAGTAGATTGTTAGGGATTTATAAGGCATATGGTGGACACATGGAATTAAGACAGTAAATACAAATAAAATTAGTCAGGCTTAAATAACAAAAAGTCCATTTAGATAAGCTTGCTGAGCCTAGATGCAACAGTAATGGAAGTCTGGAAGCATTTATCCTTCCTCTGATTAATTTTTATTTATCAGTACATTTTATTTTTAAAGATTTATTTTATTTACTTGAAAGTCCCAGAATTACATAGAGAGAGGAAGAGACAGAAAGAGAGATATTCCATCCACTGCTTCACTCCCCAAGTGGCTGCAAGGGCCAGGCTGAGCCATGTGAAAGCCAGGAGCCAGGAGCTTCATCCAGGTCTCCCACATGAGTGGCAGGGTCGCAAGCACTCGGTCATCTTCCACTTCTTTTTCCAGGCCATTATCAGGGAGCCGGATCAGAAGTGGAGCAGCTGGAACACATACTGGCTCCCATATGGGATGCCGGCATAGCAGGCAGTGGCCTTACTCACTGCACTACCACAACAGCCCCCTGTCAGCAACTTTTTAAAATGACACTTCTAAAGCCAATTCTTGAAGCAAGAGAGAATGCTGAGACCCACAACTTCATGAAAAGTATTCTCCCCATGAAAGTTCAAGCATCTAAATGAATTAAAAAATAGTTTTTGAAAAGTAATATAAATATTTTATATGTGTATAAATCCCAAAATCAGTTTATGCCAAAAAGATTGAAAAGCCATCATGTATACAACCTCATGAGCAATTGATTAATTAACATACTTACTTCAACTGACTTGAATAGCTCATCTCTAATTCTAGAATTTTAACAGCTTGGTCCTTGTGTTGGTAATGCTCAGTATAATGGTTAAGACACAGCTCCCTAGTCAAAAATTAAATGTATATGTACACATGTATTTAAGTAAATATATATATATATATATTTAAATAGAGCTCGTTTATCATTGTTATGGTAAAAGAAATACTATAAAAAATATTGTTCAGTCTTGTTGTGGTGCTGTGGGATAAGCCGCCACTCAGCATTCCCTATCATGATAGTGCTTCAAGTCCTGGCTGCTCCACTTACAATTCAGCTCCCTGCTAATGCTCCTTGGAAGTAGTGGGTAATGACCCAAATATGTGGGCCCCTGCCACCCATGTGGGAGACCAGGATGGAGTTCCTGGCTCCTGAGTTCAGCCTGAAACCTGGCTGTTGCCTCCATTTGGGGAGTGAACTAGCAGATGGAAAATTGTTCTTCCTCTGTCTCTCCCTCTCTACATCACTCTGTCTTTTTAAATAAATAATCTTAAAAAAAAAAGAATATTCAACCAGACACATACTTTCTTGAAGAAAGGAATTGGAAATGGTGACTAGCAATTTTCAAGAAATAGTTTTCAAGGAATAAATCCAAGAGAACAATTTTGAGGTATTTACATTGTGAGGGCAAACTTTTTCCTGCAGTGGTTAAAGGCCCAGTGGGGATATCTCAGGCCATATTTGAAAATATGGATTCAAGTCCCAGCTTCTCCATTTCCAATTCCAACTTCCTTGCTAATGTGCATTCTGGAAGCAGCACATGATGGCTCAAATAGTTCAGTCCCTAGCACCCACGTGAGGGATTTAGATTGAGTTGCTAACTTTGTGTTCATGGACTTAATTTATATCTGTTAAATGGAGTTGAGTTGGTATAAGGCAAAAACTATGAAATATATATATATAATTATATATACACACTCTCAATATTTGAAACATAATGGTTTTAAAAATGCAGGAGTAGTGCATTTAATTTTACACTGCATTGCTATTGTTTATTTGCTTTGCCAGTTTTACCTAGTGCAAAGAAACACTGGACAATGTAAATGGAAGACTCTGGTTTGTTTGTTTTTCTTACTTCCATTCTTCCACTTTAGCCTTGCTATCTCTATTCAATTGATGTTTCTGAGCTTTGATTTTTTTTTTCTGTCTCACCTATGATCTTGAAGTCACATTCTCCCCACTCCTTTGGAACCGTACTCATTAATTATGTCATCTCTCACAGTTTTATGCTCAAAATCTTTCTCTCCACTCTTTTCTTTTCATGTACTCTCATAAATATGTTCCCTATGTTGAAAAAATATAAACCAACTCACATATACTAACAATTTTTTCCTTGATCTTGTCTTCTTGTAACCTACCATCCTGCCTCTATTGTTTTCAAAACCTATTTGACATTTTATAGCAATAGAAATCATATTCATATCAAATGGTAGAGTTCTACACTTTAGCTTGGTGCTCCAGAAAAACTTAAACAAGTGATATAAATGAATGCTTCAAACCATACTATTGATAAAGCAAAGTTTTAGAAATAGTCCAGATGTCTAAGAGATAGATAAATTAGTTGTTACAGCTCTTATATTGTACAACTATATAGCAAAAATTAATTTATCTCAGCTATAAGAATCCAAATGAATGACCCTCAAAATATCATGCTGAATAAAAAAAGAAAAACATAAAACAATATAAATAATCTAATTCTATTTACATTAAATTTAAAAACCATCAAAATTAAACGGTATATGATTAGAGACATATGCATGTATATTAATAATTTAAGGGAAGACAAGTTAGTAATATACTCAAATTTATAATAGTAATTGTATTTATATATTATTGTTTATATATATAGCGTGAATATGTATTGAATGTGCAAATTTCATTGTATACATTGGTGAAAACGAAAGGGATACACAGAAGCCTTCAAAATTATTGATAATGTTCAGTCTCTTCAATGATGTAGTAAGTCCATAGGAGCTTTTCTGAATGTGATCTGTTTTACAATTTAAAATTTCTATGCTCTGTCCTATTTCTATCCCTTTAAGCCACATAAGTCCCACGAAATCATTTGGCCTGGCCCCCCCAAGGCAACCACAGGTAGAACTCAAAATTTAATACAGGTATACCAGGCTAGTTTAAAGATGATAATTTTGTACAGCCCATGAGTGATATTATAATATCCAAATGGTCCTTGGCAGTAGAAAAGTTTCCCCACCTCTCCATATTCTTCAACCAATGATATTCTTTTTGTTATTGTTATTTTGGCAAGAACATTTAACATGAGCTCTGCCCTCTAAACAAAATATTAAATGCTCAATGAAGTATTGTTAAACAGAGGCGCAATTCAACAGGTATAAAGCATCAGTACACAGCAAGTAATACTCCTTTCTATTGCACCCACCAGTCTTGCCTGACGATCTCCCACTTAATTCCAGTTTTTTTAGTTGCCTCTTTCTTAGAAAGGTCTTCCTTTGTCTTCACTAAATCAACTGCATTGTCAATATTATCTTGTGCTTAGTCTTTCCTGGCATTCAGCTTGTTTGTAATATATCTGTTTTCACCACTGAACTCTACTCTGAACTCCATGGGTGAATATGGTGCTTAGCACAGAATCTGGTACAAAATGGATGATCTGGGCTTGTGTCTGGTGCAGCAGTTAAACCTTCACTTGAGACATCCTACATTGTATGTCAAGAGTGCTGAGGTTCGCGTCCCTACTCTACCTCTGATATGGCTTCCTGCTAATGCAAACCTAGGAAGACAGTAAATGATGATGCATGTACTGGGTCCCTGCCTCCCAAATGGGAGACCCAGATAGAGGTCTAAGCTCTTGCAACATTGGAAGAGTGTGCCAGCAGACAGAAGTGCCCTCTCTTGTTCTCTCTATTTCTCTTTCAATGAAAAAGAGAATATTTTTTTTAAATCAACTTTAGTGGCCAGTGTTGTAACAATGTGGGTTTAATGGCCACCTGTAATGCCAGCATCCCATCCCACATAGGCACTGGTTTGAGTCCCATAAATGCCCCTGGGAAAGCAGCAGAGGACAGCCCAAGTACTTGGTCTTCTCCACCCATGTGGGAGACCCAAATAAAGCCCATGGCTTCAGCCTGGCCCAGCGCTGGATGTTGCAGCCACCTGGGGAGTGAACCAGCAGATGGAAGATCTCTCCCTCTGTGTCTCCCTCTATCTCTGTAACTCTGACATTCAAATAAATAAATAAATAAATAAATCTTTTTTTAAAAAATCAACTTTAACAAAAAGTGGGTGAGGAATAAGTATTTCTGGAGTTGAACTATTCTCTTTCTGACCAGACTTCTTCTAAGAGTAGTTTTTAATCATGACAAAATCTCATCTGCCCAAATTTACTCCTCATTATTCTAAAATATGGCTCTGCCCCCACAAATCCATTGTAGTTGCTTTTAGAAAAGTCAGCAGTGACCTCATAATTGCCTTCAGTTATTACAAGTCCTTAACTATTTGACCTCTCTGAGATATTTGATACTCCTAAGGAGAACATTCAGTAATTTGTTTAACATCTATTGAGTGTTTTGTATGTGTCAGAAAATGTGGAAGTGCTGTCCTTAAACTCCATCACATTTCTTTCAGCCAGTCCTTTGACTTCTTCAGCATTTCCTCCTCTCTTCCCCGAGCCTTACTTGTTTTCTGGTTTCTATCAAGGATTCTTCCCAGCCCTTGATTTACTTTTTCTATTGGTTATTCTTGCACACTGATGAGTCTCCCTCAATCAAACTGCTCATCATCACTTACACTATTATGATATTCTTCCTACCACTTCCTGCCTAAGTTAAATGGATTACAAGAAATTTTGTATACATTGGTAATTTTATCAGATTGGCCAGGCTTCAGATCAGATGATACAAACTGTATTCAACCTGTGGTATACTGAACAGCTGGATATTCCATTAGATGATCCGAACATTCCCTAGAGTCAAATTAGAGAGTGTGTTAGAGGGTAGTACGAGTGGCAAGGGTCAGAAGATAATTACCTGGGGAAACACTGACATATGAGATGATGGAAAGCTGATAGTTTCAAGACAGCACAATTCTTGTAAGTCATCTCTCAACAGCTCCCTAGCCTCTTGTTCAACAATTAACCATTCTGCAAACATTTCTTAAGCATTCCTCAATGTTTGCATTGTACTAGACAGTAGTATACACAGCATAATAAAAATTATCTCTAATCTCTAATCTTGAGACGTTATTATCTGGACACTTACAGCATCCTTTATATCTAGTTCCCCATGAGATATGTAAGTGGATGATTTACTCATCTGAGTTATCTACACATGCTGAGTGCTGAGTTTAGAGAAGACAGATGGAGGCGACATAGAGTTTGAACTTGAGCGTCAATGTCATCAACTTGATTACCTTGGTGAGCCTGAGCTGTAGAGCAGTTACCACAAAATGCTAGACTGAAAATATTGAAACATAATGGGGAAAATACTTAGTTTTTAATAAAGGCACAACATAAAATAATCAACCATACTCATATACAGGAGTTATTAAATATAATTTTGCCTTGTTGAATGTTATGAGGTTAGGCATACAAAAGCAAAATAAATACACAAAATGAAATTTTTCAGCTGGTTTTGCATGAAAGCAAATGTGGAAGCCCATATTCCTATCTGAAGTATTTATGACAACAATTTGAAGAACATACCCTCATCCTCAAGGTGTTGAATACATGTTTGGATAAATGCGCACAGCTATGAGTGACATACAAAAGGGAAAATGCATTCTTTGAAACTGAAGTTTTTAATTCAGTCTTAAACTAGATTTCATGTATTTTTGATACTATTTATAATGAAACAAAGCAATCATCAGTGCATGAAAATTTTGAATGTGAAGTTAGAAAAGGAATAAAGGGGTTACAAAACATCAGCTAAAAAGTAAAGGTGGCATTCTGGTTGGGCTGTTTTTAAATGTCCATTTATTTTATATTTAATGCATTTCCATGATTCTGAAAGTCTCTTTTTGTATTTTATTGTATTTGTTACCAGCAACAGCCAGCCTTACAAAGCCTCTGTAGCGTATTGAATCTGCTCCAAACCGAAAGATATCTCCACCAGTGGTTTCTCGTCATTATTTTCAACACTTCCCACTTTGAGGAAATACTGTGAATGGGTGTGAAACAGTGTGAAAGCAGCTGCAAAATTCAAAGGACAAACTTCTCATGTGACTATTAATTTGCTTCAGAGTCAAAGAAAATTACCTCTAAGTAGTGTGATATCTAAAGCTTTCTTCAGAAGAACTTACATAATCTAGTTAACCGGATCTTTGCTGAATTTTATATTATCAGCAATATACGTCTGTGAAAGAAACAAGTAAAAGATAGTTTAATGTTGTTTTAAATGATTATAAGGGCTTTTAATTCTTTTAAAAGCACACAATTGTGTTCACTCATATTGCTTTTACAATCTTGAGTTCCAGGCTATTAATATCAAATTTATCAATGAGAAAAATAGGCAATCTTGAAAGGACTGAACAAATAGCTCATAATCAGATATAATTGCTAGTGATAGAATCTTACTCTATACAGAAGTTGAGTGCTCTTAACACCTGCAATATGGTAATGGCTAGGGATCTCAATGAGGATTGGAAAATGGTGATCTTTGTTTAAGTCAAAATGAAGTCACCTAAAGTAACCTGTAAAAACTGAAAAGTCTGATACATTCCGTGCTATCACTGAAGTTCCCTTGTGGGCATAATATTGTTTTCAATAGATCTCAGTAAATAAAAATCAATAGATTAACAAAATTCTTTTAGCTAATGTTTTCCCAAAAATGTCAACTAAGAACAGGGGAGTTCTTAATTTAGCAAGATTTTGTTATCTGCTTGAGTAACATAAAGATAACGACCCTGGAGTTTGTTCACCTAACTCGTTCTCCATCCTAAGAGACACATGGTCTAAATCAGTAACTCTTAGTACATGTGGCACAGGAGACCCAGGGGACCCTCCCACAGGTTACGTTGTCACACCGCTGCTGCACTGTCATTCCTACCCATTCCATTATGATTAGAACCTGGATTTCCCCTACGCTCAGGCAGTTAGCACATCCCAGAGTAAAATAATTGAGAAAGGAATCACCCATCAGTGATCTTTGGGCAAATTTTGCAGCCTTCTTTCCCATTGACCATCTTTATGTCATAAAAATAAGCAAAGCAGCTTGTGTATGTGAGGTCACAATAAGAACAGCTCTCTGATAAACTACACATGTTGAAAGAAGATGCATAGTTAGACACAATGTTCACAGGCAGAAAAACTCTCATTGTTAGGAAGAAAATTAGAAACCTGATATGTTTTCTTGTTTAGAAAGTAAGTCACTCTACTCAGAGTGCTAAAAATTGTCAGGGATTATTATAAACAAGTGTGGGCTTTTAAACCAATTTTTCTTACTGTGTACCTTAGATACAGCAAGTGAACTCAGAAGTTAAATTTTGAGTATAGCAGAAAGTAAAAAGACTCATTTTAAAGGCTTTTAAAAATAAAAAAATTCTGGGGCCAGCACAGTGGCACAGTAGGTTAATCCTCCATGTGCAGTGCTGGCATCCCATATGGGTACTGGTTCGTGTCATGGCTGCTCCTCTTCCAATCCAGCTCTCTGCTATGGCCTGGGAAAGCAGTAGAAGATGGCCAAGTGCTTGGGCCCCTGTACCGACGTGGGAGATCTGGAAGAAGCTCCTGGCTCCTGGCTTCGAATTGGCACAGCTCCAGCAGTTGCAGCCATGAGGGGAGTGAACCAGCAGAAGGAAGACCTTTCTGTCTCTCTCCTCTTTCTCTCACTGTAACTCTACCTCTCAAATAAATAAATAAAATCTTTAAAAAAATAAAAATGTCTTCATTTAGCAGAGTGGATGTCACATAACAGCTATCAGCTAATTTTTGTTGGATGACCTAGCAATGATATTTTTTCTATAGAATATTAAAAAATTATGAAAATCATTGATAACAATAAGGTTTACACTGACATTATTACAATTTAAATTGTCACTCATTTAATGGATGCCTGCTAAGTATAGGTCAAGAAACATACACATTCAAAATTCAAAGTTAGCTTGCATTCTAATTTTTTTTTCATTTCTCTGTGGAAAAGATTTCAGTCACAATTCCAAGAGAATAATAGCAGACAGAAAAAAGAAATATCTGATATTATGGGACTTAGATAGAAGAGGTTACTAGAGGAAATGAAGAATCTGAATCTTCTAAATGCACATATGTTATTCCAGAATACAGTATGTTGTAACACGTAATGACTATACTATTTAATATACTATGTTAAATATATAATTTTTGTAGGTTGTTTAAAAATATTTTGCTAAGTGGACAATACAGTTTTAAGCAAAATTATAGCAGAGCAGTTATGATTTGAAAAAATACATTTCTTAAATAAAATGACATAATAGAACACAAGTCAACCTACGAAATCTGTATTATTGATTTCTTACTATAATTTTTACAGAAAATGACCTCTTTATATTTCTGATTACAATTATTATTCTGTATGAGCCTTCAATGAAATGTCTTCACATGTGAGATGTGTTAAAACTCTATTAAAGAAGTTAGTCAGTTATAGACAATCCATTGACTAAACGAGGTTTCTATCAACAGACTAAAGTGATTGAATGAGTTGCTTGAAATAGGGTTGTAAATGAAATCTACTCATGAAAACATGGTACCTATTGATTGGTGCTTGGAGAATTTGATAATTTAGTTTTAATTCAGAAACTGCAGTTTGTGCCCCTAAACTCCACTTGAAATATCTTTTATTAGTCTTTTTCACAAGGGAGCAAAACTGTTACTTCCTCATAACCGCCATGCAATTTTCAGGGATTAGTTTAAGTGTGAATTGTCAAGTATTTCTTCCAGCTGCCTCCTGTCAAGTTATAATCCCGTACAGAGCCTTGTCGGAGGTCATTGAGCTCTTGACTAATGCACTTCATTAGAAGAGGAGAGCAGGATGTCTGAGCACACAAATGGCAAGTGGTGCACGACAGAACAGGACACGTTTAAAAACTCCTACTAGGCTGTGAATCTGGCAAATTTGAAATGTTATTTTTAGAATACTTCAAATTATTCTGAACAAATGTTATTGTATTGAATGCTTATAATCATTTGGCATTATTTTTTAACATCTGGCAAATGTTAAACTTTTAAATTCTAACTATTAACATTGATGGATATGTCATTAAGTAAAATAGTAATTTCAAAGAACTTGTTTTTTTATAATCGCCTATTCAAATCAATTTTCTGTTTTAAAATTTTCATGTTTCCTGATAAATATTGTTAATTTTAATTTTTTAATCCTTAAAATTCCTGAAAATCATCTACTTCCCATGAGGCAGAAAATTGTAAGTATACAAATAAGTAAAATTTAAACTTTTGAAAATTATATTTATTTGATTTTTTATACAGGAGTATTTGCTGATCTCCTACAAAACAATTCAGCAAAAAATTACCTCCCGTATGCAATAGATTATTTCAAGAATAGACCTTTGAGAAAACTAGTTTTAGTTTTGGTCTTGGTACTGAAATTGTTGTTATTATTGTGCTTCATCCTTAAAAGAACTGCCCAGGAAAACTAGACTCTAGTAAGAAAAATATTACTGATGCCATAAACAAGAGTGTCAAATTGTTAAGTCAACAACAGGAGTCACTGTGTACTTACTCCTCATGTGGGATCTGTCCATAATATGTTGTCCAATGTGAAGTAATGCTACAACTAGTACTCAAACAGTATTTTTCACTTTGTGTTTCTGTGTGGGTGCAAACTGATGAAATCTTTACTTAATATATACTAACTCGATCTTCTGTATATAAAGATAATTGAAAATGAATCTTGATGTGAATGGAATGGGAGAGAGAGCGGGAGATGGGAGGAGTGCAAGTGGGAGGGAAGTTATGGGGGGAGAAGCCATTGTAATCCATAAACTGTACTTTGGAAAATTTTATTTACTAAATAAAAGTTAAAAATTAAAAATATATTAATGTTCATTAACAAGCATGCTAAAATATATTCTTGTTACTTCTATTGCCAAATTTAAATAATCTTAACCAAAAATAAAGGAAAAAATGAAATTATAAAAACATTTTGCATAGAATAAACTAGGAGGTTTTTTTTCTTATGTAAGTATCAATTATTCCAAATAAAAAAACTAAATTTTCAATCATGCCTGTCAAAAATACAAAATTATACTTCAGAATCAAGAATTGTAGAGTGATCAATATCTGACTACTACTCTGTCTCTTGTGCAAACATGTTATCATTTTTGAGAAAATTTTATTTGCTTTGGGAACAATTCATTTTAATATCAGTTTAAATTAATTTAAAACACAAAAAATATAAAATACATTAAAACATGTTGAAAAAACTTATGTAGCTATACAGTAAAAGTCTAACCTTTTGCTAAATTACCTTAAATTATTCTAGTTTACATTTTTTCTTGAACAATGTAACATATAATTGACTATGCATCATTAGGAATTAGTTCTCTATAAAAACTACTAGAGTTATTTGTCTTTTCTGTTTAATTTTTCAAAATGATTATACAAATATTAAGTGTTAAGGTAGCAATGTCATTACTATGCTTTAACACTTTTTTACATTTGGTTTTTATTCATCTCATAGAAATACCATTATTTTATTTTCTCCTGTTTCTAACCCAGGCCCAGGAGCCAATTTAAAAACTCACTAATAATTGCAACTTATTAGATAAAAACTATGGGAAGCCGGCGCCGTGGCTCAATAGGCTAATCCTCCACCTTGTGGCGCCGGCACACCGGGTTCTAGTCCCAGTCGGGGCGCCGGATTCTGTCCCGGTTGCCCCTCTTCCAGGCCAGCTCTCTGCTGTGGCCAGGGAGTGCAGTGGAGGATGGCCCAGGTGCTTGGGCCCTGCACCCCATGGGAGACCAGGAAAAGCACCTGGCTCCTGGCTCCTGCCAGGATCAGCGCGGTGCGCCGGCTGCAGCGGCGGCCATTGGAGGGTGAACCATCGGCAAAGGAAGATCTTTCTCTCTCTGTCTCTCTCTCTCACTGTCCACTCTGCCTGTCAAAAAAAAAAAAAAAAAAAAAAAAAAAAAAAAAAAAAAAACTATGGGAAAATCTCATGAATATTGATTACAATAGTCAAAGGAACCCAGAAGTGTGTAATTATTTTCAATCATAATTTAAAAGTAATTTGTCAGACCAATGCTTTAATAAAGATCTATTGTTTTCTAATAATTACTTATTTATACTCAATATCACATTTAAAAATTATAGTTATGCATACTTAATATAGAATGTAATGTATTATTAAAGTATCAAAAATAATGATGTTGTGATGTATCTTTTTACAGAAACAAAGCTATAGACATTCCAGTGCATATAAAATGCTGTCCAAGAAATTTCTCAATTGACTTCAAAAGAAGTCCTGTTTCCATTTATCAATTTTCATTTAGATAACCCAGAGAAATGGTTTCTTAGATACCTACATATAAAAGAACCATTTTATATTATAAAATGCCAAAAAAATCTATTGGTATAAGTAAAGACTTGGCTAGGACTCTAGAAGTGGAGGCAATAATAACAAAAATAGATAAATGGAACACAACAAGATAAGAAGCTTCTGCACAGCAATGGAACCACACAATAAAGTTAAGAGGCAATCAACAGAATGGGAGAAAATATTTGCAAACTATGCACCTGATCAAAGATTAACATTCAGAATACTTAAGGAGCTCAAGAAACTCAGCAACAAAACAAACAATACAGAAATCTGCAAGGAACATGAACAGGCATTTTTCAAAGGATGAATTACAAAAGGCCAACAGACACATGAAAAAATGCTCAAAATCACTAGCCATCATTGAAATGCAAATAAAAAACACAATGAGCTATCACCTCATCCAAGTTAGAATGGCCATCATCCAAAAACCAAAAATAATAAATGCTGGTGAGGATGTAAGAAAAATACACTACTACAGTATTGTTTGAAATTTAAACTTGCACAGTCATTATGGAAGATAGTACGGAGACTCCTCAGTGAGCTGAAAATAGATCTACAATATGAGCCAGCCATCCCATTCCTGTGAATTTGCCCAATGGAAATGAAATCAACATATGAGTTATTTGTACTCCTTTGTTTATAGCAGCTCAATTTATAGCTAAGAGATAGAATCAACCCAGATGTTCATCAACAGATGGTTGGATGAAGAAAATGTGTTTTGGATACAAGATGGAATATTACTCAGCCATAAAAAAGAATGAATTCCCACCTTTTTTTATTTTATTTTTTTTGACAGGCAGCGTGGACAGTGAGAGAGAGAGACAGAGAGAAAGGTCTTCCTTTGCCGTTGGTTCACCTTCCAATGGCCGCCGCAGCTGGCGCGCTGCAGCCGGCGCACCGCGCTGATCTGATGGCAGGAGCCAAGAGCCAGGTGCTTTTTCATGGGGTACAGGGCCCAAGCACCTGGGCCATCCTCCACTGCACTCCCTGGCCACAGCAGAGGGCTGGCCTGGAAGAGGGGCAACCGGGACAGAATCTGGCGCCCCGACTGGGACTAGAACCCGGTGTGCCGGCACCACTAGGCGGAGGATTAGCCTAGTGAGCCACGGCGCTGGCCCGAATTCCCACCTTTTACAACAAAATAGATGCAACTGAAGACCATTATGTTTAGTAAGATAAGCCAGTCCCAAAAAGACAAATATCATATGTCTGATATGTAGTGGTTAACACAGAATACAAAAAAGTATAAAAATGAAACTGACATTTTATGCTTTGATTATTTTTAATAGTCTTTGTTTATTTTCCTGTGTAACAGTTCTTCTAAATTTTACTTGTTGAACATTATGGTTAGTGGTACATTAAGCCTGCGATTATAAAGTAAATTGAAACTGTGTTATTACAAAAATTAAAGGAAAAAAAGAAAGGAAGGCAAGAGAGGTGATTGAGGAAGGGAGAGAAGTATGGTGATCTTCTTAGAAATGTATCTGAAATACACTAAATATTTTTCTTTATATTAATAAAAATAAACATTTAAAATAAATATTATCTATCACCTTACTAGTTTAACGTAATTTTATGCTACAAGCAAATGAGAGATAATGGAAACATGGCCTATGAATAACGAGGAAATTGGAGTTAACTCACCAGTAGCAAGGAAGACTCTCTGGCCAACAAAGCAGGCATCAAAGCTTTCTCCAGCATTCAATAGCTCTTATCTAGGAAAAGGGGACACTGTTTTGGGCCAACTCTCATACATAGAACTAGAACTAATGGATGCAAGACAGAAAAATAGACATTGTGATTCAATTTAAAGATATGAAGTAATGAACACAGAGAAAGGCATCTTTAGAAAGTAATAAAGTTATCTTGGTAATCGTTCAAGGAAACTTTGGACAACAATCAAAAGTCCTCATAGAAATTTCTTCACAGGAAGACAGGTTGAAAATATGGCCTCTCTAGGACCTCTACCAACCATAAAATGCTTTGTAACTATGGCTAGATACAAGATGAAATCATACAAACTAGTAACCATGCTTTAAAATATCTCTGTAGACTGGTTCTGCACCTATCAATTTTGTGCAAGGGGCTTGGATTTATAGAATGAAGAGACTTAATAAAGATTGCAATGTAATGTAAGTACATAACAAGAATAAAAGAAAATTATTCACAAGAATTTTTAAAGAAATAACCTAGAGGAAAGAATGTATTCATCATAAATTTTTTAAAATATCACCTGTTAGTTAATTTCTTCTCTTCCTTTTGTCTCTCCACGCTGGGGAAGAGAATATGCAAAATCTGCCTGGAACATTTTCATCTACCAGAAACCAAGAGGTGCTCTATGGATTATAAAGACATGTGGGGCCGGTCGCGGCTCACTAGGCTAATCCTCCACCTTGCGGCGCCGGCACACCGGGTTCTAGTCCCAGTCGGGGCGCCAGATTCTGTCCCGGTTGCCCCTCTTCCAGGCCAGCTCTCTGCTGTGGCCAGGGAGTGCAGTGGAGGATGGCCCAAGTGCTTTGGCCCTGCACCCACATGGGAGACCGGGAGAAGTACCTGGCTCCTGCCATCGGATCAGTGTGGTGCGCCAGCCACAGAGCGCCAGCCGCGGCAGCCATTGGAGGGTGAACCAACGGCAAAGGAAGACCTTTCTCTCTGTCTCTCTCTCTCACTGTCCACTCTGCCTGTCCAAATAAATAAATAAATAAATAAAAATTAATAAAAAAGACAGGTGGAAAGGATTCACAAGCCAGCATGACAGAGGCTCCTAGTCACAAATCTGACAGTTTGAGCATCAAAATATTTGATATTAATAGACTTAACCCACTGGGAAAAAATTAAAAACTGATTACAAACTATTTTAAGATGATGGATATTTGGAGGTTTGTTGAGGAATAAGATGTTGAAAGTATATATGGACATAAATGAAAAGAGAGAGGTATATAACAGGACATCATGGAAAAATAATCAAATGCAAATCCTATTCGAAGAAAGGTCACAACAAATGAAATTGGTGCTCAGTTCCAATTCCAATATGACTCAACTATTTTATTTTATTATAGAAAACTACTATAGAAAATATGCTTTAAAGAAGAACATGTGTGAGAAGTGTGTTAGTGTCAAATGATATCGAGTCTTCATTTAACAACATAATTTGTGGTACATAAAATCTGAACAAGAATGTCTCATTCTATTGTGTTTAAAGTAAAACAACCACATCTGATATTCATTTAGAGATTGTTATGTATCACACAATGCCCTAAGAATTTTACATATATAATTTATTTAATCCTGACAATGGATCATTGAGGTAGGTCTTACCACTGTATACACATTACAGGCACTGAACAGTTCTACCTACACATACTCACTTGTTGATCTCATCTAATCTTAAGGTTTTAAATACTATCTTTTTTGCTGAGTTGATTTAATTGTTTAAATCCCTGACTTAGACTTCCTCTGAACTCAAGATTCATTTATCTCACTGTCTTGAGTGTACAATAAGCTTTCCAAACTTGGAAAACTGAGCCAATGTCTATGCTCATTCAGCAAAATTTGCTCCATGGCCTTTCCCCTTCAAGTTATTCAGTTCCAAAATCTAAGGGTTACCTGTGACTGTATTCTCCAGTTCTCTATAATCAATTCAACCACAAAGTCTATTAGTGTTATTTTCGAAAATAAAAAAATGAAACCTACCTTATTATTCACTATTGCCACCATCAAGTTGAAACTTCATCTGAAACTCTTATCTAAATTTTTGCAATAGGCCCCTGTCTGGTCTTACGTTTAAACCTTCTGCCTACTTCAGTCTACTGGTACCGCAACAAACAGAGCAATCCTGGGCAAACACGAATCAGACCAGAACACTACCTTTTCAAAACATTTTCATGACCTTGCGAATCACTCAGAATCAAACCAAATTCCTAGGAGTGGTCTGAGGGGCCGGGAAATTCTCCATTTTCCTTTGTTCTCATGTTGTGCAGAGGTTTTATACCTGCTATTGCCTTCATAGTAAGCTCTTTCTCTGCTCCTGCAGAATCCTCTTCCTCTTCTTAACGTATTTTTCAGACTCCATCTTTTCAATGAAGTCCTTGCCCCTGCCGTCTTTAACCATCTTCTTTGTTTTCCTTCTATTTTTTTCCTAAGTGTGTGTTCCTGTCTAACATTCTATATATTTTTGTTATTGTTATCTCTTGTCTGCCTTCTCCACTTAGAATGTAGACTTGATGGCAGAATGAATTTTTGTCTTGGTTTACTGCTCTTTGTTGAACACATATAACAGCGTCTGGAACATATTAGGCACTTTATAAATACTTCAGGAATGCCTGAGAAAGCTGTATCACACAGCAAGTGATGATACCAGAAATTAAGTTCAGGTAGTCTGGCTCCACAGTCTGTGCTCTTATCCCTGGTTCTGTCCTCTGAGGAGGACGATGTCACCTCTGAATTCCAATTCGTTCCACCACTGTCAGGAAACTGAAACTCGTACTGGGATTTCTTTGATATTGCAGCTCTGGCAACACTTGTAAATTGGATGATGAATGTGGAATATGTTGTTATAAAAGGGGATGTGTAAGATAGAATACATTCGGGGCTGGCGCCATCGTGTAGTAGGTTAATCCTGCGCCTGCGGTGCCGGCATCCCATATGGGCACTGGTTGGTTCTAGTTCCAGCTGTTCCACTTCTGATCCAGCTCTCTGTAATGGCCTGGGAAGGCAGTAGAAAATGGCCCAAGTGCTTGGGCCCCTGCACCCGCATGAGAGACGTGGAAGAAGCTCCTGGCTCCTGACTTCGGATCAGCGCCAGCTCCAGCCATTGCAGCCATTTGGGGAGTGAACCAATGGAAGGAAGACCTTTCTCTCTGTCTCTCCCTCTCACTGTCTGTAAATCTACCTCTCAAATAAATAAATAAATAAAGTCTTTAAAAAAAGATAGAATACATTCCTGGAGGAGTTTAGAACATGTCAAAGGGAGGATACTGCGTCAAGTCCTGGCAAAACCCTATATGATTCTAGAGTCCAAACACATGCACACACATGGATGCACACACACACACACGCATGCACACATTCCATAAATATTCCAAATAAATCCCACATTTTTTTCAGGTTATCTGTAATACACACACAGACACTCACATGCCCCCCCACATTTCTTAAGTATACCAAATAAATTCCACATTTTTACAGATTATGTAATACACACACACACACACACACACCCTGTCTCTCCCATTACACTAAATTGACACTGATATGCCATAATATTCTACTCCCTAAATAGAGACACACCTGCATAGGTTAGTATGAAAGTCAAGTTGACAGCGTGTTTTATGTACTGGCTTATTTCTTGGCCAAAGATTTGTTTGCCGTCATGGAGACTTGGCTATAGCACTGTTTTTAATGTAACACAATAGAACACATATAGACAGTATTCGGCCAACTTAAAACAGTGTATATTAAACACCTCCCCCCGTCCAAGGTGTACTGAGGCTAGAAAAAACGATAGAAAGTAGTTGTGTTCAAATGGAGATTATGGTTTGAGTGGAAAGAAGAAAAATAATACATACATGAAATTACCGAAGACCCAAAACCCAAATTATAATCCTGGCTGGAAACAATTAAGATAAAAGATGAACCCATCAGACAAAGCTGTGGACAGCCCCACGGAGGGTTAAAAAAGAGCATTTTGTAAGTATCTGCTATGTGCCAGGTGCTTTGCATATACTGCCTCACTTAATCATCACAGCAGCCATATGGGGTCTGAATTATTATGTTATTTTTATAGGTGAGGAAATTGTGTTGAGATCCAATAAATATTTATTGCAATTTTATTGCAATAATTCTCTATCTCCAGGCCAGAACACAATGCCAAGTTTGGCTGATGATACAAAATGATTGATTTCTGCCCTTTTTGAAATTTACATTTCACTTGGGGAGGTTAGAAGCAAGGGAGATAAACATCAATTCACTGATAGATGGAATCATACTGATAGGACCAAGCTCACCTTCTGTGCAAGCAAGAAGCTTTCACCCAACAGCCTGGATTCCAAGTTCTACTGGTGGAAGCAGTGCCTGTGCTGAAACATTAGGGATGGCACAGGTGAAACTCACTCCAGAGAGAGGGAACTCCTAGAGCAGGCAGAGTCCTTCCACCGTGTGGTAGATATATTAATCACAGTCATACCATTAACTCAAAAGTAAGTATTGATGCAAGCCTGACAGAAGTGAATTTTTCTCATCCCTATAAAGTCATATTAATTCTCTTAATTTCAGTCTTTCTTTGGGAGGTGATTTAGGGAATCTACATACTTCTATCACATATCTACCATGGTCAATATGTGGCTTCCATGGTCTTCAAGCTTTTCAGCATCAAGCTGATGGAAGGGGGAAAGCATGACTAATTACTTATGAGAACTGTTCGTGTACCAATCCTGGAAGAAGTTAACTTCATTTCCAACTAGAACATAGTCACATAGCCATACCCATCTACAGGAGAAGAGACTGAAAAGTTTTCTATCTTTTGCTCAGGAGGGAGGAAACTCTTTTGGTGAAGGCGCAAGGGCTTTTGCCCTGGTATGTAAATTGTTATTACTGTGGAATAAGAAGAGTTATAAGAGAAAACCCACCACAGAAAACATTTTTTTAAGATTTTATTGATTTATTCACTTGAGATGTAGCATTATAGAAAGAAAGAGAGGTCTTCCATCCACTGGTTCACTCTCCAAATGGCCACAATGTCTGGAGCTGAGCTGATCTGAAGCCAGGATCCAGCAGCTTCCTCCAGGTTTCCCAAGTGGGTGCAGGAGCCCAAATACTTGGGCCATCTTCTCCTGCTTTCCCAAGCCATAGCACAGAGCTGGATTGGAAGAGGAGCAGCTGGACCCGACCAGCACCCATATGGGGTGCTGGCACTGCGGGTGGAGGCCTAGCCTATTATACCACAGCGCTGGCCCCAGAAAACCTTTTATTTCACTATAAAGAACTTCAATTTAAATAAAGAAACATTGATTGTGCATAGCCAGGTACAACATCAGGTGCTAGAAGCAAAGAAATCATTCCAAGCTTTGCCTTCAAAGTGATTATATATTAGTAGGAGACACTAAAAATATATTGATAAACAGTTTTGATTTTTATCCTGTATGTGAGAGAGACATGGGAAAGGAGTTGGTATAATCTGATTTGCTTTTATATATAGTATTCAGATGATGACAAGCATGACATATTTGAGAATGAATGACTAAAAAGAAACAAATATTTTTCCTAAAGTCAAGCAGTGTTAATCAAAAAATAGGACATCACAATTTACTATAAGTAGAGAATGGAGGAAAAATCACAGAGGATCCACAGATATCTGCCATGGGTGAATAAGGGAATGGACTTATGACAAATTGAGATGTGGAATACAAAAGGCAAATTCAGCCTAGGAGATAAGATAATATGACAAATTCAGTTTTTGACAAGTTGTGTTCAAAATGGCTATGAAAATCCTAGTTGAAGATGTCCATCAAAACCTTGAGTACTGGGGTAGACTGAAAAATGACCCCACCTAAACCAAAAGTCACATCCTAATCTCTGGAAAGTTATGTGGTAAAAGGGAATGTGTAGATATGATTAAAGATCTTCGAGTAGAAAGATTATCTATATTATCCAGAAGGATCCAATGTAGTCAAAAGAGCCCTTAAAATAGGGTGGAAAGAGGATCAGAATCCAAGGGGAAGATGACATAAGGATGAAAACAGAGATAAGAAAAGAGAGAAAATTCTATGTTAGTGGCTTTGAAGGTTGAAGTAATGAATGTCGCCTTAGGAAAGTAAGAGAAAAGGTAAGGAAATGGAATCTCCATTAAAACCTACAGAAGGAATCAGCCCACCAGTACTTTTGCTTTAGTTCCATGAAACTGATTTTGGACTTCTTTCCTATAGACCTATAAGAGAATAAATTTGCATTGTTTATGCCACTATGTTTGTGAATGTTACAGTAACAATGGGAAACTAATATAATGCAGGTACAAATCTTCTATTTCTTAGAATTAACATATAGATAAGTAGTAATACATGAGTCTGAACTCAATTACTCAGAAAGTGTGAGAAAAATAGAGACTGCAGCATCTTGAGAATTACAAAAAGTTAATCCATAACCAGAGCAGTGATACTCAGGAGATCAGTCAAAAATAAATGCTCAGAGCAGAACTGGAAGAATGTGACATCACAGAACCTCAGATTTATAAACAGAACCAAGAAAGAAGTGATTAATGAAGGACAAAATTCTTTATAATTTAATGGATGTGAGACCTATAATGGGATAGTGAGAAGTGTTAGGCTTGCAGAGAGATAGGAAGAGGAAGAGAACCTATTATCTTTGAGCTCACATATCTTCAAAACACTAATGATGTTGCACAGTCTGGTGTGATTTGCAACCAAGGCCAGACTTATCATTTGTAAACTGCTATACTGTTCCACCTCCATGGGAATTCTGATACTCCAAATTGATTATCCTGAGTTGTTATTTGTAGTACAATTTGTTTCACTGATGCTCCCATTGATTCTTACTAAAACTCACCAGCATGTGGCGTGGTGGGTAAAGTTGATGACTGTGACTCCAGCATCCCATATTTGCTCAGATTCATGTCTCCAGCTGCTCCACTTCTCATCCAGCTCCTGGCTAATGGCCTGGGGAAAGCAGAGGAAGATGGCCCAAGTGTTTGGGTCTCTGCCAGTCTTGTAGGAGACTCAGATGAAGCTCATGGCTCCTAGTTTTGGCTTGGCCTTGCCTGTGCCTTTGCAGCCATCTGGGGAGTGAACCAGCAGATGGATGATTCATTCTCTCTCTCTCTCTCTCTCTCTGTGTGTGTGTGTGTGTCTTTCCCTCTCTCTATGTAACTCTTTCAAGTAAACAAATAATACCAAGTGGCATTTGTACTACCAGTTGAAATTTGGTTAACACACCACCTGCATCCCTTGCCATAATATCTGGTTTGATACCTGATTCTGTTTCCTGACTCCAGCTTCCTGCTAGAGCAGATTGTGGGTGGCAGCAGTGATGTGTCAAGTGATTGGATTCCAACATGCAAGAATTGGTTTGAGTCTTGACTATTGGCTTTTTCCTCATCTCATCATTGGAGGTATTTGGGGAGTGAATCAGCAGATGAGAGCTCTATCTCTCTCTGTCTTTCAAATGAATAATTTTGAAAAATAAAATAAGTTTAATACCTCTCATGGTAATATTTTTATTCTAAACTTCTTGGAAAGTAAGACTGTATTCTACCTTAAGGACAGAAGATGAGATCTCTATGGTAGGAGGTAGGAGCCTAGTAACAGTGAAATCACCAGGTTGTTCCCTCTCTTCATGTATCAGTGGTTGCTACTCACTAAATTGACTTTGCATCCTTTCATTCAAATGCGCAACTCTGTATACTAGGTATTGGAATCCTTAGGTTTAATGAGCAGAAACACAGACTTGAGAGTTCAACCAACTTGCTCAACATAGCTAACAGTTTACAAAACCAGGCTCTCAATCCATGTCTATTTTAATCCAAATTCCAATTCATTGCACTACTCCATTATGTGTTGATCAAATGGATGAGACAAATTGGAAGGAAACTACGCATCATAAAGAGTAAATTATCAGTCTTCCCCAAACTGATAGTCTTCCATAAAAGAAAGGTATTCCATAAAGTTTTCTATAATGAAAAGTCCTAGCATAGTATTTTTAATACTGGCTGGTTTTATTGAACAAGTGCAATGAACTCTTCAACTACATGATAAAGATGCAACATAATTTTCATCTTTACGCTTCAGTGACTTTAATACTTAGTGAGTGACTGTAATGTATGGAAAGGTATTTTCAACTTGATGTATTTTATTTTAAAAGAATGTAAGCTGGTACATGCTTTGAAATATTCTCAATAAGTTAGTAACATAGGATATTATTGGACCATATGTTTTGTAAATGCTATAATTACATAAAATGTGCAAAATACAATAAAAATTCTGATTTCAATACTTCTTAAATAGTCCATGTCTTTTTCTAAATGAAGTGTTTCCTCTATAAATGTAAACTGTTCCATTTTGCCATGTTTTCCTCATTTCAGAGATTTTCCTGCAATTTCACTTCAGGTATTGATGCAAGTGCAGCTGTGGTTGTTAAGGAGGTGTTTACACCACTTCTTGTATGGAGTTCGTCTATCATATTCTACTCACATCTTTCAAGAATTAAAATATAGAATGACAATGGCAACATGCATTTGACACCAGATGGAACTACAGGATCATAACATACATAAGGAAAAGTTGAAGTCAACCAAATTTAAACATAAATATGAGAAATATCTCTATAACATTTTGCTCAAACACATGTAAGATGTTTAATATTTGATTTCCCAGTTAGCTGTAATATTGAATGTAAGCTCTATATTGAAAAGATATTATTAAAAAAGACTGGAATGTAAAATCAGAATAATTTACTTCTCTGTCCAAAAATCACTGTTGCCAATAAGTTTGACTCTCCTGAAACTCATTTTCTGATTCAAGAAAATATTTTCAAAGTATAGAACATTTCATTTCACCTTTTTAAAAACTTGGTTGGTTGCCTCTGTGTCCCGAGAATAATGTTGAAATTGCTTTACTACACATCCAGAAACCTTTAATCATGAAGTCTGAATCTTTTCTTCAGACTTCTCTCTTACAATTTCTCTGTGATGGAAATATTATCATCATATTTACTATACAACAAACATTGCATATACAACTTAAAAATATATACATACTGTGCAGGAACAAAACATAGAGCCTGGCAACAATAACAAAAATTATTAAAACCTATCAAAAATGCTTATTAAAAACCTTTAATACCTATTAGCCATGCATCAAACCCCAATTCAAAAGCAATCTCTATCTGAAGTCATTCTATTTTCACCCAAATCTAGTTACACACATCTTTCTCTGTATTGTGGTTGCATTCTCATCAAATTACTAATGTAATAAAGTATGTACTGCATCAAAAGTTTTTGGCTCAAAGCCTGTCTTCCTCACTGCACTGTGAGTTCTACAAAAGCAGGAACCATGCTGCCTTCTTCAGATCCTTAATGTTCAACATAGGACTAATTCTAAATCCCGTATCTGAAACCTTGTTGGAATGCAAAATTATTTTCGATTTTAGAAAAGTAGTATGATGTATATGGTAAATAGTACATAAGACAGAATGCAAGGTTCGGAAACTAAGCTCCATGAGCAACATAATAACATTTCTGTGCTGAAACCCGGATGGGTAATCACTAGCTTCATTTACCAGGTTATTTCTGGTTGCCTACCCTCCCAGCCACATGGTAGGATTATGCTGCTTGTGAATGGAAGTGATGTGCATCATTTCTAAGTTCAAGTACTAATTGTTATCACAAGACCATCCAGAAATGCCCACCCTGAGTTTTTGCTTCTCCCCTGAAATTCTTTTCAAGTGCTTTTATCTTGAGTGGTTGATTCGAACATTTACAAAGTATTTCACATCAGAGGAAAATTATGCATACTACTCTATTATCACTGTCTTTACAGATGCCATTTCTACATTACCAGTCATTAAATATAAAGTATGCATTTTCAGAAACTTCTCACAGGTGCACATCTTTCTATTTTAAAATACCTCTTTACATGCACTCATTATCAATGAATGTATAATAATTATTTATTGAACAACTATCATGTATTGAACATACAATGTCTGTCAGATGTAATATTAGACATTCTGCATTCATCACTCTGCATAACAGTCTTTCAAGCCACGCATTCTTCACTTTTTTGCTTTTTTTAAGATCTATTTTCAATTGACTGTATATACATAGGATTAACTCTATGTTAAGTACAGAGTTCAACAAATGATATATATTAAAAAAAAAAAAAAAAAAAACCTGTTCCTCAACAGTCCAGACAAGGGCTGTTCAAGTCATTACTTAAAGTGTCGATTCCACTTCTACAGGTTGCCTTTTAGGTGCTCTAGTAATTATCACAGGTCAGGGAGAACATGTGGTATTTGTCCCTTTGGGACTGCATTCTTCCCTTTAATTTACTGATGAGGAAAAAGAGACTCACCATCTACTTAGTAATTTAATCAAGATGGAACTGGGTTTAGAAATGAAGTCAACCTAGATTCAGGGTCTATATATGCTCTGTTCCATGGGACATTAATCATTTAATGACCACCTTGTATGTAAATAAACTAAAATAATTTGACATAAAACTTTGGGTGTTGGAGATGGATATGGGTGCTGGCTCAAGTCCTGGCTGCTCCACTTCCTATCTAGCTCTCTGCTAATGCGCCTGGAAAAGCAGTGGAAAATGGCCTAAGTGCTTGGGCCTCTGCCACCCAAATGGGAGACGAGATGAAGCTCCTGGTTCCTGGCTTTAGCCTGACTCAGGTTGTTGTGGCCATTTGGGGAGTGAATCAGAGGAAGGAAAATATCCTCTCTCTAACTCCTTCAAATAAATATATAAATAAATATTTAAAAAAATAGATTTTGGGTTTTGTTTTTGTTTTGCCTTTTTTGTATCTCATTAAAAATACCACAATATGGGGCCAGAGTTGTGGCATTATAAATAAAGCCTCCACTTGCAATGCCAGCATTCCCATGTGGATGCCAATTCCAGTCCTGGCTGCTCCACTCTGATCCATCACCCTGAGAAAAACAGTAGCAGATGGCCCGAGTGTTTGGGCCCCTGCCATCCACATCAGAAATCCAGACGAAGCACCTAGTCCTGTCTTTGGCCTGGCCCAGCGCTGGCCATTGTGGCCATCTGCAGAGTGAACCAGCATTTGGGAGATCTCAGTGTCTCTCCTTCTCATTCTGTAACTCTAACGATCAAGTAAGTAGAATAAATCTTTTTAAAAAATCAATAGTTTATGTGAAAAAATGCATCCAAAATATTTTTGGTTAAAATACAGTATGCACTATTAAAATCAATGAATATGTGAATGAATTAATGAATATTCTTTTTTCTAGAAAGCTCTATCAAGTGAAATCAATTTATATGGTACTACAATAATTTTTTACATTAGCCCAGAAACTATGGGTTAGTTCCTTTGAAAGTTTATTTTACAAAGTTTAAGTTGACAGTGAAGCATCTCAAAGGGGTATAACCAATTCTTCAGCTACAAACCAGGTATTTTCATTTCAAAATGCAGCCAATATTGGCTTTCTTTGCACAATGAAACATGATCTCCTTAGCTCTTTGGGGGAAGAGAATATTTTAATATGTGTTTTCTGTATTTGATCAGTATTTACAAGTCTCAGCGTATACAGCACTTCAAAGAACTTTGCGGACCTTGAGTTTAAATCTGAAATAGAACGACCACATGACCCTGCCATGCAACACCTGGAAATTTACCTAGAGGAAATGAAATTAGCATTTGAAATAGTTATCTCTACCCCCATGTTTATAGCACCTCAATTCACAATAGCTAAGATATGGAATCAACCCAGATATCCATCAACGGAAGACTGGATAAAGAAAACATGGTATATATACATTATGGAATATTATTAATCTATAAAAAGAAGGAAATCCTGTCTTTCACACACAATGGATTGGAGACCACTATACACAGTGAAATAAGCCAGTCCCAAAAAGACAAATATCATGTTTTCTCTGATTTGTAGTAATGAATATATAGAGTACAAAAAAGTATGAGTGAAATTGACATTTTGAGATCTGATTATTGTTTATAGCCCTTGTCTATACCCCTGAGAAACAGGGGTTTTTCTACTTACTACTTGTTGAATTCTTTATTTAGTGGAACAATAAGCTTGTGATTATAAAGTGAATTGAAAGTATGTCACTGCAAAAATTAAAAGAAAAATAAGAAAGGAAGAAGGAGGCAGGGTGGGAGCAAGGGAGAAAGGGAGGGTGGGGGAAGTATGATTATGGTCTCAAAATTGTATATATGAAGCACATGAAATTTGTTTCCTTTATATAAATTTCTAAAAGTGCAGATCATTTTTTAATTGCACCCTATTCAGAGGCAACAATAGTTGGATGGAGATTAGATTTTTTTTTTTTTTTTTTTTGACAGGCAGACTTAGACAGTGAGAGAGAGATAGAGAGGTATTCCTTTACTTGGTTCACCCCCCCAAATGGCTGCTGCCGCCGGTGCACTGTGTAGATCTGAAGCCAAGAGCCAGGTGCTTCCTCCTGGTCTCCCATGCGGGTGCAGGGCCCAAGACTTGGGGCATCCTCCACTGCCTTCCCGGGCCACAACAGAGAGCTAGACTGGAAGAGGAGCAACCGGGACACCTACACCAAGAAGTCTGCTCAGCATATGGACCAGGATTGTACTGAAATGGATTAACCACAATTTGTGATGCTGGCATCCCATATTAGAGCACTGGCTTGAGTCCCGGCTGCTCCACTTCTGTTCCCGTTGCCTGCTAATGCACCTGAGAAGACAGCAGAAAACAACCCAAGTGCTTGGGCCCCTGCAAGCCATGTAGGAGACCCAGATAGATCTCCAGTCTCCTGGCTTTGCCTTGGCCTAGCTCTGTCTATTATAGCCATTTGAGGAATGAACCACTAGTTAGAAGATCGATCTCTTTCTCTCTGTCTCTCTCTCTCTCCCCCTCCCTCTTTCTGTGTGTGTGTGTCACTCTATCTTTCAAATAAATCTTTCAAAAACAAGCAATAAATCTGCTAATGTCACTCTAAAAAATTGTATTATTTATTACCAGGTCCTTCCTACTTTTCCCAAGAAACAACTCCTCTTTGGCAACCAACTTCAGAGAAATATATGTCTGAGCTAGAACACCAGAAGCTGCCTAAGACTTCTAAAAGAGCAATAAAATATCTTTCCAAAGAAACCAAACCCAGATTCCATACCATAACTCAGGCAGCACGGCCCATCATAAACAAAAATTCATTATGCCTGCTGTGTGGAAAAATGTTAAGCAAGAAGAAATAAACAGAGAATGTTTTAACAAATCATATTAGGCAAATGAAAAAAAACGGATAAAGCCACAGTTCTGAATGAGACTGCCAATAAAGCTCAACCCTGAGCCAAAATTTGGAAGGAATCTAAACATAACCAGACCAAGTCTAAGTCTTCCTAAGATATTTTATTCTGGGTTTTCCCTTTCAACTATTTCCTTTAGGTTTAAGGGGAAACCTTGACCAGACCTAGATATGTGATATTAAATCTACAGTGACTCTATCCAAACCTAAAGTGAACAAACAATTGAGTGAAATTTAGAGACACAAAACAGAACATCATTCCCATACAAGAATTACAAGATCCATCAGGAGAGGATGAAAATGTTTGTAGTTCTATAATGTTGTCTCTACAAAAAATCTAAGCAAAGTCACTAATGTGCAAAGCTGTGAGTTGAGGCAGTGTGCAGGTTCCTAAGAGGTTTAGCAGCAGGCCGCAGCTCCTCAGGAAAATACAACAAAATGTCCATCCTCGTAGCTAGATACAATCTAAATACTTTTTGGCATAAGACAAACAGCAACAACTAGCTGCTAAAAATCCAAGGGAAAATTTAAATTTCTATCATGAAATAAAATCAGATCTTTGTACAGTCTGTGAGTCTTAGCTCTTTTCCTCCTTGGTACTGCAGATAGGCAAGATATAAACCAAAGTCATACATTATTTTGAGAGTGAAGATCTTCTTCATGTGCTCGTCAGTGTGCCATCACTGTGCCCTTGGAGAGAGGTTAAAGATAAAGTGCAGAGAGAAAAAGGAGAGAAAGAACACATCTTTCAGAAGCCAATAGACTTAAACCATCTCACCTCTGCTGCAAGGATCCTGAGCGCATAATTGTATCTTGAGAAATATCATAGATATATGATAGATAGATAGATAGAAAGATATTTTATATGCTCAGGTACAATTCAGACTACATCTAGGTTAAATGAGCCTTTGTGAATTATTTTGAGATCTTAACCTCCACTTTTAACATTGTTTTCTGTTAGAGGAAAAAAATCTATTTAGTTCCAAACAAGCAAATTATGAAAATGTTTTTCAGAGCAGAATACCTTTGGAGGTAGAGAATTTGTATTTAGTGGAAAGCTGTGAACTAAATCTATCAATGTACAAATCATAACAGTTGAAACAGAGCACAGTATTTTCACAACGGACACTTCTAAAAGGAACAAAATAAATTAATCATTGGGAAATAACTGATATGATGATCATTCATTAGTATTGTTACATTCTTCACTGTGGATTTTGTTTTAAACTTCCAAATACTGAATTCTCTATGCATGAATAAATTTCTGAAGTTTGTGCTTAGAAACCATCTTTATTCACCCCTGTATGTCACCTCCACATATACTCAAATGCCCTTAAAGAAGGGAAAAGATGAATAGGAAATGACCCAATAACACATAGCACAGCCTGCCTGCATAATTGCCATTTTATCTAAATCATTGATATCCAATCTTCATTCCTGAAAGAAGGAAGCAGATGCAGGTAGAGAGAGAATGTAGAAGGGAGTAACAGTACAGGCCATGAGAGAATGAGAGAAGACATTTCCAAGAAACAGAGTGATCAAGCTTTAGAATAATTGGCATGTATCACTCATGCAGATAAAAACTCTATTTGTATTCTGCATATTCATTATGGTCTTAATTCTAAAGATGCGATAGATATAGGGACATTACCTGATCAAATTTTAAAGATTTTTGTTTAAATTCTCAGTCCTTATTTTTTGTGAAGCCATAGTGTTGTTCTTTTCTTCATGTCTCTTTAGCATCAGAAATATTAGATAATTAATAGCAGGATTTAGTTTCCTTCTTTCTTTACCCTCACCATAAGATGAATGTGTGTATTCATATATGTATATGGTGCAGAAGAAACAATGAATCTACAGTCAACAATTAGACTGAGAAAAGTTGACATATGGTTAATTCATAAATATATCACAGGACATGGTCTGTGGACAATTTTTTTCTTATAATTAAATCCAGCCCTATCGTGACACAAAACAAGTTTGAAGATCATTGAATTCAGTCAAAACACTAGTTCATAACCTCTTTAATTGCTTGATTATTATCAAAGATCTACTTATTTGCCCAAATTTTTCTAAAAACAGTTTTTGTTTTTAAAAGGCTAAAAGAAATATGTTCACCAATATGAAGCTAAAACTAAGATTACCTTCTCAAGGCTTAAAGAAAAAGATTCTGGAAAAATGATTATTTATTTTATGACATCTACTATTTCATGTTCTTTAAATGCTATCAGAATAAAAATTATAGCAATGAATCTGTTTCAGGCTAATGGCTAAATGTCCTGGTTTAAATAGACTCCCTTTCTCCCATATGAGTCTCAACAGAAGCTTGCCTTATACTGTAATCAAGGCTGCAAGCTTCTAGTTAATTTACTGAAACTGAAATGTTCATATTTACATTATCAATAAATCATTTATGCTTTCATAGGTACAAAAACAGATATTTTGCTGTTTGGTTATTTATATTTAGGAATCACTACTTTTTAATGTATCCAAATAACACTGGAAATTTAAGTGATGTTGATGAGCAAAAGTGATGTTGAAAGTATTGACAGTAGTGAAGTCTTATAAAACTTAAAATTTTTAAGGAAAAATGAAGATCACTCCTTGAATAAACTGTTTTACTAAAAAGGCTATATTGTTTTGAAATTGTAAGTATTTTGTGTGGGTGAAAATGTTTCATTTTTCTGCTTTGCAATTTATATTCAAGATTGCTGCTTTCACATACAATAGAAAATCAGACTACTGAAAAAATAATTCCACCTAAATTAGTGTTTTATACAAAAAAGTTTGAAAGGCTTTTGCTTTTTATTTAGTGTACAATATGAAGCATATTAAGCAATCTATTTCAGAAAATGAAAAACTTGGATTGATCAAATTCATCAGATTGTTGTGCTGATTTGATTATTCACACTGTTTTACACACCAGGATTTTCAATTTTAAAATTATCTAACCATGAAAAAGCTCCTTGTATTTATAGTTTGACAAACTGACACTTGTAATATTAACACTTAAACCTTGCATCATTTATATAATTTATAGCATGATTATTAGCATTCTAGTTTTTAATTATTGCTTTGATAATATAAAAATGCTCACCTAAAATTAGGATATACACTTCAGCAAAAATTATTTTAATCAACAGGTAACATAGATACGAATATACAGAGAATGAGATATAAAAATAGATGCAGTTGCCCATGTATTTCAGTATTCATGGATCCACTGCCAGGAACATGAACAAAATATGCTACCGCCACAAATGCATTCACTCGCATGTGTATTTCTCCTCTCTTTCTCATTTCTTTTTGTTGCTTTCTTTCTTCTACCTGCAAGTGTATGTGATCTAGAGATGAGACACAGATACAGAAATACATTTTCCTTGGTGGTTTTTATTTGACAAAGCAGCACAGTACTTATATGGAATCAGTCAGTTTTAGAAGCTGTGAAGCTTAAGTATATAAACAGAAAAAGGGGATTTGTATCATTTTTATATCTATATCCACAAGGATTCTGGGTACATATTCATATACATGGACATCCACAGAGCACATGCTAGCCATTGAAACTACATAAACTTAAACTTCAGTGAAAGTTTCAAAGCATATTGGCCTCTGAAAAATGCACATTGCCTTTAAGTCAATGAAAAAAGTTTTCCCAAGAATAAGCTCAAGAATCCTCTCAGATTTTTTTCCTGTAAACCTATAAAGTTAGTGAGGAGAATAGGCAACAAAAAAAACCTTATAACTTTTTTCTATAAGTTCTAATAGAAATACTAAGACTACAGCAGCAATTTTCCTTTGAAATTAAATACCATATTTCTTGTTGCCATTTGTTTATAACCATCTTTTGTTGTTTAGTGTTAACTCAGAATTTCACCATGGATATGATGCAAACATTCTCCCAATTTTAGACTATGTGTCTAGGAATCTACTAAATAAAAGAGACTATCATATTAAAAGTATAAACACTTATTTGCTGTAGAGTTTATAGTCTAGCAGAGGAAACATTTGCATGTTCAGCTAAGTGCCATGCATGAAGTAATGGGGAAATGATCAAAGTGTCTCAGGGGAGACAGAGGACTTCCAACTGGGGGGCTGAAAATCTAGAGACTTCGCAGATAACTTTCATAGGAAACAGTAGCAGCAGATTTCAAAGAAAATGTCATAACTGGAAATTTACAAAAAAAGTCAGGGAACTATGGCATATCATAACAAACAAGACACAGAGTGATGCTGTCAAGTCATATAAACCAGTTTGATGTTTTGACTGACTTAATCAGTCAGGTCAGGAAGAAAAAAAGAGAAGGCCTTACCCTGGAACTGAAGTGACTGGTACAGACAAAACAGTCACACTTGTTTGTGCATGTCAAGAATCAGTGCGCATATTTGTCCATGTTGCAGAATTACAGAAAGGGCACAGAGACACATGGAGGTGATGGAAGTGGCTGTGTCAATGTAGTCAATGATCACATTTTCTGTTAATGCTTCACGAACTCTGAGAAAGGGAAGAAGGAAAGGAGAAACAAAAGAGCCGATTCTGGTCTAATTATTAATGCTAAGAAAATACAGAGAGCAATGACATGGAATCAGTGGCAGGGAGTTAGAAGGTCAAAGGCTAAAGGAAAAGAAAGTTTTAACAAAATGGAAGCAGGAAGAAAGGCAAAGAGAGAGCAGGATGGAGAAAAAGAAGATGGCAGAAGGAAACACGGAAGTATGGGTTCTTGGGGGGAAATAAGAGCTACGGGGGAAAGAGGAAGGTGGAAGATCTCCAAGTCCTGACTATGGAGATGGGAGAAGGACAGGCGGACTTGGATCACAGACTTGTCACTGAAAATACCCAAGTGTCTTTTTGGATTGTGGCAATCTAGCAAATTTAGTTTATGGATGCCTGGTGGCACAGGGTCTGCATCTTAATCATCTTAAAAATCCCTATTGTACTTGTCCACTAGAATGGTACATGTGTATCTGGAACAAAAATGAGCTCAGAGAAAGTGTTCATTAAAAGAATTTGAAGGAAAGTATTATATCTTAAGTCTCTACTTTCTTTTTGACTGATAATGACAAATAATGAATGATATTTTAACAAGCTCATGAATAGCCTCTACCAAGTCTATTTCAGTCCTGTTGAACTATTGTTTGCTCAACATGTAAGGAGCAGAAATTAAACAGCTTCGCCATAATATTAACAAGAAATAAGCAATGGCTAAGCTGACTGCAAGAGATCTACATGGACGCGATAGGAACCACCATGGCCTATGCACACCCTCCTCAGGACCTTGTCGGCTCTACACTGACCGTCAAGTGTATATAAACTGCAGACTGAAGAGGCCCAGTGAGACTCTGAACAGACTCTCCTGAGAGTGGCCGAGTGAAAGCTCGGGGTTGACCCACCACACCCAGACCTTCCCACCAGAGAGTTCCGCGCTTGCCCAAGGCAGAGGCTCTGAGCTCCCTGACGCTGAAGCCCCGCTCGCCGGAAGCTGACTCTACTGGCCCTTCAAGACCTGCCTTCTTCAGCTCAGAGGCACCACCTGTGCAGATGCTGTGAGACTCCGCCCCCTGTGGCTGACGCGTCCTGAAGAGCACTGGAGGGACTTTGGGAACTTTGGGTGGTCAGTTTGCCCAGTGTGTTGTGTGAATTAGAATGAGTGACTTCCCCACTGCATAATAAAATGCTTATTGGAATCAACACAGCCTCAGTGCTGTCACTATGCTCATGACACAACACAAGATGACCCCCAAAACATTCCACCTATATTCACTACTGAGCTTCAGAAAATGGCTCATATATTTCTTTATTAATTTGATTAAAATACCTTTGATATATTAAATTAAAGGATGTCATTGTTTTCAAGGACTATTTTCTATTTTAATAGGCAATATACTAGGTTAAATATCGAGTTTCATATCTTGTGAAGCACTTTTCCAAAGATGGTATTGATGCTACTTCAGGTGATATTCAAAAGATATATATATATATAGTAATTTAGAGTAGCTCATCGCTAATCTTGCTTCAGAGTTGGTTGTGTTCATTCCAACATAGCTGACTTCCAACTGAGCAATTCAGGTGTGGAATATTATACTTTCTTTCTCTTTATAATGTGTAAATCTCATTTCCCTTAAAAAGGAGAAACAGAATTACTAATAAAAGATCAATGTGATTTAAAACATTGTAATGAATTTACTCCCTGTAACTTCAGAATTTCTTCCAAACGTCTGTCAGTGAAACAGAACAACTGAAGAGCGGCAAGCACTTACCCACACGGCAAAACAGGCACCTTTTAGTGCTATCTATGGTCCAGACATTCCATTGGCATGCGATTGGTCAGAGACATCCCCTCAGGTCCTTTATATTGTGATATTTTCAAACCGATTCCTTGGCTCACGACTTAGCTGCCGTTTTTGACACAAAGGGGATAAGGAGGACAGGAACCAGGGCTTCCTTGATGCCTGAATGTTGGGCTACATGATAAAATGGTCTATGTACTGTTAATATCCTTAGCAATAGGCTAGTGTACCATCTGTGCTAAGGGTAATTCTGAAGATGACCACAAAATAGGAACATTTCTTGTTCTAAGATTAAATAGCTCAGCAACTCCAAAACTGCTTTGCCTGTATACTAAATTGAATGAATAAGTCAAAAAATTGTAGATAACAGGAGCTGGGTTTCTTGCTGTCAGAGAGAGAAGCTGTAAATAAGCAAGATGGAAAGCTGAAATTAAATAAACCTGTGGTGCTGGACTAGAAACAGAGATATTATATGAGAATAACATATGTTCTATATAAAATAATATATTACATATTATGTTTTGAGAGAAAAAGAGAGAGAGAGCCAGAGGGAGTGAGGCAGGGCAGGAAGAAGATAGAAATGAATATTGAAATGTTTACATGCATGGGTTAGTAATTATGGCTGGGCAGAGAAAATACATGATGAACCTGGAACATCTTGTGGTGCCTGAGAATACAGAATGGCTCCACAAATAAAAGACCAGAATATGTGATAAAGGAACAGTAGCCAGCCTTAAATAATGCCCCATAGCAAAAGCTGAGAAATACCATAAGGAATGACAGAATTGAATTGTAACCCAAATAATAAAACGACTATTTCACCAGTCAATATGGATATGAATACATTACTGAATAAATGCATGAATGGAGAAGAGAAATCATCGTTAGAGAAGAATTCCAAATGATAAATGCAGAAGAAGTAAGGAAATAGAAAAGCCACCCCTGGAAGGAACATCGTAGAAATCAGTTCTGTGGGCAAGGTCTGCTAGTGAATACTGAAGCTAGCTGATGAAACTTTAAGGCGAGACAGGCTGTGTACAGAGCTGGAGGTGTCTTAGTAGTGGGTCCTTGTTATCTCTATTTCGGTCACGAGTGTAACTCTTCCCACCTCAGCAATTTCTTATTTCTTCCCTGTCCCACTTTGTCTTTTAACTTAGCACTTTCCATTCTAACGCATTAGACTTACACTTAACTTCTCTAAAACATAATGTCCAAGGGCTATTTAGTCTATTTTGTCCTCTACTACAACCTAAGCAACTAAACTGTGCCTGGCATCGATGAATACATACTTGTTGAGTGAATGAATGAATTTTCCAAATACTGTGTTTCTACTGTCTTGCAAACTCTCTAGGCAAATTAGAAATTAATCCTGTGTTCGGCGAGGATTACAGAGTAGTAAGAAGACAGATCTTACAATGACAGCTATACTAAAGCAAGATAATTAGGCTAGCCAGGGAAAGGAGACACTGAGTAGAACCACCAAAGTCAATTCTACCAAAGGGTCAGAAAAGGCCTCCTGAAATAAGTGATTTTAAACTAGAATTTGAAGGATGAGAAGACTATTAGGAAAAAAGAAAATATTTTTTTCTCTCATCAAGGTGAATACATAGGAAAACCTGAAAAGAGGGACCAGGGCACCCAGCAAAGGAGCAACATTCAGCCACTTGGCTGGAGCAACAAATTGGAAAGTCTGAAGACATTAGCAGGTACCAGATCATGGAAGCCGTTATTAGCCCTATTGTAGGTTTTGACTTTGATTCTAGGCAACTGGAGAGATGGAAGAGTTTTAAGCATAAAATTGACTTAATCAGATGTGAGACTTGCACTCATTTTGAACATAGGCTGACGATTATCACAAGCAAGACTAGACCCAGAGTCACACTGTTCATGGTTAGTCCCATGTCAAGAAATTTCCCTTTTTATCTTGACTCCCACATAGTATTTATTATCAGCTTTTTCTTCAAAGTGATGTTAGCCATTAACTCATCAAAAACATGTTTAGTATGGCCTGAGAGTATCCCTGTCTTCTATTCTTTTTCCTTCACATGTGCTTGACTGCACACATACAATCACATCACACACACACACACACACACACACACACATTACGCTGAGTTCTATTGTTAAAGAGCTGCTATTATAGTGACAGGATTATGATCCCGAGAGAATTTTACAAGCTACTAACACACATATATTTATTCAACAATGATAATTTAGTTTCTCTATGGCTCCATGAGCTTTTTAAGCTAAAGAATATTCGTTTCTGCCAATTCTAAGTTCAATATAAAATACTCTGAACATGGCATGAATTTTTTTTTTCCTGGGCATTTGAGGTCAATTGAATACAACTGACATCACCTAAGACTAACTTTCAAATTTATATTATGGAAATAATCAAACCATAACTCCCTTGAGGGCTGGATCTGTGTCCTCCAGGACATGTAACACTTTGATTTTTATTGCACACTTCCTATATGCAATCCAACGTAATGTGTTACTGCCCATTAGAAATCCACAGAACAACAAAATGAATACATATTTTTATAGCACTGTTTGTAAAACCTATCCCTGTATTTGGTTAACACGATTATTCTTCTTATTTAATTTAGATACTCAGTATATAGGCACCAGTTCACAGGAGTTGATCGGGGTGGCACATAGTTTGAAAGCAAATGTCATTAATATCACAAATGAGAAATGCTCTTACTCCTACTCTCGGGAAGTCCTTCCCCCATGGTTTCCCTGGCCTCCCTGGGCTCTCCTGTGAATCTAACCCCTAAAGCTGTGTAACGAGGTGTCTGAGCCAGTGGTAATCTCCAGAGGGTTCTCACGGTTCCACATCCCCCTACCTCCCTTCCGCCACAACAATGAAAACTTGAGACCATAATTTTGGAAAAGCATTTCTGGAAGGCTGCCAGCTCCTGCCTCGCACAACAGGGAGACTGGATTTTCATTCTATTCATGTGACTTCTTTCTCCTTAAAAAGGTGAGGTGGGCAGGGAGATGTGAGATCTTCAGAGGTGATAGAAAGACGATAGAAGAAAGAATTACAGTAACAGGCACCAAAGGAGAACAGCAACTAATTCAATGTGATTAACCCTCGTCTTCTCTTCCTTGGAGGGCCCTGTTATGTGTGCTCACGATTAGTCATACATTTACTCTCTCAGATTATTCCACAGTGAAAGACCCTTTGCAAAAATGAACCCTGTGCTTTACTTTCTTATTTTTTCTCTCATTCTCCTATCACATGAACTATTCATTTATTCTTTCATCTCTCATTCCTCATGACATTGAAAGATAGAAATTATCAACAAACAGTAGCTTGATTCACACTGAAATAACCTGGAAAATGCCCCCAAACCCCGTGGACCTTCCTGTGGTTATGCCACAAAGAAGGCAGGCTCTTTGATACAATCACCACTTCATCCTCACAAATGCAGTGAGCTCTTGCTATTTAGTTTTCATCCTGGGCAATAGGATCTCATAGTTTGGTTGTTGACTGAAAGGCTACTTAGCATACCTGCAAGGATGTTTCATAGCCAGTGCCAGTCAGCCAGTCTTCTGTGAGCCATAGAGCATCTTTAATGTTTAGTTCAAAAAGGTCATTAAAGACTTGAAGGCAGCAGGTTTCCCTGAAACTTGTACCCAAACAGCCATGGAAATCAACATGGCTGGCACTTCAAAACATATGTTGCAAGTGAAAGGTTAGTTGAAGGTCAAGAGGGGGTGACAGTTTATCTTATGTCCTTTCAAAATGGTCCACAGGCAGAAGTACCTTGTTTTCAAGGTTACCTAATTTTCTCCCTCTATCAATGGAATCAAAAGTAATAATCCAGAGACAATCCCTTCCTCCTCCAGGCAGGAAGCTTCCACACCATGCCACTCATATATTCCTTGCAATTGATTAAGATTGCCTTAGATGTGGGGAAGCTGCTTTTGATCCCCTTATCACAGTGTAAAGTAAAACAGGCTTGACTGGTTAATAGCAATGGGAGATGGAGTTACAAAGAGGAAAACTTCACTTGAATACAAACAAAGACTGAAGTCCTTTGGTCACACCCAAGAAGGTCAGATAAGCTTATTTTGGATGATAGGGAGTTGAAAGGTCCCTGACAAAATTTTTCTGGTTTACCATGAATTGTGAATACAACTAAGAAAAACAGCACTCCATATTAGTTCTCTGAATTCACATACATAAAACAAACAAACAAAAATTTTCCAGCTTTAAATTCCAGGGTCCGGGTATGCAATTGCCAAGGGCATCTGCAAAAGCAATTTTTTCATATGCACAGGGAATGCTAAATGAATTCACTGTATTTCATGTTATTAATATGTATGATTTTACCTTCCTCTCTCATAAATCACCACTCATTCTTTCTAGTTTTTCCATTTATAATATAATCCATTTTGGATACTGCACAAGTACTCATTTCTCTGAGGTTTTGCTATAACAATTAGAGAAAGTCATAAAACATTAGACTTCTAATGGATTTTAGGAGTCAGCTAGATTGGCCTCTCATTTTATAGATGGAGAATCCAAGGCAGAGATCATCGAAGTTCATGGCAGAGTCAGACTGAATTGCCAATAGTCCTCTTTCCACAGGAGACCATCTACGCCATAATGGTAATAAATGCTGGTAAAGTTAGATTTCCAGAGCTTGATCTTGGCTCTACCACGGACTAGCTCTGAGACTTTGGATAAATTACTGAATCTCTGCAAACCTCAGTTTCCCATCTATAACCTATGGACAATAATAGTAGGTATCTCACACAGTGCTTATTAAAGTGGCTGGCAAAGTGTGTGTTGAAGGGTAATAATTTGCTCAGTTAACCCTTGTAATATATTGACTGCTAATAACTACATTTATTTGGGCTGCGAGAGCTGGAATCCAAATTTATTCCTAGTGAAGTTTGCTTGAAACAAAATATGTGAAATCAAACAGCCACCATAACAAAAGCTAGGTTTCTATTTTCTACATATGCTAAAGTCTCTTAGCAGCAAGGACAGCGATATCACTAAATGACGGATTTATTGATATGAAGCTATATTACCTGTCATTCAATTGGACTTTGTAGAAGGGATCCTGAGATCTTTAATGAGATAGTACTAATACGAAATAATGATAGAACAAATAAACAAATGATAATGGAGTACAAAGAACACTAAACATAAGACATGTAATTATTATGGTTTTCAGAAACTTAATTTCTGAAGATTGAACTATTTTGACTTTCAGCAAGAAGAATATCAGTTGTTAACTCTTATTTTTAATGGAGACTCAGCAACCCGTATGTAACACTGTTATAGCAGGAGGCGTATAGTTTCTTTAAAGCACACTTCTCTTTGTGGTTGAAAAGTTCACAAGAGGCCCCTTTCTTTTTTCAAGCCTCATATGAATGGAGCCGTGTCAGGATGTTGCTAAGCACTTAGGGAGAGTTTGCAATGTGGTTCATTTTAGTGCTGGGAAATTCTTCTCGGTGTTACTCTGACCTCAAGTGGTCTATTTCCTAATGCTTTTAGCAGGGAAAAAAACATATTCCATCTGAACCTATTTTATTATGTAGGATCTTATAAATTAAATAGAAAGTGCCATCTAAGATTGATAACAAGAATTGTTCTCTTCTCTCTCTTTTTTAAAAAATTTACTTGAAAGAGAAACAGAGAGAGAGAGACAGACAGACAGACAGAGACAGAGAGAGAGATTACCACCCACTGGTTCATTCCTAAAATGCCTGCAACAGTGAGAGTTGGGAGATCTAAGACAGGAACTTGGCACTCAGTCTGGGTTTCCTGCATGTGTTAGTAGGGACTCAACGACTTGAGCCATCACCTCCTGCCTCTGAGGATGCACATCAGGAGGAAGATGGGATTAGAAGTGGAGTGAGGGGCTGGGGCTGTGGCACAGTAGATTAATCCTCTGCCTGAGGCGCTGGCATCCCATATGGGCGCCAGTTCTAATCTCAGCTGCCCCTCTTCTAATCCAGCTCCCTGCTATGGCCTGGGAAAACAGTAGACGATGGCCCAAGCGTTTGGGCCCCTGCACTTCTGTAGGAGACCTGGAAGAAGCTCCTGGCTCCTGGCTTCGGATTGGCACAGCTCCTGCCATTGAGGCCGTTTGGGGAGTGAACCAATGGATGAAAGACTTTTTCTCTGTCTCTCCCTCTCACTGTCTGTAAATCTACCTCTCAAATAAATAAATAAAATCTTAGAGAGAGAGAGAGAGAGAGAGAAATGGAGTTAGAATTCGAATCCAGGCACTAGGCTGTGGAACTGAGTGCCCCAAGCAGCATCTTAACTCCTGTGCCAAATGCTCACTCCAGAGTTTTTCTTAAAATCTGAAGCAGAATTGTTAGGAAGGCCAACAATTGAGGTTCTCCTGCTCTGTTTGGATTCTCTCCCTTCACCTCCTGTCCAAAGAGCCAAATTGTGTTCTCTCAAACTGTGTCCTCTCCCTGAGCCTTGCCTTTGGTGCTTCTTCTGACTTTGATCATTTTACAAATTCGTTTATTTATTTACCCGCAGTGAAACCTGTGTACTTATGCCTCAAGACTCTGAACAAAGTAGATAGACTTTTCTGAGCCAGTTTCTTCCACAATAAAAGTTGATAGGAATACTAGTTCAATGTCACTCTCAGTTCTATTCAAACTAGGGCATTAGGGAAAATAGTATAGCGCTTTAAGCCGCCAGTGCTGTGGTGTAGCAGGTTAAGCAGTTTCATGCAGTGCCGGCTTTCCACATGGGCAGACTCAAGTCCCAGCTGTTCCACTTCCAGTCCACCGCCATGCTAACGCACCTGGGAGAACAGCAGAAGATGGCCCAAGTCCCTGGACCCGTGCACCCATGTGAGAGACCCAGAGGAAACCTGAAACCAGACTCCTGGTTTCAGCTTGGCACAGCCTTGGCTATTGTGGCCATTTGGGGAGTGAACCAGTGGATGAAAGATCTCTCTCTCTCCCTCTCTCTCTCTCTCTCTCTATCCCCTTATCTCTCCCTGTAGTTGTAACTTTCAAATAAATAAAGAAATCTTTGGCCGGCGCCATGGCTCACTAGGCTAATCCTCTGCCTGTGGCGCCGGTACCCCGGGTTCTAGTCCTGATCGGGGCACCGGATTCTGTCCTGGTTGCTCTTCTTCCAGTCCAGCTCTCTGCTATGGCCTGGGAAGTCAGTGGAGGATGGCCCAGGTCCTTGTGCCCTGCACCCGCATGGGAGACCAAGAGGAAGCACCTGGCTCCTAGCTTTGGATCAGCGCAGTGCGCTGGCCGTAGTGGCCACTTGAGGGGTAAACCAACGGAAAAAAGAAGACCTTTCTCTCTGTCTCTCTCTCTCTCACTGTCTAACTCTGCCTGTAAAAAAAAAAAAAAAAAAAATCTTTAAAAAACTAATATAGTGCTTTAAGAATACAGGCTCAGATAGAGATTATTTCAAACCCTCTATCAGTCTCTAACATAACTCTTGAGTAAGTTACTTAAGCTTTCTAAACATTAAGTTCATCATCTGTACAATGGATATTATAGTGAGACTCCAAGGGATTACTGAAAGAATTAATGCAAGTAAAAAATCTAGCATTGTGTATAGCACATAAGTGATCAAAATATCAGCTATAGTCATTGTCATGGAAAGAAACTGGCATGATGCTTTACATACATGGCTGCATAAATTAGAGCTGTTATTAAATATTAGTGTAACGACACATGACAATTAAAGTAATAAGCCCATACTAACTTACAGCCTAATAGCTACTGATAACCTAATAGGTACTGATAACCTAATGGGTACTGATAACAGCCTAATGGGTACTGATAACTTGATTCACCACCATTTTCAGGCAAAATATAAAAATGTTAGCTCTTCTAGTGACACTCGACCTCATTCAAATGATGGCAGAAAGTAACCTTTGGCGGGGGGCAGATAACTGCATCTTGTAGGTCGCCATGGACACCAGCCCTGACTGTTTTCTCTGGCAGTTTCAGCCACACTACATGTGCTTTCCATCAGTGAGAATTGTATCTTACCTTTGAAGCTCTTGTTTTAAAATCCAATAATACTAAATGTTCACCAATCCAAATTACATATAACTATTCAAGGAGTAGAGTCTTCTGGGCTTAACAATTTCTGTGTCAAATATGAGCTTTATTTTACACAGATCAAATCCCAGGAACATTTATTTTGGATTTTTTTAGTGCTCTGGTTCAAAACATATTAACATGATATTTGTAAAAGCTAAATCTATAGATAAATTTTATAATTCCCTCCTTGAATAAATTATTCCAAAGGACCGATTTTTTTTTAATGATAAAATCTGGTTGATACACATATTACACCCAGAGGAACATCAAAATTTGTATCAGTATTACCCAAATTCGGTGTTTCCCACCAAAAAGAATATAAGGTAGGTTAGAAAAATCATCCATATTATACACCACCCTTGCAGATTCCCTATGTACATTAACTGAATGAAAGTTCTGAAAATTTCCAGAGGACAGAAATCTGGTTAAATTGGTTTTTCCAGGTGACAAACGTATTTTTTTTTATTTTGAAGATTACTTTTTATCAATCTGTGGAATTAGTGTCCCTAAACATGTATTGTAGAGAGAAATATTACTCTAGATGACCAACCTAGAAAAACAGGGTCTGGTGTTGAAGCTGGTAAAGCCAGCTTCTGACTCCAGCATCCCATATGGGTATTGTTTGTGTCCTAGCTGCTCCACTTCCGATCTAGCTCCCTGCTAATGGCCTTGGAAACAGTGGAAGATGATTCAAGTACTTGGGTCCCTGCACCCACATGGGAGACCCAGAAGAAGCTCCGGGTTCCTGGCTTCGGCCTGACACAGCCACAGCTGTTGCAGCCATTTGGGGAGTGAACCAGCAAATGGAAAATTCTCTCCCCCCCCACTCTGTGACTCTTATTTTCAAATAAATAAAACTTTAGGAAAAAAATGATAGTTTCCCTCTTAGGTTGGGTAAGGGAGCAATATTTACCATCTCAGTAGTCATTGCCAATCTCTGGATTTGAGAGGGAACCCAATTTCTTGTTATAATCTAGATAATTACAAACTTAGTGTCCTACAGTCCTACATGTCTACATGTCTACAAACATGCAGAAATTTGCCTTTATGCTTAGATGAGCTAACAAGCTATGGTCTGAATGTTCGTATCCCCCAAAACCTATTTGGTGAATTCTAACCCCAATGTACTGGTTTTAGGAGGTAGAGTCATTGTGACTGGTTAGGACCTGGGGTCTAGTCTTCATGAATCACATTAACACCATTATAGGGAGCTAGAGACATATTTTTTTCTTCTACCATATAAGGACACCTCCAAAGAAGTCTTCTATAAAACAAAAGTTTATCCCCACCAGACACCAAATCTGCACTGCCAGCGCCTTAAACCTGGAATCCTCAGCCTCTAGAACTGTAAGAAATAAGTCTCTGTGGTTTGAAGGCACTCATTTTATAATATTTTCTTACAGCAGCCTGAACAGACTAAGATTAAGCCTTATCAGAAATTAATTGAAGATAATTTATTATTTCCTAAGTTCTATCCTAGGATGTTTAATTTAACTCTAAAAACACATCAAAGTCAGGTTTAAAGTGCATATTAATCGTACAGATAGTAGCAATCCAAAATGGTTAAGTATCAGTTATAGGAGCTTAAGCCAGCTATTCAAAAACATTAAATATTTACCATGCATCAAAATTTGGATGTCTACATGCTAGAAATATGCTGCTGGGAAAGACAATATCTCTGTCCTTAAGGACAATGCAGTGATGGAATAAGCATAGGATGATTTCGGGGCAGATCAGAGGGGCATTTGGCAAAATCTTATGGTTTAAGCTTTCAAAGACTTCCCTAGGACATAAAGTTGGCAGATAAAATAGAGGAGACATGGTTACATTTGACTTTCATACACACAATGAGTAATTCCTTAATATAATTACGCCCTATGCAATATATGTAACTGAGTGTTGTGTTATGTTATTTTCTCAATTTTGAAATCCTACCAGGATATAGTATTTAGTTGTCATTTTAAGGAAAGGAGTTAGCTAAATGCAGGACAAAAAAGACTAAAAGAGGCAAAGGGATCCACATGTATAAAGATAATAGGTTTATGCAAAGACACAATGTCTGCAGAGAAACAGAAGCAGATCGGTATGGCAGCATTAGAGATTTGGGCAGAGACGGAAGTTGTGAGCATAGTTTGGATTGTCTGCTGTCTTTAGAAGTGAAGGAGAACCATGAGATGATATTGGATTTAGTTATATCAGATTTGTGCTTTAGAAAGGACCATCTGGAGTAAGTTCAATCTGGATGCAGAAACAGTGAGTGTTATTGGTAAACTTGCTGAAAAAGGATGGCAGCTTGAATTAATATGATGGCAGTGAGATAAGGAGAAAACAATAATTTCAAAATCCCTTTAGAAATTTCTGTGAAGTTGGGGAGTTCAGATCCTGAAGTCCAATTGCTCTGCAGCTCCTGAGCAGTATGTGGTAATATAGCACAGAGGGTAAGAATAAAGTAATCTCAGGATATTTAGATAAATAGGTTCCCTCTCTGAGCTTAGTTTTTGTTAATATGGACCTGGTTGTACTTAGGATTATTGTAGTGCTAAAATAAATGCTACTTTATAAGCGCTTAGTACAGGACTTAAGGCTGATTTATTATGAAGGAGAAGAGGGAGGAGAAAAGCATGGCATTCGGGTGTCTGTCAGGGAAGTTACAATAATGGAGGAAGGACACGCAGAAGTTGGTCAGTAACAGACTCATGAAATACGGTCAACATATCTTTGACAAAGAAGCAAAGGCAATTCAAGAAAGAAAGGATAATTTTTTCAATAAATGTTGCTGAACAACTGAATATACACACAAAAGAAAAATAATAAATCTAGACATAGGCCCTACAATTTTCACATAAATTAACTCAAAATGTGTCAAAAACCTAAGCATAAGTTGAAAACCAGAAATAGAACTTTCTTATGTTCCAGCAATCCCACCATTAGGCATATATCTGAAAGACATGAAATCACTGCATCAAAGAAATGCCTGTTTCTCCAGGAAATCCTGTTTGCAGAAAAATAGGTGGGACTGGAGGACATCATGTTAAGCAAAATAAGCCAGACACAGAAAGGCAAATACCTATATATCCCCTCATATATGGGAACTAAAAACAAAACAAAAAACGTTTGATCTGAACACACAGTGTTGATTACTAGAAGCATGATGGGGAGGGAATTTTGGAAAAAATAATGAGTGTTTGGATAACAGGCACCAAATCAAAGTCAAACTGAAGGCATAAATTCCAAATGTAACACAGCGTAGTGTGGAGAACATAGTTCACAATAACATAAGATTTATTGTATGAATAAAGAGAGAAGCTCAAAGCCTCCAATCATAAGGTAATGCAAAATGATTGGTACACACTATATACATGCATTAAAATATCACACTGTAGCCCATAAATGTGTACATTATTGTTAATAAAAGTGTAAACTATGTAACTCCTACAAAAGTCACAAAGAAGAAAATCTAGGAGATCTTGTGCTTGGCAAAAACTTTTTAGACACAACACTCAGAGAATAATCCATTATATTAAAAAAATCAATTGGCTTAACTTCATTTAAAAAAATATTCTGCTCTGTGAAAGACACTGAGAAGAGAATGAAAGACAAACCATTTGCAGGGTTGGGGGGCAGGGAAGGGTGGATTGCAAAACATATATCTGACAAAGGACTTGCATGCTAAACATGAAAATAACAAAAATTACAAAAACATCAATTTTAAATATGGAAAAGGGTCCCGGATGTCTCACAAAAATATATAAATTGAAACTAAGTAGATGAAACATGAAATATCAGTAAACTGAAGATTAAAGAAAAATGAAATACCACTACAAATCTTGAATACTGACAAAATGAAATCCTGGAAAGGATGCCACGAATTAGAAACTTTCATTCTATGCAGAGAATGTAGAAAGCGTAGAGCCATTTTTGAAGCTAGTATGACAATCTCTTACAAAACTAAAAATACTTTTACCATATGACCCAGAAGTCACGCTGTTTGGTACTTACCCAAATGAGTTGAAAACTTATGTCCAACTAAGATGCTCTTGGTTGGACAAACTGGTACATTCATCCATAAAGAGAATACTATTCAATGACAAAGAGTTGACATATCGAGTCATCAAGATAGGGAGGAAATAAAAATGAAACGAAGTGAAAGAAGCCAAGTTGGAAAGACTACTTACTGTATGATTACAACTCTATGACATTCAGGAAAAGGCAAAATTGTGGAGTCAGTAAAAAGATTAATGATGGCCAGAAGCTCAGGAGAAGGAGAGAGTGAAAAAGTGGAGCATGAGAATTTTTAGAGCAGTAAAATTATCTGTACACAATTGTAACGATGGATATACGTCATCATATGTTTGTCAAAACCCATAGAATGCACAAAGGGTAATCCCTATTGCAAGCTACAGACTTTAGTTACAATAATCTATCCATATTGGCTCATGAATGGTAAAAGTGGACCATAGTAATGTAAGATATTAATGATAGAAACAATACGTGGGAACTTTCTATTCATTTCATTCAATTATTTTGCAAATTAAAACTGTGGTAGAAATGAAGTCTACTAATTGCATATACAATCATGTTCTATAAAAGCAGGAGTATATTGAGATTTTAGCCTCAACCTTGAGATTCCATGAGTCTGGTGTGCTTGTGAGCATACCAGTATGTGAACACATGTACACCTCTGCTTTTCAGAAGGGAGATCTGTGGTGATATCAAAGGATTACACATTGCAGTAAGGCACCTGCAAACAGTATTCAGAAAGAGAAAAGAAGAGAGAATAGAGAACCATGAAGAGTCGCCAACATTTAAGGCACAGAGGAAGAGTTGACTATGGAGAATGGAAGAGGAATGGGTGAATGTGGTTCCACAGATGCCAACATGGAAGCTCCTCCCAGGCAGGAGGGAGAAATCAGTATCAGATGTTCCCAGTGATTCTGGGAATTTGTATTCTGGGAATCTGTAGTTTCCTACGGCAGTTCTAACAAAATACTACACAGTGGACAGCTAAAAGCAATAGCAATCTGTTGTCCCAGAACCCTGGAGGCTACAACGACATCAGAGTGTTGATGACCACTGCAGTTATGGAATGTATAAGGGGGAGTTTGTTGTCTTCCAGGTTTTGGTGCTTGTTAGTTGTCCCTGGTGTTCCTTGATTTTTATTTGTATCATTCTAATTTCAGCCCCTGTCTTCACGTAACAGTTTTTCACTGTCTGTCTGCCTGCCTGTTTCTTAATTTCTCTCCTCTTATAGGGACACTAGTAATTGAATTAGGGTTCAATGTAGTCCAATGGCACCTTATCTTAGCTGTGTTACATCTACAAAGACCCTATTTCTGAATAAGGTCACAATCGCCAGTACTGGGAGATTGAGACGTGAACATATCTTTTAGGGGCACAATTCAACCAAGTACAGAAAGGATCAAAAGAATTGAAAAGTGGCCATCCAAATTAGATCAGTGATCCTGAAAAAAAATCAATCTTCATAAACTGGTAAGAGTCAAAATCCAATGTAGAGATTTTGAATAGTGAATGGGGAATGAAAATTGGATATAGTATAGATTCACTGTTTCAGGGTAAATCAGGACATCATGATGGAGCATAAAGATTTTTTTCCATGCTTTTATATTTTTTTAAGATTTATTTTAAAGGCAGAATGACAGAGAGGGAGAGATGGGGAGGAGAGAGAGAGAGACAATGAATTTTCCATTTTCTGATTTACTTCCCAAATGGCCACAAGAGCCAGGGCTGGGCCAGACCAAAAGCAGGAGACAGGAACTCCGTTATGAGTGGCAGGGGAAGAAGTACTTGGGCCATCTTCTGATGTCTTCCCAGGAGCATTAGCAGGAAGCTAGATAAGAATTGAAGCAACCTGGACTCAAACCAGCACTTTGATATGGAATGCCGTCATTGCAAGCCATAGCTTACTGCTTGCTGTGCCTTAAAGCTGTACCCTGCTATTATTATGTTTAATAAATCAATGAGTAAATGGTAGAAAGAATAAGTTTAAAAATATAGCCAATGGGCTGGCGCCACGACTCAATAGGTTAATCCTCCGCCTGTGGTGCCGGCACCCAGGTTCTAGTCCCGGTCGGGGCGCCAGATTCTGTCCCGGTTGCTCCTCTCGCAGTCCAGCTCTCTGAAGTGGCCCGGGAGCGTAGTGGAGGATGGCCCAGTTCCTTGGGCCCTGCACCTGCATGGGAAACCTGGAGAGGCGCCTGGCTCCTGGCTTCGGATCAGCGCGGTGGGCAGGCCCCAGCGCACCAGCTGTAGCGGCCACTTGGGGGTGAACCAAAGGAAAAGGAAGACCTTTCTCTCTGTCTCTCTCTCTCACTGTACACTCTGCCTGTCAACATATATATGTATATATATATATATATATATATATATATATAGCAGATGTCATGAAAAGTCTGAAGAGACGGAAAGGGATGCAATATAAAACACAGTGTGTGTGTGTGTGTGTGTGTGTGTGTGTGTGTGGTAAAGCAGTGGAATTTTTGAGGTAAGAAATTCGAAGAGTCAACAGCATTGAAATGTTTGTAGTGAAAAATAGGGAGAAAAAAATGACTGGATTCAGACTGGATTAATCCTTTGGGATTCACGATCTGAATTTTTTGTTGCGGTAATACATATTCTTTTAGTGGAGCTAATCTGCACAGTTTTCCTGATTTTTTAAAACAACATTCATGAGCCCAGGTCGGGGCAGGTGTGATAAAAGGAGAACAGCAAGAACTTGATGGTATTGGCTGAAGAGCGATCAAAGAATGGGTTGTGATGTTTAAGCTGAATAGGAAAGGAAGTAAATATAGAAGGAAGTATCATAGACAACATGCAGACACTCTGGCTGTTGCAGCCAATTGGGGAGTGAACCAGCTGATGGAAGACCTCTCTCTCTCTCTCTCTCTCTACCTCTCCTCTCTCTGTGTAATTCTGACTTTCAAATAAATAAATCTTTAAAAGAATAAAAGAAAACATGCAGAAGTTGAGACTGAAAGATTTAGTAAATTAAGACTGAGCAAATAAAAGAGAGAGATTACAGATTAGATCAAATGCCTGGGCCAAATTTCAGTCCTTCCATGATGAGGCGTGTGATGTTAGGGAATCTTAGTCTCTCTGAGCTTCAGTTTTCTTACCTAAAAAGGAGTCAAGAGGTCCTACTCCTCCATCACACAGGAAGCACTGTTGAAGTATTTGATACATAAAATTAGTGTTATTGAATGTGTGTTCTTCTTTCACATAGAACTGTTACAAAATTTGGAAAAACTAAGTCTGGTAGGAGGAATTTCACACCTGTCATCAGAGTTGATGATGCTCTTGTCTCCCAAATCATAATGGGTGTAAATATCACTTGCACCTGTGCAGTGCCATCTACTGGTTAAAAATAAAAAATAAGTGGACTTATTTTCCTTCATTAATAATAAATTTTTTAAAACTTCTGGATTTTTGAAAATGCACCGGGATCTCAGATATTTTGTTACTATAATATCTTTCCTCTTACCTGTTTTTTTTTTGTTTTTCATAAAATAAACTACACAAATTTTAAAAGAAGGGATGCCTTTCTATTAGTGCCTTGAACTGATTTGTTTATTCAGGGGTTACAGCAATTGCTTCTAATCTGTATCTAACTGTGCAAATTGCTGAGTTGTTCCAAAGATAACTGAAATAGCCAGACCAAAAAGTTGTTGGGCCATGGTGTTGGTCGGCTACCATCAATTGGGTTCACTCAAGATTATGTCATTCCCCTTTACAGCATTAAGTACACATATACCCTTGGAAAGGAAGGTCCTTATTCACTGTCAACTGTATAACCCCAGGATTTTGCAGCTGCTCTTTTTCTGAAAAAACTTTAGACTTGCAGAATGGGCTTTAGCTAGATATGGGCTCCAGGAAAGGGGAGAGCATATTTAAAAATATAGAGACAAGAAATGGAAGAAACTGGAGGGCATTTGCCACAGCAGTTAAAAAGCCACTTGGGATGCCCATATCTCATATCAGAGTGCCTGTGTTTGAGTCCAGCACTGCTTCTGATTCCAACTTCCTGTTACTGTGCATCCTGGGAGGCAGCAGGTGATAGTTCAAGTGGTTGGGTCCTCGCCACCAACATGGGAGACTTGGATCAAGTTCTCAGCTCTCAGCTTCAGCCTGACTGAGCCCTGGTTTTTTCAGGCATTTGGGAAGTGAACTGACAGATGGAAGTTCTCTGTCTGTATCTCCCTGTCTTTAAAATAAATTAAATAAATCATCTTTTAAAATGAATAGGGAAAAGAATCTATAACAAGAATTGCAGATTAGGAAATAAATATGATGAAGCTTCAGAAAAATTCATGGAAAACGTGCATTGTCTTTTAATTTCACTTTCCACCAAGCTTTTAAAGTCCCCTTGTATGTTAGAAAAGCTCCTACAATGATAATGAGATACAAAGTAAAGCTAATCTTGGCTTAGGTACTATAAATTACCATCATTTTATGTGATACTATCAAACTGTTTTATGGGTCTCCTTTAATAATTTCTGAACTAATTTGACTTGTTGATATGATAGCTGAGAATAAACATATTATTTTTATAAGTGTCCTTCAAATGTTCTTATGTATAAAGGCTTAAATTGGAGGCAATTTTTTATTCATATTTTGGATTCTTTTTTGGTGATCATATTTAAAGATTTAACAACATCGCCATAAGCAAAACAAACAAATAAACTACAAAAACCAGCTCCTGTTAAAGGACTAGAATAAAGGCCATCTACTCGCCATGGGGCTTGTTTGTTAATTGCTTTGGTCCACTTTACAAGGTCAAATCCATTCTCCTAATGACGAATCTCATCTGTTCTGGCAGAGAAAGAAATGTTTTCTTTCACTTCTATGTGTGGCAAGAGCTCATTCATCTCAGTAAGTTCTGAAGAGAAATCTAGCTACATCCGAGAGAGAGGAGTATTCAAAGGGCAACTGATGGCCAGGAAGATATATGGAATTCACTTTCCTGAGACAGACATTCAAATGGTAACAAGTGATAGAAAACAGCTCTATATTTCAGCGTGATGTGTGTTTGCTGCCGATGATTAAACCCCCTGTGAGCCATCTGCGTTTAATGGGTTAGAACTACTTTGTAGCTGCAGTTTTTTCCTTCCACAGCTCTCTTATTTATTTGAGAGAAGGCCGATCTCCACTCTTTAAAAGTTAAGTATGTAAGAAACCCTGCCAAAAGAATCAAAAAGAAAAGGCAAATTTATAGGCTAGTGTTGTTTTAAGAATTTAGTAGTATAAATAAGAAGTGTAGATAAATGTGTACAAGTAGACGCATAAGTGACCCTCTGTTTATCTCAGTTACATTATTTACCTAAATTCCAGAGCAGAATTAACCCAATTAGTTTATATAATGGCTAATGCTGTCCCTCAGCTGAGCTCTTAGTGATGTGCATAACTGATGCTGAGGAGGTGGTGGTGGGAGGGGTGGGGGATGGTGTTCTATTACCTACAAGTCAAGCCTTGGGATTGTGGTTTGTATCCAGTGATCTGTGCAGAAAAAAAAAAAAAAAATCAGAGTCCAGAATTACCATAGCTTGGAGCAATATCCACTGTGCCATTAATGCAATTAAATTTAATTTCTCATTTAAAATGGTAGCAATGATAATAACTTTCTGTGTGCATACCTTTTTTACTCAAGGCATGTCATATTGTACTAACATCTCATTATTCCTCTCTGATTTAGAAAAGTCGGCAGCCATAGCACTCAATAAATATTTGCTGAATTGAATTGAACTCTGAAAACTGAGAAGTGAGATGGGACTGATATTCAGTGACACATCTGGGATGAGAATCTTGATTCTGTTCTGCCAAACAGCGAACTTCGCCAAACCAATGGAAATGCAACCTGAAGAATTCTTCATCTAAGAAATCTTCACGCAGATACAGATGCTACACTGAGTCCCACAACTACATGAGCCTAGCAAGTCCCTCCTGTCATTTGTTTGCACCCTGAATACATTGCCTCAGTTTAGGATTTTGCCTCCTAATAGCATTTAGCTTTCTACCTAGGTTATTAACATTTGGTCTAAGGTATTTCCAAGAATAATTTTTTTCTTGACATGTTTTAAATCTTTGAACCAGAAACCATATCTACAAGAGGAAGCCCCATAGAGCCTTTAAAAACATAAATCGATTTCACAGCTAGAGATACAGGGATCTAGAAATGAGGGAGCAGTTCTTCTGTTAAACCTCTGTTTATGAAATTCTGGCCGCTGTTCTATTTACAGTGAGACACACGTTAGCCAAACTGAGGCAAGGAAAGAGTTCAATTAAAGTAGGAAAGGCAACCCCCAGCTGCTTCTTTGTCTTTTCTCTTTCATGGCGTAGGGAGTATTTTTTCTGTAATGACCTCAGAATCTTCTCTCTCTTCTTGTCGGTCAGAGATCAAGGGGTATACCAGGGTGAAATCATGTTCTTTCTGAACTTTTCCATCAGCTTCTGTAGATGTATATTTGGAAAGTGCATTTACAGTTTTTCAAATTTTCCTGTTACATATTTACTTATAGCTTTAATTTTAAAATGCATTGTTAATCCATATCAGGAAAATTTCAGTAAATATCACCCATCCGAGTACACTGAATAGTCCTTGAAAACAAAGGACATGATCTGAATTTATCAATAACTTCCATGGCTAGCATAGCACATTGTAATATTTTGAGTTTAGCAGGTTTTTGTTGCATTACTTGATAATAGAAGACTTGAAAGTCATTATTGAATAAAATAAATTATTTTTATGCTGAAGCTAAGGACTTTGATCCAGTTAATAAACATGATAATAAACTAAATATTTAAAATTAGAGACATTTGTAGCATGATGCAAATACATGAATTAGAGATTATAAATATTTTAAGTACCATACACATAAATTTTTAAAAACTTATTTGAGTTCTCTTCCCAAAAAAAGATATAAAATGCAATTTCTATAAGCTCCTACTCATCGCTCCATTCTGATTCAGATACAATCCCTTTTCTGTAGCCTTCCATGACCTACCAACAGTGGAATTAATTGGTCTTACCTGTTCTCCAATAGCACTCCTCTCCCAACGCTTCTATATGATATAGCAATTACTGTTTTCTTTCCTCCCCCAACCAGCATGTTAGTTTTTCAAAGGTCTTAATAATAAGACAGTTCAGGAATAGGATTTGGACTTTGAAGCTCCTTTTACCTCTGACCCTAAGTGCTCTCACCTGCAAAAAGCAGAGGCTATAAACTCATGATCATAAAAAAAAGTGAGAGTCAAATTAAAAAGTAAGTATGAATGCACTCTATTAATTTAAAATCTCATGTGGTTTTTTCAATTACTGATGATTCACCTCAAGCTTTACAGCTAAAAAGCTGTGGAAGTATAATTTTTTATGATTTCTTTTATTTATTTATTTATTTGAAAGGCAGAGTAGCAGAGAGATGGAAGAAGAGACAGAAAGATCTTCTATTCACTGATTCAGTCCAAGTGGCAGCAATAGCCAGGACTGGGCCAGGCCAAAGCCAAGAGCCAGGAGCTTCTTCCAGGTCTCCTACATGGGTGTAGGGGCCCAAGCACTTGTGCCATCTTCCACTGCTTTCCTAGGCACATTAGCAGGGAGCTGGATCCTAAGTGGAGCAGTCAGGACTGGAACTGGCACCCATATGGGCTGCTGCTGCTGCAGGTGGCAGCCTAACCTGCTGTGCCACAGCACTGGCCCCTAGAAGTAGAATTTCTAAAGCCACGCTCCTTTCATGGTGCTGACCAGACTACCTGCCCTATTCTTGAATGCCCCACCTCAACCAAGGGTAGTCTTGCTACTCGGGTGTCATCACTACCACTCACTCAAATGAAAAAAAAGTCAAGTTTGCTGCATTTTGAAAAGTCTGGTTCTGTTTAAACTTATATTTTGCTAGGGAGAGATAATATGATAAATGAATCTTACTCATTCCATAATATTTAATGATCTTCTACAGTGAGAAATATTTAATTTGGAGATGTGACCATGTCAGATTATTTATTTATTTATTTATTTGAAAGTCAGAGTCACAGAGAGAAAGAGAGACTCAGACAGAGAGAGGTCCCCCATTCTCTGGTTCACAATGGCCATGTCTGAGCCAGGTGGAAGCCAGGCACCCAGAGCTTCATCAAGGTCTCTTATGTGGGTTTCAGGTGCCCAAACACTTAGATCACCTTCTGCTACTTTTCCCATGTCATTATCAGGGAGCTGGATTGGAAACGGAGCAGCAGGACCACAAACTGAAACACACGTCGGATACAGGCATCGCAGACAATAGTTTTACCCAGTATGCCATGCTGCTGGCCCCTGATACTGGATTTCTTAATGCCATGGACCACTCTGGAAGTTCGGTGAAACTTATGAATCCCTTCTTAGATAATGCATTTTTAATTTTTTTTTTCATTAAATATGAGAGGCAGAGAAAAGAGGGCAGGAAGATACAGAGTGGTAGGAAGAAAGAGACCTCCATTTGCTGGTTCCCCCCACAAATACTTGCATCACCCACAGCTGGGCCAGGCCAAAGCAAGGAGCCAAGAGCTCCATTCATGCCTCCCACAAGAATGGCAGGGATGCAAGTACTTGAGCAATCACTGACTGCCTTCCAGTCTGTGCCTTAGGACACTGGAATCAGAAGCAGATCTGGGACTCAAAATGAGGCACTCCAATATGGCCTGTGGGCATCCCAAGTGGCGTCTTAACTACTGTGCCAAACAGTTGCCCCAGATAATGTTTTGAGATAAATAAAAGAAAATGCATATACTTAAGAGGGAAACTAATTATATTATTATACAGGCATCCAAATATTTAGAAAATAAAAATCTAGGATGTAGTAAATCAACACATCTTTATAAACTGTAACATCCAGCAACAACATTAAAAACTACCCTGATGAAATGATAAATTTGAATTATGATTTTGACATATTTATAATAACACTTGTAAATGTAAGAAGAAAATCTCTGCTCTTTCTATTGGGGACAAATCCACATCCATCCCACTACTACATTCTTCTTGGTGCCTCAGGGAATTGTCTCTAGACACCATCTTAATAGAAAATCTGCTGATACCAAGAACCACGGATGCTCATGTCCCTATGTAAAGTGACACAGTGTCTGTTATAACTTACACACAACACAACCTCCCACATTAAACCCTGTCAAGGTTACTTACAATACGTAATGCAATGTAAATACTCTGTAAATAGAGGCTATTGCATTGTCCAGGGAACAATGAAAGAAAAAATAAATCTGTACATGTGTAGTATGAATTTTGGCTCAAATATTTTTGATCCATAGCTGGTCAAATCCAGCAATATGGAACTCTGACACAGATGACCTACTGTGTTGAGATTTATTGTCCGTAATCGCAAATGGAAGGAACTCTTGAGTTTCATTCTTCAGGTTAGAAAAAAATTAAAGCATAATTGTGTTCTCATCTCAGATTGTGGAACCTCTGCATTCTATCCAGACATGCACCCTCCTCTACCCACTCCCATCACATTGTGAACTGTGCTCTAGTGAGATGGGGAGATGAATATTTAAATCGTTTCAGATTCACCAACTAGACTGTATAAGTAACCTAAAACGGGCTCTTTTTTCTACTGAAAAACTGTCATGTTTCTAATATGTTAGCAAATATTCTGGATAATTCTCTAGAATCTTAAAGTACATATCATAATAGGTAAGAGGAAATTTTATTTGTATGATTTGTAATATTTCAAGTACACAGTTTTAAGAAATGCATTAAATAATTCAAGATGTAATGAGCCTTGTTCTAATGTCAAATACTTACTATAAAATTGTGCCATGATTAAGTATTCAAGTAAAGTCACTTACATATTTCTTTTAACTTATAATATGCATAGTGACATACAAGTCTCAGAAGAAAAATAAAAAGCTTTCTTAGATTTTTAAAACAGTTTATACACGCATAGTAATAGATCTTTTCACTTATTATTTTATCCAAGAATTATTTAGTTGTTGACAAACTGAAACTATAGCTCTCTATATAACACCAACTGTACAAAGCACATGGAGGAGAGGTGTGAATTGTATTATGGAAATAAGAATAAGCACCTAGCACCTAAGATGAGAAAGCAAAGGAAAAGGAAACAATCGCACATCCTCTTCTTAAGTACTGTGTTGAGTGTAGTGATCTGCTGCTTCTCCCTTCCTTGAAGGTAAAGGGATCAACAGGTGTAGGAAACAATGAAACTAATACAGTCCCATAATTATGCACTCGTTCTCTTGTGCTTCCTCAAGGTTATACAGGTTAAGTAACTTTGTTATTCTTTTGAGATATGTTGTCAGACCCGGGGCAAAAACTGAAGTAGTTTTGTTGTTCTGCTTTCAAAAGATATTATGTAAGGAGAAAATACGCATTGCCTAATATTCATGAGAGATACATGAGCATTCTTCAAAAATCCACAAATCACCTTTCGTTTCGGCTGCGCGCGGCGGCAAGATGGCGGTGCAGATTCTAAGAAGAGGAAGTTTGTTGCTGACGGCATCTTCAAAGCTGAGCTGAACGAGTTTCTCACCCGGGAGCTGGCTGAAGATGGCTACTCTGGAGTTGAGGTCCGAGTTACACCAACCAGGACAGAAATCATTATTTTAGCCACCAGGACACAGAATGTGCTCGGTGAGAAAGGCCGGCGAATCCGGGAACTGACTGTCGTGGTTCAGACGAGGTTTGGCTTCCCAGAGGGCAGCGTAGAGCTTTACGCTGAAAAGGTGGCCATGAGGGGCCTATGTGCCATTGCCCAGGCAGAGTCTCTGCGTTACCAACTCCTAGGAGGGCTTGCTGTACGCAGGGCCTGCTATGGTGTGCTGCGGTTCATCATGGAGAGCGGAGCTAAGGGCTGCGAGGTTGTGGTGTCTGGGAAGCTGCGAGGACAGAGGGCTCAGTCCATGAAGTTTGTGGGCGGCCTGGTGATCCACAGTGGGGACCCTGTTAACTACTATTCTGACACCGCTGTGCGCCATGTGCTGCTCAGACAGGGTGTGCTGGGCATCAAGGTGAAGCTCATGCTGCCCTGGGACCCAAGTCGTAAGATTGGCCCCAAGAAGCCCCTGCCCGACCACGTGAGCATGGTGGAACCCAAAGATGAGATCCTGCCCACCACCCCCATCTCAGAGCAGAAGGGTGGGAAGCCAGAGCCGCCTGCCATGCCCCAGCCAGTCCCCAGAGCATAACAGGGTTTCCCTGGCAGCTGTATGGAGTCTGGATGTTACTTTATAAAGATCTTTAATAAATCTTGTACAAAAAAAAATCCACAAATCATTTTCTGAAATTTCATTTTATGCTTCAAGGAACTGCAAACTAAATTCACCTATAAATTCATATTTTTAAAAATTTTATTTGAAAGGCAGAGTTAGAGAATCTTCTATCTACTGGCTCACTCCTCAAATGGCCTCAATGGCCAGGGCTGGGCCAGGCTTGAAGCCAGGAGCCAAGGGCTTCATCAGGTTCTCCCACATGGGTGCCTTAAGGCCCCAGGCACTTCGGCTATCTTCCGCTGCTTTCCCAGGTGCATTAGCAGCCAGAGCATCCATTTTGGATGCCAGCATTGCAGGTGGCAGCTTAACCCATCACACAACACTGGCCCCTATAAATTCATTTTGTATCGTGAGTTCCAAGTCTTAACTACATTGCTGGAGGTCTGGGGGGATATGTACAAGGTCATGTTTTAATCCTTTTGTGTAAAGCAAATGTGAGGTACAGTCATGCTGACAAATGTCCATCCAGGTTAATGAAAACACTTCACACACCAGAACTCCCAATAATTGATCCTTTCAATAATAAGCCCCATTAAAGGTAGACAAAATATTCCTTAGTTTTTTCTTTTTACTCTTAAGTGCACAAGAATACTTCAAAAAATTCATGGAAAAAATTAAATTAAAAAATTTTTAGTTTGGTGCCAAAAATTAAAAATAATTTTTGCAAATAAAGTCTTTAAAATGTTCTTGGAAAATGCACATTATAAAAAATATATTTATTTTAAAAGTGTTTTGCACAAAAGTAAACATTTTGAAGTACTCTAATGTAAGTTCAACAGTTTTGTGATTCATCAGAATTCTAGTACATAAAACTGTTCAACCTAAGTTCAGAAAGAGATCAGGAAGTATACTCTATATACTCTTCGTCTTAGCTTTATTCTCATCCTATTACATTTCCTTATACTTTGGCAACTTGCATATATCATAAAAATTTGGCCAACAAAAAGAATTTTGAATGTTAATACCAAAAACATCATGCAATTCTTATTGCCACTACATCAGGCAGAGTTGAGAGTACGAACGTAAGGCATATGTCATCCAGGAAGACGTAAACTCACAAAGGACAAGAACCATAGTTCCAGTATTTATTTTATTATCCCAAATAGCACTTCACACACTGGAAGCGTTAAAAAATGTGCTAATTGAATTATACTTTTACAGAGAATTGCAGATATAAATATTCAATTAGAAAAATACTGTTTGGCTTGAAGAAAACTGAATTTCAGAAGCTCCAACTAACCTTTAAATTTAATGAGGAGAAAGAATGGGAAAACCAAGGAATCAAGTGAAATTCAAACTTTAGAAGTTTTGTATCTTAGTTGAAAGATCAAGACATGAGCCCAGGAGCACTAAAATTTAAATTAAGAAGGCAGAAGAAAATGAAAATGAGCACTATTAATTTATGAAATTATTAAAAATAAAATCATACATTTTAGTACTAAGTTTTAGTTCACAAATTCCTATTAACCACATATATGAGTATATTAAAAATCAGCCATTCTCTTCTCAAACATGAAGGATGTTTAACAGCTGCCTAAACAATCCTCTCACAAAAGCTCCTCCTGCACGCAAGCATAATTCTCAGGGCTACATTTGAACAAGTTTTTCTTGGGAACAAAGCTAAAAAGAGAGAACACACAAGCAATAAAGAACAAAGTTATTACGAAGTCAGGGAATGTTTGTTTAGGACATCACTCAGCTTCATCATCTGCTTGACTTAAAATTTTATTACAAAAGATGTCTAATTGCTATAAATATATTCCCACTAAGAAAAGACATTTAACTGGATGTAGTACTTTTCCTGAAATTTAATTTTAAATATTCATTTATTGTTGTCCTTTTGCCATTAGGGTTTGCAAGCATATCCTTAAAGTCTACACGAACCACAAGAATATAATAAGAGACTACAAAGAGCAAATCCTGCTCTGATCCGAGCCATGGAAGTCATCTTCATTTCAATTAATTTACTTTGCCTTTATGAACTTAAGAGTCTTTCAAGGAGGTTGACATTTCACTCATCTGAAAAAGCTTGGAATGTGACAGGGGAAAGGGAGGAGAAGTAAATCACAGGGGTTAGCAATTTTCCAGATGCAATGTATTTTTCTTCTCTTCCACCAGAAGTTTGAGAGAGCTTTCTGACATCTTAATTCTTTATGCAAAACCACAGAAGCAACAACTGCTTAAGGCATGATGTGTCAAGAAACAAACACAAATGCTTGTGAGCATGCGCATACCCATGAAATAAATAGGAATCCCCATTCACTGCTCCTTGAACTGAAAAATGCTTCTTTTAGTACAGTTACTAGATGTTTGTGTGTACAGTTTAATTGACGCTATTTTGGTTAAAAGTAACAGGGCACTTTGTATTTTTTTTCTTGTTTGTGACAATTAAGTCATTGAGTCCACACAGGCCTTTTCATTAAAAAGACAGCATTTATAAAAACTGTTTTCATGATGATCTTTTAAATCATGCCGGAATATTTCAGTTATCACCTTTAGCCACATGGTTTCAGGAAACTATGCCCAAATATTTTATGCCAAAGCAGGTTATTTTAGAAGAGTTCTTTCTTCACAGACTGGAAATTCACTAAAACATCTAGAGGTTAAAAAAAAAAAAAATCTTTGAGGCCTGAAGATAAATTCTCAGCAACAGGGGATATGCCCATTGCTTCTTGGAGCCAGAGAGAGAGAAATGGCAGTTAACTCCCCAAAACACCCTGGTTCAATATTTACCTGACAGCTTTGGTATCTTGACATTTTTTCCCAGTGCATTTCCTCCTTTATCAGGTATTATTTTACAAGGGATTTCTTGTTATACAGAACTACCATAAATCAATCTATAACAGAGGAATTTGTTTAATACATTTATTCTTTTAAGAAGTTGCATGATCATATTTCATTGACTTGTACAATAGAAAAAAAATCATACTACTAAAACAGAGTTTGTGGAGACTGGTGCATGGTAAACCTATTTAGCCTTTTCAGAGGTTCATTCTTAGATTTTAATGTTAAATAATAACAACTATTCATTTAAGCTGGTCTCACTGTATATCTTGACCTTTAGCAATTCCACACACAGCAGCTTATTGTGGTATCCTTTAAATACGAGAAATAAGAATGTTTTACTTTGCTATTAAAAGAAAAATAAAAGAGTACTGTATGTTACATGGCCCATGAAATATTGGCAGTGTGCTCCTTGGCTTTCATTCGAAGAACTGCGATACTGGAAGACCTTCTTTCAAACTCTGGCTTTGTCTCAAATGCATGTCCATTGGTAGCCCCCGTAAGAAGAGAGTCAGTGAAAAAGTTGTTGAGGGGCACGTGGCTGAACTGATTCTGGTGGTTTGAAAAGCCTGTGTAACTGGAATCTGTCCGAGGCGAGTGAGAATAAGGTGTCATACAGGAGGAAGTGTCACGTGGCAACATGCATGATGTCACCACAGAACCACCACTTGCATTTCCTGCCCACAAATTGTTCTGAATCTGAAATATATAAAACAACAAATATTACATTTACACCTTCTCATTTTTGTTCACCTACTTTTGTTAAATTGCATTTACTACATTTGGTTAACTATTCACTATTTGCCCCTGTTGGATGGCCTAGAATTATATTAACAGTAGTTGAAAAAATATCTTAAAAAAAAAATTGGGGGCCAGCGCTATGCAGCGAGTTAAAGCCCTGGCTTGCACCACCGGCATCCCATAGGGGTGCCAATTCAAGTCCCAGCTGCTCCACTTTCGATCCATATGGGACACCCTTGAGAGAAGCTCCTGGTTCCTGGTTCCTGGCTTCAGATCACCTTAGCTCTGGCAGTTGCGGCCATCTGGGGAGTGAACCAGCGGGTGGAAGATCGCTTCTCTCTCTCTGACTCTACCTCTCTCTGTAACTCTGTCTTTCAAATAAATAAAATAAATCTTAAAAAATTATTTGAGAAATTCATATATTTTGTTATTCTGTAATAGATCACCAAAAACCCACATATTTGACCACATGAAATAGTCTCAAAACAAGTCAATCTCCTGATCATTCTTTTATAGTCATGGTTTTTAAATGAATCTGGAAGATTTAGTCATGATTCATGACTTAGATTCATGTGCTTAGAAAAGTAGTTGAAAATACGGTTTTAAGTTTAAAGATAGCTTTCATGCTTCTACAACAAAATGACACAATTGCATTTTTTTAAAAGTTCTGAAGCTGGACTTGGTATGGCAGTTTTTGTTGGAAACCATGGCTGGCATTAGGTTGTTTTCTCTATAAAGATGTTTTTGACCAAACTCACTGTGGAAAATGTTTGTCTTCTCATTACTTTTTATTGTTCTACAGCTTTGAATAAACAGCTCTGAGAATCTAAGAAATACATACACATTTTAAACATTTTTCTATGATTTACATGTGATATAGTGAACTTGAAAGAGATATGTGACCAGTATAACAAATTTAGAATTATAAAATATATACAGGTATCAAATAATGTAAGAACAGCTGAAAAAAAATGCCAATATTGGGGAGATTATCTCTTGAGAATAACTAAAGTACAATATAACATCTTATATAACATTGAAAACTTTTTATCATTTGTGCCCAAGAAATTCAACTTCCTATTATTAAATATCTAAAGAAAACAATTCACTGTAATATTAACAACACACAGATTTTTCCGAAGTTACTAAGGTGTAAAAGAAACACTATAATTTATTTATTATGAATTTTAAGTAGGAAGAATTTCAATCATAATGGACAAGCTATTTAAATACACACAAACATAATCACATGCATTCCTGGGAAGCACAGAGAAAAATGTGACAAGCAGTTGGAGCTGAGGAAAAAATGGAAAGGCCAATGTTGCACGGTACAGCAATGCAGGAGGAGACAGCTCTGAAGATGATACGGAAATGTATGCTTTTTGCAACAATATTACCACCATACATTTGAATCAGACCATAACAGCAATATCCATGTTCATCATATTCGGCTTTCTTATCTTTGTAAACTCATGAATGGAATTATCAATGACTTCTATATTATATATTCATACTAATTTTTACATAAACATTCTCAGCTTCTATATACAACCTCGGGCATACTTTTACAATACTAAAGCTTGAATTGTACTTTCTATGATAATTATTTTTAATTAATAACAGAAAATATGTTAATAAATCTCCTCAATCTTACTGAAAGAGAAGTTACTCTGTTGCTCTGGAAAAAACTGCTTAACTACTTTTAAAACATAAGAGAAACCCCAAACAACTGATTTCAACTCTTAGGTGCACTTATTTCTGTGTTATTTTCAAAATGGTCCCTTATATATTTGTAAGTGTTTTCAATCTTTTATATATATGTATATATATATTGTATACAACATATGGGAGGATTTCAGGTTCGTGGAAAGACATGATTAAAAGTTTATAAATTTTGAAATTTATGTAGTTTTTACACAGTACACATTTTCCATGAATCTTTTGAAGATCTTGTGTGTGGGGGGGGATCTAGATATCTAAATGTAGAAACACATGGATCTAGACATATTTGGATATGTAATAATTTGCATATTTTATTACTCCTCAAATCATCATAGGCTACATTGTTTTACTTTTGGCTCACTCTGCTATATGTATTCCACTTAGCCAAAAAATAATGTTTTGTACCAGTGACTGCTGAGTTATATATTTCAAACCAACAAGAGGGCTGTAAATGTCATTACTCTGTCAAACTAGTCCTTCTAACTTAATCTGGGTGATTTTCCTCAGACATTCAATCAAACATTGTGCTACACTGCAAAAACCACAGTCACATGTCTGACAAAAGAGCTTTCAGAAATGAAAGTAAACTTGCTTGCTGATTTCTGAAAAGGAATGAAAGGCAAGATAGTGATGGAAAATCATTATGTATTTTTATCTGTTAAGGGATTTCTTAATTTATACATAGTGTTGCTAAGCATTTGTTATTAAAACAACTCGTTTGTATTCCAAATACACACAAATATATTTACCAATTAGGTAAAAAAAGTGAAAGTAAGGAAACCAATCTATGAATGTACATTAAGAAAATATTTTCTCCCCAAAGATATTACCATTACTCTATCTAAAGATTGAAAAAAAGAATCTGTAGATTCTATGACTTAGGTAAATCATTTTACTTTCATTAAAACTTACATAGGCATGATTAAATATGTTAAATGCCTCACTAAAACAGACTCCAACATATGGACACGTTTTCTGAACAGAAGCGATGAGAAAGGAAATTACTATAGCAATATTTTACTTGAGTTTGAGAAGAAACCTCTGCCATTTATTCCCAAAGCTAGGAATACTGCTACATCCTACATTATTTCTACTTCTTGTTTCTACTCCAACCCCAGGCTGTCTTTCAACTTTAAATTTTTGATACGTCTTTATTTGACTTTCAGGAACCCAGTTGGTTTCCATATCGAAAGTTTCCATGCAAGTCATAAACAATAATATCCTCCGTGAACTGGGATTTTACTTCCTCTGGAGCGTTCCTTCTGGACGTCTAAGCATTTAATGATGACAATGATCAAGATCATACACATGACAACTTACAGTTGTCAGTTAATCCCCATGAGTCAGGAATAGCTTGTGAACACTTCTAGTGGTTTCAAAATTCCAAAAGAAGTTTGTTTTAACTGTCCCCGCTTTGTAGAAGGTAAAACTACAGAACAGAAAGCTATGAACCTCGCCCAAGGTTGTGTAAATTCAACGACTGAAGTCAAATTTGAATTCAGAAAACCTTAAGAAATGCTGTAATATATAACTAGTTTTATGAGTTGAAATTGCTTGTTTATTTATTCATAATCCCAGCTTTGGGGGATATCATAGATTCTAGTGTACAAAATAAAACCCATGATGATTGACCATAACTGTTTCCTAATATTGAGGCCTAACAATATGATTAATAAGATTTAAAAAATCTCTAAGAATACTTAAATTTGGATTCAATCACCTTGCTAGTGTAATAAAAATGTTATAGACAACTTATGTAATTATGCTTCATAATATGAACTCTAGTATCACCATACTCTGTAATCTTAACAGGAACTGTGAAAATTACATTCTTTGTTCTTGTCACCTATCTTTACAGCAGCTTTTATTTTCTCTATTAAAACCTTTCCTCTTGGTGATAGCATTGTGGTGCACCAAGTTAAGCCACCAGCTGCAATGCCATCATCCCAGTTAGAGACCATAGCTGCTCAACTTCTGATCCAGCTCCCTGGTAATGTGCCTTGGAAAGCAGCAGAAAATGGCCTAAGTGCTTGTGCCCCTGCATCCACATGGGAGACCCAGAAGAAGCTCCTGGCTCTTGACTTTGGCCTGGTACAGCCCTGGTCATTGCTATAATTTGGGAAGTGAACCAACAGATGGAAGATTCTCTCTCCTTCTCTCCCTCTCTCTCTCTTTTACAATTATATATATACATAAATTATCTATTTATCTATATTTCTATATCTCATATATATATCCCTGTCTCTCATATATATGTATATATATATTATATATCATATATAATATATGTATTTCCTTCTGCTTTTCAAATAAGTGAAAAATAAATCTTAAAAACAAACAAAAACCTTTTCTCCACAACAGATACATCTCCTTAGACACTGCTTCACTAAGCATGGATTGTGGCTCAGGGGATTTGTATTAAAGCAATGGTAACAATAACTTTGAAAACTTTGAAAATCAACTGGAATTATGAAGCTTCTTTCCAAAAGCAAAAATTCTTTGGATACCTTCAATTTTGTTCATTTTCTCTGATAAGAAGCTCAACTGTTTAAAAAAAAAATTCCTTTCTTTTGGAAAGATCTGTAAAGTGAGTTCCTAAACTTCCTCTAACTGTGGCTTCTTTTTATGTTCCTGAAATTGACGTAGCGTAAGTATCAACCCTCTTGGGTATGCAAATCTCAAAATGTCATCAGGTATCTCTTTTCTCCAGGTAAGATCTCTAGTACTATAAACCATGCCTCATATAATGGGGTTTCCAGACTGTGTCATTCTGGTTATGTTCCTTTGCGTGTGATTGAGACTGTCATACCCTTATCAATATATAGCAGCTACAACAACATATAATAGACTAGGTACCATCTGAACACTGCAGGGAGAATTGGGCAGGCATCATCTTTGTTCTAGGTGACATATTTCTGTTAATATAGGAAGGCTGGACTTACAATGACTAAATCTATTGTCATGTGTGCTCATTCTACTGATCATCCATTCACCAATTCTATTTATATACAGGTGATATTAGTTAAGTTATGTGCTAAAATCTACAAGTCGCATTATCTAAAACTGAACATTTGCCTATGTGTCAACAGGGAAGCCCATCAAAATCCCACTCTTTCACACATTAAAAGGAATATCACAATTGTTGTTGAATTTTGGAATGAAATAATTCATTTTCTGGAAATAAAACTATCATTTTTTTACTGTTTCATAGACACAACAGCAATACCCAGTTCTAAACAATTTTGAAGGTGATTTTAGACATCTAAATCTTCACAATATTCAAGATACTGCAGACAGAAACAACATGCAAACATCTTTCTTTCTGTAACTTTCTTAAAAATTAAGAAAAAATAAAGATGGCTTGCCTTTACATTTTTTTTTCTGTGTTTCATTTAAAAGGATTGGCGAACCTAAAAGCATTCAATGTTTTAATGTACTTTGAAAAAAAATTTTTTTTAATTTCTAAGAGTGTGTTCAAAGCTTTGTCCAGGGAACTTAGCCAAATGCCTCCTAATAGCCTGAATGGAAGTTCATCTGACTTACTACACTCCGCTTTGAAAATTCACCCTTAATGCTTTCCCAATAATAGAAAGTTAACACTTAATTATCCCATGACTTTGGAATTTTGGAAGAGAGTTATTTTTTTCCTGGTCCTTTCTAAACTGAAATCTAATTCATTTAACATTAATTTTTCTCCTAAGAGATTAAAAGCAGAAAGAAGGAAAGTGGTAAATATATATGAAATTTGGACTGACCCATTTTACAAGTTTAATAAAAATTCTCTATCACTATGGATATATATGTGTAATGAATTAAAGTAATATGAAACATCATGGATTAAATATAGAGCATCTAGATTAGAAATGATCTAAATAAATTCTTTGTGATCAAAACTCCAAGGATTTTAGTATACTAAATGTAGTATATATTCATATTTATTTTACTGCAGTAATTTTTAGCTTTTTTTAAAAGGTTGTAAAAGAAACATGAGTTTGTTAGTCTTTGTCGTAGTTGTAACATAGCTTCATGTAAAAACAAAAACGTCCAGTTTTATGATAGCATTTTATTTAGAAGACGTCACTGTTATTTAGAATACACTCCCCATTAAATTTAACAGAAACACTGAATAATACAAAAAAATCCATAAGTGATAGTCTTCTCTCAATTTCTTCTCTCAATTTTAAAGCACCTCCAAAGCAACTAACTCCATTACATAACATTTTTTTTTTTTACTAAAACAAGTTTATTTAACCTACTTCTCCACACACTGCCTTCATATCACACGCTTACACATTGCTCTGCGAGGTCGCTTTAAAAGGCACACGGGGGAGTCACAAAGCAGTGCTTGTGATGAAGTTACTGCAGCAATCCTCGTCTACATGGACACATAAAAGTCGATTTTGGTTTTTCCTTGTTGACAGAAAGCTTACATTTATTGACTACTCTGTGTTTTATTCCATACTTACTATACATATGTATTAGCACATTATCACTACATAATTTAATTTACCCGTTTTTATATGACCTCTTAAATATGAAAACATCCATTTCTACAAAATTTATACGATCTCTTAAAAATGAAAACATCACTCTCTACAAAAGCTGTTTACTATTTTAAGAGACTATTACATACTTTACTAGTATGTTCTTCCTTTAAATACTTAGGGTGGCAGAATATTTGTCAGAATCACATGCTTAGTAACATGCAGGTATTTTTTAGCTGTTGGCTAACTTCAGAGATCCATTAACTTTTCCAGTTACTACACCAATAATTTGCTAACATGGAGAAAGAGTCTAAGTATACTTTTAATTAGTGAATGTACTACCAGTGACCAACACACACTAACCTGGACCAAAAAAAAAATCTCAAATCAAGTAGTGAAGAGTTCAATCTGATCTTTGAGGAACTACTTGAGATAAAAGTGAAGAAAGGAGGGTGGAGAGGACATAGAGGGAAGAATGGAATATCACTAGAGTTTGTATATACAAATCACATTGACTGTGCCAAAAACTAATTAAATACTAAAGTAAAAAAATAAAAAGTGAGGGTACTGTCATAAGGACCTACTTATTATGTCTAATTTTCATCAAAATAATCTTAAGATAATATATAAAATTTTGAGAATTTTTGGAATCATTTTGTACTTCAGAAATTTCAAAAGTATATTTCTGAATACAGTATTATAAAACTGAATGATTAGAAAATAATTTATTCATCAGAAAAGACCATACATTTCATACTGAGTACCACTTTGATTTTTTTAACAAAATTCCATCTTAAAAATGTATACAAGGATCTGGAATAAATAATAGTGCGTTTTACATTAAAAACAGTTCATTACTAGATGTAACAGTCATGAGATTATTACTCTAAAATAGAACTTCTTAACCTAAAAAATAAAACTGTATCTCTCCTGTAACTGCAGATTTTAAAAACATTAAGTTTTATAAGAGATAGTGCTTGGAGATTTTTGTGCTTGGAGATTTTTGTTAAATTTTGGATTTTATTAGTGCTTGGTGATTTTTAGAATGATATTACATGAAATTTAGTATTAAAATAATATTTGAAAGATACTCTAAATAAAAACATGAGATTATTGAAGTAATTCTTTTATGTTAATGTTCGACTTATTCTGAAAGTGTAGGGTAATTGTGCACATTAAAAAGATAAATTATAAATTTCATCAAATATGCTTTAAAATCAAACTTTTCAAATCAACTTATTTAAGAAGAGAATACAGTTACAGCATCTAGCTTTTGCTACTTTATCATCATCAAGCAATAATCATATGAAGTATATTCTAAATATTTGTTAAACTATTTTGCAAGTGTTTGAATACACATATAATACCTATTGCTGACTCATTAGAATTTGATTCATTTTTAATGACATAATTACTCTATTAAAACAAATTGACAACTATAAGAAGCAAAGATAGAAGTATGAATTTGTAAATTGTTTTCCTTTTGCATATATTATCTACAATATAAATCAAATATGCAAATACCTTAATTTGCACAGAAGATTCTTAATTTTACAGACTTCCACCTGGGGTAATGTATGACCTTTGGACTTATACTTAAAACCCTTAGTAAAGCAATCAATTTTACTCATCCTCTATTTGTATTATCTTCAAAGTTAAAACTGTGTTTTTGTGATTCTAAAATCAACTGTAAATTAGTGCAAAATTTTATCGACTTAATACCCATGTTTTAGATTAATAAAGAAAATTCATGGGAACTTGAGGCTTGATTACTATGGAATGCATAAAATTTTGCATTCAAATCTATCATAAGGTTCACACCAACAATAAACATGTAGACTGCAGATTTTAACCCACGGTTCTGTACTCATAGATTTTCGTGGCTTTGATGGCTTCGTTTCTCACCTCGTTCACCTCTATTCTCATAGGAAATACCTTTTAGATGGATAAGCTAACATTGACACTGTAATAATTTATTTTTACATTTTTCTTATTTATTTTGGAAATTCATTCACTTTTTGTTTGGCTTTCCTCTTAAAATATAAAATTTTATCATGAATTCAATTAAAGTCAGTGCTTTTTTTTAAGAAAAAAAGCAAAAGAAACTAAGTTACTGTGTATGGTCATTTTATCAAATTAAATCAGAAACTGCTTTTTACAAAAAGTGAATCTAACAATTCATGTACTTTAAAACATGAATGCCATTCACTTCTTTGTGGAGATATTATTTATGCTATTACTTATTTATTTTATTATTTATTTTGTATTTTAACAAAATGAATTTTTAATTAAATAAAAAATTAAATATTTTAACAAAATAAAAATGAATAATAAAATTTACTCATTATATGTATCTACCCAAGCCTTCATCAAGTGAATACAGATGTCTCATACTACACATAGTTAATTTTTAATTGTTCATACTTACATATAAAATACTGTTTACCCATATATGAACTCCCTATTATACATTTAATTAAGGCAGCAGCTTTACTCATTGTAAAAATTATATTAGCTTGATTAATGTAGATTATCTTAATTTCTTCTACAACTTTAATTTATAATCAGGGGCAAATTGTATGATATCAATACGATTTGGTGACCTAATGATGGTAACATTTTCATCCTCCAACCATCCAACATAAAATAATTGTTTCACTGTATGATTATAAGATTATCTCATCAGTTATTTCATAAGTGACAAAACATTCATTAAACAATATATCAAGCATAGTTTTATTATTAACATTTTTAGAAGATTGTGTTTTACTTATTTACTTTGATATTTGAGAAAATACTGCAATAACAGTGATAAAATTGTGCTACTTTCCCCAAAGTTAAAAACTGCTTTAGATGACTTTAGTTGTTAGGCCATAGAAACTGGGCAATGAGTTCCATATTCCGTATTTAGCTCAATGAAAGCTAAGATTAGCAAAGACACTGCTGGTAGAAGACAGGATGATCAATGTCTTTACAACCATTATTTTTATGGGGTCTTTAGAGTTTCATTTTGAAAAACTCATAATTGCAATATTTGAAATGGAATTTGTTAAATTATAATTGTTATTTAGTTTTGGTCTGTGTTTAAATGATCACAATGACTACAAAGTACTATAAATTGAATTCCACTTCTTGCTACGTTTAAACTGCAAGTAGCATATATTTATAATGACATCAATAAAAGAATACAAAACAGGACACCGTGTGGGCCCCTTTCAATTTTTCCTAAGGTTAGATTTAGTGTTGATTCTATACATAGTCAGTAAGTAAAATCTCACTTAAAACTTAGGAGGGGGACAACTTCAAAATTTTTTCTGAAACTTTTGGTAGAAATTCATTCTTCATGAGAAAACAGACTAGTGAATCAAAATATATTCCATCTTCTAAAGCTACCATGTTCGGTTTTTGTAATTCAAAGAGCGTAGTATTTTTAAATAAATTTGATCTTTCATTAGATTCCTAAATAATAAATTTAAAAAAGTTTAGATTAGTTTTAATGCTACAATTTAAGAGCTACTTAGAGAGGTAAGCACTTTAGGACCAAATTAATATGAATAATGGATATAATAAAATTCCTACCATTTATTAAAAACTCATTATGTACAAAGCAATGCCCTAAGTATTTTGCACAACATTCACAAGTAGAGAAACTTTTATCTCCATTTTATAAATGAGGAGCAATATTCTCAGGTTAATTTACTCGCCTAAGTTCTAAAAGCTGTTAAGTGGCAGAGCCAGATTTGGAACCATGACTCTGAATTGAAAGCCCAGAGTTAATACTCTAACTCCTATCTCTCTGCACATCCCAGGATTCAGCTTCATAGACGATAAACATAAAGCTTTTTTATTCATAAATCAATTTAATTCTCTCAATGACAGAAAGAAACCTCATCATCTACATCACCAAGAGCACCAACATCAGTACCAACAATACCTCCAGTTTAAAAATAAAGGGTCTTAACATGAAGAAAGTCCTGGGGCATATCCAAAGTTACCAAGCTAGCAAATAATAAAGTTAAAGCTCATGTAATCCAAACCAAATGTAAGGACATAAAAATAACATTTTTTGTAAGAATTAAGGTTGGCTATAATCCTCCAGAAAATAATTGCACCTAAACAAAATATTCTTCAAAATAATTATTTTAACAGTGCTTTGGTTCTGCTAAAATAGAAATGAGAAACAAGTTAATATCTAATGCTGCTAGATTCTTGATTTTAAATTCAAGACCAAAATTATTTAAGATTCTTTAGATTGTTTGATGTAGTTTAAACCAAGAAGTGTTTGCAGACAGGTGGGCACTGTGCACAGAGGCTTAAGCTAGCATGAGGGATGCCCACATTTCTAATGGGAGTTCGCTACTCCTAGTGCTTCTTATCCAGGTCCTGCTAATGTGCCTGAGAGGCAGCACTTAATGGCCCAAGTGCTTGGATTCCTGTCACCCACGTGGGAGACTCAGATGCAATTCCTGGCACCTGGATTTCATCCCAGCTGTTGTGGGTACTTGGAAAGTGAACAGGGGATGGAAGATTTCCTTCTCTCTCTCTCTCTCTCTCTCTCTCATCTCTCCCACTTTCACTCTACCTTGCAAATAAAATAAAAATTAAAAAAAAAAAAACCTGCAGAATTTAGTACGAATATGTAGTTTACAATCTGTCTTGAAAGCAGGCAGTGTTGTCTGTATCACTCATATATCCCACACCCTGAAACAGTATCTGGCACATATTTATTGATAAAATGCAAGCAAATTTGGGAGAAAATAAGTTAAGCTGAAAGGATTCTCTAATTTTTTTTAATCTATTAGAGAAAGAATTGAGGAAAATTAATTGCTTAAGACAATGGAGTTAGTTAATAACAGATTCAGAAATTAGCTATTTTAATGAAAATAGATTCTTTTGTTTTATAACATATTATTGAAGAAATGCTCAAATAAGTACTTTTATTCACATATATTCAATATTTATGTAATCTGCATAGGACTGTGGCGAAACAAAGGTGACTAAGAAGTGGAGCATATTTTTAAATATTTTACATTGTAAATGGGGAGGCACATCTTCCAGCCCAATGCAGAGTCAGGAAGAAGGTGACTGAACTCAAAGAGGATTCAGAGTTTAAGAAAAAAATATGACTTAGATAACAAGAAGGGGACTCAGGACAGAGGGGACAGATTCACAATATAAGCAATGAAAGTTTTTTTTTTAACTTCTCATGTCTTGAAAAATACTAAATACTTTAGCTAAGTCATCATGTTTCCAAATGGCAACTGATATTATGGGCCAAAATAAAGGACTTTAAGATTTATTTATTTATTTAGAAAGGACAGGATATAGAGACAGAGAGAGAGATCTTCCATCTGCTTTTTCACTCATTGAATGCCCACAACAGCCTGGCCTGGGTCAGATTGAAGCCAGGAACCCAGAACTCAATCCGGGTGTCCCACATGGACAGAAGGGTCCTGAGGACCATGGTCATCACCTGCTGCCTCCCAGGTGCACATGAACAGGAAGTTGGATTGGAAGAGTAGACAAGACATGCTGATATGGTATGTGGGCATCTTAACTGGTGTGAAAATACCTGCCCCCAAGAACTTTATTGTTATTTTACTATTTTCAGTTTATTTACTATTTTCAGTAAATCAAGTAGGTTATTATGGCCATCATGCCTCTCATTTTCTCATTTTTTATTATCAAAGAGAAGCAAGCAAAACATCTTTAAAGAGTCTGAGGAGCATCTATACTTTTAAAATATTTTAGATCATTACTGCATAATTTTTTAAATGGATGCATACTTGCTTCCCAAAATCATATAATGTTTCATGGTCAGAATTGAACTATTTCATTCAGTGATGAATTTAGGAGACAATGTTGCCTAAAATAGCCCAGGAATTCTGACCTCAGAAAACCTGGGCTTAAATTAAATGCAGTAATGGTTTATAAGGAGGAAGTACAATGCCTGGCTTTAAATAAACTTCCAATTGTTAGTTATTATTTTTACTGCTATGGTTGTGGTTACTATAGTGTAATGAAGACCAGTTGAAACAAAGTATTTAAGACAACTTAGAAAGTACTAATTACTATTCATAAATAAACATTACATGGTATATATAGATACCTTCATGCTAGGTGCAATGATTATCCACACTGAGCAGACAGGAAGAGAGCATTTCTGAACCACCTCTGTTTTTCATGTGTTTCTATATATATTTTTGCTTTCCTGCCAAATTGTTAATTCTTTATTTCTGTCCTGCCTCAAACATTTTCTAGTTTCCAACTTCTCTGCAATTAATAACTTTCTTCTGTAATTAGTAACAGTGACCAAATGCAATGTCTTGCTGTCTTGAGTTGCAGGATTCTATTTCAGTGCCTATTTCTCCTACTCTAAGTTTCTATTTTGAAGTCACATGATAATACTTGTTCCTTTAGATTGAAGCTTGAGAGACACAATCTTGGCACAATTTTTTTTCCAAACAAACGAAAAAGATCTACTACATATTTTTAAGTTAATACAGGCATTTCCCTCCTCACTTCAGTATCTGTAATGGGGAGAATACACAGGACTTCAGAACTTTGGGCCATCAAACATTAAATGACCAACCAATAAGGAAAATATTAAAAGTATTAATTTTTTATTATCCATGTACTTCACTGACAAAATGCAATATATGTTACCTGTATTCCCATATTTAGATTATGTAATAGTATAATCAATGTACACAAGTTTTGGAGACGCCACCAGGAGAATTAGGGCAAACTACCCAAAATTTTGAGGAGAAACTTTTTAATTAATCCTTTGTTGGAATGAAAAAAACTGTCAAACATATAATTTGATGTACCATTTCTTTTTGTGCTTTAGTTACTAAGTTATTTCTTTCTTCAACTGATGATACTTGAAGTTTTGAGGGTTGATAATGTAACAGCTAAAATAATGTTAGGAAAAAGAGAGGAAGAGAGGAAGAATCAGTGTACACTAAGTCACACAAGCCCTCATACAAGTATAGATTTTAATTGGCGACAGGCCAACTGAATGCTTTATGCTACATTGCAGAAAAAAGAGGAGCCAGAGATAAAGCATCCGACAGCTAAGAACAAAGAAGTGAAAAATAGAATCAGGGGTAAAAGGATGGGAATGAAGATTCAAAGAGTAATATTTTTAAAAAGATCTGTCCTAAACTAGTGTTGTGTTTAAAATGCTATCTTACTATTTCTAAAGTTATCACTGTCATCAGTTGAAATTATCTAAATTATATGCTATGCCAATTATTTTAAATGTTATTTCACTGGTAGTCAGTATCTTTCCTGCTTCCCTGAACTATTTACAAACTTCGGTAATGTAACTCCAGTCATGGACTCCTGCGGTATTAATTTATTAATGATTTGATTATTTAAATATTCCTAGGAAGAGAAAGTCTATTGTCTCTCCCAGTGACGTAAGACCTTGCACTTGGCAAACAAATTGCCTCTGATTATATTCAAGCTTCACTGCTAAGGAAAATGAGCAAATGCCTCACTTCTTCATGCCTGTTTCCTCATCTGGGGAATAGAAAAAAATTAGTAACACCTGCAGCAGAAGGCAGTTGCTAGAATTAAATAAATTATTAAATGCAACTTGCTTAGAACACTGTCTGGACACAGAATAAGGGGTACAGTAGTGTTAACAAGTAGGAAGACTCTTCAGCCCCTGTTGGCTCAGGGCTTGTAGGATAGAAGAGAAGCACCCATAAGTATTTTGTTCGGGCTCAACTAAGGTATTCAAAAATATTTGGTGAATAAAATTGAACTAGCCTTACGATAATAAGTAACCAGAAGTATAGTCATGCTTTTAAATCGAAGAAAATGCAATGTAATTGCTTTAAGTTCAACTTTGAAAGAGAAAGAAGATACTTCTGATGACAGGTATGAGACATTTAGTCCAAAGGTTCCCATATTGCTATTCTAGCAAACTGCTTGGGAAAGTCTTTGCTGCAGCTTGGCCCACAACCCTTTAAGGAGACACTTGGATTTTCATGGACTCATTCCTAACTCAGCCGGGCTTGTTTTCTTCATAACTTTTGAAGTGAGGAAGTAGAGCAAGGTGATTTCTAAGGCTCTTTTTAACACACAATATTAACTTTATAAAGGTGGTGAATTTCTCTGCAGAAGTAAAGCTCCCAAAATCAGTTTTTAAAGGTTGCTAAAAAGAACACAAAGAAGTTAACATTAGAAGAGCAAATTCACACCCCTGAGGTAAGAGCTTATAGCTGAAGAAAATGGATATCCTTAAGATTAGGAGAGAGACGACTGAGTTACTGAACTATCCAGGTATTTCCCCAGCATATATGTGTCATAGGTGTTTTCACAGCGGTCCTATACAATGCATGTCATTAAAGAAGAGAATGAAATAAAGCCTGGCTTGTTACTTAAAGTACACAGATTTCTTATCAATATCAAATACCACTCTAAATATCATTATTCAGTATTAGAAAAAATTAACCCCAAATGTATTGTAGATGGAATACATTACAAAGTATGAAAATGAAGAATAACTCTATTTAAAGGGGAAAATGAGAAGAAAAGAATTTTTAACACTTTCGTAATGAGGTAAACAGAGCTCCCATTATGCAGGGAAGTGTTTTGCATGTATGATTAATTTTAAAACCCATAAGTCATAAAGAACTAATCTGTCTTTAGACAATGAGCAACTTCAAATCTGAAAAGACAATATAGGAAAAGAGAGATGTTAGTAAGTAGAACTGAGCGTTTAACAGGCCACGTTTGACACCGGTTTTAGCAGAATTCTTAAAACAGTAGCCATAGAAATTGCATGCCAGGAAACACTTTATTTATTTTTAAATGTCAATAAAGGAATGGTGTATGAATAATTAAAATGTAGGGTAAAAAGACACTAAATGATACTGTTTTATCTGTTGCAATGTATAACACAACCCAAAATGAAAACAAAAAAATTGAGTTTTTTTTTTTTTTTTTAGTGAATGACTCTGAAAGAAAATAACAAAATAAGTAACTTGGTAAAATAAAAATTCAACAAACCAGAAAAATGTCTCCCGGAGGCTAAATTTACACTCTGGAACGTTATGTTAGACATAATAATGCCTATGTTAACTTTCTAAAGAATACATAAACCACGTCTACTTTTTCTTGATCAGCATTCTGTGTAGTTTACCATACCTGTGGGTAGCTGTCAGTCCTTGGCAAAACTGATATGTCATAGGTGGCAGCAAAATGGCTTTTAGCTTGTTGTATTTGGCCATAACGTTCCCTTTTTCTCCACTTTGCTCTTCGATTTTGAAACCAAACCTAATTTTTTAAAAAAGTGGAATTTTACTTAAGAAATATTGGATAAATAAAGCAAATTGGACATTACAAGATTTCAAACCAGAATGTAAACTAGGTCAACAAAATTACTTATAAAGGAATCTATTGATGTCAGAAAAGTCTCCATACATTGTACTTTCTTTGATACCCCCATATGGAAAACCATGTGTCCATGAGGCTACATCATTTACGAGAGAGATCCAGGGGTGTTTCAGCAAATTTATTTGATATATTTGAGCCTCTGTTTCTCTCATCTATAGAAAATAAAAAGAATTTCAATACATAAGACTCCTTAGTTCTCTGCACTGTCGTGGAAAATGCTCCTCTAAGAGAATGCTGAAAGTCTGGGAGACATTTGTAGTTTTAGTTTGACATTTATGCTATAAATGTAGCCAACATAACCTGAGTCTATTAAAAATTATTTTTGAAACATGTTACAAGGAGAAGACTGCCCTGGGTTGCATGTATACTTAGATAATCTTATAAACATCTAAACATAAAGCTTACAACTCTATCATATGGCAGCAGTGGAAATATCATGGTCAATTAGAAACAGGCAAAAATAAGATTACATATTATCTTGAGCACACTAAGGACTAATGGTAAAATGGAATCATTTGAAGTTGAACTATGGTTTTAAAACTTAAATCATGCCACTTATTTATCCTCTCTAATGGAAAATGCAAAGATATTTTCACAATAATTTCTCCAAATTAAAACACATAATATAAATATTAAAAGAAATAGGCAGACAGAACTAAGTGTCGAGATAGCCTGTGAGTTACTGTGGGCTCTTCTGTGTTGTTAAGCTGCCATCCACAATTTTTCTAGTTCCATATTAAAAGAAATATGTATCATAAGAACTATCTCCCTCATAGGGTTAAATACTCATTAATCTACTCTTCTGTATCTCCAAAGTCTTCATTTTAATACTTTAATGTATCAAAAGGAGGTACAGAAAATTATATCTAACATGTATTCTTTATTCTTGAGTAGACATTGTCTGAACAGCTCTGGGAAATCTCCAGTCTTCTTTACAGAAGTATGAAAAAAATACAAAATATTTAGGAAAGTTGCTGGAAATACACTATCAAAATGCAAGTTGTTAAATGCTTTTCATTAAAATTTACTGGAAATTTTCATTCTTTTTCATTCGCTTCTTATCTTCTAAATCTTTATCTTCACAATTCTGGCTACTATTAATACTCAGTTTAATATTTAAGTACATGTTGTAAATTTAAGATGGCACTTTGAAGACTTGGCAGCAATTAAAACAAGGCAAAGAGAGCTACCTGTTTAGTATGGTTTCTCGGTACACAGCTGTTCATTATTCATTATGCCCAGGGCTTGAGACAGTACCACCACAAACAAAAACATGTTTTCTTGCTGTCTCCATATCCAGCACCAGGAACATACTAAGGGAATTTAGTAAAGAGGTCCCTCCCCCCGACTCCACGTTGAGAAAGTGACCTTGACAGTCTTCTTAAAATGGGTGCTAATTTTACAGCAAAAAATTACAGGAAAAAAGCAGGAAAGAGAACAACCTGAGTCAATTTGGTTAAGGCTGGTTCTCTGTACTTGTTCATAGACAAAAAATAATCAAGCCTTAAAGGGAAAACATGCATTGTGAACAGCTGATCACTCAGTATATAAACATAGTTTTCTATGGTTGAGTATAATGAATTTAAATATACAGACACAAGACCAAAAAAATACACATGCAGGACTGGTGTTAATATTTGACAATTTAATATTCTTCATTAGCATCAACTTTCTATATATTTACTTCCTGAACTAAGATAAAACAAGTACTTGCCTCTACACACTCAAGAAAAATCTGCTGCTTGTTATCCCTGCCTCAGCAGATGTTGTCTTTAATGATGTAAGGGCCTTACAATGGCTTAATCTTAAGAAGGAATACTGTTACTCCACTCGGAACAAAATCTTTCACTATTGTATACTGACTTCTTCCTGGTGGTTTATGAAAATATTTTCCTAGGTATAGTGGTGAAAAGACATACAAAGAAAAATTTCATTTTCCTGGACTTCTGCTGTATTTTAAATTATTACTTATTACCTGGGAATTAATACAATATAGATTCAGAATATCACACATGGACGAAATACAATTTTTCTTTTTCAAATTACTAAAAAAGTATATTGAATAATCCAGTTTGGTAATTTTAATATATTTGATGATGTAATTTATTGTATAAATATAATTTGAATATATATAAAAATTACCTTAAGGACAGTATTCCTATAGACTCTGCAACAACATAATTTTTCTAGATATTAAAAATTAAAATAAAATTCCATCCATTGACAATTACAGGGGTGATAAAATTGTAAAGGAGCTACAATTATGCTAATAAAGATATTTTCTGGTATACATAACAATCGGGAGATTCTAAATATTATTTCATCTTTTCTTTTATTGTAACACCAACCCTGAGAATAGATTTACAGGCTTTTACACAAATAACTTACAAGTATCTGATTTATATCCCAATGGCTGATAAAACAGAAAAACAAAATAAAATCTATCGATCACTAAATGAATAGCTGGGATTGTTTCTCTTTAAAAATTAATTTTAAGAATTATTGCCATATTGTTATTTTAATTATTGTTAACATCTATGTTTATGTAATAACTCAAGTATTCTTTTGTTGTATGTTTTCTGCAAATTGTCAAATCCTGAGCAAGTAAAAAGGAATTTTACTGGATCTACATGCACGTATATTTCATTGTTCCATGTCTTCAGCTCTGGAATCAGCGTGTTCCTTTGGGGCAAGATGTGATCATTCAATTATGCTAATGGTATTTCCCTTCCCCGCCCACCCCAAAGGCCTCCACTTGGCTCCTACCTGGACTCTGGCCTCAGTGAGCTCCGTCCTCAGAGCCAGCTGCTCCCTGACGTAAACATCCGGGTAATGGGTCTTCTGAAAGACTTTCTCCAGCTCCTCCAGCTGCAGGCTGGTGAAGGTGGTTCGATGTCTCCGCTTCTTACTGCTGGACACGTTGCTGTCACATTTGTCTCCGAGTTCATCCAGTTCTCCCTTTTCCGGCATCCCTTTCCCAGGAGACATTCGGAGACTGCTGCAGTTGTCCATAGCTCTGTTCAGTTCCGTGTGAAGCGGCTGTCCTTCCACCTTAGTGATTCCGTAGTTCACTGCACCCAGGGGGACAAAACAACAGTCCTCAGGATTGGGAAACACATTTGGATGAAAGAATTCAGTGGAGGCAATTTAGTGCATCAGGAAAGCAGTCTGGTACCGATTTATTGTGCCAGTTTTAATTTGATCATCACAATATGCACAATTATTAATTCATAGCGGGGCAGTTTTTAAAATCATTTTTTAAATGTGTACGTGGAACTCATATAATTTGCCAAAATCCATAGTTGTATTTTACCGGGCTGCTGCAATGTTTATGGACTTAATTTACAACCAAATTAATGTCAGATTAACGGATACTCTAGGCTTAAAAAGAAAAACCCAAGTGACCACTATTTTTACAAAATGAACCAGAATAAAGCAAGTTATACATTGATCCACAGAAGACAAAATTAAGCTACTTACGTGGCTCAGAAAATATATTTCAATTTCAAATAACATTCGTATAACAATATCCAAAAGTTATCTTCCCCCTCCACAGAAAATCGATTGAATATTTAAATGTGGCATTATTTCTGTTGCATTTTGAATCTTTCAACTATATATTCACGTCTGCATTTAAATTGTTTTCAAAAAGCAATCAATAAAATTGAAAAAACGTGATTTCATATCACTCTCTGGAAGAAGTAGTTTCTATATATAAAAGAATAAGATTTCCATAGACTTCGTTATTAAAACCTCATCTTGCAACTCTGTCTTAAATATTTCCTATTTCTGTTTAACACATGAACTACATTTTAGGGCAGAAATCTTTATTTTTCCCCTCTACCAAAGGACAGGAATTCAAACACCTAGGAAAACACGACCAAGGCAAGCATCTGTTGAGGAGTGTTTAAATTTCAGTAATTTCCTTCAGATTTGATTGCATGCTTGTGGTATGATATAAAACAAAAGTGTCGCCCAGCATTACACACACACACACACACACACACACGCACATAATGAAACAGGAGACTTTATGTAAAAAAGTTAAGGCAACTCGGCCAGAACGGGTACTCACACCTTCTCCCTAGGTGTCTGTTTGGAACAAACCCACGACAACGCAATTTCGTCACCGTTTTAATCGTGACACACGGGGAGTCTATTCCGATGCCTAGATGATTGAACTTTCCCTCTGAGGAAGATGGGAAGCAGAACTCAGTACGCGGAGGGGCCGTGACGGATGAACAATACGGTTTTGTCTCAGTTAAAGGGGGAACTGCGGCAATTAGGGCTGGGGGAGGGGAGCAGAGAGGCGAGGGGCTTCTCGGCCGGGACGTGCGCGCGGCTGCCCACGCTGCCCTGCGGCCATTCACCACCAGTGTGATACCTGTTTAAAAGTTGGTTCAGTGGCAGAATCGCCTATTTCTCTTCTCATCCTGGATCCTCAACAATGGAAAGCATTGTGACACATTGTGACCCAGGACGCGGCAGAACCACTAAAGAAAAACCCTGCCCAGTCAAAAGAACTTGATGCCCACACCGAGAATACCGACAATACAGATACAGGCAGAAAGTCAACACTTCACTGTATTTTAAAAACCGATTCGAGTCTTTCTTAATAAGTGAAAAAAAAAATTAAGGGATCAACTTTCTTTATCATTTTCGTCTGTAATTTTGGTTTACTCTTACAAATCAAAAATAACCTGAAAGCTGAAGGGCAGAAGTCAAATAAGAGCTTTTTTGAAAAAAATCTTGTGTAAAAAATATTTTTAAAATGAATTCCTGCTAAGCTAGCGTCTTGCCAGATTTTGAACTTCCATTAAAATAAGGGGCGGGAGACTTGTAAATATTTCACACTTAATTCGTTTGTTATTTTAAAGCAACCCGCTCCTTACAGCTTAACTGCGAAATATATACAATGATAAGGAAAAAGTCCTTTCGGCATTGTAAATGTGCTTCAGCTGTCGCGATCTGAAATAATAGGTTTGCATTGGGTTTCAAGATAGAAAAGATAGATGGTTTGTTTTGATAACATTTTGACTTCGAGATACTTGGGTACTTAGAGTTGAAGATTCCACCCACAAGCTTCGGAGATGACTTTTAACACGGAGTCAGAAAGAGACAATGCAGAACCCGGGAGCCAGTGAGTCTGTCGGTGACTGCGCGAAGCTACTTAAAGTCGTTTGGTGTTGCACAAAAACTTAACGTGTGTTAGATTGCAAACACACACACACACACACACACGCATAGGCAGAAATCACAAATTCACACGGGCTTATTCACAGTCTAGCAAGCCTGCAATCTGCAGATTCACGAGGAAACAGAACACCTCGCCTTGGAAAATTAAAAAAAAAAAGTGTTTTTCACCTAAAAAGGAGCTCAAGTTTTTTTCCTTGTGGGGAGGACACTGACGTCCTCTAAGGAACCCTGATGGATTTCAGCGCCCCCCAGCCCCGGCCGCACTGAGGCTCGCAGGCGTAAACACGCTGCACTTGGCGCCCTATCGCTCCACAACCGGGTCCTGGAAGCAGGGAACGCGGGACCCCGCAGCCGACCAGACCCGACAGCGACAGCAGCCGTCACGCGGGACGAGACTCGGAGCGCGGTCACCCCGCTCGCCCGGGGGCGACACGCTCCGCTCTCTGCGCCCGCCCTGCTGCTCCCTGGCTCCCGCTGCCCTTTCTTCTTCCTCCCTCCCTGCCTGTCACGAGCGGGCCCGCACTCGGGACGTGCGGGGCGCCGGGGGGCCACTCACCGCCGCTGTCCTGACAGGGCGAGGTCCTCTCGAGACGCACGTGATGCTCGGCTCTGGGCAGCGGCCCGAAGGCCTGCACGCATTTGCCTGCCGACGCTTTGCTGTAAAAGGGCTCATTGTCCAGCGTCTCCATAACGTGCTCCAACGCGCCTCCTGCGCCCATGTAGAAGTCGCTGTTCTTACTCGGCGGGCTCTTCAGGGCGAACTTCTCGCTCAGAAACTCCATAATCCTGCAGAGGCTGCGGCGGAGCTCCCGGGGCGCGGAGCCTCAGCCCGGCGCTGGGGGAGGGAGCGAGTGGGCGGGAGGAGGGAGGGCCCGGGAGGAGGGTAGGGACGCGAGCGCTGCGGCGCCGGGAGCTGCCCCGCTCCGAGCCCTCTAATGCGTCCCGGCTGCAGAGGGGGCACCCGAAGTTGCTTTTATATCTTGAAACTCAGCTGGGCTCCCCGGGCAACCTCCCAGTTCTAATGAATATGAAAATAGGCAGGCGACTAACTCCACCCCGGGTCCCCCTCCGCCCCCACCCGCCCCCAACCCCAGCCCTCCCCACTCACCCCGGGCCGGGCGCGTACCGGGCCTAGGTTAGAGAAGACAGGCAGCTCCATTTCAGACAAATGCCAGCAGGGACGAGGCCCCGACACCCAGAATCCTTGTAGCCGCGACAGTGGACTGGCATTTCGGAAGAGCTCGGTGAGATCGCTAAGCAGTTAACCCTCCACTCCCCGCGCTCTGCGTGCTCCTGGGCCCCCTTCCTGGCCACCTCTAGCCCCACCCCACCCCCACGCCAGCCACTGACTCCCCGAGATGTAGAGGCATCCTGAGAACTTGAAAAAGTGCTCCAAAGGGCTTTTAGCTCGTCCGTAAGTCCTTGACGTGGGAGACCCACGCTGAGCCGAAGCACGAGGAGCCGGGTGCTTTGGGAGCGCTTAACTGGGACGGGCGTGCCAGAAGGGCCGCTTCTGCTGCTTCTACCCCACGGGAGCTGCGTGTCCCCCGGGCTTGGGCGCACTGTGAGGCCGTGGCCTTCCCTTCTGGTCTGGAGTGGGCGGCGTGTGGACGTGGTGGTGATAGGGACGAGAGGAAAGCCCAAGTAGAGACACTGAAGAGCTTGGACTATCCCAGTACCAAGCTATTTCCCCACCCTCCTCGCCACCCCTTCCCTTGTTCCGCAATTTCTCCATTTAAACTCAAATAATTTTTAAAAAGCCGGTAGAGACAAGTGCTTCCCTTGATCTAGGCCAGAGGAAAGATGATGGCACAATGGGGGTCTATGGGGAGGAGGAAGACTTTGAGTGTAATTTTTAAAGTCTTATGTTTTTTGCTTTTTAAAGAGTCGCAATGCGGTTACTCTGCAAAGCAAGTGCGGAAGCGAGAGACGCGCGCGCCCGCGAATCTGGACGCAAGGGTTCGGCCGCGTCGCAGGCACCGGCAGGGCCGGGGCCTCCATTCCCGCCCAAGGGGGTGGGAGGGCGGCCGGGACAGCGCTGCAGGATTGAAAGCCTCTCTGTGTGGCTTTGGGCCGGATTCCAGCTTCCGAGGAGAGCTGCCGCCGTCTGGGGAAACGCGTTCGGTGCCTTGGGCACGAAAAGGCAGTCATTCGGACTAGGCCCTCTAAGGTGGTCAATTTGGTGAAAAACTTGCAGAAGCTATGGACCAGGAAGGCCTCTGCTCCTGGGTGGTGACACAGCCTTTCTCGCCACAGGCCCGAGAGGCGCCCATGCAGTTCCCTCAGGCCAGCCTGGCAATTACGCAGCGGCACGCCGCTCGGCCCCGACTCTCAGGATGGCGAGGCCAAGTCCACCTTTCGCTGGTATCGGGTGGGTCCGGAAATTTCCACCCTCTCTGGAGTCTTGGCTGAGGGGTGCCTAGCTAGTGAGACCTACTTCCAGGCCCAACCAGGCCACAGCCCCAGAGGAAAACATCACGGCGCACCCTGGACCTGCCTCTCGGCACTGTCCTAAAGGTGGGGCTGACCCTGAACATCCAGAACCGACCAAGTAGAACCCGAGAGGACGGGCGGGCAGCCGCAGACTCAGGAGCGCGGCCCGGGGTGCACCCGAGGCCGTACCCCGCCTCCCCACCAACACACAGCCCACTCGCAGGGACGGACAGGCGAGGTGTCCCTGCGGCGCCGCGCTCGGCGTGGCCTTGAGCGCGCACTCAGACTGACACCATTCCTGAGATAGCTTCGGGTGCATCCTTGTTACGTCTGGAGCAGGACAGCCAACACTGTGCACGCATCGTTAAATCTCCATGGTGGGAGAATGGGGTGGGGTGGGGGGCGAGGTCTAAGAAAAGCACTGGGAGACTGCGCTCCTGGAGCGAGCTAGGGTGCGTGGGGGAGCGGGGACTCCTCGCCAGGCATCCTCCGCAAAGCGAGGCCGGGCTGGGATGGCGCAGCAGGGCGGGGGAAGCCAAGGAAATGCACTCCAGAGGTTTCCCTTGTGGCATCCGGACCTCGCTTGAGGAGTAGCAGCTCTGCGCGCTTCCTGGGCACTTTGAGTTCTTGAGAAGCTCTCGTGGGAACAATGAGTGTCGCCCCAGCCACTCACTCTTGGTGGGTCGGTGATTTCCGATTCTCCTATCCCCTCTCTGTACCTGCTTTCTTTCAGGTATTATCGTGCAAGTTTTATTTTCTCTAATAAATGCGGCTGGGGGTGGTGGTGGGTGGGATAAAAGAAATGGACGTTTCATAGGATTTTCGAAACCTCATAGCAAAAAACAGCGCCTATTGTTGACTTGAGGAAAGATACAAACAAGTCCTAGTAATAAACTTAGATGCGCTGTCGAGCCCTGTAAGCTTGTTTATAAATATGCGTCTTAACAGCCCTAAATTCTCTGAGAAACATTCGGTGTCTTTTAAATGAAAGACATATGATGCAAGCGCTACAGTACTTGTTTACCAATAGAAGTCCAACTCATGGAGAATCCTAAAGGGAAGCCGAGAACAACAGCGTAGTAAACCGGTTTCCATTACCGGAACCCACTTTTGATGGCAGAGGTTGGAGGGATGGGGTGCAAGGTGTCACCGACGCAATGGCCCGGAGCCTCCCGAATTGCACGGAATCCCGTGTGTTTTGTGACATGTAACCACATGTGCCCATAACAGAGGGAACAGCTAATGGCAAACTCCCATAACGAATGCTTAATCTGCAGTTTTTTGGCAAGAAGCTGGCTCTTCAGTTGCCAAAAGCTGCATTAAATGGATATTGAGAGGTTGAGATGGAGTTTATGGCAATAACACACATTGGCGCATAATACCAAATTGAAAATAATCGTAATTAAAGTAATAGTAACTAAGTGCTGGAAGACATAAGAAGGCAGAAGAAATCAAACTAGAGACTATCTCAAATTCTCTGAGATGTAAATGGGCTTTTTTTCTGCTTGATGTTTTGTGGATAACCTTCTTGGAAATCAACCATAGCACTTTGATAAACTCTTTCAGCTACCCTCCCAAGATCCAGTGCAGACCCTACCGCCTCAGCAGGCTTTTCAAACCTGCCTCTTTCTCTCATTCTTCCATCCCAACCCTCCCGGATTTGAACCTGTCCACTTGGCCCAGGCCACAGGGCAAATGTTCTAAGGAGCTATCAGCGGACAAAGAAAGATCCAGTTTATTTCAAAAGGTTCTACTTGGGATTATATCCCTGCAGGCACAGCTCCTTGTCCCAGGCTCCCAATTCCTTCTTTGTCTTCCTATTCTGAGGACTGCTCAACTCTTTCTATACTCAAGTGTCTAAATCCAAAATACAGCACCCCTTCGTTCATGTCAGTCTAAATCTATCTGAAATAGGCTGTGATGCCTCCTTTCTCACTTTGCCTCCTTCACATCTGAACTTTTCTGAAGGGCATCAACGCTTGCAGAAAGAAGGTGGTGCTGTGGCTGGGATGAGAGTTGGGATAGGAGAGGCAGGGGTTCTTTTAAAGCTCAACCAAATTTCCAGCATCCTTGGATTTCCACACTTCCAGAAATCTGGAAGCTGTGAAGCCATTGACGCTTTTTCACTTCTCTTTGATGGGGATGAAGTATGGTGCCTGCTGAGGGAGTCAGGAATATGAAAGCACCAGGAGGAGGCTTAGCCAGACCTCTTACAGGTTCAAGTCTGCTTTGGTAATTGAAATGTGTTGGCCTGAGCTGGATCATTCCTCTGGCACCACTGGATGCCAACAGGGTGGGAAGGCTATTTTGTGAGGATGGCTCTGATGCCTCATTTCAAGTTACATCTAAAATTATTTTTTCAACCAGTTTGTTGTCAGGTGGCCGCTCCCTTACCCCCAATACAATGCTTTGGATGCTTAAAAAAGTTTTATATAGTTCGCTTTAGGGTCTAGAATGAAAGTAACTGAATAAACTAAAGCTATTTGAAAGGTTCACTATGTGACACTCTCCTCCCAAAAGATCATGTTTTGTTAGGAAGTAAAGTTCTGATAAGGGATTGTCAGTCTAAGGCAGCCTGAGACTGACTCATTTTACATTAGAAAAAAATTCTTTCAGACTAAAAGATGCTTTTAATGCCTTCTCCCCTAGTGTGAATATATTTTGGGAAATGAAAAATATTTCTGTGTGCATACATCAAAGCAGCAGTAGAAGCAATGTGTAGACCACTCTAGTTCCTTTCTTTCTCAACTTATTGAGAGAAATGTCACACTTGTATAATAATAGCAGGAATTGTCAAGATGGGATTCCAACAATTTTACTCTTAGCACTTTATTTTTGCAGTTAGAGTTTGAGGCTTATAAGTGAAGCTAGGAAAAATGCGTGCTGAATCAGGAGAGCTATGCCAAATGTAGAAAAGCTATGATCTGGGGAGGGAAGGAGGAGCTGGTGGAGCAAAACTCTCATGAAAAAGTACTAAAATAATTGAATGTCATGTATCATGGCAAGAAGCCAGGTGGCCTCGTGCTTGTGTGTGCGCTGCTGCTGCGTTGCTTCCGCGGCTTCATCGTCAGCCTTCCCACAGCTCTGCAGACAAAACACATATAGAAATATATTTTTGCAGTGAAACAGCTCAAGAGGTTTTCATCAAAACAGAAATACATACACACAGAGAGATATTTAGGCTTTCCTTTAAAATATATGTTCCAAGTCGTCATCACCTACTCCAGGAAACCCGCCTACTCACTAACATCTAACATTGTCACATATCTTTAAGCTACTCTCTTTTAAAGACAATTACCTGAATGTTAGTCTATCCAGTAAGTTTTCAAGGTACAATGCTTCTCAAACATAATGGATTAAATTTAACTTGATTTCAATCATGATAGTAAACATTTGATCTTCCAAAAACTCTGATTTGTTTCAAAGAGCTATGTTTTGAATTTCAACTTGTTTCAGTAATAGTTTTCACATAGTTGCCTTTTTCTTTAAAAAGAGCCTAATGGATTTGACTTCTGTTCTCCTATCTAAAGGATCCAATTCAAATGTAAAAATCTAAGACCACTGTTTGCCCCACATGCAAATATTTTGACTTATCTAGCCTATGTAATTGTTTATATTAATAGACATTATTTACAATTACTATAGAAAAGGTATTTTATTGAAAATATTAACAAATCATAATTAGGCATCGGGATAATTTTGTCACCCTTATTCCTCTCTATGATTGGTGTCGTGATTCCAGGAAGTTATGAATTTAATAAAAAACTGTTAAAGATAGATTTCATGCATAATGCATATGTCTTCGAATGGTGAATAATTATTCTGAACTTATTTAATTAATGCATCAACTTTCACCAACAAATTAATAATTTTTTACCTAAAGCACACTTTACACTATTGTATTTGGTAACTGAAATGTTTAGGCTTCTATTCAATATGTTTTAAATGTACTTCCCCTCTCCCCCTGCTGATTCTAAAGCCAGAGTTGTTTATTTTCAAGATACTGTGAGTGCATATTCACACCTTCAGCTTTCATGTTTCCGGGAAAGATTTTCTTAAAGAAAATCTCAGCATAGATACTGAGTCAAAAAGACAGATGGTTCTCCTTTGGACTGGAATTATACAGTGTAGGTGTAAAGTCCATGGTCATTCAACAAACCCTTCCAGGGTTTGGCCAGTGGACAAAACCAAGGCAGGTCCAAATAGAGAGAAGTAGATTCTCTGAGAAACTCCCCACCCAATGTGTTCCTCCCTCTCCCACAAAACCTTCTACCTCAATACAGGGGGACAGGGGTTGAGAGTTAAGTCGGTGAGCTTGGAAGGCATATCATTTTAGGCATGACAACTATCTGCACTCCAGCTAAACCTGCTTACCGTGATGCCTTATAAATTCAACAGAACGAAGAAACTCACAAAATTTACTACATCGACAATTCAGGAGAGAGAGAGAGAGAGAGAGAGAGAGAGAGATGCTTTTGTTTCAATTAGAGAACTTCAGAGAAAGGTAAAGATTAATGTTCACTCACTTTTCCCTTCCATACTGTCCTGCTCCCTGGATTCTTGATGTGATTTTTGATAAGCGTGTTTTTCACTTGCAAAGTGTGCCCAGCAGAGTTTCGGAACAAAAAGCTCTCTGTGGCTCGTGGAAAGAAAGTGAAGTCGTGGGACGCCCCTCCTCTGGATGCTGGACCTGGGGTTTGCAAGCGGCGCCCCTGCCCGCAGGGACCCGCATTCCAGAGCCTGAGCCCTACGGCGAGGGAGCAGTCGACGTTTTGCCAGTCCTTTCGGGCGAGGCCTCTAGGACATCCCGTGCGAAGAGAACACTTCCGGAGGCTAGGCGGTGCGCCGCCTTGCAGGGTGGGCCGCCACCTGGTGCGTACCTCGGGAGAAAGACCACCCTCCCCGCTACCCGCCCCGGGGAGCCGGAGCCCCACCGGACGGCCTGTCCTGTGCGTTTGGGGCTAGAGCTGGAGGTCCAGAGGCTGCCAGAGTTGATCTCCGCGCAGTAGGGCAAAGTCACCTATACTCAGAAGGGACTACGGTTAAGGATGCATCTATGGGGCGTCTCTATTCTGAGCAAAGAGAATGAGGTTTCGCTTCTAATGCAAACTTCAAAGAGCGTTGACGAATACAGAACGAAGTTAGTGGTTAACCGATTTACTGCTAATATTTCATCAGTGGTGCTTTCTCCCTTTAAAGTCTAACTCTTGGAGAAACAACATATTTTAAGCTTTCCATCCAAATATTGATATTGGCAAACAGATCACCTAACGGTCCCTTGGTAAAGACAGTGGCCCTTTTGTTTCACGGTTGGCAATCAGGATTAATCCGTGTCGCGCATTGCTGTAGACTTAGAGGCAAGGAAGTCTCCCGGACAGTGCTGTGCGTGTGTGCGTGTTTGTGTTTGCGTGTGCGTAAGTAGCCTGCACCTCCACTACCTGTGCCTAATAGTGAATGATCCATTCTCTCCCGAGAGCAGATGCCAGGTTTCAGTCTGGCTGCGAGATTGTCCTAGCGGCTACGCTAAATGCCAGGCGATGGTTCAGCCTCTTTTTAAAAACTTGTTTTCTACAGTTAAAAAAATTAAATTGATCTTCACTGAATTTCTTATGTTCTTTCTATGAAACAGAACTGATGCCCTACCTGCAGCAGTGTGGCGTCCACAGCATCCGAAGACATCTTCAGTTCCCAACGTGATGCCTCCAAATCAACGCTTGCTATTAAAGCTATAGGACAATTAAACACCTTCCTACCTTCACAAATGCTATTATGACTGCACAATTTATCAAAGTTGAAATACAATAAATAATTAAATCATTTCTATTTTACTTAGCAAGTTTTTTTTTTTAAGTTACAAACAAGAAAAGGAAAAAGTGTTTTTAGACAATTCATTTGTTTCTGATTCTTTGTGAGGTTTCAAATAGTAACAGACTAGTAGAAAATATTGAAATGGACTAAGTTCTTAAGAACTACAATTTTATATGAAACTTGTTTTGGGGAACATCTCTTTAATAAAGTTATTTGCAGGGAATCCAAATAATTCCAATAAAGTGTATTTCTGATTAATGTTCTTGAAATTCTTTGTTTTACACTGTATTTGATTCATATGTGCTACTTTTGGAGAGACATACTGTCATTCTTTCACCACATCAGGAATTGCTCAATAATTGAATTGAATTAAGTGAAATCTAAGTAAACATATTATTCTGTTTTGAGTAGAAATGCTCTTTAATCTTGCATTCTTTCTAATGTTAATAGAACTGAATACTGTTTTAGAGTTTAAAAAGAAATGTAAATGTTGGGAAAATGAATTAAGGAAAGAAACTTTATTAAAGTCACTTTTTTGTTTTTTAAGAAATCTGGGCAATGTCTCATTTAAGGTGTGTAAACTTCTCTGGGTGTCTAACTGCTGGGTCACAGTTGATGCAAACTGTCTAAGACACAAAGGTGTCTGTACAACACAGTAAGCAACTCTACTTCTGGACATGAATACTGTGGAATCCTGTGAGCTAATTTTAAAAATTCCCTTCAGGTATTAGCCATTAAAGATGGACATTTATTCAACTGAATATTCTAAAAAATAAAAACAAATTTTAACTTACTAAATTTTACAAATCATGAATTCTTGGGAAGGTTAATGAAAATTCTAGAATTTTAGAGGTAAGTATTTTTGGAGAAGGTAGAAGATGGAATTAAATTAATGGAGACAAAGTTGCAAATTAAGGCTAAAAATATAAGATAGGGGAAACAAAATTTATGTGTGCCAACAGTAAAAATATGAGTATATTTTAACTCTACAGTATAACTTAGTTGCCAAGGAAGGCAAAACAAATTTAGCTTACATCACATTAACAGAAAGGAAGCAGTTCTGCACTATACACTGTGTTTTGCAGAAATCTAGAGAATTAAGAAGTGCTCGAGAAGCTATTTTTATAGAGAAAAAATTCATTTTCAGTTTCTATGTTGTACAGTGGCTGAGTCAAAAACCAATATGGGAACTAAGTCTTATGGGGAGGAGTTAAAGGAGTTTGTGATTTTTAGCTGACACAAGAATGAATGTTACATTTAGATGAGCCCCAATAAAATGGAAGTATATGGATTGTCTTGAGTCAGAAAAGTTTTTAATGTAAAAGTCAAGCTTTCTACCCATAAAATTTCCCTATAGAGTCAGCTTATTCTCAAGGTTGCATACAACCGGACAAGAGAAGCTACAGAGGAAAATCTATTTCACTCAAGTCTCTTTCAAATCTAAGATTCCAAACGATGTCCTTAATGCTGACAATAGCTTACATCTCTGGTTTCTTTCACAAGAAAACCACAAGACTATTATTTTTTAAATTAAGATTAATTTTCTTTAAGGAGAAAAAAGAGTTTATTTTATCTTGCCTTGAGACAAAATTAAAGAGTACACTTAGAAAGCGAGTGTCTTCTGTTAAATAATTGTATTAGTCTGGCCTGTTTGTACTTTTATTATATAGATGACTTTCTGGGTTTCCTTTTGACAACAACTTTGGCTAACTCATGACAGACAACTTTTATTATAATGCATATTTATGGATAACAATTTCAACTATAACCTCAAAAGCATAATGATATATAGAGGAAATTCAGACTCACTGGGTTTAAGTGCAGCTTCACCATATACTGGGAGAGCTGTAACTATTCTATGATTCAGTACCATCTTCTGTGAAATGGGGGCTAGGAACAGTCCCTATCTCAAGGGTACAATTAAATGTAGTGAGCATATCAGAAGCACTTAGGATAGTGCCTGACTATAAAATAAGCACTCTGTATTTATTGTTAAGATTCACAATGTGGAAAAATTTAATAAAGATTGTGGATATAGGAAAAATAAAATGATAGCACTTGATGGTAAAGTGAAAATAATTTTTAAAAACAGAAACAAAATTGAAGTATTTAAATTAAGAAAGTGAAATATGTAATTCTGATTAAGAGAAATAAAGAGAAAAGATCACATACGAGAAACAAATATCCAGAGGATGCTAGGTCAACGGGTACAGTTGTGCTTGTCTTAAACTATTATTCAGTTAGACTATAAACATAAATATTACCTTTAACGTAAATTTTCTAAGATTTTCATGATTCAGGAAACAGGGGTCCTACTTCTAGCTCTGCCAATAACTGTACAATCTAAATAAATAGAGTTAACTTTTTAAGGTCTCATCTCCTATTAAAAGAGTCTCATTCTGAAACCATGTATTTACTGAGACAGACTATACTGGTTATATATTGGACATACAATGCTTTTCAATTAACCTACGTGGTCTCTAGTACACAGCTATCAACTGAGTGCGTCCCCTCTTGAATTCATACATTGAAATTCTAAGCCCCACTGTGATGATATTTGGAAACAGGAGAGGGGTGCTGTGTGGAGTCATTAGCATTAATTTGGTAATCAGGGTGGGATCCTTAAAATGGGATGAAGAAATACTAGATCCGGGGCCAGTGTTGTGATGCTGGCACAGTGGGTTAAGCTGCTGCTTGCACTCCAGAATCCCCTATCAGAGTGCTGGTTTGAGTCCCAGCTGCTCCACCTCCAATCTTGCTTCCTGTTAATGGATCTGGGAAGGAAAAAAAAAAAAAAAAAGTGACCTAAGGGCCTCACCACCTATGTGGAGTTACTGGCTCCTGGCATCAGCTGGCCCAGATCTGGCTGAAGAGGTCATTTGGATAGAAGATTCCCCTCCAGCCTCCACACTTTCTCTGTAGCTCTGCCTGTCAAATGAATGAATGAATGAATGAATGAATAAATAAATAAATAAATAAACATTTTGAAAAAGAGACCCCAGATCTTCCTGTATGCCATGTGTGAGGACACAGCAGGAAGATGTAAGAAGATGAACTTCTGTACATAAGAGGGACCTAGCTAAGACTCCAGACTATCAGACATCAGCCTGCTGCTTAAGCCACTTAGCTTACTGAATTCTGTAATGGCATCCCAGGCTAAGACAGAAGTCTTCCAGTCTTTGACTCTAATATGATTCAAATAAGTAATATTAGAAATTCTAGTTTTCCCCAGCCATCATTAGACTTAGAGGACTCATCGTACTGCTCCTCACCGCCTCACAGAATTCATCTCCTGGGGTAGAAGAACTCATTGTGTGTTCAGGAAATCACTGTGGATATCATATCCCTGTGAGGAAACCATTTACAATGGCCCGCCTATGTCTACACTTGGAAGAAGTTTCACTCAGATGTTAGGGGCATCAGGATAGCTCCCAACAGACACTGATAATACCTCTGTAGGCTAACACCTCTGTAGGCCACTCAAATTTTCTCCCACCTATTATTAATAAACCAATGTGCTTACTAAGTAGGGATTTTAGTGTGGATAACTTATCATTTCATATTCAAATTGAATTGATATTTCCTCCAATCATGTTTCTTTTTATTTGAAAACTATCTGAATATTTATTGATCATAAAATGATCTAAGAATATCTGTCTTCCTATTTTTGAAAACTTTCACATAGCAAGTTTTTAATCCTATTAAGCTCTATCTTTTGACTAAATGATGTCCTTGATATGAACTCATCTTTAACGATCAGTTAAATAATATGAGAACATTCTGTAGCTGTCAATTCTCATTTGAATCTAATACTTCCCACCCTAAACACTTTTTATTCCTCTGAGGATATTAAAAAGTCCTTATAATGTTGCTTATTGAATCTAGGTTCATACTTTAAAACATGAAGTTAAAGAAAGTTTTTGTTCTTAATATAAAAGATAACTAAATTTAATTTTTAAAAAACTTTTAATTTATTTGAAAAGCAGCTGGCGCTGTGGTGTAAAAGGTTAAGCCTCTGCCTGTGGTGCTGTTATCTCATATGAGAGCCGGTTTGAGTCTCGGCTGCTCCACTTCCAGTAGAGCTTCCTGCTAGTGCATGTGAGAAGGCAGCGGAAGAAGGACCAAGTCCTTGGGCCCCTATACCCACTTGGAGACTCAGAAGAAGCTCTTGGCTCCTGGCTTCTGCCTGGCTCAGTCATTGCTGTTGCAGCCATGTGGGGAGTGAACCAGCAGATGGAAGATTTTTCTCTCTCTCTTTTTCTCTCTCCACATCTCTGCCTTTCAAATAAATAGATAAATCATTTTTTAAAAAAAATTGAAAGGCAGGGAAACTGACAGCGAGCTTCCATCTGCTGGTTTACACTCATGCCCCAGTCAGGGCTGGGCCAAACCAAGTCAGGAGGCTGCAACTTAATCTGACTCTCTTACGTGGATGGCAGGGACCCAACTATTTAGGCCATGATATGCTGCCTCCCAGGAAGTATATTAGCAGGAAACTAGAATTGGAAGTGGAGCAGTGACATGAATCAATGTATTCCCAAATAGGACACAGGAGTCTGACATGGTGGTTTCATCACTGTGCCCTACTGCAAATTTTAAACAGTTCAAAAAGAAGAACCCTGGGGCCAGCGCTATGGCGCAGTGGGTAAAGCCCTGGCCTGAAGCGCCGGCATCCCATATGGGTGCCAGTTCTAGTCCCAGCTGCTCCTCTTCTGATCCAGCTCTCTGCTATGGCCTGGGATAGCAGTAGAAGATGGCCCAAGTCCTTGGGCCGCTGTACCCACACGAGAGACCCAGAAGAAGCTCCTGGCTCCTGGCTTCGGATCAGCTCAGCTCTGGCCGATGTGGCCATCTGGGGAGTGAATCTGTCTCTACCTCTCTCTGTAACTATCTTTCAGATAAATAAAATAAATCTTAAAAAAAGAAAGAAGAACCCAGGGATAGACAGCCCTTTCTTTGTCTCTGGAAATCACCAGTTGATATTTCCCTATGAAGGAAGAAGGATGACAAGTAGATAATGCGAACCCTCTTGTAGAATCTGCTTGGGGACTCTGGTAGTAGACATACTTTATGGTCTGTCTCAAGAGTATAGAGCATTTCTCCGATGCTGACACTTCCACCTATTTTCTAGAAATATATGTTTTACTTGCCAATGGGAGAAAGTAAGTTAACATACCATTAGAAATGTACACTGTTTACATTTCCAAAGTATTCCACACGCTTTCAGTGGAGGATGCTCAAGATGCATGAAATTCCACTGCCATTTCAAGGCAAATCTAGAGAAGTCAGTTCTCAATCTTTTAAAAATATTTTCCCATCATTTCATGGAAATACTTCCTAAATAAGGTATGCATAATTGATCCAAGTTTAATCTACTTAGAGAAATTTCGGTTTAATTTTGGAAGACTGGTCTGGAAAGGTTGACTGCATCGTCATGATTTATTGGGTGTTTATGATACATACCCAAGATACTAGCCCTGTGGCTTCGCTTCTCATTTACTTTATCACTTGTACTCATAGCACCCTATAAGTTAAATACGATAATCCTAATTTAATAGTAAGCAAATAGGCTCAGGGTGTGTCACTTGTTCAAGGTGACTTATTAGAATGAGGATTAGAACACAGGACAAGCTACGAATGTCATACTCTTTACTTTTCTCCATATGCCTCATACCAAAAAATGTACTTAGCAGAACCAAATTGCTGTAGGTTTCTTACTTTGTTCTATGAATCATGTTAAATTATTCCAAACATTGGTTTCATTTTGAAGTTCACAGAAAAATCTATGGTTAGACCAAATCTGAATGATGCAGAGAGATGAGAAACAGACTCACCCTAACTATGTCTCCTGGTAATTATCTGTTGATATATGAACTTTTGTAGAGAAATCTTGAATCTAGTAACTTAAGAATACAACTTCAAATCCATTCCAAGGCTTAAAGTGGTGAAGGTATCAGTTATTTATTTGATTTGGAATATAGAGTACTAGGTATTTGTCAATAGTATACATTTATAGATCTCAGTAACCTAAAATCATCTTGTTTTTTAATTTTCAAGATTTCTCCAAAACATATCACTTTAGGGACTAATATGGGCAAGGTTTTCTCTGAAAGGCAATGTCTTTGTAATCCTTTTTCATAAAAGAAACGCAATTGGCCTTCAGTATTTGTGGATGAAGAACACGCAGATTTGGAGGACCAACTTAAGGGACTTGAGCATTCAGATTTTTTTTTTTTGACAGGCAGAGTGGACAGTGAGAGAGAGACAGAGAGAAAGGTCTTCCTTTTGCCATTGGTTCACCCTCCAATGGCCGCCGCGGCCGGTGCACCGCGCTGATCCGATGGCAGGAGCCAGGTACTTATCCTGGTCTCCCATAGGGTGCAGGGCCCAAGCACTTGGGCCATCCTCCACTGCACTCCCTGGCCACAGCAGAGAGCTGGCCTGGAAGAGGGGCAACCAGGACAGAATCCGGTGCCCAGACCAGGACTAGAACCCGGTGTGCCGGCGCCGCAAGGCGGAGGATTAGCCTAGTGAGCCGAGGCGCCGGCTGAGCATTCAGATTTTGCTATATCTGGAAGCCCTGGGACAAATCCCTTTGGATACCAAAAGATTATATCTATGTTGGATATATTAAAGGAAATATATTATTAAACTGATTTAGTTAAGTTCCTTTTATATTTGTAATGTGGCTACTAGAAAATTTTAAATTATGTATGTAACATTGTATTTATATTGTACAGTGCAGATCTAAACCAATTCTATGAAGATCATAGCACATTTGTATCACTGTCTTTGATGGAAAAAGTCACTCTGAAGTAACTTCAAGGCCAAATTTATTTTTTAGAAAGCTTTACCATTGTTTCATCTGGTTACCATTGACAGATTTATCAGACCTCCATAAGGAAACCACACACTTGACATAGTTTCTCAGCTCTATTCCTGGGATGTAAATGTACATACAACACCTCCTATAATGTGGTGAAACTATGCAGACTCTCAGTAATGGTAAATACAGTAGTAAAACAGAAGGGGAATGTTATTATTAATTGAACTGGTTCACTTATGTTAATATCGTCATAGAAACTACCTGGGATAAGCGTTGTAGTGCAGTGGTTTAACCTGCAGTGTGAGATGTCCACATCCCATATCAGAGTGACAGTTCAAGTCCTGGCTACCTTGCTTCCAATTCAGTTCCCTGCTAATGCACCTAGAAGGCAGCATATGATGTCTCAAGTACTGAGTCTCTGACATCCACATGAGGGACCTGGATGGAGTTTTCTGGCTCTTGAATTTGGCCTGGCCCAAATTTAGGGAGGGAGTGAACCAGTGAATGGATGATCTCTCTTTCTCTCTTCTCTCCTCTCCCATCAAGTAAATAAGTAAGTCTTATTTAAAAAAAAAAACAAACAATCTTTCTATAGCATTCGGTTAGTTATTGTATTAAAGCAAAGATGATGAGTAACAGAGAAGCTTTGACTCACAAATCACCAGTTGTGCCACTCTTTTGTGCTACTTCACCCATCCTTTCTTCCTTTCTTACTGAGCCCTAAAGAGGCCTCTTGTGTCTTTTTTTTTTTTTTTTTTTTTTTGACAGGCAGAGTGGACAGTGAGAGAGAGAGACAGAGAGAAAGGTCTTCCTTTGCCATTGGTTCACCCTCCAATGGCCGCCGTGGTCGGCGCGCTGCAGCCGGCGCACCGCGCTGATCCGATGGCAGGAGCCAGGTGCTTCTCCTTGGGCCATCCTCCACTGCACTCCCTGGCCACAGCAGAGAGCTGGCCTGGAAGAGGGGCAACCAGGACAGAATCCGGCGCCCCGACCGGGACTAGAACCTGGTGTGCCGGCGCCGCTAGGCGGAGGATTAGCCTAGTGAGCCGCGGCGCCGGCTCTTGTGTCCTTCTAAGAGCTGACAATTTAAAATCTACTAGACAGATTCTTGAAATTTATTCTTTGCCCCTTGGCCTGAACTGTTGGGAGGGCTATGGGTCATAAACAACAGGTCTTATGAAAAATTTCACTTTACTTTTTGGTTTGGGTAAAATTTTGGTTCTAAGAAATAGGAAATGTATATTGGGAGGAAAAAGTGAATAGTTGTCAGGAGATACCAGAAACTGTAGTGATCATATACTTTTTAGAAGTTATAAACATACTATACTTGTTATCTTTCAAATGTATTATATTCATTTATGCAACTGTTACAGGCTTTCATATTTTATTTCTTCAATTAAAACTAGATTTATGATATAGTAGGATGCCAAATATAATATGGCTTCCACTACAAGAATCCTTTTATATCAAGGTTCAAATCATGCCATTTGAAAAAAAACAACAACTATACATATGTAAGGCCTGATATAACATAGAATACCAGGTGGGTGCTGTTCTTCTTTCTCACCATCAGTAACATAAAATACCTCAACCTGACTTTACTAAATAGTCTCTGATTAAAACCAAATAAAAATAAATACAGAAAATAGAAAATTAAATTCAATTATGCCAGAGTTAAAGTCAGTTACCCCATCTCAAAATCTAAAACTACAATGGAGGATTATTATTATTATTATTTTTTGACAGGCAGAGTGGACAGTGAAAGAGAGAGACAGAGAAAGGTCTTCCTTTGCCGTTGGTTCACCCTCCAATGGCCGCCGCGGCCGGCGCGCTGCAGCTGGCGCACCACGCTGATCCGAAGGCAGGAGCCAGGTGCTTCTCCTGGTCTCCCATGGGGTGCAGGGCCCAAGCACTTGGGCCATCCTCCACTGCACTCCCTGGCCACAGCAGAGAGCTGGCCTGGAAGAGGGGCAACCGGGACAGAATCCGGCGCCCCAACCGGGACTAGAACCCAGTGTGCCGGTGCCGCAAGGCGGAGGATTAGCCTAGTGAGCCGCGGCGCTGGCCAGGATTATCTCTTACTTTCATAATATTTACTATGTGTAGCAGAATCAATGTTCCCCCTCCACCCATTTTTTTGGATAAAGACTTCTGTGCACTGTTTTCTATGGTCTCTTTCTTATTATTTTATCAATTATTTGGTGCATCAAAATACCCTAAGTAATCTTAAAGAAAAGCCTCAAATCGGGGCTATCCAATGGAAATACATTTACCATTTTTTTTGTTTCAACTTCTAGTATTTAAATTAAAAAATGAAAATATTATTTTAACACAGTCAATATAAATTATTGGGCATTACACTTCCTTTTCATACTAAATAAAACCTCAACTGATATTAAGCATATTACTCTATAACCACACTTGGCCAGTGTCTCATGTATTAGATATCACAGATCTGGTTTATAATTATTTATCTGCTTAGCAAGGCCTTTCTCTGAATCTCACAATTTTCAATGACAAAAACAGCTCCACCTAGACAAACAAAAATGAGAGAAAATAGGAGTAATTTATAAACTAAGAGAAAATCATGTTATTGACCAATTTAATAACTAAATACCATACTTGGGAAACATATAAATCAATGTTTAATATGCTGATGCTGTGACAATTTGAAAGTAGATAAAGATCTCTTAAAAGATCGCATTTTATTATTCACTTTCAATGTAAATTAAAAAAAATGACTATTCCAACTGCTTTTCAGCATTCTAATTGAAATGTGCTCTCTTTTGTTTTCTTCAAAAAAAAAAAAAAAAGAAAAAAGAAAAAAGAAAACTCAAAGTCAATCTCCTGACACATTGGTGGATTTATTTATTTGCATCTAAGCAAAATGGCAATGCCTATAACAATGCTTTGACCCTTTTTATATCATTTTCCTTTAAATGGGAGTGATGGACTGTCAACTGACTCATGAACACAATAAGCAATTAGGATCCATGTCTAATAATGCTTTCTAATGGTTCCCAAAGCATTCAGCAAGACCTCTTATAGTGTACTGTGTACACAGAGATGATGCTGGTGGACCAGACTTTGGTGGAAGTTGCCATCCTCATCAACCAGTATATCATGTCCAAACATTCTGTAATCATCAAACAGCCCACCTAACACTTCTATCAGGGTTTTTGTTTTCTTTGATTTGTGTTTCACCTTGCTATTCTTACTAGAAGTTACTGGTGATTGTTACAGTATTGGAGATAGGAGACAAATACGAATATAATTAAGTTGAGGAGGGGTTGAGTGTGGGATATGGGGTGGAGAAAAGGACAAAAGTCATCTGTGGTTGTGCATTTGAATAGTCCCATTGCCTAGGTACATCACTGTCCATATAAAACTCAGTGCCAACTAAGTGACAAGACAGGCTCATGTCTTTATCTTCCTGAATCTTGAAGGCAAACATTTCTTAATTTCTTCAAAAGAAGAGGAGAAAATACATCTTTTGATTTGAAATCTTTCACGCTTTATTCACATTTAAAAATATCAGTTTATCTTTTCTATTTTCACAAACACTAATAAACTAGCCCTACAAAGATAAATGTGAGCATTGGAAGATTATTTAAATTATCATTTTAAGGCTGTACACAATAAACAACAGTATAAAAAACATCCAATTCAACACCATAATCAGGAAATTGTTTTATTGGACTATGTATCAATCATCACTTTTAAATTTGGGCACATCACACCAATCATTTTCCTCACAATTAATATTATAAAATAGTCATACAGATTATAGAATAAGGAAGCTGTAAAGTTATTTTTAGGCAAAAAACGTTTAATCATAAGCATCTCACCTTTTGTACTAGCCTTTCCATTTCATTATTTGAGTATATGAACCATAAAACCCCATCAATATCAGCTCTAATATGGTTTACTTCTACAAGGTGCACAGTATGCTGATAAAATATTTTCCATCATTACATTACGTTGGTTTGTGGATACTGTTAGTGAAAGGATGACCTAACAGTGTGTTCATGAAGCAACTACACATAGAGCTCAATTTCTAGGCAATAACATATGAACCTATGTTTTCTTTATAGATTGACAGTTCAAGGCTCATTAACATTGCTATCTCAATCAAGTTAAAAGAGATCTACAGGTTTGAAATGCAAGAGGACTCCAAAAGTAGATGGGGGATACAAACTAAATAAATGCATCTCTCAATCTGTGTTGTGATTTGTACATCAAATATTTTAATAAATACCTAAATAAAAACCTAAAGTTCACCAGATTCTATTACAAGCACATAGCTAAGGAAACTCCCTGGAACTACAAATTTAACTTTGTAAAAAAAAATTCCAGACTCAGGAGACTAATAGATCCTATGAGGGCTAAATGTGAATGCAGCATTTTCTACATTGTTTTTATTAAGATGCAACAGAGTATTAACTACATTACAGTGAGGTTTTAATAAAACTGGAAAATATATTATATATACTATATATATAGAAAATACATTGTTACAAAATGATAGGTTTGAAATTTGAAAAAAGTAAATGACAATTTTAAGGCATCTTAACAATAATTACAGAATATTTCTGAATCAGCAGAATATATGCCATTGAACCAGAATTAACACCTATCCTTTACGAATGATAAGGATAATATACATTTAAATGAAACATTATAAACATCCAATTCAGTGATATTTCATTTTTACATTAACTTAATGTATATTTTCTTATTGTAACTTTGTTATCTAATAAAGACTATTTAAAACAAGAATAAAAGGCCATTTTATTATTTTTTGAATTATTTTAGGTTTTAATTAAAATACTTAATGATTATGATCTGGTAGGATAAAGTATATCCATATAATTATTATTCATTAATTCTACACTAAACAATGTCACTGAATATATTTATAATCTCTATGGAATTACATTTTTTCTGATAATAAAAGCCATCTTGAATAAATGTATCATAAAAATTGAGCTGCAGGAGAAACTGGATATTACAGATTCCATTCCAATATTTCATGAATTAAATTTTCTGGAGGCCATTCAAGATGAACATAGGAAGAACTGCAAAACTCTATTTTACAGATGGCAAAGAAGATAACTCCATCAGAAAACAAAATTGTGAAATATGTATAATAAAACAAATTAAACACAGCGCTCTAAACCCTTGTATCCAATTGGTAACGTGACCAGATATCCACAAAGTTCTTGAAAATAAACCATTTGCCATGTGTTTTGAATGGTGAGGCTTGAAGGACTACTGGGAAGGTTTTGCCTTCTTTTTGCCACTTCCCCATCCACCACTGAGTTGTAGAGGATTGTCACGGAATGATATGCGTTCTTTCTTAGAAGGTCTTGTATTTGTTATCATTGGTGCAAGTATTCCCTTAATTGAACAACCTAGACAGTGATATTAAATGTAAATTTTCACTTAACATGATCCAATTCAAATTGCATTTTAAAGTCAGGAATATACTAAAGTCAACAACAGGCATTTGAAAACTCTATGACCTTCAAGTTTAACAAAAGTATCTTTGTTGAGTTTATTTTTGTTTGGAAAGTTATATCATCAAGGTTGCTATTAATTGTGTTTAGAATAAATAAAAGGAGCTACTAAAACAATGAAATAGATATAACAGTTTCCTTCTGACTATGGATTCAATCTCCCTTGTATTTCAAGAATATGAAATGAATAAGCTTCTTGGTTTTCATATTTCTACTTATTTTTATTTTTAACAGTGTAAATTTTATAATTATATGCATTTTTATGAATAAAGCATATGTTAAAGTTATCTTAGAAATAGTCCTATTGAATGAAGGACTTCAGGAACAGGGCTTATTCATAAAACTGAAAGTACATTGCATCTATATTCTAAAGATGTTCATGGATTTAAATTGCTTAAAACATAGCCTTTTTACACAGATTTTCTGAGCTTTCATCCTAGAAATGAAGGAAATACTATGTGCATTACAGAGCTTTTGTAAACACTGTCACTGATTCCACTGATGTAGTAAGATCTATGAGAATGTTTTCTGCACAGGTGCTATAAAATGGAAGAAATTATCTTTTCTATTCAACAAGTTAAAATTACCCATAGTTTTAAAAACTAATTAAAAATACAAAAAAATCCATATAAAAGTTTCAAAAATGGTTAGAGGCTAAAAAAACTGTAGCTGTAAGAGTGGGCTACTGGATTGGGAATGCTGTACTTGGCACATCCTCAAGATGCCGTATAAAGAATACTATTCAAGAATTATGATCATCTGCTTTAAATCTCCTGAGGATTAAGCAGAGCAAGGGACTGTATCTGTTGGGAAAGGGTTAGAAAAGCGACAGCAAGACAGATTCCAGGGTTTCCTTAGTGCTGGCTGGAGGCAAAGGTTCAAACCACATGTCTCTCCATTCTGATGTGTTTTGTGTGTGTGTGTGTGTGTGTGTCTAATGAGTACAGAGAATGACATCTTTTTTTCTGAGATCAATATTTTTTCAAATAAGATTTTAAATACTTAAAAATAGTATGTCCAAATAGAAGAATTAGCAAACATTAGGCTGGGTAAATTGTCTGTTGTTTCAAGTTTGGTGCAATAGGATGCTGAGTATTGAGTATAAATGTCCATTTTATATTTTTAAATTCCTTTAGATTATTGCACTTTAGTTTTTAATGTTAACATTATGACTAGGCAAATAAATTCAAAGAGTTAAAAGAAGCATAGTTTATCTTCAGTCTACAAACAGAACATTTCTGAAAAACATGAAAAAAAGTTAAGAAGCTATTATTTTAGGATAGGATATCGAGGACACAAAGAAGCTAAGGCCTATGGCCATTGGCACAAGATTTTAATGGAGTTAAAGACAGAATGTAGCTCAGAAGCTTAGAGATCGTCACAACTAGCACTCCTAAAGGCAATCCTAGCAGACAAACAATATAGAGAGGTGACAAGTGAAGTTGGCATTCATATATGGGCCAGATTTATCCTGCATGAAGCATCTTGTAAGTCAGTATGCTTTGAGAAACAAGAAGAACTCTTCCAAGCAGCAGGACTACTAATGTTTATAAAAGCAAGAGTTTCCTAGATGATAAATCAGTGTCCTAAAAAACATTAAGGAAGCTTCCTAAAAGCTTATCCTCCTTCTACTTACTATTTATATGTTGGAAAGATCTAGCTTATTTCTCCCCCCAAATAACAGAATGGAATGTCTACTTTGTTCTCTTGTAAAAACAGTAATAGAAAACAGCAAACCCTCACCTCGTCCCAGCAGTAAAAATTCTTTGATGAAAATACATATACAATACACACACACATACACACACACACACATATACACACACTATATATAGAGAGAAAATGCTGGGGCTGGGTAGCATTTGCAGTGAGGAAGTAGGATCTCTGATAAATAAAGAGCTATTGGAATTACTTTAGGATGTAAATATGTTTAAGATAAAAATAGAGTTTAGTAAAAAGAGCAAGCAGATTTTCACAAATGGCTGACACAAATGTTTCCAATACAGAAAGATAAATTAAGTTTCTTGCAAGAATTTTTCAAAGTGAAAAGTAGAAATAAGTAGATGCTTTACAATGCAATTTATTAATATAATTTTTATTGGCTAGTAGGATTTTAGATGAAACTATCAGTATAAAAATGTATTACATAAGGGTTGTATCTTTTTTTAAAAGGGTTTTATTCTTGATATAAAGCTTTTTACCAAAGATGACAAGTAACATGTAAGAGGGATAGCAATTTTTGAACAAAGTATTGAAATACTTAGAGATAATTTCATATATGCCTAAAATAATAATTTCAAAATGAAATAAATTGAATTGATTTTTTAAACTGAACCCTCATTCTTAACAGTGTTCCTGCATTCTAAAGGATTTTTCTATTGACTAGAAATTCATCATTGGTGCATTTTCTTCTTTAACACTGTTCTGTTGTCTTTGCTATTTTAAAGCTTCTGTTGAATCTTTAAGTCTGTTTGTAGTTATCCACAATGGAATCCTATATTTAAAACTCAGTTTAAAAATTTCCCATTGTATATTGCAATTCCTTCAACAAATAATAATTGCAATTTTGAAAACATTGTGTGATAGCAATTTCGAAGTATATTTGCAGTGGAATGAAAATGCTATAGGAAATTAGTCTTTAAAATGACCAACACTTACGTTAATATATACTGTTTTTGTTAACATAATATTTTAGATGTGATTAGAATCTTGAGTTTTATTGTTTTGATATGTGGTAAATAAACAATTTCAGCAGTAATCAATATAGCTTATTCTCTCATTGCATTTATTGAGAGTCTTTTTGTTATTATATAAGTTGTCAAATCACTAGATACATAGAAAATAAATTGTGGAGTAAAACAACACATTTATGAAGGAATCACATATTGGCATTCATTGCAAAGTCATTACTTTGTCCTATGATTACTCTAGAAATGAAAGAAGAAAATAAAAAGCAATTTAATACAGTCAATGTATAATCATTCTGAAATTACTTACCCACATGAAAATAAAATAGCATGAGACTCTTGTCTCAAAAAATTGATATTAGACCTGGACCTACCGATGGGCTCGTGGAACAAAAAATATCACTAAAGGACCTCTGACAGTTTTTTTTCTCTCCCTACTTTTCCAACAATATTGTTAAAGACTTTATGTTTTTTAAACAACAGTCTGCTGCATATTTGCAGGTGATCATAGAAATCAACCAATCAGCCTCCAACATATGTGCTGAAAGTATGTCTTGATGAGTATCCTGTATTTTCCAAGGCGTCACTTCTTTGCCACATAATCTGTGTTCTGCTCAAGATTTGTTCTGGTCCTTTAAAAAAAATTTTTTTGAGGGGTTAAATCCTTGGTTCTTTAACAAATGTCAAGGTCTATATATGCTGTGTTTTGATAAGTAATTTAATATGTAAAATGCTTTGAATAACTCTCCTGGTATGTATAAAAAACTGTTAAACAGGTCAAAATAGAAATCTCATGATGTATAGTAATACGTCATTGGATTTTCATCAATGTAGCCAACACTGTGTGTCTGGATGTAGGAGCTATTTCAAAACTCTTCGCATATTGCATTACTTAACAGCAGATACAGCGTAAGTAAAGCATGGAGGAAAAAAATTCAACATTTTAATGAAAGTGACCAGAACAAATTTTTAGCAGCAAAGCGTTTACATCGACTTAAGGGCGATGAACTAGTTACATTGGGAAAGTTTGGGGTTTAGGTAGACAGAACAATGTCCAAATGACAGTTGCTTTTGAAAGCCATTGCTGTGTCCAACCTAGAATTATAATAGTCATTTATAGTGGATTTCAGGTAGGTAAAGCCTAATGCTGAAAATGAAAATAAAATAAATAGTATGCAGGTTGTGTATACCATGTTTGGACTTTGTCAATCCAACATGATGACTACGCTTGTTTTTGAGATTTTCGTGGTTTTTTTCATTGAACAAAGGCTGTCCTGTAAGTTGTAAAATATTAATAGCATTTTTCCATGTGTTAAAATGTGAATTAATTTAGCTATTCTAATACAATAATTTAGAGATAATTAAATGAGAAAAGTAGTTAATTTGGGTATACTTGATAGTCACAAAAAATATCCAAGTATTTGTAACCAGCATTAAGATTCCTGTCTTTAAAAAAATCACCAGGTACCATACATACAATTTGGTTTATCTACATATTTTATTTTAGAAAAAAAATTCTGAATCATAAAAGCTAATGCATATCATACAGGATTGGGGTTCTTATTTTGTAGATATTGCATAGATTTTTAATTTCTGTATTTTGCCTGTTTATTGATCTTTTATAATGCTTAGACACTTTGAATTCCCTTTAAAATACACATTATTTTCTCAGGTTTTATTACTTTTTACACACTACCGTATTGATTTATTCTTAAAGATACTTTGTGGTAGTGTCTTCACAGACAAGGATGCCTAGAATATGGTGCTAAAAATGTAAAGCTAAACATATTCTCTTGTTCCTATAAATTCTTCAGAGTATGTGCTAACACTGTTCAATATACTTTTATTCTTGTTTTCCTACAGGATCTTTAGTTTTGCATGATTTATGCATTTTTGTTATAAAATATAAATAGATTTGGTTTCAGAACTAGATTTTCTTTCCCTAGTGGGGTCCTTAAATTAACTAAGATCCTTCTTTCCGTTGGTAACTGTTCCATATAACCTTGGTTATTTTGGTTCCTTGACTTTCCAGTGAAATAGTAGATAGTTATTGATTATGTAGGCTTCCACGTGGACTAGCTAATCAAAAGCGTATCTCAGTAAGCAAAGAGGGTTGATCACTCATTTTCCACTATACATAGGTGCATCTACAGAGAATTTTTAAAATTAAGTATTTCTCTTGCCTGTAGGAAATGTGTTACTAAAATTCTGCAATCATTGTTTAAATGTTCTTTTCAGAATTCTATTTAATTTCCTTATATTTATAACTATGTCTACAACCATTTTTATTTAAAGAGGAACAGCATAAACAATGAAAATAACTGAAATTTTTTTACCTTTTATTGATATGCATATTCCTTTCAAACAACCCAGTTCTTTTATAAAAGTATATTTCAATTTCTAATTATCTTCTCTTTCCCCTCCTTTTCCTGTGAACTAATTCGGCCAAATTAAATCTTCAGCAAAGATATGCATTTTAAATAAATTTGAAAATGTTTATTACATACTCTAAGATGTGAATTTGAAAGCCAAATTTGATTTTCAGGAGCACTTGAGGTCTTTGGAATCTTTAATTTAAAAATCTGCCTTTCACTCGTACATTCATTCAACATGTATTTCTTTAGTGCCTTATTATGTGGCCGTGGAGCTTTCCTGTCAATTTTTTTCTGTAAGCCAAATATTATTAGTAATTGTCATACTGTAGTTGCTTTCCATGTGACTCTATTCTCTAAATTTCATCTTTACAGCCCTCATATGGAACTTGTATAAAACAAACACTTATTTCCACATTCCCAGATAGTGAAGACTTGTGGATAGGTTTCCCAAAAATTTTTCATGGAAACTTTCATTATCCCTTTTCATGCTTATTAGTTCTTAGCAGGGAGACATTTGGCAACAATAAACATGACTAGCCTGAGGATTTATTATATTATTGCACTTCAGTTTCATTCATTTGACAAATGCATTTCACATTTGACCATATCCATTTATTTTTGTACCACATTAGCTAGTGTAAGAAATTGGTTTGAAAGCAGCAATAACAACAACAACAACAAAGAATAAAACAATGTATAAAAGAAGGGAAATGATCATGTAGGGAAGGGATAAGAAGTAAAATATTACAGTTAGGAACATGATGCTTTAATCTTTTATCAATAGAGCATGCATGGCCCCTGTCCTCACATATTTACACATTTTTTTAGGAAGAATAAATGTAGTTGACATATACAGAATTAGTTCTCTCAGGTTACCACATATGAAGATTATCACTCTCTGGATAATGTCTATTGCTGTTGAAACTAGCTATGGCACCATATCAGTGCATAGAATTTTATAGTTACTAATAGCTGCTATATTTAAGTATTTATTAAGTATATCTGGAAACACTGTGGACTGTTTCTTTAACCTATCTCAGATCTTTGAAATGGACAATATCAAACTGTTAAAGGACACTCAATAAACAACTATTTATTTTGTGTCTATTCTTCTAATAAATAGCCTATTAAAGTTTATCTAAATCAGATAAGTCTACAAACCATGTAAATGTGCTCTTAGTGCAATGTTAATTAATATTAATTACTCAGTTCTGGTTACTAGAATTTTTTGTGGGTTGAAGTGTTAATGAATTTGTTTAATTTTCCAAGTCTGAAGTATTAATGCTAATGCATCTGCTTAATTAATATTCAAAGTTTGAAGTGTTTATGTATTTGCTTAATTAATTTTCAAATTGAGGGATAAAATACCAAGATCTAACAAATCTGTATTTCATTTTATTATGTTTTAAAATATTTTAATATATTTATTTTAAAAGTCAGACTTACTGAAAAATAGGGAAAGACAGAAAGAGAGATAGAGAGAAAGAGACAATTTTTCATCTGCTAGTTCAGTCCTCAGATAGCCACAACTGCCAGCACAGGAACAGGCTGAAGCCATAAGCTAGGAGCTTCATCTGTGTCTCCAACATAGGTGGCAGGGGCCCAAGGACTTAGGCCATCTTCCACTGCTTTTCTATGCTATTAGCAGAGAGATGGATTGGAAGTGGAGCAGCTGGACACGATCCATATGGGATGCTGGGGTTACAGGTAGTGGCTTAACCAGCTACACCACAATGCCGGCCCCTTAAATCTGTATTTTAAAGTCTCTATCCCAAAAGTTCAGATTAAAAAATCAGCCTTAATGTTTAAGCAATAATATAAGGGATATCCAAAAGTTCATGGGAAATCTGTCTTCATATTGTGAAAAAACTATGTATGGACTGCAAAAAGTTCTGTATCAAAAATAACATCTTTTTAAAGAAGGATTTTATTTAATGAATACAAATTTCATATGTACAGCTTTTAGTAATATAGTGGTTCTTCCCCCCATTCCCACCCTCCCACCCCCACTCCCAGCCCAACTCCTACACCCTCTCCCATCCCATTCTTCATTAAGGTTCATTTTTAATTAATTTTATCAGAAGACCAATTCTATACTAAGTAAAGATTTCAACAGTTTGCACCCCCCTACCCACACACACCAGGTATTAAGTACAGATTGAGAGAAAGTTTTACAGTTATTTCTCATATTACAACTCATTAAGGACCTGTTGTTGATTTAACAATTAACACATTTTTTTTTTTACGTCAGTGACCACCTGAGGCTCTTGACATGAGCTGCCAAGGCTATGAAAGCCTTTTGAATCCAGAAACTCTGTAGGTATTTAGACAGGGCCTTATGCAAAGAATAACTTATCTTTTAACTTTATTTCCACAAATGTGAGGTTTCCCTCATCACAAACAGCTTTAAAATTTAAATTTTTAGTTAGAGTATAACTCACTGATCAAAAAATAACAATAATCCAATGAGTTGTAGCTGTAGCTTCTTATGCATTACTTCAGATATGTAATATGCAATATTGTATTCAGATATGTAATATATAATATTACAGATTTGTAGTAGTTCAGATAAAGAAGAGGATTTAAGAAAAAATAGTTTTCATCATACATGTAATGAAAAAGTTTAACTTGACCGCAAGTGTTTATAAAATCTTATCTTTTTCTTGTTTCTATCCAGGGGAAAAATACAATGTTTAAAAAAAATGAAGCTTGAATCTTTTTAATGGAAAATATAAATGTCAATTTTGACTTCTACAATTAAATTTGGTGACAATTAACAATGGTAGTAAATATCAGATAGTTATTTCATTAGTAGATTTTGTAGGCAGAATGTAATCACAAGTGTGCCAATTGAAAAATATCGCAATACACAATTTGACAATCTATTGCATATTTAGCATCAACAAAATGCAATTATATTTTTTACCATTAAATATATTAACAGTATTATGTGCTTATTTCCTATTTTCTTTTTTTTAAAGATTTTATTTATTTATTTGAGAGGTAGAGTTACAGACAGTGAGAGGGAGATACAGAAAGAAAGGTCTCTGTGCATTGGTTCACTCCCCAAATGGCTGCCAACGGCTGGAGCTGCGTTGATCTGAAGCCAGCAGCCAGGTGCTTCTTCCTGGTCTCCCATGTAGGTGCAGGGGCCCAAGGACCTGGGTCATCTTCTACTGCTTTCCCAGGCCATAGCAGAGAGCTGGATTGGAAGAGGAGCAGCCGGAATAGAACCGGTGCCCATATGGGATGCTGGCGTCACAGGCAGAGGATTAACTTACTGCGCCATGGCGCCAGCCCCATTATTTTGCTATTTTCTTTATCCATTTGCTCTTTGATTCTCTGTAAACATTAAATCACTCATATTGAAAATACACCATTGAAGGAATAGCAGGGACTTAAGGGCCCACGTGTCCAAAGCTCTGGCTTATACTTTATATTCACTGTGTCTTTCAAGCCTATTGCAACTCTGCAAGAAACATATAGCCAACCTCATTTTAAGAATGAGAAAACTCAGGCAATGAAGTTAAATTGTTTTTCCAAAACTAAAGTAATAGCAACACAATCAGAACTTGGATTTATATGACTAATGTTTATCTTAAGTCAATATCTTTTTTTTTTTTTTTTACCATTCATGAATAAAGGATGTCTCTTTATGTGGTACCATTGAGAAAACAATTATGTAAGCAAATTTGAGATGGATATCTGTTTTTTCTGGCCTTGAAATGCAAAGACTTGCCATTACCTGGAAATAAGGCTATAAAACTCCAAATGAATAAAAAGTGTCAAAATATAGTGCTGTTTTCAACTTCTGTAAGTGAAAAAAGAGGAGAGATATTTATCTGAATCCACTTTTTAATCTATCTACATCTTATAGCCCCAACATAATTTTTTAATCTTAAGAATTACCTTAAAATGGTTCCTTTTTCCATTGTATTTAAAAGCAGAGAGAGAGAGAGAGAGAGAGAGAGAGAGAGAGAGATCTTTCATTCTCTGATCCATTTCCCAAATGCGTGCAAAATCCAGGGTTGGGCCAGGTTGAAACCAGGAGAGTGGAACTCCATTTGGATCTCTCCCATGGGTGGTAGGGACCCAAGTAATTGAGCTATCACTTGCTATCTTCCCATAGATTTGGGCTCTAGGGCATGAACAGATAATTTAATAAAATAACACTTATGCACAGTGCCTTATTTCAATCTTGAAAAAATAATTGGAATAGTAGACACTTCTAGTTCATTTTTGTTGACAGAAGTAGGGGAAATTATAGCAGAACTATCTAACAGTTGGGATCTTCAAAAGGCCAGGTATAAATGAAACTAACATGGCAATTGATTCATGGTCATTTGAACCAACTGGATTTTTTTGGTATATAGTTTTAGTCTATATTGAAAAGTATACAAACAGGGACAGGATGAAACATAACTGGAACTCTCTTTTTGAATACTATAAACAGCAGGAAATTAAGTTATATATGTAAAACATTTCTAATATCCAGTGAGGAAATCATTTGTAAATTCCAGTTATGGAATATAAAGGACCGGGAGGAAGTAGCACAGCTTCCAAATGATCCAAATGCTAGCGACAGATTTTGGAGCTTTGAGAAAGGAAGTTTTCAAGGAGATATATGTTGGAGCAGGCAGAAGAAAGTTTGGAGAACAACAGGAAACAATATGGTAGGTAAATCTACTGATGTACTATCAGTGGTTTGTAAATTTATAAATCAATTTATATTTCTAGTTATAAACAGTAATCTGGCAAGAATTAGGAGGTAAAATTCTGCACCCTCCCTCTGCATGAGTGTTTATATGTTACTTATCTTGATACTTTATTCTTTGGATTGGTGTTTCATGTAAAATTTAAGTTTATGATTCAAGTTTAAAAGCTAGTGATGCCAGCGCTGCGGCTCACTAGGCTAATCCTCCGCCTTGCAGCGCCGGCACACCGGGTTCTAGTCCCGGTTGGGGCGCCGGATTCTGTCCCGGTTGCCCCTCTTCCAGGCCAGCTCTCTGCTATGGCCAGGGAGTGCAGTGGATGATGGCCCAAGTGCTTGGGCCCTGCACCCCTGGGAGACCAGGATAAGTACCTGGCTCCTGCCATTGGATCAGCGTGGTGCGCCGGCCACAGCGCGCCGGCCGCGGTGGCCATTGGAGGGTGACCCAATGGCAAAGGAAGACCTTTCTCTCTGTCTCTCTCTCTCACTGTCCACTCTGCCTGTCAAAAAATAAAAAAAAATAAAAAAAATAAAAAAAGCTAGTGATATGAAAATATCAAATAATGTTCCAGAGTTCTTTTTTTTTTTTTTTTTTTTCAAACAAAGTATTTTATTGAAGGAGATAAGTTACTCAAATATTAACTGGCTGCAGACAAAGGAAAGAAACATGGTGGAAGCTGGGTTTGTCAAGAGAAGAGAGATGGTACTGGAGACTCTGCCCGACAGATATTCAGAATCCAGGTTTTCGTGTTTCTCCATGATTCCGTTTCCACAGGGCACTTTCCAGTCAGAGGATTCTTGAGACCAAATGAGACAGGACTGTTTTGGCTCTCAAACCAGAGTCTCAAGTCTTCTCTTTGCCAAGGCATTCAGTGAAAACAAGATTTATTTTTCAGATTCCTCTGGAGCATTAGAAAGTCTCTTTCTCATTGCATTGCCATGCTCCCTGCTCTTCATCCTCTTCTGCATATACTCATTCTTCAAACATTTTCTCATTTCCCGATCAAGATCGTTGCAATGACCAAAAAATTTCAGAATGTTGTGATTTTTGTGACATTCCTTAAGCAAGTTAATTAAGATGTTGCATTCCTCAGTGTGCAAGTGTGGAGATAAATCAGGATGCATCTTCAGGAAGGAGATGGATGACAGCCGTGCGACCCGACTCGCGGCCGCACCCGCAGAGCTGAAACGGGAGTCACGGACGAAAACCCCGACCCAAAGGCTGACCGGCCGGGAGCCCAAAGCGCGCAGGCTCCCGGAGACAACTCCCAGAGTTCTTTTTAAAACATACATTCCTTTCTTCAGGACAGACTGTAGGCCTAGTGTTCTAATTAATATTCTGTAGAAGAATTAATCAGATTTAAAATAAGACCATTTCTCACATAGTCATCTACATTGAAAAATGAAATTTTTGATTCCTTTATTTTTCCTATAACAACATTTTACTTTTATATAAAACTTCATAGACTCTAGTGATTACTTTTAGCTTAGTCTAATGCTTAGCTTATTTTGTACTTGTTGGTCTATGCTAGTTCCCTTTCAAATATTTTCAATTTTCAATTGACAAGGATCTTCTTTCTACAAAGTAAACATTTAGCTAAATATTAAGCTACAGATCATTTTCAAATTTTATCTATGAAATATTGACTATTGACTGTTTCCTTTGTAAGAAGTTGTTCTTTCTTTGAAAATTTATTAGAATGCAGTTGCAGTTAAGCAACATTTTATCAGTAGGTGCATTGTCTTTTAGGGTTTAACATTCAACTTGTTATATAAAATGGCTGTCATCTGTTGTAGATGATGGACTTTTCTTATTTTTTCCTTGGAAAACATTTAAAGAAAAGATTTTTTTTCTCTTCTCAGTTGACTGTGCTTAGCTACATTAATTAGAGACAATGTAAACACTGTTTGAAATCAGGATCATTTACAAGTTTTCTGGCATAGAGAAAACTTTCAGTGACAAGCATGATTTTCATACCATCAGAATTAACAGCTTCTAGGGCCAGTGGTATGGTTTAGCAAGTTAAGTCACTGCTTGCCATACCAACATCCCATATCTGAGTGCCCCTGCCACCCAATGGGAGACCTGGCTCCTGGCCTTGTCTTGGCCCAGACTCTGCTGTTGAGGCTATTTGGGAAGTGACCCAGCAGAGGGAAGAGTCTCTCTCTCTCTCTCTTTCTCTCTCTCCCCCACCCTTTTGCTTAGTCTTTCAAATGAATGAAAGAATGAGTATTTTAAAAAAAGAAACAACAGCTTCTCTTGACTTTTAGTTCGGAAATTATCATACACAAATTTATATAACTTTTTAGATGTAAAATTTTGGAAAATTTTCAACACAGTGAGAGAGAGAGAATGGTATTGATAACTCAGAGTATGTGTGTACAGACTGGGCAGTCTAACCGATAGTCCTTGGTTGGCTCTTTACCTCTCTCTCTCTCACTGTGTTTAAAAATGTAATCAGTATATTAATCATGATTTATTTCTTGGTACTTCGTAATTACAGCTTAGTGTGAGCCCTGTCATAGATTATCAGTCATTTTCTAGTTATTGTGACAGTTTATAGACTGGAAGTAACATAAAACTCAGAAGAGAAAAATAAGAATGGAGCAACGTTTCCCTGACAATTTCAGCCCTTCTTATGCTTCTCATGTAAGTCACTCAAATACATGTTCTAGCCTAAAATGCTGTGAATAAAATAATATAAGGGCTTAATTTGGTCCAAGTTGTGAATCTTCTCAAATGAGAAGAAGTCAGAGTTAAATTTACACTCTTCTAATTTACACTTTTTATAAAGCTGTTCTTCACATTTATAATTCATACACACTCATATATAAGTGTTATATTGACAAAGTAGTAATTGAATGTATATGTAGCTTTACCTTTCTGCAACAAATGCACCCTTTATTATAAGCTTTGGGATAAAGGAATTACTTTCTGCATCTCTCTTAACAATGAGAACAACGTTTTTCAGGAGAGGAAACCAGGGAGGCATTGCAGGAGGAAGAGGTTTTGCAGTTCCTGGCTTGTGGGACTGAAGATCTCTGATGCAGCCTACCCAGCTGCAGCCCTAGAACAGGATCCCTGTGTAACCTTGTGGCCTCCACTTAGCAATTACCTGAGTGCCATCCTCTCCACAGGGACACCAAAGCCTGCTGCACTTTCTGCTCTTTCAATGGCTCACTCTCACTGTATGGTTGTGCACCCCCTCTTCCAATCCTCTACTTCTTCTCATTGGGTTCTAGATGATTTTCCATTGTTTGCCCAGTGATTCCAGACCAGTTCAAGCATGCCCAAATTAGGGAATTTTTCTGCTATTCAGTATCTGAACCATACCTTCTCCTTCCAGCTTTGTTCTTCCTTGGGAACTCTTCCTCATCCTTACGGTACCATATGAGTTTACTTATATTATATTCACATAGTTGCTCCTTTAGTATAGTTAGTTAATATAGTTAGTTTAGTATAGTTAGTTAATACAGTAAGTATAGTTAGTTAATATAGTTTTTATATTAGACTTTTCCTGTTCAATCTACTGTATGATATCTATCTCTTGAGTGGACTCAGATGACCGAAACATATACTTATGGACGTGAACACCACACTGGAAATATGCAGTCATTCGTCTAAACATCATATCCACAGTTTGCAGAGATGTACATAGAATGTTAATGAAAAATTGTTTCTTTGTTTGTAGAGACAGCATCCACTGGGGGGAAAAAGTGATGCAAGAGAGCAGCAAAAAAGCTGAAAAATTTGTGCTAAGCATATAGAATCTTTTTATTTTCTTAATTTCTAGTAGGAGTGTCTTGCACATTAGAGGCATCTAATTGCTTACTATCTTGATGTGTGGTTTAATAACTCAGAATACTTATAATAATAATTATTATGTTCACTCAGTGTGGGATTGTTGTTCATATACATAGAAATGTGTGTGTGTGTGTGTGTATATATATATATGTATTCCAGCCAGCCATGTACAACTTAGCTATTCATATATGAGTAAATATGCATATATAAGTAAATGAGCATAGACATACATTAATATATGACATGGTAATAATTCTTGATTGCGATTTTCAAATTATGTTGGAATGTGAGAATTCTACTAGTAAAATACTGTATGGCCATTTTTGGAATCTACTTTTCCCTTAGCTACTGCAATTACTCTCTCAATTGATAAAAATATTAGGCATGGACATCTAGAAAACTATTTTCTTTTGCACTTTTGATAATCTCAATTACTATTTTTTGATAAGAGATGTAGAATTACTTTGTCAACATAACAGAGGCAGTGTGTAATTCTGGGCCAAATTCAGAATAGCTTTCTTTAACTGATCTTTTTTTTTCCTCACCATTTTTATTTATTTGAAAGGCAGACTTACAGAGGGACAGGGAGAGAGATCTATCATCTGCCAGTTCACTTCTCTAATGGTTGCAGTAGCAAGGGCTGGGTCAGCCTGAAGCCAGGAGCCTGGATCTCCAGCAACATCTCCCATATGGATAGCAGGTACTCAAGAACTCGGGCCATCTTCCATTGTTTTCCCAGGGACATTAGCAGGGATCTAGGTCAGAAGTGGAGCAGCCAGGACTTGAACTCGTGCTCATATGGGATGCCAGCATTGCAGTCAGTGGTTTACCCCACTGTGTCATGATGATGGCCACTCTTCAACTGATCTTAAGCTATCTAAATAAATCTCCATTAGTTACTCAGTATTACTAGGAAAGTTCAGGTCTTTCACTTTGAAATTCACCAAAAACTAAGCTTCCATTTTTATCCAATCTTACTTTATACTTTTGTTTTTGTGGTAAGAATTCTCTTTTTAAATATTCATTTATTTAAGAGTTAGCAATACACAAAGAGACAGATGCACAAAGAAAACTCCCATCTGAAGAGTCACTTCCCAAATGCTTGCAATAGCCAGGCCGAAGACAGGAGCCAGGAACTCAGTCCAAGTCTCCCATACGAGTGGTAGGGATCTAAGTATCTGAAGCATCATCTGCTGCCTCCCAGGGTGTGCATTAGCAGGAAGCTGAAATTGGGAGCAGAGCTGAAACTCAACTCCTTGCATTCCAACTTGGGATGTGGGCATTCCATGTGTCAATCACTGAGACAAATCCCTACTTCTCCAGTCTTATTTCATATTACTTTAGCATGTGGAACCTATAGTCCAAATAGTCTCCTCAAGCCCCACGATACATACTCATATTTCGCCCTTTGTCTTTAATAGATGGCTTGCTTCCTCTTTAGTACATTTCAAGTACTTTGTCCCCAACAAGCCTTCCTCACTCACTTCAACCTCACTGTGTTTTCTCAAACACACAGTATTTTTCCATATTCCGAACATTCAACACTATATTAAAAGGGCTTACATTTCATGAGCGGTTTACGTGTGCTCACAGAAGAACTTGACTAGGGGCTGATTATTCACACTTAGAGATGGTGTGGCTCCTCACTTCCTGGCTAACTGTGAAAATGGAGCCTCTGCTGGAAAGTTCACAGATGATCTGAATGAGGAACCTGGAAGCCATTAAGCATGTAGTGAGTGAATAAATAATATGAGATATTATTATTATTATTCTCTTTTACTAACTAATCTTTATATTTTAGTCCACTGAAAAATACAAGAAAATATATCACTGTTTGGAAGAGGAAAAAAAATGGATTCAAGTTACTAGTTTACCCTGCTAATACTTTGTGTGAAAGACAAATTTGTTAAAATCTTGTGACTTACTTATGTTACCTATCAAAGAAGAGTAACTACTGGGGCCAGTGCTGTGGTGCAGTTAATCCTCCGTCTGTGGCGCCGGCATCCCATATGGGTGCCAGTTCTAGTCCCGGCTGCTCCTCTTCCAGTGCAGCTCTCTGCTATAGCCTGGGAAAGCAGTAGAAGATGGCCCAAGTCCTTGGGCCCCTGCACCTGTGTAGGAGACTGGGAGGAAGCTCCTGGCTCCTGACTTTGGACTGGCGTAGCTCTGGCCATTGCGGCCATTTGGGGAATGAACAAATGGAAGGAAGACCTTTCTTTCTGTCTCTCCTGCTCACTGTAACTCTACCTCTAAAATAAATAAAATATTTAAAAAGAGTAACTACTATAACTAATAAAATAGAATTAAAGATGATTTGTAAAGTTATAAACTATTGTAGCACTAAAATTGTTATTGAGGTACATATTTTGAGTATTAAAGGGGAAAACAGAAAATCAAAATAGTTCATGGAACTCAAATATTTTTTCTAAGTATTATCTAAGTAAGGAAATCTGTTGTCATATTCATTTTGTAAATAGTAGTTTTTGAGTGAAGATGTGACCTCCTTCATGTCTTTGTAAACTAGATGGTAGATTAGTAATTCAGATAGGAGAGGACTGCCATGGCCTCTTGTAACGGAGCAGTAAGTCCTCCAAAGAAAGGGACAGGACATTTCGGACATCCTCTGAGAAAATCAATAAGGCTTAGATGGCCAAATGTGGAAAGGACAATGATTGTGGTCACAGTTGACGCACAGGAGAGGAAGACAATTCTATTTGGGGGTTGCCTAAAAATTACCCAAGAAGATCATAAAGTAACATATACCATTCTTCAAGCTCTTACACCATGCTAGGCATGTATAGCATGCTTTACATATATTTTTACTCACTTCTTCCTGCCTAAGACTGCAAGATAAACATCATTATCCCCATTTTATGAGTAATAAACTCATCTTTACAGGTTAAATAATTTACCCGGGCTCTTGTGACTTATATGTGATGGTGGAACTGGGATTTTAAACTTGGGTTTGTTTGATTTCAAAGAATACATGTTACCATGTTATATCAACATTGAAAGAGAAGTATCTAGAAAAGTTCAAGGGCTCAAAGAGGGTTTTATAGCTGCAGTCCATAAACTACTCTCTATATTTGGCTTTCAAAGTTAAAAGAAATATTTTAGCTTTAATAAGGTGACAAGTTTTGAGAGAGAGAGAAAGCTGGAGGAGAAAGAGCTTTCAAAATGCCAAAGCTGTTAAGTGGTTGGCCCTGAGCCACGGAGGCCTAGTACCCAAGGTTTTTGAAAGTTAAAAGATTTCTATACAATAATAGGTTAAGCCAAGTATTTTAGTTAAAGAACTATTAAGAGTAGGTTTCTTATAAGCTGAACAAGTTAGCCCATATGACTTGATACTTGAGATTTCAGTGTACTGGTTCAAGTGGTTCTTCTTGCATAGCCATGCATAGGTGACAATTATACAGAACAGCTATTAAGCATTTTCTGTGCACCAGATTTTGTTCTAAATGCTCTACACTTGATCTTAACAACAACCTTAACAAGGTGTCGACTTCCATTTCCATTCTCTCTCTCTCTCTTTTTTTTTTTTTTTTTTTTTTTTTTGACAGGCAGAGTGGACAGTGAGAGAGAGAGAGACAGAAAGGTCCTCCTTTGCCATTGGTTCACCCTCCAATGGCCGCCATGGATGGCGCGCTGCGGCAGGCACACCGCGCTGATCCGATGGCAGGAGCCAGGTACTTATCCTGGTCTCCCATGGGGGTGCAGGGCCCAAGCACTTGGGCCATCCTCCACTGCACTCCCGGGCCACAGCAGAGAGCTGGCCTGGAAGAGGGGCACCGGGACAGAATCCGGTGCCTCAAGAGGGTCTAGAATCCAGTGCCCCGACCGGGACTAGAACCCGCTGTGCTGGCGCTGCAAGGTGGAGGATTAGCCTAATGGGCTGCGGCGCCGGCCTCATTCTCTTCTTAAGGATTAAATCATGATTCAAATACAGCCCCTGTTGTCAGAGCAAACACTCCTTAACTGGTAACTGCTGCAATTAAGTAGCATTTCATTCATCACTAGTTTGTTATTTTATAATAACCTTTTCTAAGATGGTTCCTCATAAAATGTCACTTAGCAAGCAAATTTAGAAATCAGTAGTATTTGTAATAACTGACAACTAACTGGAATTACACGCAATGACAATAGTATTATTTTAGATTTTTAGAGACTATGCTAAGAAATGGGCTCTATGTAAAGACCTTATATACTCAAAACTTATTAAATGTGACTTTGAGAAAAATGCTATTTGTATTTCAGGATAATTGCTGCCTTATTAAACTATTTATATTTTAACATTCAGATGATACATTATGAACAGAAATGTTACTCTGTAAAATAAGGTAATTATTTATTTGTTTATACTTACTTTCAAAGCTCCAAATTAATGTATTATGAGTTTATAAAATGCAGTGCATAAAGAGAATAACATTATTATTACAGTGTATGCCAAAGGATGGTTTATTCTGAAGTGGAGTTTATATTGTGAAGACTGATTTAATCAGCATATTCTGTGGAGAACATTTATAGTAAATGAAGAATTTTACTTAGGTGAATAAATCTAAAATATTTCTTAACCTTAGTGACTATAACAACCTTTTAATGGCCAGATTCTATATTAAACTAAGGAAAATTCAGGGAGTCTGAGATACTTAAAGCCTGGGAAATATTTTAAAATTAGACAAATTAAAATTCTTACTTCAAAAGACAAATTAAAACTTATCAACATGAACTTGCATACATTAACAGTTTTAAATGATTATAATCTAATAAAGCTCTACAACCTGAATGAAAACTAAAGTGGAAGAATCATTTTGAAGTTCACATTTATCTGGAGAGGGTTATCTTAGTCCTTGATTTACCTATATTCAAGAAAATATTGATTTTGTATATTTAAATGTGTGTATGTGTGTGTATTTTCATTTATTTTGTATATATAAAATATAAATGAGTAACAAAATTTTTTCAAGAATAACTGAAAATAATAATGAAGTATAAGTTAATAGTAAGTTTTTGGGTTCTACTATACTTTGCATAAATTAAAAAATTCTACATCAAATAAGGCATCTTTTATAGTAATGAACTACAACATTTTAGAAAATGTTTCAAAAATCTGTAGGGTGTTAGTTATTGAAGACTTTGAAGAAATTAGTTTCTATTTCCCTGGAAAAGCCACAAGATATTTAAAAAAATATTTGCATTTTTCAGTTAGTAAACACACACACATATAGATACAAACATAAATTGTTCTGTAACCAAACTTCAGGTAATGTGTATGACACCTTCATGGATATAAAGTAATCATGAAACATAATCACACTATCATCCATCCAATGGATAAAGATTTTAAATGCATGTGGTTTTTTTTTACAATATAGTATTATCTAAAAATTGTATTATTTTTGAAAAACTTCCTTCAAAAATTAACTTTATCTATAACATCTATTAAATAAGTAGCAAAAGGTCAAAATATAGTTAACATACACCCATAAATTAGTCTAAAATTGCTTTTAAATGATAAAATAGTATGATCCACAGGGTGGGTGCAGTGGGTAACACTGAATTACAGAACACAATTAAAAAAAAAAAACCTGATGGTGCTAACTTTAGAAATAATTTAATTTTATTTCTATCGGAAGAAGACATTTCAAGGAAAAAAAATTCATGCACACATTTAGAGGCAGTTCTGGTTGCTGGCATCCTACCCCCCATCTGTAAAAGAATGCTTGTTGGCATGAGGTTCCATCAATTCGCTTGTGATTTCTAAATTAATTCTGAAGGAAACCACAACTTACTTGAAGATCCCGCTGAGTGTCTGTGTGCCTGACTTTTTTTTTCTCTATTCACAGACAAAGCACTTCCACTGGTCATGGAAAAAAGGTCTAAATCCGTGTCTTCTCTGCTTACAAGTCTTGCCTGGGAGCAATGGGAGAGAATGTATACAATCATGAAACAAAATATGGCATTTTCTGAACGCAGCTCACATTACCCCAAATAAACAAACAGGCTCTGTCAAACAACCTTCTTCAAAATGATACCACAATCCTTTATTGCTGCCCAGGCAGAACAAATGCACTATGTCAAAGCATTTTTTGCAAATAAGAGCCGATTTTAAAATTGAGGTTTGCTATTTGAGTCTGTACAACAAAAGAAAACATTTTAGTACAGTAATTTTGATGAAAATCAATCTCAAAGGCAGCTGGTGAAACTTTAAACAGCTTAACATCACTTATTTACCAAGTATATTATTTAATTCTTTATTGAATGCTAGAAATGTCATATTATATTATTTTATGAAATATTTATATTTCACCACTTATAACTATTAGTCTTCCTAATAAAAGTCCCTAAAATGCCTTTTATCCCATATTTGTCTACCACAAAGTCACAGATGATCTCCACCTTCACGTTATAACCATGGCCAATAAAAGAATATTGTATATTAAGTCTAATTCGTGGGTAATGGTAAATATGTAGAAACTTCAGGATATACTCTTTTTAAGGATATAGGGATTAAATAATTCATCTCATGTAAAATTATCTTCGTAGTTTTATTGCTATCTTAGATAGAATCTAGAAATTGAAAGAATTGCTTTCTACCTATAAAATACTATAAAATGCCTAACATCATTATGTAAGGACTTAAAAAGAATTCATCTCTGCAGTGGGGGAAATGCCATGATGGGAAGCAAAGCAGACTCAAAGTAGCTGGGATTTAACCCAAACCACAGTACGCTTGAAATCCTGTGAAAAAGCATTGTCTTTCATGTTTGATGTGAGGAAAATTTAAATACAGCAAAATAAAAGCATAAAACCACCACTGTGACTAAAAAGTTGTCTCCATATGATGAACTACAAAGACTTGAGGATTCAGAGTCTAAAACTCAAAACCTCTTTCAAACTGATCAATTCACCCTTTTCCTTTATATGCTTTTATCCATCCTCCCACTCTCACACATATGAACTCATTGTTTATTCATATTTTGCTCAATTTATTTAATTTTAACGGACAAATAAAATCCTTTATATTTATTGTGTACAACATGATGCCTAGAAATTTATATACACAAATATAAATGGGAATGGGTAAATAGAGCTGACATGCACATTACCTCATATACTTAGCACCTAGCATTCTTTTAAAAGATTTATTTATTTATTTGAAAGGCAGACTGATGGGGAGAGAGAGAGAAAGAGAGAGAGAATATCAATCTTCCATCCACTGGTTTACTTCCCAAATGCCTGCAACAGATAGGGACAGGCGAGGTGGAAGACAGGAGTCAGTAACTCCATTTGGGTCTTCTATAAGTGTGGCAGGGTCCCAAGTACTAGAGCAATCATTCTCTGCCTCCCAGGCATATTAACAGGAAGCTGAATTTGAAGGATGAAATAGCCAGGACTGAAACTGGCACTCTGACATAGGATGTGGGTGTCTCAAGCAGCTTAACACACGGGACCACAACACCTGCCCCATATACTTATTAATTTGTAATAAGAAAGTGTGAATTTTGCCCAGAATAGGAACCATTCTATAATGTTAGGTTTTTATTTTTTTAAATAGCAAACAATTAAACTAGCAGTGATATAACTGCATCATCAAAAACATCAGTAGAAAACTTTAAAATGTAATAAAAGCTGACTTCCAATCTACACTTGTGATTTGTATGAAAAATGCTATAGTTTCTTTCTGAAACTCATTTTAGCTAGTGCACATCAGTACATGTCTAACATTCCCATTACAATGGCTCAAAGGACCAGTGTGGAGGTGCAATGGGTTAAGCTGCTGCTTGTGAAGCTATTATCTCATATCAGAGCGCCATTTCAAGACCAAGATTTTGAGCAAGCTCCCTGTGAATGAGTCTGGGAAAGCAGTGGAAGATGACCCAAGAACTTGGGTTGATGCCACCCACATGGGAGACCCAGATGGAGTTCCCGACAACTGGCTTTGTTAGCTTGGCCGAGACATGACTGTTGAGGCCATTTGTAGAGTGAACCAGGGGATGGAGGTTTTCCTCCACCCACACCCCCTGTCTCTCCATCCATCCCTTGGTCCCTTCCTCCCTCTGTTGCTCTGCCTTTCAAATAAACAAAAAAGTCTTTAAAAAAAGTAGTCAAGAATTAAAAGGGAAACACCAAAGCAGTAGCACAATACAGATGAGACTAGATAGCAAAGAAACGCTTGTGAATCACATGCAACTCCTCCTGCTGTCTAAAGAGGCACCAATTAAAAGCCTCAAGATTTAAAAATAATTTATTCCAAGGAATAAATGCCTTCCAAAAATCTCATGATATTCTAAGTCATTAACATCCAAAGGACTGGTGCTTCCAAAACAGAAAAGAATTAAATGTCAATTAATAATTAGGTCAGAATTTATAGGGAGTCAAATTTAGAAGTAAAATTTAGCAAGAACACATGATTTCATAATGGTGCCACCTAGCAACTTAAATTCACATTTGAAATTTCATAAATTGGCTGGTTATGTCTGTCAGTGCATCTGGCACAGCCCATGTGTGTTAATATTTAATTCTATTTCTCAAAACATAGGCTTTCAAGACTGAACATCAATCTTTATCTTACTGTTAACAAATGGGAAACTTTAAGGAAAAATATCTTTTTTTTCTATATCATACAAAGAAAATATACAGTTGTCTCTTGATAACCATGGGGGATTGGTTCCATGACTCCTGCAGCTATCAAAATCTGTGTACATACAAGTTTATTATAGAAAATGATCTAATACTTGCATACACTTTCCACACCTCCAGCAATACCCTTTAAATCATTTATGTATTACCTTTAATAATGTAATGTAAACAATATGTAAGTAGCTGTTCTGTTGTTTAGGGAATAATGGCAAGAAAAAAAGTTTGCACAATTTCAGTACGAATACAGTTTTTTATTCAAACATTTTCAACTCATAGCTGTCAAATCTGTAAATGCAGAACCCTTGGATTCAAAGAGCTGATCATTCTTAAAAGCTGCGGATGCACACTTACTGCTACTAAACAGCACACATTAAAACAAACACGAAATCATACATTCAATACTTATTCTACAAAAATAAAAGTTAAGTTTTAAAGCACAACAATATGAAATATTTTCTATAGGTATAATGCAATAAACATTCTCACATTAATGTCATAATAATTCTCTAATTGTAGCAATAAAAATATTTACTGATCAGTAATTATGCAAAGTGCTTCCAGGTTTTTGGTTTCTGAATATGTCCCATTTATAGACTTACATATGAGGTTTGTAGTTTTCTTATATTTCACAGTGAAATGAGGTGTGTGAATTTTGGAAGGACTCTATGCAACTGTTTTCTAATTAATCTGTAACCTTGGCAACTTAATTAGAAGTAGCTATTTTCTCTCACTTAATAATAAACAAGAACTTCCTCTTTTCTGTATTTTCCTAAGTAAGATTTTATTATTTATTTTAAAAGTTTTGCATTTTTTTGGAAACAAAGATATGTCATGCAATACACATTAAAAACAAGTTCCTATGTACTTATTACTTAGATTTTTTTTTGAAACAAGATTTATTTATTCATTTGAAAGGCAGAGTTACAGAGAGGCAGAGGCAGAGAGAAAGTCTTCCTTCTGCTGCTTCACTCCCTAAATGGTTGCAATAGCCAGGGCTGGGCCAAGCTGAAGCCAGGAGCCAGGAGCTTCTTCCAGGTTTCCCATGTGGGTGCAGAGGCCCAAGGACTTGGGCCATCTTCTACTGCTTTCCCAGGCCATAGCAGAGAGCTGGAGCGGAATTGGAGCAGCAGGGACTCGAATCGGTGCCCATAAGGGATGCTGGGACTGCAGGTGGCAGCTTTATCCATTATGCCACAGTGCCGGCCCCCAGCTTTTTTTTTTTTAAAGAGAAATAAAATGTCTTAAAGATGAAGATTCTTTATATATATTACCTCATAGTTTTCTACATATATGTGTTAAAATTTTTAGAGTGTAATCATACATTGTATAATGATGTTACAATGATGGATGGCATATATAATTATACAGAGGCTCAAAATTTCATATTGTTTAAAATTCTTATTGTTTCACAATGTAGTATTGATGTAACTGTCAAAACATTATAAGACACACATTATTGTGGTGGTATTGCTGTAAACAAATCTGTCTTGCCAGTAGTTAAAGTATAGCAACATAAATATATACTGTCCATAAAACGTGATGGTAATAAATAACTATATTACTGGTTTAGCTATTTACCATATTATATGAGAGCTCCCATCCCTTGGTTTTCTCCCCATAAGCCTGCAATGGGGCGGGACCTGGCAGAAGCCAGGAGCTAGAATGCAATCCAGGTCTCCCACCCGTAGGGCAGAACTCAATTCCTTGAGTCATCGATGCTAACTTCTGGGGGCCTTCATTAGCAAGTTGGAGTCTGAGGCCAGGGCCAGGAATTGAACCCAGGTACTCTGATCTGGGATTTGGGTGTCTTACCTCTATATTATTTTCAAAATTAATCTAAATAAATGGGATCACTTTTCTGTAACTTTTTTCATTATACATTGCATCTATAAAATCTGGGATTAGGTCATTCATTTTAATTGTTTGAATAATTTGCAAATTTAAAATTACTACAAATGTCTAAGCTTACACATCATCATTTGTATTATTTTTAGACATATGGGTGATTTTAAAAAATCATCTGAATTTCCTTTCCAGAGAGCTGAGTTATGTCTACCTTTCCATTCATAATACATCATCAGTATTGCACAAATTACTTTGCTTACATAACAAGTTAGCCTATGTGGGTGGGAAAGGCACTATAAATGTTTAAAGGAAATAGAGATATAATTTATGTGCACTAAAATACACAGATCTAAAATAAGAAATTCAATTATTTTCACAATTTTTGTTTTCACATTTCAAAAATTAAAAATCCTATAATAGTTGAAAATAGTTGTACTTTGTGTTTCCTGTGCACCCTACACACAGATTACCCAGATGTTTTACGTAACCAAAGTATGATGAACACAACCAGAAACTGACAATGCAATACTATTACTAAATTACATCTCTTATTGGGAACTTTTCTAGTTTTCAATTGCACTAATATATTAATAGTTCTATGGAATTTTATTATACATGTAAATTCATATGGCCACTGGCAGAATCACCCCCCAAAAAAGTCCCCTGCTCTACTCCCCAGCATAACTACTGGCAGCTATAGATGTGTTCTCGATTTTGAAAAATGTTAGAGAGTGAATCTATACAGTAAGTAGCCTTTCTGTGGCTCTTTTCACTCAACATAACATTCTTGAGATCCACTGAAGTCTTTGTTTTATCAATGATTTTCAAGTTTATTGAGTTTTTATTTCTTTGTGTTTTATGTGTATCCATGGAATGGATGTGTCACCATTTATTTAGCCTTTCGTCTACTGAATGACATTTTGGTTGTGTTTAGATTTTAGTCAATGTAAATAAAACTGCTATGAACAAGTGCATGCTGTTTTTTGTTTGAATGAAACTTCATTTTTTCTAGGAAAAAGGCCCAGTAGCAGGATTCTTAGGTCATATGTTAAGTGCATATTTAACTGTTCGAGAAACTGACAGATTTGTTTTTTCCCAGAGCAGCTGTACCACTCTCACCAGCAATCAATGAGTGATCCACTTGTTCTGCATACATGTCAGCACTTGACAATTTCATTCATCTTTATTTTACCCATTATAATAGGTGCATCACATAGTGACTTTAATTATCACCCAGGTAATTAATAATGCTGAACATCTTTCCATATGGTTTCATTTTTCATTTCATTTTATTTTTTGACTAATGTATTCTAAGGGTGAATGCTTTTAAAGCTGAAGTACAGTTTACATTATTTTTTGTTTTTGTTTTGTGTGTGTTCTAAGAAATCTGCCTACCAAACCTTGGTGCAGTTATCTTACTAGGCTTTCTTGAAGAAGCTTGATAATTTTAGCTTTAACAGTTAAGCCCATAATTCAACTCAAATTCATATTTGTATAAAGTATAAGTAGGATTGAAGTTTCATTTTTTTTTTTCATGGAGGTAACTTCATTGTTCTTTCCCTCTTTGAATTGCTTTGGTACTTTATAGAAAATCAATTGATCTTGTAAATATGGATATTTTTCTGGACTCAATGCTGTTTTCCACATTGTATTATTTTCCATATTGTAGATTTTTTCTATCTTTATGTAAATGGAAAATGATTTTGATTACTGGGGCTTTATACAAAGGTTGGAATCAGGTTGTATGAGTCTTCTTACTTTCCTTATTTCATTGATTTGATGTTGAGGAAGTTTTCTCTGTTCCTAATTTTGTAAGAATTTTGCCATACACAAGTGCTGATTTCTGTGAAAAATCCTTTCCACATGTATTGAGATAATTTTTCCCTTTTAATGTAATGGATTAGTTATATTTTCACTGAGTATAGATTTGAAGTTTGACAATTTATTTTTCTTTCAGCACTTGAAGATATTGGATTTAAATGTTTTGATACACAGTCATCAATAATTCTTATCAATGGTCTTTTGTATATAATGCATTGTTCACTGTTTTTTCAAAAATTTCATTTCTTTATTTTCAGTTTTCAGCAGTTGTGATGTGCTCAGGTGTAATTTTGGTGTGTACAGTGAACTTTTTCTGTATGTTTTACATTTTTCATGAAATTTGGAAAATATTGAGTATTTTTCACGAATTTTTCAGGCACAATCTTTCAGAAATTCAATTTGTATATATATATGTTAGATTATTTGATATTATCTCATAAATCAAACTACTTTTCAAAGCCATTTTTTCCTCTGCTGTCTGCTTCCTATGTTTCAAGTACTCATATTTTCTATGATATCTAACATTGATTATCCTGTGAATATTTTCAATTAAAGCTTTTTCTCAGTTCTGGATTTTTATTTCATTGTATTTTATAAAGATTTTATTTATTTATTTGAGAGGTACAGTTACAGACAGATAGAGGGAGAGACAAAGAGAAAGATCTTCTAACACTGGTTCACTCTCCAAATAGCCACAAAGTCTAGAGCTGGGCGGATCCGAAGCCAGAAACCAGGAGGTTCTTCCAGGTCTCTCATGTGGGTGCAGGCCCAAGCACGTGGGCCATCTTCTACTGGACCGCAGGCGGAGGCTTAGCTTACTATGCCACAGTGCCGGCTCATTCTATTTTTTAAGTTTCCTTGTCTCTACTGAGATTCCCATGCATTGCTTTTTTCCCCCCATATATTAATATTTGAAGGCAGAAAGAGAGAGAGAGAGAGAGAGAGGGAAACAGAGAAAGGCACTCTAGTTCACTCCCCAGAAGCCCTCAATAGCCAAGGCAGCAGGAGGCCAAATCCAGCTGTCAGGAACTCCACCTGGGTTGGCCACGTGGGTTGCAAGAACCCAAGTACTTAGGCCAATATCTGTTGCCGAGCAAGCACATTATCAGGAAGAGGGATAGGAATGAAGCAGAGGTAGGCCTTGACCCCTGGCACTCTGATATGAGATGCAGCCCTCTCGAATAGCAATTTAGCTCTCTCCACCACATTGTTCCTCTGCTGCTCCTCCTATCCCAATCTGTTAAGTAACATTTAAATTTCTGAACATACTTCTAATAACATTTTAGGTTCTTGTCTGCAAACTGTAACTTTCATATTATTACTTTATGTTTCCAGTGGTAACTGATTTTTCTTTGGTTTTCGGACACATATTCATGCTTCTGTGTAGGTCTAGCAACTTTTCCTTTTCATTGAATACTGGATATTGTGATGCTACTTCTTGCATAGCTCGATTTTGCTACCACCTTAAACTACATTGGTTTTTATTCTGGCAGACAATTTATTTACTTATTGATTTTTACATTTGCTTCTATAGACCTAGAGTAATCTGCCTTTAAAGTTGATCTTTATGTGATTTTAACTAAATGCCTCAGTTCTTTTCCACTATGGAGGATCAGAATTCCAGTGCTTATCAGCTTGGTGTGATCTGTAGAATCTCTGTTCAAGTCCTCTATTCCATGTAGATTTTCTCTTCTGGACTTCAGTTTCACTGTTGTGCATATGGAGCTGATTATTTTGTCAAATACTTAAGAAGCCATCTATGCCAATTCTTCAGTCCTTTCTCTGGAAATACCAGATAGTCTTTGCCCCGGAAATACTAGCTACCTCAGCAACTCCGAAAACTGTTATCGCTCTTCCTGGCTAGTGAAACCAGTGTTCTTTATGGGATCACTGTTCCTTGTGCTGGACTCCAGAAAGTATTTCCAGGCTGTTAACTGGTGTGATTGTAAAACTCAATTTTTGTGTTTGATTTATTTCAATGATAATAGACCTGTGCTGTTTTTTTAGCACAGGAAAACAATTGCTTGATATATTTTATTCAGTTTTATATTAAAAAAATAGTTCCTTTAGGAGAGCTAGTTTGCCACAGTCTAGAGAAAAGAATATACATAGAATATAGCCTATAGAATATACATAGCCTATAGAAAAGAAATTTCTATACATAGCCTAGAGAAAAGAAATTTTTGAAATATACATATAAATTTGAAGTTATGTTTACTAATTTAAAACTCAGTATTATATTTTTGAAATGTTTCTATTTTTGTATAGTTTTAGTTTGTTCCTCCTGCTTATTAAATATAGGTCAAACAAGTTTTTCTTTTTTTTTTAAAAGATTTATTTATTTATTTGAAAGTCAGAGTTACACAAAGGAAAGGCAGAGAGAGAGAGGTCTTCTATCTGATGGTTCACTCCCCAATTGGCTGCAATGGCCAGAGCTGTGCCGATCCGAAGCCAGGAGCCAGGAGCTTCCTCCGGGTCACCCACATGGGTACAGGGGCCCAAGGACTTGGGCCATCTTCTACTGCTTTCCCAGGCCATACAGAGAGCTGGGTCATAAGTGGTGCAGCCGGTTCTCGAACCAACGCCCATATGGGATGCCGGTGCTTCAGGCCAGGGTATTAACCCGCTGTGCCACAGTGCCGGTCCCTGTACTTTATTAATGTATTCACCTGATTTATATTAATCATCTGTGAGAGATCTTTTTATATTTAGATATTAAGCTCTTACAAGTTTTAGGCACTAAAACCAGTTTCTCCATGTTTGTAATGTTTCTGTCAACCTTTTCTATAAATTCTTCATTTGGAAAGTATTAAACTGATGAAAGTTAATTACATTTTTTGCTATATAGTTTGGAGTATATGCTAAGTTGAAAAATATTATTTGCTATTTTATTTTATCTGATACAGCTTTACCTTTCATATTTATGTCTTCAAATCTTCTAAATTCTATCCATTATCAGAAAGGGTGTGTTGGTCTATATATACTCCTGTGTTTCTCTTTTCCATAATGTCATTTGATGAATGTCATTTGCTAAACAATCTAAACCTTCCTACCCTTATTCCAATATAGTCACAGGTCTATCCTGAACTAACCATGCATTTCCACTGTATGCCAGTAGCATAAATTTTAATTTAGTTCTGTACAAAGTCTTTATAGTTCATGATGTAACTTGGTTCTCTTATTCAATGTTGACATATATTATCAGGTTTTCATTTCTCAACACACATTTTAGAATGATATTTTTCATGTTCCTAAGATATCAGCTACAATATTGGATGGAATTTTTAAAAATGTGTACATTTATTTGGGGGACAACTGCCAGATTTTATCTATTAAGTTTTTCATCCATGAGTAGTGAACTTACTATCTTTCCTCAACTAGAACATGTTTACCAATGAGTCAGAGACTTCCACTTCTGGAGAAGTTATAGCATGGTGTCTCTCAGATTAAAACCTATCTGGAGACCGATGAGAGGTGCCTTGTCCAAGTCACACCTTTTCCTGAGAAGGTGCAGTAATACAAGCCTGACCTCTTGCCTCAAGCTGAGGCAACTCAAAAAGGCCTTCTCATACCCATACCCAGAACTCACCTGCTCTGCTGCATCTCTATTGAAGTTCATTTTCTCCCTCTGCTAGGTCTTGCTTATTTCCTTTCCTGAGTGTTGCTCTTGAAATAACTTCCTGCACTCAAATTCAAAATCTCATTTGGAAATAAATTCTTGCACTCAAGGATCAAAATCTCATAGTATGTTCCACAGAGTATGTGAATTACAACTGTCTTGTGCAGGTCCTGGAATTTGGGGGAATATATTTAATTCAAATAATAACATAATCATCCATATATCTTTGACATGTCTTCTGATTTTTTATGTAAGGAAAATATTATATTTTAATTTTTCTAACCTCTGCTTTCATTGCGATATGCTTTGCTCTTGCTGAGAAGACAAATTTACTAGCTTTCTCAAAATCCAGAAGTTGAATGCCTGATAATGTCTTATTCTATCTGTTTTATTGAAACTTAGTAGAGTATCCTGAATAATATATTTATTCCTGTTATTAAGAAATCAATGTAGGGCCGGCGCCATGGCTCACTTGGCTAATCCTCCGCCTGCAGCGCCGGCATCTCATGTGGGCACCGGGTTCTAGTCCCGGCTGCTCCTCTTCCAGTCCAGCTCTCTGCTGTGGCCCGGGAGGGCAGTGGAGGATGGCCTAAGTGCTTGGGCACCTGCACCTGCATGGGAGACCAGGAGGAGGCGCCTGGCTCCTGGTTTCGGATTGGCACAGCGTCAGCTGTGGTTGCCATTTGGGGAGTGAACCAGCAGAGGGAGGACCTTTCTCTCTGTCTCTCCCTTTCACTGTCTATGGCTCTACCTGTTAAATAAATAAAAAAAAATTGTAAATATATATTATTAAAAAAATAAGAAAAAAAGAAATCAATATAGTTTTAGAACTTCTTGTTTCTGATATGATGTCAGGTGTCAACTTAATTATTGTTCTTTTGTTGATAATCCTGAAATTGCCTAATTCTCCCTTTACTGTGTTCAGTCTAGAGTATATTGAAATGATTATTTCTAGAATTCATGATTTGTTCATTTTTTATATATGTCCTTTACTAACAATTGATCATTCTTGTTCCATAATTTCTGTCCTTCTACTAGTGATATTTCTCTTTTATCGTGGAGATGTTATATCTGCAGCAGCTGAAGATTTTCATAAAATTTTTTTCTCTTAATTATGGCCTGGTTGAAGTTACATATTTATTTGCCACTAGTTGGTTGGCATAAATGGGGAGGTGTGTTTCATTCCAGATTACTCTGTAAGATTCATATTCTGGGTTGTTAGTCAAAAGTATCCTTCTAATATAAGCCACTGATTCTTTCCCCTGTGTCCTGCTCCCCTCCCCCAAACACACACACATACACATACATACACATATGTGCATTCCTAATTCACTTGCATTTACTTTGCTTTTGTGTTCACTTGTATCTTTTCACCATAAAAAAAAGCATTTATAATTGAAATTTATTTATCACATATTTGCATATTATAGAATATAAAGGGATCTGGAAAAAGAAAATTTATGTCTAAAGTTAATCTCATACAATCAACTTGACCAGTAATCTATCCAATATATTTTCATTCATGCTTACATGTATAGTAATTAAATATAATATCATTTCATTTACCAATCTGTGCCAAAGTATTAGTCAATACTATGTATGTTGGGGGCCAGTTCTGTGGTAGAACAGGTTAGGCCACCACTTACAGTCCTGGCATCCTATATGGGCTCCTGTTCAAGTCCTGGATGATCTGCTTCCCATCCAGCTCCCAGCTACTGTGCTTGGGAAAGCAGCAGAAGATGGCCCACGGGATGAGGCCCCTGAACCTATATGGGAGACCTTGATGAAGCTCCTGGCTGGATTTACCCTGGAATAGCCTAGGCCATTGCAGCCATTTGGGGAGTGAAGCAGTGGATGGAAGATCTCTTTCTCTCTGTACTCACCCACAACCCTGCTCCATAATTCTGCCTTTCAATAAAACAAATCTTTCTTTTAATGTGGTGTTAACAGTGTTAAGTTTAAATTTTCCTAGACTAACCTGCATATTAATCTGCCAGTCTCTACAAAAATACAAAATAATTTACTAATTATTTAAAATCTTAACAGATATTCCAAAAATATTTTAATAAAGACATGAATTTAAGCCAACTACTACCCTAGGTTTTGCTTTTTATTTAGGAAAACTATTTGAATGAACTGTTTATGAAAATGATGAACATAACTGAACTGGAAACCACAATACTCAGTTTCACCAGAAATTACACTATCTTTTTATATGAAGTTCTTCATGAAAAATGAATCATAATCAGTTTTACTGATGAATGGGAAAGAGGTTTTGGTTGATATAAATGGACATTCTTTCAAAGTTAGGGTCATCTGATATATACATTTTTACCTGCCAAGGAGGTCCACACTTCTGTTAGTGGTCAGTGTATTGTATTCTTTGGACTTTTCTGGAAACACACTGGACATTTCTTCTGTGGTGGGTCCATTTTTTTAGACTCCAGTTTGGCCAGTCTCCTTCTGATAACATTGTGTTTCTTCTAATACCGTATAGTACAATTGACTTTAGCAATCCACATACATTTATACTATCAGACTCTATACTCTTGTCACTATGTTTACAATCTCATTGTCCCTAAAGCTTTAGTAACTTATACCTTACTACTTAGACTAGTTAAGCTCACAATTACTTGTTAATTTTTCACACAGTTTGATTTTCTGAGTTTGGAAGGTAGTTTGTTCTTTCAAATAGAGTCTATAAATTCTACACTTTCAAAATATTCAAGAAAATAATTTAATTAATGATTTCTCACCCAGAGTAATTTTATTTTAAAATGTTAGCATGTTAATATTTTTACATCCATCATACGAAATTAATATTTTAAAGCAACATCATATTGCAATGTTATATGACAGATCAAGAAAACATGTTATTATTTTAACACACAGTATTTTGAGATTACCTCAAATATAGTTGTGATATTTCCACAATTTAAACTAATTTTGGACATACTTTAAAGTGTAATTTATTGAGCACCTGTGTTGACAAAATTTTTCTATAGCTTTAAACACTTTTCTTACCATAAGTTGAACTCTTCCACCATTAAGTACATCTGGATCTAACTCAGGCAAGAAGTGATTGCTGTATTGTGATTAAAAACAGAAAACATAATAATATAAATGTACAAGAAGAATAGGAGAGAAATTCCCAAAGGAAAAGTTTGGAAGAAATCAGTTATTTATGATTATATTTCAAAATTCTATAGAAAATGCTTATTATGAAAACACCATGCATATTTCAAAATTTTTAGACCAGCATAAACATCTTTTCATTTCATATCCACAAACTTTTTGAAGTCCCCTTATATAAAAGGTAAATAATAATTTTCTTAAATTACATTAAAAAGAAAGCTAAGTACAAATATACAACTTTCCATAGTTATTTTAATTTAATTTAACATAAAATTTCAATTTCTAAATTTTGATTTTACTCTTCTTTGTCAAACATAAATATACAAAGAATAAAATACGAAAGAACTAATGATAGTGAATTACTATAATGCAATGTTGTATTTACTTCTATTTCTTAGCTGTGTTTTTAAAAATATTTATTTATTTGAAAGTGTTACGGAGAGAGAGATCTTCCATTTGCTTGGTCAACCCTCAAATGGTTGCAACAGCTGAGGATGCCCCAGGCCAAAACCAGGAGCCAAGAGCTTCTTCTGGGTCTCCCACATGGGTTCAGGGGCCCAAGTGTTTTCCCAGGTGCATTAGCAGGGAGCTGAATCAGAAATGGAGCAGCCAGGACTTGAACCTGTGCCCATAGTGATGCTGGCACTGCAGGCACTGCAGATGGTGGCTTAACCCACTGCCCCCAGCAGCTCCAGCCTTTACTTAAGTTTTAACGTATTACTTCTAGGATTTTGTTTTTGCCTTTGTTATTTAAAAACCACAATGCCATGAAATATTTATAAAATGTTCTCATTTTTGGATTCAATATTGGTTTACATATTTAATAAATGCCTACAAAGGCACATTTATGCACCTTCTTCTGGAAATATGGGGTTAAAAAAAGGAAATATGGAAGATCTATGTCAAAATCCCATCTCTTAACTTAAATTGCCTTAAAATTATGGTTCAGTACAGACATATACTTTATAACACAGTAATATGGACTGAATTGTGTCCCTCCAAATTCATGTTAAGTCTTAATCCTCAGAATGTGGCTGTCTTTAGACATAGGGCTTTGAAAGAGGCAATTAATAGAAATAAAAATTATGCAGTTGTATTCTAAATTCAATAGGACTGTATCCTTATATGAAGACAAGATTAGAACACAGGCAACACAGACTAAAGGATGACCATGTGAGGACACAGCTGGAAGGCAGCAATCTGCAAACCTAGGATGGAGACATCTAAAGAGAGAAAATCTAGTGACTGGTCTTGAACTTCTGGCCTAAACCACACTATTTGCGGTATTTTATTATGGGCATCCCTAGTAATGGAACACATTAATGTAATAAAAATTAATTGAGTACTTATTAGGTTTATGGCCCTCTGTTTGCTGGTAGAGGATATAAACCTATCTTCAACTTTCTAGCTGAACTATAGGGCCAGTGTTGTGGTGCAGCAGATTAAATCTCCATTTGTGAGGTTGGCATTCCCTATCCAGTTTTATATATATTATTTATAAATGGACACAAAATAAAATACAACCTATACTATATATGATATTTAGAAACAGTTAATGGACGCCATGCATTTACGTTATACAGTAGTATCATTCACATGGTTCATCTGTTGGTTTTTAGGATTACAGAATAGAATTAGTCTCAAATAAATCTTAGAATGAAAAATATAAAGAGCGATTAAATCTATTCTATATTAAAAACCCCTTTTGATAACCTGACAACCTGGTGTATTGGCCTTTGGCTATGAAGTCATGTTTGTTTTGGTATAATTAACCTAGGTTTCACTTTTCAGGATGTGTTTACAATACAAAAATCTAATTTAAAGGAAATGACCTCACCATTTCATATTTCTGGAACTAGTTGTTTCATGAACCCCAACTTGTGTGTGAAGCCATTGGTATGTATATTCTCTCCTCCTTTCTAATTTTTCATTTGCAGTTGTATCTTCATAGATAGAGTCTTCTTTACCTGGGGAAAAAAGATGGCATGATTATTTGTATTTAATGGAATCAAATGTTATCCACTATGCTCAGTGTAAGCTAAAAATTTTATCATAGGAAAGAACAAAAATAGCAAATTCCTTGGAGCGGAATCATTTGTAAGAAGTTAGCATCAATTATGTACAAATTAGGTACTTTGCCTCCTTGAGTTTAAACTCACCTATTTAGAAAAAAAAAGGAAATATTTTAATTGAACTATCATTTTATAGGATTTGTTTTTAATTAGAAAGTTCAGAGTTAGTTTTCTAATATCAAAACTCTGTTTGCTATCATGACTTTTTAGGTTCTTTGTGTGTGTGTGTGTGTGTGTGTTGGCAATGATTCATTTGACATAGCCTTTATATTACATGTCCAACAAAAGAAAATAAAAGAGGAACTATAAAAATTAAAACATTCTGTATTTAAAAAAATACCCAACAGAGTTAAAAGGCAACACATATGATTTAAAATTAGGCTTAATTTTATATCTAATTTTTTTTATAATAGGCTTATCCCTATATAGAATTTATAAATTATACTTGAGATGGTATTTTAATTTTACTTGTGTTAGCTAATATAATATTTTAAGCTAGAAATGTAATTTATATCAAGTTTCAGGGAAACTATACTAGGGAAGAACATCTAAGGATGGGAGAAAGCTCAACAAGAAAGAAGGGTATGGAAAAATACACAGTATAAAAATCATTCAGGTAAGAAATAAGGTAACAAACATAAAAGTAAAAATATTAAAAACAAAAGGAAAAAGTAAATATTCAACATTGATATTCAAATATAAAAATTACTATTTTTTTAAACTGCAGACATTGCTGCTGTATCATTACTACATCCATTATAATTACACCTAAGATAAGGTGTGATAGAGTCTTCCTCCATGGACTTGATCTTTTGTTTTGCTTTGTTTTTGTTTTTTGGACTTATCTTTTATTCTATGTCTTTCCTGGTGTTATCAGCATATTTGGAGGTTAGACTGACGATACATCAGAGGGAGACATATCCTGAAAACAAACTCACGGTAATCATACTCAGAAAATCTTTTACTTTAAAACCAGATATTTCAAACATCCATGTATTAATTTGAAATATTTCACTATAGATGTCTGTACATAAAACATCAATATATTTGTAATTTGGAAAAAAAAGCACAGGACAAAGTCTATTTGGAATGCCTGGTGTATGTACATATACACACTCATAAATGACATATAAGCTTAGCATGTGTCATTCTGAATATGTCAAAGATGGTACATCTAAATTGTCTTTTTTCCTTAAAAGTTGTTTTTGTTAGGTAGTGAAACAACTCTAATTTTCAATCTAGTAAAACTCTGGTACTAGTTTTCAGGACAGCTAAAAATTAAGACATTTTGTTTCTCTACATGCCATGTTATTCAGTAAAGTTCCTATCACTTCTTACATCACTTATGGTTCTAAAATATCATAGCTCTTAAATGCTATACATCAGCCAACCCCTTTATAATTGCTTTATTTGGAGGAGTAAGTACTTCACGTGCAAGGGCTCACCACTGAAACCATAAACCAGACACCAAGAAAATTTTCCTTATAGGCAAACAGACACTCAAAAGGAAGATGTGGGGCTGCCATACTCAGGTACTGCACAGCATTATGTCTCTTCTTTACCAAAGCCCCAGCTGGTGACTTGTCTTTCTTGGCAAACCAGACCAGATACTGAACCCAGTAGCGCAGTAGCAGAAAACGGTAGGAACTCAGTGTCTTCATGATCAGCTGAGCCCAAGGCTATAATTTTATTTACTCTTGATTTGGAGGGAATTCTTTTGTAACAAGCGTACTTCAAGTTGAATGGTAAGTAAGTAAGCTCCTTCTGCCTTTAAAAATGGTGAGAGCGAGCACTCAGCCTAGCGGTTAGGATGTTCACATCCTACATCCCAATGTCTGGGTTCAATTCTCAGCCCTGGATCCTCATTCTAGCTTCCTTCCAGTGTAGACCCTGGGAGGCAGCAGTGATGGGTCAAGTGTTCCCTCCTTCTCTTCTTTCTTTTCTTTCCTATGCTCTTTTCTCCCTTCCTTCTTCCTCCCCCCTCCCTCCCTCTCATGTATGTCCTGTTGTGTCTCTGCCTGGCAAATGAATACATAAACTTCTTTTAAAAGAGTGGTATATCTTCTTTGTAAAAAGATTTTATTTATTTGAGAGGTAGAGTTACAGACAGTGTGAGGGAGAGACGGCAAGAAAGGCCTTCCTTCCGTTGGTTCACTCCCCAGATGGCGGCAACAGCTGGAGCTGCGCTGATCCGAAGCCAGGAGCCGGGTGCTTCTTCCAGGTCTCCCATGTGGGTGCAGGGGCCCAAGGACTTGGGCCATCTTCTACTGCTTTCCCAGGCCATAGCAGAGAGCCAGATTGGAAGAGGAGCAACCGGGATCAGAACCGGCACCCATGTGGGATGCTGGTGCCGCAAGTGGAGGATTAACCTACTGGGCCATGGAGCCAGCCCAGAGTGGTATATCCTTATAACAGTCACTTCTTAAAGTACTACTTTTGGAAATTTTTCTTCAACTCTGCAATAACACTTCATAAACATTATGTGATTTTACATCTGTACTCAGCCGAAATTCTTAACAATTAGAGAGTGAACAAGAGAGGGTACAATTCAAGTTAACTATATTATCCTTAGGGCATATATTGGTAGACCAGCATGAGTAAGAAATAGAATAAGTACAATGATGAAGTTGGATGGAAATAACTAGAGGAAGTGATTGTGTCTCAACTAAACCATTTCAAGATTATTTTCATCACTGAAAAGAGGAGACTAAGATATTCCTTTGAAACTTGTATAAATCCTGCTTTTAGTATTTTGTGTAGGAAGAATAATGGTGATCTCAATTATTTAAAATGGTTATTAGTTTCTAGTCAGACTGTCCACTACACCTTTCCTTTCAATATTATGAGAAGCATCATTCAGACTGTAGAATATTCCTTCTTTTGTCCACTGTTCTTCCCTTATTCCCTGGGTCTTGCTTTGTCAATTTCCTGTATTCTGAAATTAAGAAAAAAAGTTTTCCTTTGATTTTTGCCATGTTCTATTTACTACTGTTTATATAGGATTCTTTATTTCAAATTATATTTTTCAGTGATTCTATTTAAATAAATTGTTGGGCTTTTTATTATGAAACATCACAACCTTATTACAGACATTTTAAAAAGAAAAAAGTCTAAGAAAAAATCTACACACAAAAAAAATCTCACTATTCGAATCAACTAGTAGGTACTGTTTTAAGGCATTTTCTTGCCTTTCCTTTTGCAAATATTTTCTGGCTCTTGTATTATGTATGTATTATTCATATACTATTTTCCAGCTAGTTTATAACAAATGAATTATATAATGGAAAGTGCATTTTAATGGTTTTGCACTACGATCTATTAACTTGTTACATGATATGTTTTAAGTATTCCACTTAATTAATTTTAAGAGAATTAAAGGCAATATATCTCAAAATATAAACATTTTGAATAATGTAACCTATATTGTAAGATAGTTTTTAAAACATTTTATCCATTTACCAATACTGTACAAGGTTACTAATTTCATTGAGTCCCTGGTCAATCTTTGGATAGCAAATATTTTAAATCTGTTGATAATTGGACAACGTTGTATAATCATGACCTTGATTTTTGCCTCTACTGCCAGTGAAGTTACACATTATTCTATATAATTATTTAATAATTTTAGGACACATATTATGAAATGTCCTGTTCTCTTTCCTGACCTACTGGATCATAGTATTTCCTTTTCTTTTTTAAGTTACCATTCACAGTCCTTTCTCCATTATTACTAGTACAAGTTTTCCCCTGCCCATTCGATGATTTTAGTTTCTATTCTACTTTAATAGGGCCACTTTCTTTTTCTCTAGACAAACAAATTTATATATCTGCTAGCTGTCTTCTAATCTATAGTCTATTTTCTCTTCATCACTTACAAACTTATATTCCGGATTCAATAAAATCAATAGATGATTTCATTCTTTTAATAATTTATCCTTCAGTGTAGAAATAATTGTGAACAAAATTCCTCAACCAGTTGTTTATTTTCTGTATTTCTTCATTTTTCCATTCTGTCCTTAAAGTACTTCAACCTAATTTTGTCAAATTGAAATTGTGATTATTAAGAGAGTTTGAAACAGTATTTTTTTTTTGACAGGTAGAGTTATACACAGTGAGAGAGAGAGAGACAGAGAGAAAGGTCTTCCTTCCGTTGGTTCACTCCCCAAATGGCCACTATGGCCGGTGTTGCTCTGATCCGAAGCCAGGAGCCAGGTGCTTTTTCCTGGTCTCCGATGTGGGTGCAGAGTCCCAAGCCCTTGGGCCATCCTCCACTGCCCTCCCGGGCCAGAGCAGAGAGCTGGACTGGAAGAGGAGTAACCGGGAGTAGAACCTACTGTCCATATGGGATGCCGGTGCCACAAGCGGAGGATTAACCGTGAGCCACGGCGCCTGCCGAAACAGTCTTTCCTAACAAACACATTCATTCTACATCTTCACTGATGTTTCTACTCAACTCAACTATACAGTCCACTTCCTTTGGCTTAAAAATGTCTTCTCTGCAGACCTTTGGGACACCAGACTTTAAGCACTTCCTTTCAGGATCCTTTAACGATTTCCTTTAGATGACAGTGCTCCTGCGTCCACTGGCATCTATGGGACCTATGTCTTATGAGTGGCACTGTGCTGGCAGTCAGCTGGATAGGTTTCTTACCTCTTGGTGCTAATAGCTTAAAGACTAGGTATCACTAACCTCTATTTTATTTCTGTTCTCATTTCCCATATTTGCAGCTGAACTCCAGAATAACAACTTAGGTTTACCATTATCAACCTCCTACTCAAGTCTGCCTTTTCTCCTGAACTTCCAAGTCACCCAGAACAGACTTCTTGCTATTAATTTCAGATACTCATTACTTAAGTACCAATATCTTATCAGTGACTAGATCTATCTACTCTGCCTCCTGGATATCCCAGTAATGTTTCTTTTTTTCCATTCCCAGTGTAACTATTTTACTTCTGACACTATTTTGAATAGGAGCGAGCAAGCTTGTATGTAGTTTATACATATCTTTCTAACATGTCACAACAGAAGTGGTATTCCTCCCAAACTCAGTGTCCCAAATGGTGCTCCAGTTTCTACCATTCCATATCGTCTAGAATCTCTTACTATCAGTTTTCTTTTTCTTCTATATTGTCAGTCCTCGTTCAAAAAAAAAATGTGATTTTTTTTTTTTTGCATTTGCTTTCCAGCTGTTCCTCTTTCTCCTTCTCTAAACAGATAAGCCTCTTAAATTAGTAGACACAGCTCAGTTTCTTTGACTTGCCATTCATGCTTAAGTTCTCTAGTACCATTTCTTTGGAGCTCAGTTCCCCAAGATGATCATACTGCCAAATTCTGAGGATTCTTTGGAGTTATTTTATTGACCTCTTAACAGTATTATATATTGTTGTCTACTGTTTTTTTTTTTTTTTGAGATTTGTTTTATTTATTTGAAAGAGCCACAGAAAAAGGTAGAGATACACAGAGAGAGAGAGAGAGGTCTTCAATCTTCTAGTTCATTCCCCAAATGGCCATGACAGCCGGAGGTGAACTGATCTGAAGCCAGGAGCTGGAAGCTTTTTCTAGTTCTCCCACATGGGTGCAAGGGCCCAAGGACTTGGGCCATCTTCCACTGCTTTTCCAGGTGCAACAGCAGGGAGCTGGATTCTATATGGAGCAGCCAGGACTCAAAATGGTGACCATATTGGGTGCCAGCGCTATAGGCCAGGGCTTTAACCTGCTGCACCACAGCGATGGCCCCATACTTCTTTCTTTTTAAAAGTTTGTTTCCTCTGGATTTTGTTAAATTACATTCTCCTGTTTTTCTCTTATTTTTTGGCTAAGCCCCCCACAGAGCTTGTACACAAGTGGCTCTCATGTATTATCCAACACTTCCTGATTTTCTATAATGTTCACCCCATCATCGATATACAACCCATAAACTACAGTGTCCTGCTGAACCAGCATTATTTCACACCTTTCAACTACAGATTTTACTCTCTAAATTCTTTTGAATTCAACACTATTTTAATTCAGGCTATTTTTTTTCTTTTGTATTTTCTGAATTTCTGTAGCAACTTTTCACTGGTCTATTGGCTTTTGGTCTTCCCCCTACACATGTACCATCACACTACAAATGAAATTGCCATAAGTCAAACCTAATTGTATTACTTTGTAGGTTGAACTCCTGGTTCCCCATTGCCTTCAGATAATGTTGAAAGTTTTTAGTTTTTTAATTTTTATAATGCATAAAAGTCTTGATTTATACTTCAGACAAATCTTATATGTTCCTGTTTCAATCCAGACACATACTGTAGTTACATAAAATATTTAGTTTTGTCCATAGATCTTTGCCCACTCTGTTTTTTATGCCTGGGATTATTCACTTCACCAATGATATTCCTGCTTCTTAATGTCTCAGTTTAGAAATTACATTCTTTTGATAAGCTCTTTGATCTTCCTACATTGTACTTCGTGTTGAACTTAGGCTAGGGATGCTCATTTGAATGCATTATTTAGATTTCATGATAGCATTCATTACACTATATTATAACATACAAAGTATCCTATATATAGTGTACTATATCATAATTTTCTATTTTTGTGCCTGCTTTGCATACCATAATATCAGCTATTTAAATGGTACATAGTAGGATGGTGTTCCATAAATACTGGTGAAATAAAGGAATAATTGTCACTGTTGATCAATGTTCTTTTAGTGCCCTGAGAAAGTTAGAACTGGTAGAGACTTTTAGCTTATAGACAAACCTGTGTAACAGGGAGGATAGTGTATGTCTCAAAATGACTACCTGAGTTATAGAAACAGCCTTCAACTTCGAAAGTTAGAACTACATGGAAATAAAAATCAGCAAATAAAGGCAGCAAATCATAACACAACCCCTCCACAAATATATATATATATATATATATACACACATATATATTATAGATAGATAGATCTACTTCTGTAGAAAATAACTTTACAAAATGTCCAAAATACATGCAGTCCTAGAAAAAAGGAGTTTAGCTTCAAGAAGGTCAAAAAAAGAAATGAAGTATTTTTTCTTCTTCTTTTTTTTTTTTTTTGACAGGCAGAGTGGACAGTGATAGAGAGAGACAGAGAGAAAGGTCTTCCTTTTGCCGTTGGTTCACCCTCCAATGGCCGCCGCGGCCGGTGCGCCACGCTGATCCAATGGCAGGAGCCAGGAGCCAGGTGCTTTTCCTGGTCTCCCATGGGTGCAGGGCCCAAGCACCTGGGCCATCCTCCACTGCACTCCCTGGCCACAGCAGAGAGCTGGCCTGGAAGAGGGGCAACCGGGACAGAATCCGGCGCCCCGACCGGGACTAGAACCTGGTGTGCTGGCGCCGCAAGGCAGAGGATTAGCCTAGTGAGCCGCGGCGCCGGCCTGAAATGAAGTATTTTTTAAATTAGTGGAAATACTATTCTTTTCTTCATGAAAAGCAAAATAAAAGTGCTCATTAAACCCATATGCTTCACTAAATCAGTTTTCTGAATTTTTATGTAGCATAATATCCTATACTGAAAGAGATTAAGATTCAATTATAATTTAGGACACACAAAAATAAGCTAAGTATTTATATTTTTAGTACATATGGCAACTTTCCCATGACTATTTTCTTTTCCCTTAATGGCTTTTCTCAATAATGTAATTTTAAAATACTCTTGGTTTCATGTATAGAGATGAGCTCACTTCTTTATCAAAAGCTTTTGTAGGACATGGTTTTGGCTGAGCAAAACACTTCTTTATGTGATGGAAATATTTTTGGTAACTTTGATAAATGGCTGATTCTATGTACATTATACTGCAAATACTAGAGGTATGATTTACATTATAAAGTATAAGTGCTCCGTACTTGTTTATTAAGAAAAGTTATTGCATCATACCTCACAAAGCACAAATAAAATTGGAATTTGGCATAAACTGCTATGCTAACAGAATTTTAATTTCATTAATATCTGTATAAATACTTGTTGATAGGCTGTTTATGGCTTCTTCCTTAACCAATTCAATCTGTTGTTGGAAAGCTGACAGCACTAGCAAGAAACCAGTAACTCTCTAAGAGCCATTTATGTATGAGAAGCAACATCTCTATTCTTCAAAATATATTTAAATTATGTGTAATTAATCAATAAGGAAAAATGACTTCATGAATAAAGAAGAGGATTGTTGGTGTAAAAGTTTAAAAATGGAAATTTTGGGAATAGAGCCAAAGCTATATACCAGGCCAAAGACTAACTGCAGTACTAATCACTTTTACATATTTCACTATATTTTATGGCAGTAAGGATTAAAACAAAGCATTGGAATAAAAGATACTTGCGATGTTGTGACATTTAAATTAATTTTAAAAATTGGTATATCTATTTCTAGTTGGGTTGTGTAGTATATACAAAGTATATGAATGACCTTTATGAAAACAAAGAAAAATAATAGTGCGTTAATAAATTCTATATCTGTAATATCTGTATCTTGTAAGATACATTTTTGATAGTATGGAATATCTGGAGCTAAGTGAATTCCTTTGGAATAAAAAAATATCACTTCACAAAGTGCATGTAGTTGAGTATATTAGCCTATACCTGAAAGGAAGTAGGTATGCTATTGTTATTGTTCAATTGAGTTGTAAATATATTTGCTAATATCTTGTAGTGTAGTAACAAATGCAATATAAATATAGTCCTTTGGTTTCTGTCATGAGAGCCACATCACTAAAGCGAATCCTGGGATGATTAAGTCATATATTCAAGAATATGTAATGTGTCCCCATGTTTGCTGCTACCAAGGCTGGAACTACCATAAAGCGAGTGGGATAAGTTAGGTATTTGCCTTAGGCACAATTTAAGGGCATGACGAATAAAAAAAAAAAAACTTCAGTAATAACGATAATATTTACTGCAATTCTTTTAAATCAAAATGAATGCAAAAATTTTTAATGAATATGAATGTTTTTAAAGCCAGAATAAGCAACAATACTGTGCCAAGCCATCTTGGAGCCTGGGGCACAAAGAAAAATCAAAATCAGTAATTCTGATCCTCTCTCTGCATTGGTATTTATCCATTTATAAGTCATACCAAGAAAAATGTCAACAGGGTATTCTTTATAAGACTACTCAATAATCATGAGGTTTAAGATTATTTTATATTATTTCTTATGAATCTGGAACATTATTTCATTTTCTATTCAAAGAAGCTCTGAAACTGGAATCTATGGGAAATGAATTATAGAGTAAATTAATTCAGTCTATAAAAGTCAGGGCTATATTTTATATATCTTTGTATCTGCCTAGTGACTAACTTGCACATAGTAAATATTTTTATCATTGTGTAATGTTGGCAAATTATTTACCTCGACCCTGCCTCAATTTCTTCTCTTAAAATAAATGTGTTTACAGTACAACAGGAATACATATAGTTCCTAACATATAGTAGGAATTTAAAAACTACAGCTATGTTTTTATATTGTTGTTGAAGAAAATGAAACGAATTCATTATGTGTGACTTTTATGCCATCTCAGTTGCCACAGGCTAGCATTCTCTTCTCCTGGATACATTACCTAAGTATGAATCTGTAAATCCAGACCAACTTGAAGGTTATATGGGGTCACTGGTGGGAGGGGGAAGATTCCAGGTTAATCACAAAAATAGACAGAACAATTTTCTGGTGGTGAGTGCGGGGAACACTCTTTACCATTATTTAAACCTGTAACAGGTATTCTGAAAATGGCTTTTTTTTTTCATAATATAAAAGGATATTGGTATGTCTTTTACAAAGAAAAATCAATTTCCAAACGATAAGAAGGTTAGATGGTTCTAATTGATTTTAAGTTATTTCAAATAATTCTTAGCAATTGCTCAGTAATAACCATGAAGTAGGCTCCACTGACATAGTTCTCTCCTGTTTCACCATCTCAATTTAATTATCCTTGGAAAATATTCCTCTATCTAACCTAGACTCCCTCAGGGAGTGTTAATATGGTAGGTCATCCAAACCAGGGCCCACCCAAAATACTAATGGTAAGCTGGGTGATTTGAGTAGTCTTGGCTTTCAGAATAATATATCATGGTGTCCACATAACTATTATTTCCACCGTATTGTGTGTGTGTGTGCGTGTGTGTGTGTGTGTGTGTGTATGGTTTTAGAATTCAGGTCCTTGTCATTTCTAAAGTTTTCCACTCTTTGATAAAAAAAAATCTATAATTTTACTCTTCAGTAATAGTATTAATTGAGGCTCAATTAGGTGGTTTTACTAGCTTTATTGCAAGGGAGGTCAACAAGGACTACTGTACTAATACATTAATGTTAGAGATTTGAAGGAACCAATGAACTTTTTTTTTATATTTTTGTAATCATTAAAAATAGTTCTAAAACAGCAGTGCTTATAGTATATAAATCTACAATATGTTTCTCAATATTTCTATTATTGTCTACATGATGATTTTTATATTTTTCAAACTGAAATATGGATATGCTTCTGTGATAGCTAGGGATAACATTTTATGAATAATAAGCAATGAATAAAATATCTTTCACTATTTGAGTAATAACATATTAAGAACTAAAAACATGGCCCACATTTGTTACTTTCCATAGGTAACATTTCCATAGCATGTTGAAAGTTTGGTAACTTTCTTAGTGGTTACTTCTTGAATACAAAATTTGTGTATTTTAATTTTTATCTTTAGAAGGACAAAAGTTTTATTTTATATAGCCAAACCTTACTTGCGAATGAATCAGATCCTTCTTTCATGTAATTCGCTTTTAAATTAAAGACACAGGCCGGTGCCACGGCTCACTAGGCTAATCCTCTACCTTGCAGCGCCGGCACACCCGGTTCTAGCCCCGGTCGGGGCGCTGGATTCTGTCCCGGTTGCCCCTCTTCCAGGCCAGCTCTCCGCTCTGGCCAGGGAGTGCAGTGGAAGATGGCCCAAGTGCTTGGGCCCTGCACCCCATGGGAGACCAGGAGAAGTACCTGGCTCCTGCCATCGGATCAGCGCGGTGCGCCGGCCGCAGCAGCCATTGGAGGGTGAACCAACGGCAAATGAAGACCTTTCTCTCTGTCTCTCTCACTGTCCACTCTGCCTGTCAAAAAAAAAAAAAAAAGATGCAAAAAAAAATTAAAGACACAAAAATGCATTCCTGCTCTACTAATACACTGGAAAGAAGTTAATACAGGCATTATAATGCTATAAATAAAATATCATAAACATATTCCATGAGACCCCTGACACTTTCCAGAAATTAGAACACTGTCTACCCACCAGAAGTTCTGCTCAGAAACCTCTTACTTCCCTCAAAGGTAACCATACCCATGACTTTATTATTTTCTCTCTTTTTACAACATATGCATTTAAGCAATGTAGTGTAGTTTTGTTCATTTCTGAACTGTACATCTGCATAAATATGACAACTGTATAGGTGTCCTTTTTTCTTAATTTATTTGATATTGTTTGTGAGAATGTATCTGTCTTGCTGTATATAAATCTAGTCCACTATTTTTTACTTCTATATTGTATTTAAAAAAGTGAGTGTGTTAGAACTTCCATTGTGATGGACACATGACTTATAAGTTGTGGTTCTTGGTATGACAAATTCTCTCAGTTCACTTAACTTCATTGAATGTGTTTTATCCATCTGTGGATTTCGACTTTGCATCCAAAGTACAGATTCTACTTGTCAACTTTATAAAGAAACATCTTTTGGGATTCAATTGAGATTACATTTTTATCCATAAGTTAATTTGGCAGAAGTTAAACATTTTAATGTACTTAAAGCTTTTTTTTTAAAAAAAATCAATAAAGTTTTATGATCCCCCCATAAGGTCTTACACATTTTTTTGTTAGTAGAATCTTCGTATGTAATTTGAAAAATATTATTTCAAAAATCAATATGTGATTTAAAAATATTACAGGTTGCATTTTTAAGAATATTTATTTATTTATTTATTTTAAAAGCAGAGTGACAGTAAGAGAAGGAGAGACAGGAAGAGGAAAAGATCTTCCATCCTCTGTTTCACTCTCAAAATGCTCACAGCAGCAAAGGGTAGAACAGAAGGAAGCCAGGAGCAAGAACTCCACCCAGATCTCTGACACGGGTGGCAGGAGCCCAAGTACTTGGATCATCATTATCTGCCTCCCCGGCACAGTATCAGGAAGGTGGACTGAAAGTGGAGAAGGTGGTTCCCCAAACAGTTGTTTTGATATGTCATGTGGGTGTTCTAAGTGATAGCTTATACTTTTAAGCCACAATATCAGCCCTGCATTTTTTAAAAAAGTTGATAATGTCTAAAATTACAGTTGGGATCAGTTACCACATAATTTTCTAGAATTTTTTTCATTGTTTGCAGACTTTCAAATGTGCTGCCATAGTTATTCATAACAACCTCTTATTCCATTTCTTTTACATTTCTGATACTAGTTATTTGTGCTTTCTCATGTATTTTCATGACCCACATTGCCAAGAATACATCCAATTTTTTAGTCTTTCTAAACTAATTTTGATTATGATGGTTTTTACTTTCATTAACTATTGTTCTTATAATAGTGTTTTCATTATCTAATTTTAAAAATCATTTCTTCTAATGGACATTTCCATATTAATTTTCAGTCAATTAAAACTTTCTAGTTATCTTAGTATTATTCATTTCTAGTTCAATGGCATCATGTTGCACATTGCAATATGAAAACATATGGCAAAAATACTAACTGATAGAATAAAAAAGGGAGAGAACGATCCAACATGGGAAGCGAGATACACAGCAGACTCATAGAATGGCGGATGTCCTAAACAGCACTCTGGCCTCAGAATCAGCGCTTAAGGCATGTGGATCCAGCTGAAAAGCCCATGAGAGTATTTTAGGCATGGAAAGCTAAGACACTCTGTCAAAAAAAGAAAAAAAAAAGGACCTAAATGAAAGATCTCCGCGAGTGAGATTCCAGTGGAAAGAACAGGTCATCATAGAAGGAAGTACCTTTCTCTGAAGGGAGGAGAGAACTTCCACCTTGTCTAAATAAGATCTGAGTTGGCAAACTCAAAAGGCTTCCATAGCCTTGGCAACTCATGACAAGAGCCTAGGGTGATTACTGATGCCATAAACAAGAGTGTCAATTTGTTAAGTCAATAACAGGAGTCACTGTGCACTTACTCCTCATGTAGGATCTCTGTCCTTAATGTGCTGTACAGTGTGATTTAATGCTATAACTAGTACTCAAACAGTATTTTTCACTTTATGTTTCTATGTGGGTGCAAACTGTTGAAATCTTTACGTAATATATGCTAAACTGATCTTCTGTATATAAAGATAATTGAAAATGAATCTTGATGTGAATGGAAGGGGAGAGGGAATGGGAAAAGGGAGGGTTGTGGGTGGGAGGGAAGTTATGGGGGGAAGCCATTGTAATCAATATTCTGTACTTTGGAAATTTATATTAATCAAATAAAAGTTAAAAAAAAAATCTGGAAGCAGCTCATAAAAAAAAGAAAACATATTGCACAAGCCTGTAAAAAGTGTGCTTGAGGAAAATATGTATTCTCTACTTGTTGAATGTTTTGTATATATCCTTTTGGCAAATTTTGTTATTTTGGCCTTTTAAACATGCCCTTAATGATTTTTTTGAGTATTTGTTCTATAAGTTACTGAAACAAGAATGTTAAAATTCATCTCCCTTGGCCGGCACCGCAGCTCACTAGGCTAATTCTCCACCTAGTGGCGTCGGCACACTGGGTTCTAGTCCTGGTCAGGGCGCCGGATTCTGTCCCCGTTGCCCCTCTTCCAGGCCAGCTCTTTGCTGTGGCCAGGGAGTGCAGTGGAGGATGGCCCAAGTGCTTGGGCCCTGCACCCCATGGGAGACCAGGAGAAGCACCTGGCTCCTGCCTTCGGATCCAGCGCGGTGCACCGGCCGCAGCTCGCCAGCCGTGGCGGCCATTGGAGGGTGAACCAACGGCAAAGGAAGACTTTTCTCTCTCTCTCTCTCACTATCCACTCTGCCTGTCAAAAAAAAAATTCATCTCCCAATACAGTTGTGGAAATTTCTTCTCCACCTTGGTAAAATTTTAATTTTTGTCTGATATTATCTTTAAGGCTTTGATATACTAGTTTAATAAAATTTAATATTTCTCTAGTAAATTGAAATTTTTATAATTTTGATAGGATGCTCTTTATGTTTAGCCATCTTTTTCTCCCCTAAATTATATTTCATTTTATCTGAGAAAATCAGGTTTCTTTTGGAGATATATATATACATATATATGTATATACATATATTTCTTTTCAAATATATTGCTCTATCCTCTTCTTTTCAAACTCATTGTGTCTTTATGGTTTGTTTGTCTCTGGATGTTTTTTATATCTACAAATGATTGCTATGTGTTAATTAGATTACTGGATGATGTACATGTACCATCATATTGATACATGTGAGTTTATATATACCACCATATTTTGTGCTTTCTATTTGCAGTGCCTGTACTGTGTTCTTTTTCAATCATAATGGAATGAGTATTTATTTTCTTTCTATTGATTTTTCCCATGAATGTGTAAATAATACTTGCCACTATCCATTCAGTTTTTTCAATATTGTAACGTTAAAAACAACAATAATACATATTGAAATTCACACAATCTAAAGTTAACCTTTTTCCCTCCTCCTAGTGAATACAAGAATCATAGAGCATTTCGGCCCAATTTATCTCCATTTTGACTTACACATTAATATTTTGCTGTACCCTACTTATAACAATTTCACTGTATTGTATTCAGATAATTAACCATAAATTTTATTAAACTATTTTCTTTGGCTGGCGCCGCGGCTCACTAGTCTAATCCTCTGCCTGCGGTACTGGCACCCCCAGGTTCTAGTCCTGGCTAGGGCGCAGGATTCTGTCCCGGTTGCTCCTCTTCCAGTCTAGCTCTCTGCTGTGGCCCAGGAGTGCAGTGGAGGATGGCCCAGGTCCTTGGGCACTGCACCCGCATGGGAGACCAGGAGAAAACACCTGGCCTTGGCGGCCACTTGGGGGGTGAACCAACGGTAAAAGGAAAACCTTTCTCTCTGTCTCTCTCTAACTGTATAATTCTACCTTTCAAAAAAAATGTTTTTTTCCTTATGAAATTTTTTTATCTTCTTGAATTCTGGATCTTTCAATTTCCAAAGATTTAATCTGCTAAAATTTTCTTTTAAAGAAAAATAATATTCTAGGAGTAAATTAAGCTCTTGTTTATTTGAAAACATCTCCATTTTGTCCTTACTATGGAAAGATTTTCAGGACCTAGAATTCCAGTTTGACAGTAACTTTTTTCATTCATTCAATGTTCAAATCATTGACAATCTTTTACTCTCTTCTGGTGACTTTAAGACATCAGTTCTTGGTCTAATTGCAGCTTCTTTGAAGGTAATCTATCTCCTTTTTGCCTCATTATCCATTAAGGTTTTCTTTTTTTCTGTTGTATACACTTTTACTCTAATATATTTAGCTGTGGATTTTTTTCAATCACTGTAGCCATTATTGACATATTAGCTGTGGATTTCTTTTAAAATCTATTCTGGTTACGACTCACTCAGCTTCTTGGATTAATGGACTGAAGTACTTTATCCAGTTTCAAAATACATCAGCTCCTTAAAACTACTATATATACATTAATAAGCAGTAATTATACACCCATTGCTACTAAAAGCATCTTACTGGACCAATCAACCAAACAGATGAAAAAATTACAAAGTACAGATAAGCTTTGAAAACACTCCATAAAGGAGGTGGGCAATGTGGTGCTACCAGAGTACCAGTTCTGATCCAGCTCACTGCTGGATTAATACCCTTGGGAAGCAGCAGGTGATGGCTCAAGTACTTAAGTTCCTGCCACCACTTGGAAGACTTCGATAAAGTTCCTGACTCCTGGCTTCAGCCTGGCCCAGCACTGGCTGTGGTGGCCATTTAGGAAGTGAACCAGAGGATGGAAAATTCATATTCTCTCTCTCTCTCTCTGTCTCTCTCACTCACATACACAAGACCTTTCAAGTAAATAAGTAATTTTTTAAAAAGTCCACTAATTAAGAACAATTCTTTAAAGAGTTAAATAGCCTCATTACTGAGTGAATTAGTTGTCAAATTAAAGTTTGTCTATGTCAAGAAGTGTGAGGGTCTGAGATCTTATTTCACTTTTAGGAAGAAGTTGGCTGAGATAGATTTATAAAAGGGGGAGGAATATATAACACTATTACATCAGGGACAAAGTGCTTCATTCACAGCCCAGCAAGATGCATAGGAATCAGTAAATTTATGATGGTTCCCTTCATCTCTTGATTTCAACAAAGGTGAAGTCAAAGTACCAGGTGCACAGCATGCCGGGGAGGGTATGTCACAGCAGAGAAACCCTGAAGTTAAGGAACTCAGATCTTTTATAACTAGCTGTGCACAAGCCTGACCTTTGCAGCAGAGGGGAATATTACCTTTATTACACTGAAAAGCAAAACAAAATTTGACCTTTGCTTCAGAGGAGACATTGTTTCTATGCTTTATGATTATTCAGTATTATTCAGTATTCTCACTGAAAGACAGTGAGAAGCTAAAGTGCAATTGGTGCCAACCTTTCAGGACATTCTGAAATGTGAAAGATTTATGAAGAACTGCCATCCAATGCTCCCACTACAAGTATTTATTTACATGTGAATAAGTCTTATTTACATGAAAGGCAGAAGGAGAGAGAGAGAAAACAAGTACTCTCCCATCAGATGATCCACTCCTAAAACATAACTTATTCAGTTATTTGAAAAATAGAATGACAAGGAGGGAGGGAAGGGAAGATGGAAGGAGAATAGGAGAGAGAGAGAGAGAGAGAGAGAGAGAGAGAGAGAGAGAGAGAGAAATCTTCCAAGGACTAGTTCACTCCCTAAGTAGCTATAGCAGCGTAGGCCAAAACAAGGATCTCCATTCTGGTCTCCCACTTTGGTGGCAGGGGCCCACGCACTTGGGCCATCTTTCTCTGCCTTCCCAGGTGTGCATAGGAGGAAGCTGGATCAGAAGCACAGCAAAAGCTAGCATTCTGATACAGGATATGGGTTGCAAGCGGTAGCTTAACCCTCTGTGCCACATCCTCAGCCAACGTGTCATTTTAGCAAGGAAACACATGTAGCTCAAAATTCTTTCAGTTTTTCTGCAAGTTTCAGTTTTTCAGCAAGCATTCACAAGAAATATATCACAACTTTGTCACAAATATGCGAATTGTCACAACTTTATTCCACAAAGTGCATGAAAAAGCTATTTTTTAGAACGAATTTATCATAGGAAAAGTACACTCTGGAATATTGTTTTTTTTTACCAATTCATACATAACTTCCTTTCACTAGAATGTTTATTATATTTTGTCATTCTCATAATTTAACATCTGAATAGGTTTAGTAGAAATTTACAAATTCCTCTGAGACCAAATATGGAAAATTGTATTCCAAAATTCTTTCTTATTTTCCAAAAGTTATCCACAAGAGAAAAAGAAATTACATGACATTTATTATAGCTGGTATATTAAGAACATTTTAAAATGTCATTCATTTCCATACTCAGAAAAACATTAAGGGCAGTTTCATGGGAAAATACGGTCTCTTGGTGAAGTGGAAACATGGTGGGCTTTGGAGTCAAACAGATGCAGGTTCCAATTCTGGTTACCCTAATATAAGCTCAAAATCTCAGTTTCATTACCCCCAAAGCAAGGATAATTATACTTCTCTCTGAGGGATGTTGAGAAGATACAATGAGATCTATAAACTCCCTAGACAGGATTCTGGCTGTTCAACAAAGAGTATCCTATGTTCTTTTTCTCTTGTGGCAGCTGCCTCAATATGTTAAGAATAAATCTAAGACATCAATTACTTAGAGTCATATATTTACCATAACGTTTTATCATACTGTTGAACTATTAGCTTGAGGGTAGGAAATTTGATTTTTTTTTACTATAGTTACACAGAGTTAAACCTACAAATGAAAATATGTTACTATTCATAATAAGAGAACATGCAACCATTTTTTTTCAAATGAGAAAAATGAAATTCAGTAAAATGAAGTGATTGATCCAAGATACAACAGCTAGCCAGTGGAAAATCAGGAACCTTCTTCTAAACCTTGTACTAGGGTCCTTCTCATGATAATGTCAATAGTAAGTCAACTGGTGAGTTCAGGGTTGTTTTAGACTAGGACTGAGAGCTCTCCATGTCAATATGTCAAGAACACTTGCTAGTATATATTCTTGAGTTATAAGGTCAGAGAAAAAAAGGATTTCTCCAGAACAATGTTGTCTCTTCAGGTAATATGAGTCCTGAGAAAATATCAAGTTTATAACATTAGGTAAAAATGCAATATAAGTATGTGGTGCTTTTATAATTGTAAATATAATTGCATAGATTATATATGGTAATTATAGATCTGGTCCTATGTATATTCAATTTTAATTTCTTTAACTTATCTACTAAGTTTGCCATCAGTTGCAAACTTCATTTCTAGAATCATTGTTCAGTTTTTTCAGTTTCCTAATTATGTTAGTCTTTTATTGTCCCCCCCCCCCCACCCTTTTTTTATTTGACAGGTAGAGTTACAGACAGTGTGAGAGAGAGAGAGAGAGAAAGGTCTTCCTTCCGTTGGTTCACTCCCCAAATGGCTGCTACAGCCAGAGCTGCTCCGCTCTGAAGCCAGGAGCCATGTGCTTCTTCCTGGTCGCCCATGTGCGTGCAGGGGCCCAAGCACTTGGGCCATCCTGCATTGCTTTCCTAGGCCACAGCAGAGAGCTGGACTGGAAGAGGAGCAACCGGGATTAGAACCAGCACCCATATGGGATGCTGGCGCCACAGGCGGAGGATTAACCAAGTAAGCCACAGTGCCGGCCCCTCCATTTTGTTTTAAAATATACTTCTATGTATTTAATCACTCTAGAATACTTATTTTATATTTTGTGTCTGATGGGTCCATTATTGTCAGGATTCAATTGACTGATTTTTTTGTAAAGATTTATTTTATTTATTTTGAAGACAGAGTTACAGAGAGAGATAGGGAAAGATAGAGAGAGAGAGAGAGAGATCTTCCATTTGCTGGTTTACTTCCCAAATGGTTGCAACAGCCCAGACCTGGCCAGGCCAAAACCAGGAGTCAGGCACTTCATCCAGGCCTCCCATGTGAGCACAGAGGCCCAGACACTTGGGCCATCTTCCACTGCTTTCACTCAGGTGCATTAGCAGGGAGCTGGATCAGAAGTGGAGCAGCCAGGTCCTGAACTGGTGTCCAAATGGAATGGTGGCATTACAGGCAGCAGCTTAACACATTATTCCACAACACCAGCCCCAAGGCTGATTTTATAGTTTGGTTTTCTTTGGCTTTCACTTTGTGGCTTGTTTCCTGAAAGTTTTTAGTGATTTTGTTATTGTTTTAATGAAGAAATATTCTTTAAATTTGTACATGAATATTTCAAAAAATTCATTTGCAAAATATTTCAAAATCTATCCATAGTTTTTTAACTGCTTGCATGTTTCATGAATTTTTAAAAGACCCTCAAATTAATGAGAATTTTTTAGAAGTATGAAAATCTTTTTAACTGCTTCCTTCTTATCTTGAATAGATAACTCTTAGGAAATCTCTCATTGTGTCTACAGAGTAGTTCCTCCACTTATCTGCCATTTAACTCTCTGCAGTTTCAGTTACGTGGCCAACAGTGGTCTGAAAACATTATATGGAAAATTCCAGAAATAAACTTTTCATAAGTTTTAAATTGTATGTGGTTCTGAGTAGCATGATGAAATTTCACATTATCCTGCTACAGCCTTCCCAGGATGTCAGTCACCTCGTTGTCCAGCATTTCCACGCTGTGTATGCTACCCTCCTATTAGTCAGTAGCCATCTAGGTTACTGGATCGAATACTGTGTTATCACAATTTTTGTGTTCTAATATTCCTTATTTTATTTAGCAATGGCCCCAAAGGATAAGAGTAGTGATGCTGGAAGGTTGGATATTTTAAAAAGAAGCAGTAAAGTGATTAATTTGTGATGCCTGTTGTGAAGAAGTGTCAGTTCTTGACATAAGAAGAAGAAAAATTGGGTCCGTTGTGGAGTAGCAGATAAAGAATGCTTCCAGCAATTCCGGCATCCCATATGGGGGCCTATTCAAGGCCTAGCTGCTTCACTTCTGAACCAGGTCCCCGCTTTGCACCTGGGAAAGCAGTGGAAGATGGCCCAAGTGTTTGGGTCCTTGCACCCACATGGGAGACCTGGAAGAAGCTCCTGACTCCTGGCTTCAGCCTGACCCAGCCCTGGCCATTGTGGCCATTTGTGAAATGAACCAGTAGTTGGAAAAGCTCTCTCTATTTCTGTCTCTTCCTCTCTCTCTAAAACTCTTTCAAATTTATAAATAAATATGACTTTAAAAAAGAAGAAAAAAAAGTGTGCTGAATTTGGTAAGATCTACAATAAGTTACTATTGTTAATCTGTTTCTGTTATTGATTTATAAATTAAACTTTATCATCGGTATGTATAAATAGGAAAGAAATTTGTATCTGGTTGGTCACTATCCACAATTACAGGCAACTACTCAAGTTTTTGTAATGTATCCCCATGGTTAAGGATATATTTGTGTTGTCATTTCTGAGTTCTGAGGAATTTTGTAACTTTGTTCTCACATTTCCATTTATTCCTTTCTTGAGAATGATGTTCCCTATTTTCAAGACCTACGATAAAGCTGTATTAATTAAGACAGTATGTTAATTAGTTGGATTTAATAATTTCATTTGTATACACATACATTTCAAAACATTGTATTGTAAATGGTTAATATGAGTACATATAATTTTATAATGATTAAAAAACATGAGAGAAAAATGAGGGAAAGAGACCACTACACAAAGGAATATACATTTAATATACATGGAGGCATCATTTCAGATAAGCAGTCTCTAAAAAAGACAATGCGCTATTGCTGAAAGACTAGACAAATAGATCAATGTGAAAGAACAGACATACCTGAAACAGATCCATGGAAACACAGTCAACTGATCTTTGCCAAGGTAGCAAAGGCAATGAGGTAGAGAAAAGGTATGGTTTTCAACAAATGGTGTGAGAACAACTGGACATTCACCAGAGGGGGGGGGGGAGAAGAGAGAGAGAGAGAGAGAGAGAGAAACTAACTAGACACAGACCTCATACCCTTCCCCCCAAAATAACTCAAAATGAACCATAGATGTAAATGTAAGATTCAAGGCTACAAAATTCCTAGGAGGGAAACATAGGAAATCTAGGTGACTTTGGTTTTGGTGATGATATTTTAGGTTTTTAAGATCAAAGGCATGATCCATGAAAGAAATAATTGATAGTTTGGACTTCATTGAAGGCAAAAACTTTTGCAGTGTGAGATACATGGTCAAGAAATGAGACGATTAGCCACAGACTGGGAGACAGTACATACAACAGACATAGCTAATGAAGCACTGCTACTCAAAATAAAGAACTCTTAAAACTCAACAACAAGAAAAGAAACAACTTGATTTAAAAGTGGGCAAAACCTGAATAGTCACTACAACAAAGATGTATTGCTAACAAAAAGCGAATGAATGAAAATTTGCTCAATATACAATGTCATGAAGGTACTGCCAAATAAACAGTCATACAATAACACTACACACCTATAAGAAAGGCAGATATATGAAGCAGAGAAAATGCCAAATGTTGATGCAGATGTGAAATCACAAGACCCTCAGCCACTGCTGAAGAGAATATATATAAAATAGTAGAGCCAATTTAAAGAGAAGCTTGGCAGTTTCTTACAAATCTAGGCATATTACTACCATACAATCCAACCACCACAACTCTACATTTTTACCCAAATGAGCTGAAAACATATGTACACACAAACAAAATCTTGGATGTTTGGAGCAGCTTTATTCCTAATTGCCAAAACATGGAAACAACCAAGATGCCCATTAGTAGAGGGGTGCATAAATAAATTGAGGTACAGTATCCATACAATGATATACCATTTATTACTAAAAAGAAGTATACTATCAAGCCTCAAACAGACAAGGGAAAAAACTTACATGTATATTAACAAATAACAGAAGTCAATCTGAAAATGTAATATATTGAATAATTCCAACTTTATGACATTCTAGAAAAGGCAAGGTTATGGACACAATAAAAAGATGACTGGTTGGCAAGGACTGGGGAAGGAAATGATGAACAGGCAAGATCACAGATTCGGGGACAGTGAAATTATTCTGCTACATATTATAAAGGTGGGCATATGTCATTAAACAGTTGTCAAAACTCAGGATGTATAAAACAGTGAACTCCAATGTTAGTTATGGATACTGGGTGACAACAATGTATCAATCTGGGGTCTACAATTGTGGTAACAGATGTTTATAACTAGGGAGCCCATGCACATGTGGGATCTATGGGAACTTTTTGCACTATCTGCTCAGTTTTGATGAGAACACAAATTAATTTGAAAAACAGAGTCTCAATATCCTATGGGACAATACATTAGAAATTTTAGTGAGGGAGAATGTATGTTATGAGGGAATATTTGGAGGTAGAGCTAAGAAAATTCTAGTAGCAATAGCAGTTGCAGTTATCTACTGAGGACTTGCCTATGTACTTATAATACACTATCTCACAAGAATTCTTTTTTTTTTTAATTTTTTTTGATAGAGTGGACAGTGAAAGAGTGAAAGAGAGAGAGAGAGAGAGACAGAGAGAAAGGTCTTCCTTTGCCATTGGTTCACCCTCCAATGGCCGCCGCGGCCGGCGTGCTGCGACCTGCACACCGCGCTGACACAAAGGCAGGAGCCAGGTGCTTCTCCTGGTCTCCCATGGGGTGCAGGGCCCAAGCACTTGGGCCATCCTCCACTGCACTCCCTGGCCACAGCAGAGAGCTGGCCTGGAAGAGGGGCAACCAGGACAGAATCCGGCACCCCGACCAGGACTAGAACCTGGTGTGCCGGCGCCGCTAGGTGGAGGATTAGCCTGTTGAGGTGCGGCGCCGGCCTCTATCTCACAAGAATTCTGAGAGGTACATATTACTCCTGCCATTTTAAAGATTAACAGATAAGATTGCTTTAGTACAGAGAAGTTGCTCATAATATCACATAGTAAGTGTTAGGACTATGGATTTAAAAGTTGTATGAAGTTCCTTTCAGAATATTACCTTTATATATATTCACAATGTTAAGATATACAAATACATAATGTATTCATATATAAAATATATATAAAATATATTCACAATTCATAATATATTCACAATTTTTTCATCTTTCTACCAGAAAAAGTCTAGAACTAGCTTTATATGTAGGGCTTACATATCAATAATTACTTGTAAACATTATATTCAAAGTTCATTTTAAATTATTCATGAATATATTCATATTTATTCATATTCCTACTTTTTAACTTCCAGTGGCAGAGCAATACTGACAGTACATATTTTTATGCTTAATTCCTTGATGTCATAACCCATACAAGTTTGTTATTTTGCTCTTAAAAATTTCTCAATTCCTTCCTTTTTCTCTTTATTCACCTTCTATTTTTCCCAACTTTACCTCTATTGCCTTTTCGCCATTTTATATCTTACCCAATATTCATGTTGTGAACATCTCCGAGAATTTGAGAAACTTTACAGCCTATAGAAGTGCTTCTTGGAGGGGCTATTCCATTAGTAGTGTAATGTCAGAGCTGTTCACAAAGTGTTGATATTTAATGTGTTCCTAGAAATTGAATCTAGCCACTTGCACTTTTTCTTAGCTTCACTTGGAGGTCCCAAACAAATAATCCTTAAGTCTGAGTGATTTTACAAACAGGAAGCATACTTTGACATTCCTTGGTGGAGGTAAGATCTTCTAATTGGCTATCAATTTATTTCTGTCTGGATTTATGCTTTTCTTAACTTGATATTTCAAAATCACAAGTTCTGTGCCTATATTTACTTGGGTTTGAGTTTCTCCATGTTGTTAAGTCTCTGTTACTGAAACATCAGTTCAGAATGAGCTCTGCAGGAATCGATAGGCAATGTTTCCTTGCTGAGCTTAATTTTGTTATCATATAGGACTTGGAAATCAAAGCAATTCATTTGAATGAAGGTCAAATCATATTAAAGTGTTTATGTGTAAATGAGATTACAGTAAAAAAATAAGCTTTATGACATAGTCACTGACCACTAAGAAAGGGCAGTGGCATTGAACTGGAGTAGAATTCTTCAGGGCCCCTGCTGCACAGGATATGAATCCTTTAGTTTGCTCAATATCACAACCTTGGGAGAGAGTTCCAGAAGAGAGTACTAAACCTGTACTGTGTATAATTATTCTGCAATTCTAGAGGACTATATTATTCTGATCTATAATTTTTATCTTGATCTTGGTGGAAAATCACAATTAAATGTTTTCACATTTTTTGTCAACCACCTGGCTGACAGCAAATATAAGCTACTATCTATGCTTTCTGATTTTAGAAATGTTAGAATTTAAGATAAATCCATATCTTCTAATCAACAAAATATAAAATAATTAATACTTTTATTGAGTCACTGAACTCTGTAATATTAAATGTAATTATCCATAACAGTCAACCCTGGGTCATTAAGTTAGTTTAATCAGAACAAGAATTATGCTACACGATTTTGATTGTTAACTATAATATAGTTCTGTTGCATTTTGCATGAATTGCTTGATTGACTTTTTTAACTTAGTGTCTGCTATGTGCCAGGTATTAATCTAACAGTGAACCAACAGAGGGTTGAACTTCAGGCAGCAGAGAGAATAGGGCATTTTAGTTACAGCTATTACATGTATGCTTGTGCATGTGATAATCATCAAGCACAGGTAGGTTGGTCCTGGATGGAATAAGAGTATATAAGGAGAGAATTAATCTTTAGTAAGGTCTAATCAGATATACTCGTTTTAAATTGTGCTCTGTGAAGCCCTAGGAGGCTTTGCAAATGCATCTCAGTGGCTGCTATGGGAAGTAGCCAAGAGATCAGACCCACTTCCTAAACCAGAGCAGATGTACTCTTCTTAGCCGTTTTACACACTATATTGAATTTTGGGTAATATTTCATTTGAAGAAAGAAGTTTTCTGCTAAAATATAAAGTTTGAAAACCCTTGATCTGGAGGACAAAGCACTAAATTTTAGCATGAAAATGTTTAAATGTTTAAATTAAATTTCCAACTCTACTGCCCATTTATAATTTAACTTCAAATAACCAAACCATGTCTAAACACATGACTGACAAACAAATGATTCCAAATGATCCTGATCCTAGTTTTTAGTTAAACTGTAAAGAAAGCTATGTAAATTGTTCTGTTCAGGCTGCTGTGTGCATGGAAAAGACCTCATCCCATGCTGTGATTATAAGAATTCAGGATTATCCTGTACCATTGATGTGCAGGTTATCCATGTTTTCTCCTTCTTTGAGAGGCATATAAAAATATGCTTAACAACAATTTAAAATATGTACTGGCAGTTGTGATATGCTATTTACATTGCATTAATTTTCATTTAATTCTTATAAAAACTGAGTGATGCTTTGTAATTTTAAAGTGAGAAAATAGGGTTTCTAAGAGTTTAGTAGTTTTCCCATGCTGACAATGGTGAAATTGCAATTTAAAGCAAGTTTTAAACACTTTTTTTCTACCCTTCATCCTCATTTAAAAATGCCACACCATCTTTCTACATCAACTCTCTATATCCCAGATAGGATAGGATTAAGTAGTTGGGGGATGGGAAACAGTGTGTACTTCTGTGAGGTAGGCAAAGAAATTGTTACATGCAAAATTTTTGAATGTAGTAAAGCAAAAAAAAAAAAAAAAAAAGAAAAAACTGCTTGAAAATAAATGAGCATTTGTTTTAATAAACATTTAATTGCAAGAATTTCTTTTTATGGTATTTTTGCATTTTTCACAAGTTCTGAGATGCTATTAAAGTACACAGGGACATGCATGTATACAAAATGATATACTTTTATATGATGGTGATGGTCAGATAGACAGCACATGTAACTCAAACTAAGGGGGCAGATAAATCAAATCTATGCAGGCAGACCAACCTTCCTGGCTAAGAACCAGGAGTTACGCTTGTTACTCAGAACTCTCAAGGGTACCACGCAATCAGAGGTCACAATCGAGGCAACAGAAGCAATGTCACCATATTAGAGAATGGGCCAATTCAGGTCTGTCCCTGACAGTCACTGAGGTCAAGTCTTGCCACAAATAATTGTATTAAACAGGAATATTCCCTGCACACTTTTAGAACTGTCATCTGAACAAACAAGCCGAGGTCATCTGTAGGTTAAATCTGAGTTTTTTTCTTGGTATTTAGAGTTTACTTTCTAGTCTTGATCCTCAGTTTTTAATCTTAGAACTGTAACTCTCTTTTGATCAATAGGTAATTAATACTTTTTTTTGTCTAATCTAAATTACAACAGCAATCACAAAAGAAATATCACTTACATGTATGTATTTGTCCCTTACTTTCATTGCTATATTTGCTGTCAAATATTATTTTAAATTTCTGACTGTAATGACAATATTCAAATTTAAACTTCATGATCTCAATGTATAAAGTGTGCTCTACTTAAACTTACAAGAAAAAACTTGGTTAAATTAAATAATTTCAAGTTTTATTGATTGCCATTTATGTACCATTGCATGTACCTTATATATATATAAACTGAATTGGGAAAAGTAATTTTTGAAGACAAAATTTGTAAATAGAAATTAATATGTAGAAAAGATATATTAATAAATAACTGAAATCTTCATTTATAGCAAATAGAAAGAACAAAATATATGTGGAATAGAGTTGTATTCATGTATAAACAAACTACAAGATGCACAATATTAATTTACATTTTCCTCACAAAATTGTAATTATGAATCATTATTTCCACTTTTCCAATAACCTCAGATGGCACTTGAAAACTAATTTCCTTACAAATTTTATCCCATATTGCTAATTAAATGCTAAATGTTTACAACATCTCAATTTACATTATAATTTTGACTACAGCAGCAATATAAATATATAAGCCTCAAGATCATTAAGTATAAGTTTTATTTCTATACATATTTTTCACAAATTGTACCTAAAAGAACTTTCTGGGGGTTCATGTTTAGATAGACTCCTGGTAATAAGAAAATTAAGAGGCTGATGCTTGGCTTTATTTTATACTAATTATATATATTTCACTTTTGAAAGTCTTTAAATTTTATATTTAAATTGCATACATCTACACACACTCACACAATCCCATGACACAGTTCCAAATGAAACATACAATAAGCCAAGTTAAAAAACCATAAGATGGAAACTGGCAATAGTCCAACCTTCAACGAAGAGGAGTGCAATTCTATAGTTTCATGACTGTATAATTAGCATATTATCAATAAAAAAGCATGGTGGCTATGAGCAAATGGCACATTACATTCTAAAACAATATTGAAGGTAATATTTTCAAACTGTTTCATCAGTGCTATCGTTTTTAGCTAGTTATTGTATAGTCCTTTTTACAATACGTGAGACCCAAAATGAGGATTTATTTTGTTTGATAAATTACATGATCCTTATGGAAAGTGTAAATCTCAGCTTAATTTAAACAACTTGGGATAAGTGTCAATTTCAGAGACTTTCTTTATGTTCACTTTTTAAAAATCATATCTTTTAGTTTAATTTTAATATATTTTTAATTTATAACTTCATTAACTGTACAAGGAGAAAAAGTATCAAATGTGTGTTAAACATTAAAATTGTTATTTTAAGGAAACACTTCTTGACCTCATTAAAGTAATTAACATTTCATAACATTATATTTCACATCCAAGTTATGGAAAAGCAAAAACATTATTAAAACAAACTACAGTCAATTACATTTTCAGATCAGCAAAATGCACATGTAAGTGTCTTCCTTGCCCTAATCCAATTGCCAAAGGCATTTTAACAGCTCAAATAAGTGGTTAGAAACATTCCTGTAATACTGTCTGATATGTAAAGGGGATTTTTGTTGTCGCTGTTGTTCTCTTATGACTGTAGTTACAAATATTGATACAGGCAAAAGATTATACTCATATACCCACATATATACACACATAAACACATACATATACAACACATATATAATTCAGTATACATTTTATTTTACTTGTTTGCAAATTACTCTGATGAGTTATTCAAATAGCAATATGATCACTTGTGATTTATTTACTTAAATTTTTTTGTAATCTGAAATATCTTAAAGGAATGAAAAAAGAGGAACTGTGTTACAAGCTAATCTTTTAGAGAGACTTAGTAATTTATTACCCTAGTGGACTACGAAAACAATAATTTCATAATTTTCAATAAGAATAAATATTTTACTCATTTTATTTTTGATTTTTTATTCTTTTTATATTTAAGATAAATTATTCCAATAGAAAAGAAAAATTTTTAGCCAAACTGTCATCTATTTCTTTAATTCTATGGCATTTGACTTGTTTCTAAAATTATCTGAGTTTCACACTCTAAGACCTGGGTCACAACCTTATTTAGGGACAGGAAATAGTTATCAGGTCACTGAGTGGTCAAATGAAAAAGGATTTGAAATGCTTCAGCACTTAGGTCTCTATTCATTGAAATGATTGACTTCTACGTTGTTGAAAGGTTGAAATTTCTTGACTAGCACTGGTATGTCTATAAGATCACAGTAATTTTAAGAAAAATCTACAGTAGAGAGTATAAAATGATAGACTATAAGAGTTTAAGAAAGCAGCCTTAAATGTCTACAAAAAAGAATGGTCTTTACATTATATACAGATATTTTAATCATCAATTCATCTATGTTCAAATCTGTGGAAGCTGGGATCTTAAAATTAGGTGTAGGAGTAAAGGAAATTAAAAACCATTTCTTTATGCTATTTTTCTCCTAACACAGATTTAAAACATGCCATGGCAATTTAGAAGGACATTTTACTCTCACACAGGAAAAAATCATATAATTATTCCTCTACTAATGATGACTACTCCAAGCCCATGATGGATTTTTCCCATTTTTGTGTCTACCTGATGTTATTTCAAATGAATACCATCTATCTCTGATGATATAACTAGGGAAGCTAGAGGGAAGTTGAGGCAAAAAGAATAAATATTTGAGTTGAGTTACTTAGTGTTAGATTACTTTCCCTGTAGTTCATGATCAATAATTATTGATAGTGAATAACATTTTACCCAGACTCCAACATGTGTTGTGTCAAGGATTTTAGAAAACGAATAGCTCATGGCAGGAAAAAAATAATCTTCATCAATGTATGAATAATGATAGAAGATAAATGACCCAAATTATTGCTTGAATAACTAACTTTCCAATGCTTAGAAGCTTAAGAACAGGACATTATGAAAACTGCACCAAACGAAGCTCTGACATTTTCCAGTACTTTTATGTATGATCACTAAAATTTAAGAAATTGATGTTTTATTCCACGAATGTGGTTGGAGGCAAACCTATTACTGACGGACAGAAGGTTGCAAAATTAGGCACAGCTTTTATTTTTAAGTTTTATTTTTTAATAAGAAACTGGGCCATTAAAACTATGTAACCAAAGCTGGAGTGTGTGCACTGGAAGGCCCCTGCAGTCTTTTACAACTTTTCAGAGGCCGCGGTGGTGAACTGGGTTTGCACTCTGCCAGCAGAGCAGCTCTGACCCATGGAGAGCACTCTTTCAGATCAACACTGCCTCAGGCCTTTCTGCTTTCTCCAAGAAGTCTTACATTTCAGGCATCAAGTTGAATTTCTTCTGGAGATGATTAACCCAAACCCATGACAGATTTTTTCCAAGATATCCAACCCCTTATGTTTATTTTATCCTGGCTCTTTTTTGGATGTACTGGACACAAGTAACTTACTCATTTTACATGTTAAAGGGCTGGTGGAGAGCCATTAATTCTCTTAAAAATGAGAAAATATTTCAATGTGCAGGGCTCTATTGTGTGACTCCCATTAGCTACAGGATTTAGAATTTTAAGGAAGATGTTTCCCCTCTGCTACAGAATTTTTTAAAGCGTTTCATCACATCTCCAGATAGGGATCTTATACTTTTGGGGAAATGCATTCTCGTGGTGTATTAAAAAACACCATGTTAGAAGGATCAGTTACTGTTTCCATAAGCCCAGTTTGTAGGGGGTTTTAACTAACCTAAACCTTGGCACACACAATTATGGTTAATAGTCTAATAAAAATATATAAAAGGTCTATTCTTCTTCTATTATACCAAGCCTTGCCATTGTTTCTATTTCTTCAACATTTACTTTCTTCTTAGCATGGGTTAGAGGAATTCTGGGGAAATACTTAGGTGTTTTTATTTCCTTCTCTACTAAAATATTCTAAATTTACAGATTATTAAGTAACTTTTCTTGTACGTCATGACATTTTTTCTTCTTTGAATAAACTTAATGTAAAAAGGTAAGATTTTTAATAGATTTTTTTGAAGAACATATTCTAATTCCTTAGGACCTACGTTCCAATAATAATGGGATTTATATTTTAGATACTGAACTTATTTTAAATATTTTAAACATTAAAATACTTCAAATCTATCCATTACTAATATTGACACAAATAATACAAGAACTAATAATATATTTCCACATTCAGTTTTCTAATATTAACAGAAATGCATCAAAGCAAAACACATGAAAATAAATGTAAATGATATTTTAAAGCAAAGTGTTCATTTCAGTACAGAATCAACAAGGCAAAGAAGCTTAAAAAAAGATGTATAGTCCAGTTTAACACTATATTCTAAGAATAACAGCTCATTTCACTGCATGGAAGTAGGTACATAGGTAGTTGGGCAGATACATGACACTAGAAATGAGTACAAGTGAGGCTGCAGAGCAGCCTAAGCTCATGTACATATTACCATGAATAAAAATGCGTCCATTTGAACATAACTGTGCCATTTATTAATAATTGGAGATTCTGAGCAACTTTCAACTTTGAGTTTAGAATTGAGTGATGATAACATATTGACTCTATGGTAAACATATTTTTTAATTTCTTAAAACTGTGGGTGTTACTTATAATAGTAAGTCGACTAATTATCAAAGTGTTTTTTTCTATAAATAGGGAATCTCATACACAATTTAAGGTCACTGATATAAAGAACCATAAGATATATTTTAGAAAACTCCAAAGAGGTAATTTTGCTTTCCTGTAGCATTGATAAACACTTCAAGATTTCTAAAACCTTATGTCATAGAATAGAATCACAGAATTATACAAAAGCAATTCACTACTTCAGTTCAGCAATGCTAGAAGTGTTATCATTCCCTGTTCTTCTTGATCAAGTTGCAGTATAGAATCTATAAAACATTTATCAATATCTAAATCAAAATATTTTATCTCTAAGTTGAGGAGAAAAACTAAGTTAATTTTTATAATTAGATTTATTACTGGAATGTTTAGAAGTATCAGTTTCTTCTTAAATTCATGCTTCAATGTGCAACCTAAGTTCAAGACCTCATACAGGGGTGCAGGAAAGAAATGAGAAAGGATAGCATCTATGTTGGAGGTGGTAGGTTAATGCTAGAAGTGTGACTGATTGATTGATTGACATCACCTTGAGAAAACTGGATTAAATTTGCTTATCAAATTTGTCCAGCTAAAATTTAAAGGATAATGGATCATTAGCCAGAATCTGCATCTTGACTATTCATTCAGCTACGTATATTAACCATTACCTGGAAATCCATTTCTACTGAAAAAATGATTGACTGGTAATAAATTTCCTACAATACACATTCACTCCCCAGCCATTATCCCACACATACGTACCACCTTTTAGAATATGGTATTTCTAAATGTTCAGTTACTATAAACAAATTTTAAGTTTTGGCAAATTTCATTGCAAATGGCTTCTGTTCCTGAAAGTATTGAACTTAATCTACAACAGGTATTGTTTCAAGCATTATATAATTACTGATTCATTTATCCAACTCTGTGAGTTATGGATTATTTTATCTCACTATGCTAACTTTATGAATGAGGAGACAGAAATGTTAAGGATGTGAATAAAGTTAGATCCCTAACAAGGGGGCAGAGTTGGGATTTAAATGCGCATATTCTTGTTCCATAGCCCATTTTCTTAAGCTTTAGGTTGAGGTTTCATATTTTAAATTAAAATAGGATGAAAAATATTGTGGAAAGGAACAAAATTTTTGGAAAACATGAGCTCACACAGTTTCAATAAACTACCATAAAATCTGCATTGAAAATATATAAATCATTTAGTTTTTGCAGAAACATAAAAATATATACCGACTATACTATATCCCCCATCTCTATTCTTTCAGAAAATGTTTGAAAAACTATGAAATCCTAAAATAAAGAGACAGTTATTGTGATGATTAAGTTTTTCAAGATCTACACCCTCACAGCTGGTTGTGCTTCAGTAGGAAATGATTAAATGAATTCCAAAGTTTGCTGAAGAGATTGTAGGGGTGGCTGAGACAGTGGGACTTACAAGCTTGCATGTGAACACTGAATGAGTTGTAAGTTTAAGTTGGGAATAGGCCAATATTTGACTTTGAGTAATAGCAATTGGCAGGAAGAGTGTTTCTGAGAATCCAAAGACTTATTTTTGTCAGAAATGTTTATTAATTCAACAAATACTTATTGAGTGCCTAGAATATATGAATCTAGTACACTTGCAAGGTTATGAGATTGGAAAGAAACAGAAGTATGACTAGGATTTGATCTCTGACCTTGAAAAGATTAAGAGTCAGGAGAGGAAATAAATGAAAACATGTAGGCACAGGACAATGTTACAGCGACATGGACAAAGGCTTATGGGAAGCTTGGTGGTATTAGGAATGATTTACAGGTGAAATGACATTATTTGAGTCATAAAGGATAAGTGGAAGTTTGAAACTAGAAAGATGAGGAAGGGCATTTCAAATAAAGGAAACAGAATAAAGGTGTAAGGAGCAGGATATATACTGGAAAGAAAAAATAGTTAATTATATTGGGGGATATAGTGAATAAGTCCAATATATGCAGTTAGGCTACATTTCAGGGGTTTGGGAAGAATGCTACAAGGCAATGCTTGAAAAGCAGGATGTGAACAGTAAGTGAAGAGCATTCTATACTGAAGAATTTATAATTTGCACAATAGTAATCAGAAAGGCATTACATTATTTTCGACAGTCATACGCTATGCAGAAATAGGGTTTAGAAAGGCATTGTTGAGGTCCCAAGATGGTGGTATAGCAACATGATGGTCCAAGTAACACAGGGCAAAATAGATAGTTAAAAAGGTGCAAAGAATCATGCCTAAGGTAGGGCTCTGGGAAATTTTGATGGGAAGCCCAGGAGAGCAACATACTGGTCAGGTCCACGCCAAAAGAGTATGTAAAAAAGGAAAGCGCCAGAGGCCCAGACTGGGGAGGTTGGCACTAGCCCCCACCAGACCAGGTGAGACAGGAATCGTGGTCCATAGAGCTGCAAATAGCAGCAGGAGTGAGAGCTTGGTGAATGGCTTTTGAGGTTCCACATGGGAAAAAAGAGAAGGTATAGAAAAATAAACAGAGAGGTTGGTCATACCCCTGCCCAACTCCCTCTCTCCCCTCTCTCCACAAGGGTCTGCAGCTGGTTGGGAGAAGCTGTTTTGTTTGTTTACCTTTTTAAATGTAAGCAGGGCATTGCTGCCTTTCCTCCCGTGCACACGTCCATCAACTGTGGGGCCACCTCACCACACCCCCAACCCAGGAACGAGGACCACAACATTTTAGAATTTCTTTCCCACCACACAAGCTGTACAACAAGGAGAAGTCCTGAATATCAAAAATTCGAGCTCACTCCATCCACCATTGAGAAGCATGCCAGGTTACAGCAGGTGGGGCTCCGTGCTTCCATTTACAATGCACAGACACATAGCAGCTTATAACAGAAGGAAACCTCACCACAAGAAAATCTCCACAGATTAGAGGTGCAGTTCATTAAGCAGGGTGATATAAACTTGAACACAACAGAGACTACAGTGGGGCGTCCTGCAACTGGAAGGAAAAGGGCGGGTCATACCAACAGAAGTGAACAACCTCCTCTAACCAAAAAACCAGAGGAAAGCTAAAAAGCCCCATGGGGGCCTTGCATTGGATACTCCCTCCACCCTGGAATGGTGAGCAGAGCACCCAGGCCACCACTGTGTTTGTGGAAAAGAATTAAAAGGTAACAGGCTTCTTGGTATATACTTCCCACTAAACATATGGTCGCCAGGTTCTAGTCCTGGTTGCTCCTCTTCCAATCCAGCTCTCTGCTGAGGCCCAGGAGGGCAGTGGAGGATGGCCCAGGTGCTTGGCCTCCTGCACCTGCATGGGAGATCAGGAAGAAGCACCTGGCTCCTGGCTTTTGGAAATTAAAGAGTTACAGAAAGAACTGCAAAAGAAGGGGTACAATTAATAAAGGGCTTGCTTTGAACATTGGGGCTTCTAGTAAATATTAGATTAGGAAGGTAATATTCTAGTTTGTGTAGCCAATTTCTGCATAGCTTGACAGAACTCTAGGCCTTGGCTTGTGTGGGCAACCGTTATCTCGTGCCTGTCTATAATTGTAACCCATGTTCTGAATATGCCCTTGAAAATTGTTGTCTTGCACCCATATATGCTTGTAACCCGTGCTCTGTATATGCCCTTGAAAGTCAAAGAAATTGTAACTAGATTTAGACATAGAGTCTAGAGGCAACATAAAATACAGGGTCAATGGTTCTAAGAAAATGGACAAGACTTTTTATTGTAAGTAGAAAGAATAATTATTTGACTTATGATATAAAAATAAAGTCTTGTGCTCGAGAGCCAGAGCCATGCCATCAGCCTTGCTGTGTCTCTCATTTCTTTAAGCACCGACACCTCTCACACCTTGGGGCCCCTGGACTGGCTGGAGCTGGTCTTGGCACACCTGGCTCCTGGCTTTGGATCAGTGCAGCTCTGCCATTTGTGGCCATTTGGGGAGTGAACCAACAGAAGGAAGACTTTTCTCTCTGTCTCTCTCTTTCACTGTCTGTAATTCTACCTCTCAAATAAATAAATAAAATCTTTAAGAAAAATAAAAATAAAAAAGAACATATCAAAACATATGGGATACAGCAAAAGCAGTATTAAGAGGAAAGTTATTAGCAATTGGTGCCTACATCAAGAAATTGGAAAGGCACCAAATAAATGAGCTATCAATGCATCTCAAGGATCTAGAAAAACAACAGTAAACCAAACCCAAGACTAGTAGGAGAAAAGAAATAATTGAAATTAGAGAGGAAATCAACAAAATTGAAATGAAAAAAGCTATACAAAGGATTAGCAAAATGAAGACATGTTTTTTGAAAAAATAAAGAAAATTGACACATTAATTGGCCCAACTAACCAAAAAAGGAGAGAGAAGACCCAAATCAATAAAACTAAAGATGAAAAAGGAAATGTAAGAACAGACACCAAAGAAATAAAAAGAATCATCAGAAATTATAACAAAGAGTTGTATGCCAACAAACTGGGAAACCTAGAAAAAAAGGATAGATTCCTGGACACACATAACCTACCTAAACAGATCCATGAAGACACAGAAAACCTAAACAGAACCAGTAGCAAGACAGAAATTTAATCAGAAATGAAGACCCTCCCAACAAAGAAAAGCCCAGGACAAGGTGGCTTCACTGCTGAATTCTATCAGACTTCTAAGGAAGAAGTAACTCCAATTCTTCTCAAGTTATTCAAAACAATTGAAAGGGAGGGAATCCTCCCAAATCCTTTCTATGAAGCCAGCATCACCTTAATTCCTAAATCCAGTAAAGATGCAACAGAGAAAGAGAACTACAGACCAATTTCCCTGATGAACATAGACACAAAAAACCTCAGCAAAATTCTGGCCAATCAAATCCAACAAAATATCAAAAAGTCATTCACTCGGATCAAGTGGGATTTATCCCTGGTGCAGGGATAGTTCAACATTCACAAATAAATGTGATACATCACACTAACAAATTGAAGAACAAAAACCATATGATTATCTCAACAGATGCAGAGAAAGCATTTGATCAAATACAACACACTTTCATAACTAAAACTCTAAGAAAATTAGGTATAGCAGGAACATTCCTCAACATAATCAAGGCAATTTTTTTAAAGATTTATTTAATTATTTGAAAGTCAGAGTTATACAGAGAGGAGAGGCAGAGAGAAAGAGAGAGAGGTCTTCCGTCCGATGATTCACTCCCCAGATGGCCGCAACGGCCGGAGCTGCACTGATCTGAAGCCAGGAGCCAGCAGCTTCTTCTGGGTCTCCCACATGGGTGCAGGGGCCCAAGGAGTTGGGCCATCTTCTACTGCTTTCCCAGGCGATAGCAGAGAGCTGGATCAGAAGTGGAGCCGACGGGACTAGAACTGGTGCCCATTTGGGATGCCGGCACTTTAGGCCAGGGCGTTAACCCACTGCACCACAGCGCTGGCCCCAATCAAGGCAATTTATGACAAACCCATGGCCAGAGTGCTATTGAATGGGAAAATGCTGGAAGCATTCCCACTGAAATCCAGAACCAGACAAGGATGCCCACTTTCATGACTGCTATACAATATAGTCATGAAAGTTTTAGCTAGAGCCATTAGGTAACAAAAATAAATCAAAGGGATTCAAAATAGGAAAAAGGAAGTCAAACTATCCCTATTTTCAAATGACATGATCCTATTTATAGGGGATCCAAATGACTCCACCAACAGACTATTGGAATTCATAGAAGAATTTGGTAAAGTACTAGGATATAAAGTCAATACACAAAAAACAATAGTCTTTGTATACACAGACAATGCCACAGCTGAGATTGAGCTTCTTAGATCAATCCCATTCACAATAGCTACAAAAAAAATAAAATACATTGGAATAAATTTAACCAAGGTTGTCAAAGATCTCTACAGTGAGAACTAAAAACATTAAAGAAATAGAAGAAGATACAAAAAAAAAAAAAAAAAAAAGAAAAAAGAAAAAATCCTCCATGTTCATGGATTGGAAGAATCAATATCATCAAAATGTCCATTCTTCTAAAAGCAATTTACACTTCAATGTGACACCATTCAAAATACCAAAGATGTTCTTCTCAGATTTAGGGAAAATGATGCTGAAATTCATATGGAAACAGAGGAGATTTCAAATAACTAAAGCAATCTTATACAACAAAAATAAAGCTGAAGGCATCACAATATCAGATTTCAAGACATACTACCTGGCAATTATAATCAAAACAGCCTGATACTGGTAAAAAAACAAGTGGATAAAACAATGGAACATAATAGAAATGCCACAAATCAATCCAAGCATCTACAAGCAACTTATCTTTGACCACGGAGGTAAAACCAATCCCTGGAGCAAGGACAGACTCTTCAACAAATGGTGCTGGATTTCCACATGCAGAAGAATGATGCAGGACCCATACCTTTCACCTTAACACAAAAATCAATTCAAAATGGATTAAAGACCTACATCTATGACCTGATACCATCAAATTATTAGAAAACACTGGGGAAACACTGCAAGACATAAGCACAGGCAATGAGTTCTTGGAAAAGACACCAGAGACACAGGCAATCAAAGCCAAAATTCACAAATAAAATTACATCAAACTGAGAAGCTTCTGTGTTGCAAAACACACACTCAGGAAAGTGAAGAGGCAACTGACAGAATGGGAGAAATTATTTGCAAACTATTTAACTGACAAAGGATTAATAACCAGAATAAACAAAGAGATCAAGAAACTCCAAAACAGTAAAACAAATAAACCAGTTAAGAAAATGGCAAAGGAATTAAACAGACGTTTTTCAAAAGAGGAAATTCAAATGGCCCGCAGAAACATTATGGCTCAGGATCACAAGCCATCAGGGAAATGCAAATTGTATCTACAATGAGGTTTCAACTCACCCCAGTTAGAATGTCTTTCATACAGAAATCAACAAGCAACAAATGCTGGCGAAGATGTGGAGAAAAGGGTAACCTAATCCACTGTTGGTGGGAATATAAGTTGGTAAAAACACTATGGAAGAAAGTTTGGAGATACATCAGAAATTTGAATATATGACACAGCCATCCCATACCTGGGAATTTACCCAAGGGAAATGAAATCAGCAAATAAAAGAGTTATCTGCACCTCCATGTTTATTGCAGCTCAATTCACAATAGTTAAGACATGGAATCAACCTAAATGCCCATCAACGGAAGACTGGATAAAGAAATTATGGGATATATACTCTACAGAATACTACACAATGGTAAAAAAAAATGAAATCCAGTCATTTGCAACAGAATGGATCAATCTGAAAAACATCATACTTAGTGAAATAAGCCAGTCCCAAAGAGACAAATACCATATGTTCTCCCTGATCCTTGAGAACTAATAGAGCACCTAAAAGGAAGTCTGTAGAAGTGAAATTGACACTTTGAAAAGCAATGACTTGAACAGCCTTCGTCTTGACTGTCAAGGAACAGTTTTTTTCTCTTCTTCATACTATTTGTTTAACTATTTACTTAACATAGAGTTAATCATATGTGTATAAAGTCAATTGAAAACAGATCTCAGTGAAAAATATGGGTGAGAATAAAAGAGGGAGGAGTAAGTTTGTAACTGTAAAGCTGTATAGTTCTGCATGTATTCCTATGGACTTACATCTAAGGGTACAGTTTAAAAACTTGCTATGGGACTCCAAGTCCCATTAAGCTCGTGGAAAAAAATGCCATCTTAAGCGTTAAAGGGATGTGTTAAAGTGATAATACAGATAGAATTAAGTGTTAAAGGGATCATATAAATAAGATCAAGGTTCTGATAAAAATAATAATGATAGAATTAAAAAAAGAGAATGTTCCAACATGGGAAGCAGTCCACACAGCAGACTCATAGAATGACATTTGCTCTAAATAGCACTCTGACCTCAGAATCAGCCCAAAAGGCATTCTGGTCTGGCTGAAAAGCCCATGAAAGCATTTCAGGCATAGAAAGCCTAGACACTGTGGCAAAAAAATGTTCAACATGAAGGATCTCTGTGAGGGAGACCCCATTGGAAAGAACAGAGAGGGATGTACTCTTCTCCAACAGGAGGAGAGAACTTCCACTTTGCTTATGGCCTTGTCTAAATACTATCAGAGACTGTGGACTCAAAAGGCTTCCATAGCCTTGGCAGCTCATGTCAAGAGCCTTGGTTTATTATTGATGTCATACATAACAGTGTTAATTGTTAAATTAACAACAGGAGTCACTGTGCACTTACTTCCCGTGCAGAACCTTTGCCCTCAATGAGTTATATTATCAGAAGCAACAGTAAAACTTGTTCTCAAACATTTGTGTGTGTGTGTATGTCTGCAAATTTTTGTAATCTTTACTTAGTATAGAGTTGGTCGTCTGTGTATAAAGTTAATTGAAAATGAATCTTAATAGAGAATGGGACAGGGAATGAGAGAATAGGAGACAGGGTGGGGTTGGGGATGTGAAAGCGGGTATGGTGGGAAGAATCACTATATTCCTAAAGCTGTACTTGTGAAATTTGTGCTTATTAAATAAAAGCTTTCTTTGGAAAAAATATACATATATAAAAAGACATTGTTGTAGAGGTATAGTTGATAATACTGAAAAGACTGAAATATGCAAATATGAGAAAGGAGATTATTATAGTATTACAAGGCAAGAGATGTTGAAGGCAAAGGGATAAGGGGAGTGGCTGCTTACATAGACAATGAGAGAGAGAACAGAACAGAACAATTCTGTGGCTCAGAAGGTTAAAGCCCCAGCCCACAGTGGTGGCTTCCCATATAGGTGCAGGTTCGAGTTTGGCTGCTCCACTTCTGATCCAGCTCTCTGCTAACGTGCCTTGGAAAGCAGTGGAGGATGGCCCAAGTTCTTGGGCACCTGCACCTATGCAGGAGACCCAGAAGAAGCTCCTGGTTCTTAATTTCAGATTGGCCTATCTCTGGTTGATGTGGCCATTTGGGGAGTGAACTAGCGGATGGAAGACCTCTCTCTCCCTGTCTTTACTTCTTCCTGTAACTCTTTCAGATAAATAAAATGAACCTTAAAAAAAGGAATGAATCTGGGGGCTGGCATTATGGCATGGGGTAAAGCTGCTGCTGCGACACCAGCATCCCTTATGGGCACCAGTTTGTGTCGCAGCTGCTCCACTTGCAATGCAGTTCCCTGCTAACATGCCTGTGAGAGCAGTGGAGGATGGCTCAGGTGCTTTGGCCATGTACCTACATGAGAGACTCTGAATAAGCTACTAGCTCCTGGTTTTGGCTTGGCCAAGCCCTGGCCAATTGCAGCCATTTGGGGAGTGAACCTGTGGGTGGAAGATCTCTCTTCCCCCACCCTCTCTCACTCTGTAACTCTGCCTTTCAAATAATATATAATTTTTTTTATTAAAAAAGACTGAATCTGATTTTTCAAGGTTAAGTGAGTGAATAGTTAATGATACTATTAACAGAGACAGATTGAAAGCCAAACAAGTAGGCAGAGTGAAATGAATATGATTTACTTCAGGGTAGACACACAATGCTTGAAGTACCCAGATAAAAATCAAACGGGGAAGGATGGATATAGAGAATTGGTTTTTAATGCTTGTAAGTATGATATATGAGAGAATTAGGTGTTCTAGCTTGATCCTTCTATAATGCCAATAGTAGCAAGTCTAATTTTTACTTTCACAGTATTTTGTTGTGACTCTAAATGTAAGTCTTTTCAACAGGACTCAAAGGCAGTATTTGTAAAGACAGAGGCTATATCTTATTCATCTTTGCATCCCTAGAATCTAATACAATGTCTGACAAAGTAAATATTTGCTGTATGAACAAATAAATATCCACAATTCTCAGTAGAGAAGGCTACAGATAAAATTTTATACAATAATGCTAGTTAAGGAATGGGAATAAACAGAGAAAATGACTAAAAAGAAATCCCTCATAAAAAGTAGAACCAGACAAGAGTGGGAATGAACATATAAGGAAAGTGGAGAAATTCCAGGGAGAATGATGAAATGTTGAAGAAAGGGCAATTAGAAATAAAGTTCCTAAATTTGGCAACTAATAGGCTTGCACTGATTACTATAATGAATGTAATTTGAGTAGATGATGGCACTGTTACCAAAGTGTAACTTCACAAGTGGATTGTACATTAGTTTATATATTTGTTTATTAGCTTGTAATTCTCACTAAGCTGAAGCTTCTGAAGATTCTGGTTATTAATTATGCATTATTTCTCAAGCAAAAGGAAAGAAATAGAATCACAGAAGTGGTTTTTGAGGGAATTAAAAATGCAGAATATACAAAAATGAAGTACAAAGACATTGATGAGACTACTTAAGAAGGCTAGCAAGGGAAAAAGAGATTAATGAGGCAGTAGACTGAAAGGAGACAGAATCACATTTTCACTGGGCGAGATGCAACTTGTCCATGTTGATTTGAAGAAGTTAGGGGAGATGGTAGAGCAAATATTTAAGAAAGAAAAGACAGGAGATAACATGGGATCATCATGAGAGAGTATCATGAAAACAAGTATGTTAACATCTGCTACAGTTTGGACGCAGTTTGATCCACAAAGGTTCATGAGCAAGAAGTTTGTTTTCCATTGTGGTGAAGTAAGAGGTGATGGAATGTTTAAGAGGTAGGAGATGGTTAGGTGACTGGAGACATTACTCTTGGATAAGACTAATGTTGCTCTTGTAGAATGGCTTAATTCCCCCTGAGATAGCGGGTTGTTATAAAAGCAAGACCTGTATCACCATATGATTCCTTCTGCACATGCTCCCACCCTTTCAATGCCCTTGTCTAAGAGGCCAACACTAGAGGCTGAACACATGGGGCTTGGCTTCCCACTCTTTCACTTTCAGTCTCCTAAACTTTGAGGTAAATAAACATCTTTTCTTTCTAAGTGTGGGGAGCAACTCGGACTAGACTGTTACTGGAATTAAGACTTATTCTATGCATCTGCTCTCCCACAATATGGCGCTGAGAAGGGAGTAACAGCTTCTACACAGCTGCCTCCAGTTCAACCAATAAACTGTAGGACCTGCTCCTGATTGGAGGAGAGCAGCGTACTCGGCGTGTGGGTAGCAGAGTTGGGATTGGTGGAAGAGGACTATAAAGGAGGAGAGAGACAACATGCACGAGGAACATCTGAGGGAACACCTGTGCAGCCCCCGAGAGAGCCGGCCGGCAGTGTGCCGCTCCCCCGCGGAAGTGGGGAAAGTGGCTAGGGGGAACCGCCCTTCCACTGAGGTGGAAGGGTCGGTAGTCAACCCGGGAAGAACCAGCAGCAAACCCGGGGAGGGCCGAGCAGACAAAAGAACAGCGCAGGGTCCTGTGTCGTTCCTCCACGAAGAGGGGGAGCGACGTGGTTTTGGGTATTTCTTAAAATTTGACTTATCTATCTAATGAGAGAGAGAGAAAGAGAGAATCTGCCATCTGCTGTTTACTTATGCCCACAATTGCCTTGGCTGGGCTAGCAGGATCCAGTAGTGGTAGGGGACCAATTACTTCAACCAGTTGAAGCATCACCTGCTGCCTCCCAGGTTCCAGTGTTCAAATTAGCAGGAAGCTATAATTTGGAGTGGATCCAGGACTTGAATCTATTTACTGTGGTATGGGATATGGGCAACTCAAGCAATGTCTAAATTGTTATTTATATCAATGGAAATGGAGTAACAAAAAATCCAAATCAAAGTTAAACATTTGGTCAAAGAAAGGAAGATGGATAATATTTACTAAGTGAGAAAGAAAGCAATAAAGAAGTTTGGGATGACAATGGAAATAAAAATGATTGTTATCAAATTCGAGCACTGTACTATGCTAAGTATCTCATTTCTCACAACTTATCTATTAGATAGGTATTCTCATTCCATATATAAGATTCAGGTTGAACATACGCATGTGATGTCACCATTATTTCTTTGCTTTTTTTTCAGTATCTCTACATCTGTCTACTGTTTACTTTGGTCCAAGCTACCATCTCTATTCTAGACTAATGCCATGATCTTCTAACTTATCAAGTTCACCCTTGTTTCCTTTTTATCTTTCCTTTCCATAATTATTCATTGTAAAATAAATCTGATCATCTTTTCTTTGGCTTACAATCCTACTATGGCTGCTGTTCATGGCACACATAAAATTTTCATTTTAGATGGGAAAGGATTAACTAAAATACTGTATCCCTTGTGAAGTTTTCCAGCTTCCTCTCATTCCATGTCAGTTTTCCTTCAGTTCCTGAAGGACCCAGGCTACACCTTCTCTAAGTCTTTTATCAGACCCAAAGCTTGGTATGGAACTCCCATTCTACATAACTTCTACTGTTTCTGATTATTTTTACTCAACCCTCAAACTATCAGCACAAGTGTTACTTTTTTCCTTGGCTCCCAGAGTTAGTGTTACAATGAGCTTCTCTTATATCACCTCCATGTAGTTTTACTCAATTGTGTTATTATACATTTACATGATTATTTATAAATGTATGTCTACTTAGTCCCTGATTACTTCCTCCCACCTCTGTCAGAGAGTATATTCCATTACTTATCACCTGTATTATTTCATTCAGCAATATATCTTCATCTCCTTGTACAATATCAAGGTCAAAATAGATATTCAAGAAACATGTGTTAAAATAGGGAATATAAGGGACTGAGTCTTTCTAATTCTAAAGGTTAGATCATTTTAATACATTTTTAAACATTTTTATATTCAGGTTTCTCACTGACTTTATGTGGTGTATTGTTACTTGCATTGTTTGATGATGAAAATCAAGTCAGAAAGGTTCAATAACATAATCAACATTATATAGGTTTCAGCTTGGATTGAAACTCAGTCCTATATTTCAAGATAGCAGATGTGTTTTTTGCTCCATCATTAGGGTAGAGATAGCGAAAAAGAAAGGAATGTAATGTTATTTAAAACCAATCATAAAAATCTTAGGCAGGATAACTAATTTATGCAGGGTTAAGAAAAACAAAATAGAGTAGTCTCTTGGTATCTTTGAGGGGATTGGTTCCAGGACCTCTGTGATATAAAAAATCCCTGGATGCTCAAATCTTTTACATAAAATGGCATAGTATTTGCCTATAACATACACATATCTTCCTGTATGTTCAAAGTAATTTCTAAATTACTCATAATGCACATTACAATGTATATATCAAATAAATGTTTATTTTACTGTATTGTTTGGATAATAAAGACAAGAAATAAAATTATGTATATACTGTACAATTGCTAATCTTTTGAGAATACTTTCCATCCACCATTAGTTAAATCTATAGACGCAGACCCACAGATATAGAGGGGATCTGTATAATGTTATTGTTACCATGTCTGTAAATATGTTAAGTCAATCAGCAGCCTCCCAAACAAAGCCAAAGTTAGGTTAGATTTATCCACATATCCATTCTTTATTCTTCATTACTTCTGACATATCCACCAAGACTTCATCTGGAAGCCTTTCCCTTTGCCCAAAAAACACGCATTAGTGTTTATTTTAAAATCAGCCTTTTGGTGATGAATTCTGTTCTTTTCTTGACTAAAAGGTCATTATTTTACTGTATTGTTTTCATATACTAACTTTGTATAAAAATACTGTTTAATGGGTGATTTCAAACATACCTCACTTAGTTATTTACAGAAAGACATCACAATGATGTTATGTAGGTACATGGTTTTAATGTAAAACACCCCATCTCTTCCAGTTGAACCTCTAAGTGGATTCGGTAACAACATGGTCACATATCTGAGAAGATACATGACTAATTATAGTAGCCACTGGGATCCCCAGAATGGATGACTTCCCTGAGCTTAGATGATCCACACACTCAGAGACTTGTCTAACACATATGCATTTCCAAAGTGCAAAGTGGTTAGGTCATCAAATGCTGTGCCATGGTGTGATTATATCCTCACCACACTAAATACGCTATGTGATTTCTTTTCTTTTCCTTTGTCCTTTCTTTAAGCAAAGTAAATTTATTGTTCTATGAAGCCTATTTTATTTCATGAATTTTATTCTTGACTTGAACCGAAAATAGACAGGTGCTAATGGGGCAAAAAATGGCAAAGCAGTTTAACAGATTATATTTTCTTCTCATTTTTGAAGTTTTACTTTCTCAGTTAGTTATAAAATTTTACATTCAGTCAGTTTTCTGTGTATTATAATTACTCTCCAAATTTATTGGTAAAAGTGTATATATCTATAAGCTCATGTATTAGTACTCGCTCTATATGTAGTACAAATATAATTATGTAAAATGGTATATCTAAAAGGGTATAAATATATAAGGGTATATATCTATAAAGGGTATATATATATATTAAAGGGTATATATCTATAAGCTCACATATTAGTACTCTCTATATAGTATATATATATACATATATACACACATATATATGTGTGTGTGTGTGTGTATATATATATATTATATATATATAATTAACCCTACAACTCTCACAAAGAGTATGCCTATCAATGTGTTCAGGTATGCAGACAACCAGATTTCCTTTGCCCCTGGATTTATGACATTTTTTGTAGATGTGCCTAAAAGACAGCTTTCTTTTCATTTATTTTCCTATCATTCAGCTGGCCTTCCTGATGTGGAAACAGTCTTGGGGATTTTTCAGATTGATATTTTTGATAATTTCCTTCCATCTATTTTATTGCTGTCATTGTTATTGTTCTTCTCTTTTTCTGGATCTTTAATTATTATTACTTTTTAAATTTTATGCTTAAAAATGTATTTGCTTCTACTTAGTTGAGAGGCTGAGAGAGATAATGAAACAAGAAAGAGAAAGGAAATGTGGCAGGGACTTAAATAATTTTATCATCACCTGCTTCCTCCCATGCTGCAGAAAGAAACTGGCTTTGAGAGCAGAATTGGGACTTGAATCCAAGCACTCAGATAGGATGCCAGCAGGTAGGCCAAATACCTACCCGTGGACCTCTATCAAAAGCTGCATTACCCAGACTAAGTCTCTTTCTTTATATTTTCTTTCATGTCTTATCACTTGGCATTTTTGTTCTAGTTTCTATCTCTGTTTCTCCCACTCTCTTTGTAACTGACTTTCAAAATAAATAAATAAATCACTTAAAAAAAGAACTCTAAGAGCTACAAAATTCTTTTCCATTTAGTAAATGTAATCACCCCTTTACACATATAAGATATATATTAAATATATATGCCAAGTATGTATATATATTTATAACATATTTAAACAATATACACTTAAAGTTTGTATAGTATGTAGAGGTATATATAAAATATACTCTGATGGGAGAAAATACTGCAAACTATGCAACTGATAAAGGATTAATATCCATGATCTATAAACAGCTTGAGAAAGTCAACAACAACAAAGCAAACAATTCAGTCAAGAAATGGGCAAAGGACTTAAACAGATATTTTTCAAAAGACAAAATTCAAATGGCCAACATACACATAAAATAATGCTCAGGATCACTAGCCATCAGAGAAATGCAAATAAAAACCACAATGAGGTTTCATCTCACCGCAGTTGAATAGCTATCATTCAGATATCAAAAAAAAAAAAAAAAACAATAAATGCTGGTGAGGATGTGGGGAAAAAGGTACTCTACTTCACTGTTGGTGGGAAAGTAAACTGGTACAACGATTATGGAAAACAGATTAGAGACTCCTCAGAAACCTGAAAATAGATTTACCATATGACCCAGCCAATCCACTCCTAGGAATTTACCCAAATGAAATGAAATCAGCATATGAAAGAGTTATCAGTACCCTCATGTTCATTGCAGCTCAATTCACAAATATGATATGGAATCAACCCAGATGTCCAAGAAACCAATGACTGGATAAAGAAAATATGGTATATATTAACTATGGACTACTACTCAGCTGTAAAAAAAAGAATGAAATTGGGGCCAGTGCTCTGGTGCAGTAGGTTAAGCCTCTGCTTGGAATGTCAGCATCCCATATGGGAGCCAGTTCGAGTCCTGGCTGTCCCACTTAAAATCCAGCTCCCTTCTAATAACCGGGAAAGCAGTGGAAAATGGTCCAAGTACTTGGGCCCCCGTCTCACATGGGAGTCCTGGAAGAAGCTCCTGGCTCCTGGCTTCAGATCAGCCTAGATCCAGTTATCATGGCCATTTAGGGAGTGAACCAGCAAATGGAAGACCTCTCTCTGTGTCTCTCCCTCTCTCTAACTCTGTCTTTAAAATAAATAAATCTTAAAAAAGAAAGAATTAAATCCTGTCTTTTGCAAAAAAATGGATGTTACTGGAAACCACTATAGTCAGTGAAATAAGCCTGTCCCCAAAATACAAACATTATATGTTTTCCTTGATCTGTGGTAGTTAATAGAGTGCAAAAAATGTAATGTATATGAGCATAATTAACATTTTGAGATTTGATTGTTCACAGCCCTTGTCTAACTGTTGAGGAACAGTTTTTTTCTTGTTACTATTTGTTGAATTCTTTATTTAGTGGACAGTTAAGTTTATGATTATAAAATAAAATGAAAATGTCATTGTAAAAATTAAAGAAAGGATAAGAAAGGAAGGAGGGGGGTGGCTGGGGAGCATGGAAGTGAAAGTGTGTGGGAAGTATCACTATGATCCTAAATATGTATATATGAAATACTTGAAATTTGTTCACCTTATATAAATTAAAAATTATGAAAACATTATTATTCAGAACAAAAATATATATGCTTTGAAATAAATACATATATTCTCTCATGGATGAATTAAAGAAAACATGGAAAAAAGTTATAACTAATATGGGTAAAGAAGAGTTTAATAGGCTGCTCTCAGACCCAGAATGTCATTCTCAAAGTCCATCTTATCTATGAATAATATTTATTTATTTTTTATTATTACTTTTTTGACAGGCAGAGCGGACAGTGAGAGAGAGAGATAGAGAGGAAGGTTGTCCTTTTTCCGTTGGTTCACCCCACAATGGCTGCTGCAGCCGGTGCGCTGTGGCCAGTGCACTGCGCTGATCCAAAGCCAGGAGCCAGGTGCCTCTCCTGGTCTCCCATATGGGTGCAAGGCCCAAGCACTTGGGTCATCCTCCACTGCACTCCTGGGCCACAGCAGAGAGCTGGACTGGAAGAGAAGCAACCGGGACAGAATCCGGCACCCCGACCGGGACTAGAACCCAGTGTGCCGACACCGCAAGGCGGAGGATTAGCCTATTGAACCGCGGCACCGGCCCTATGAATAATATTTTTAAAGTATGTTTTTATGTTTTATGCATCACTAGATCAAGCTGCCTAATCAAAAATTTTCTATATACAATTTTTAAAAATTTATTTATTTATTTGAAAGGCAGTGTTACAGCAAGACAAAGGCAAAGAGAGAGAGAGAGAGAGAGAGAGAGAGAGAGAGAGAGAAAGTCTTCCGTCCACTGGTTCACTTTCCAGATGGCCTCAACATCCAGAGCTATGCCAATCCAAAGCCAGGGGCTTCTTCCAGGTCTCCTAAGTGGGTTCAGGGGCCCAAGAACTTAGCCATCTTCTACTGCTTCCCCAGGCCATAGCAGAAAGCTAGATAAGAAGTGGAGCAGCTGGGACTCGAACCGGCGCCCATATGGGAGGCTAGTTCTGTAGGTCTTAGCTTCACCCACTATGCCGCAGCATCTGTCTCTGTATAGAACATTGAAACTGGTTCCAAATATTTTATTACCAAGTGGTATAATATTATCTAGGATATACTTAGAGTGTTTTAATTATAAATGTCATAAATCTTTCTTTCTTATTCAAGCATTTATTTATTAAGTACCGAATATGTACCTGGCACTGCTCTAGGTGCCAAGGATGTAAAAATCAACAAGATTGACATGGTTCTTCAGTCATAGAACTTGTATTCTATTGGTGGACACAATATGTAAGTACACAGTTAATAAATAAGTAAATGTTATGAGTGGCGCAGTTGCTATGAAAGAGAACTTGGTAGAAAGCAAAGGGTTACTTTAGTTGGTGTTGTCCCGGAAAGAACCTTACTCTCACTAGATGTGAGAACTCAACAATGACAGAGTCATTTGTGAAAGTGCCAAGGGCAGTTTCTAGGCAGGAAGAAGATGAATTACAAGGGCCACAAGGAATCAGCATGCTTATCATACTTGTGGAATAGAAAGTGGGCTTGACGTTTCCTAACAAGTAGGCAATGACATGGAGTCTAGCTTTTGTTGCAAGTGTAACGGGAAGATATGGAAATTTTTAAATACTCAGTTTAAAAGCTACTATATTAAAGAAGAAGAAGAAAGAAATGAAACAGCTCCTGACTGAGTATCTCTTTAATGGGCTACAATTTTTCAAATTTATTCAGTTTTTTTTTATCTTTTTTTTTAACTTTTATTTAATGAATATAAATTTCCAAAGTACAGAATATTGATTACAATGGCTTCCCCCCCATAACGTCCCTCCAACCCGCAACCCTCCCCTTTCCCACTCCCTCTCCCCTTCCATTCACATCAAGATCCATTTTCAATTCTCTTTATATACAGAAGATCAGTTTAGCATACATTAAGTAAAGATTTCAACAGTTTGCTCCCACACAGAAACATAAAGTGAAAAATACTGTTTGAGTACTAGTTATAGCATTAAATCTCAATGTACAGCACACTAAGGACAAAGATCCTACATGAGGAGTAAGTGCACAGTGACTCCTGTTGTTGACTTAACAAATTGACACTCTTGTTTATGGCATCAGTAATCACCCTAGGCTCTTGTCATGAGCTGCCAAGGCTATGGAAGCCCTCTGAGTTCACTGACTCTGATCATTTTTAGACAAGGCCATGGTCAAAGTGGAAGTTCTCTCCTCCCTTCAGAGAAAGGTACCTCCTTCTTTGATGACCCATTCTTTCCACTGGGATCTCACTCGTGGAGATCTTTCATTTATTCAGTTTTGCTACTGATTTTCTTCCAAGATCATTTTTCCCTTCCAGTACACTGAGAAATAAGGTCATACAAAAATTGGTTTATAAAATTTTCATACCTCTTATTGAATTCCCTGCAAATACAGATTTTTACCATGTTTCCTCAAAAATAATGATGCTTTCTCTCCTGAAAAGGATGACGATTGTTGTAAGCATTTCACTATTTAAACAAAATACTTGCAACAATGCCTTATACAAACTATAAAGGATAGGCAAGAAAAAAGAGAGGCTATTATATCATGGATAAAGCGTATTCAAAATATCATGGGAGCCCAGTGAGCAGTTTTCCAAAATAGGACCCAAAAAGTCTTCCTATAGGATTCATATATATGTGGGACAACCAGAATTAGCAGAGGGAAAAGGTTTCCTGGGATGTACAGCAAAGCAAGTGCAGTTTGGTAAAGACAAGACATGCTCAAAGACATTGTGTAAGGATCTTGTAACCCTATCTAAATCAGAGACATTATGTAAGGACCTTGTAACCCTATCTAAATCTGAAACTACTGGCAGAGTAGTTTGTGCTTTCATTTACTCACTAAGAAGCATTTACTGAGGCCTGCATGGTGGTGCAGCAGATTGAGCCACATGGGCTCCTGCTCCAGTCCTGGATGCTTCACTTCCGATCCAGCCCCTTGCTAATGTTCCTGGGAAAGCAGTGGACGATGGAGCAAGTGTTTGGGTACCTGCACCCATGGGGGAGACCCAGATGGACTTCCAGGCTCCTAGTTCGGCCCAGCCCAGTCCCCCATAGTTGTGGACACTTGGAGAGTGAAAACAGCATATGGAAGATAGATTCATATCATATTTCTCTCTTTCTCTTTCTCTTTCAACTCTCCTTTTCAATTGAATAAATTTTTTAAAAAAGAAAAGCATGTATTAAGCACAAATTATATATCTGAAACTAAGTTAAGGGCTGAGTATAATATGAAAGGATCCATGCAGCTCCAATTTTAGTGGGAAAATAATAATTCAGATGATGGTGGCTGTAACTGACATATTGATAAACAAGTCACATTTTACATCTTTGCAGCTATGTGTATTTTGACTAACACTGAATTTTGCTCAGTGGAAATTAGATTGTGAGGATCTCTTCTTAGTAGAATGCCTTCAGGTATTCTTTGTTTGCCTGTACATATCCTTGAGGCATTTAATTTGTTACCTCTTAACACGAAGTAGTTGGCAGCATTAGCAAGTACTATATGAGCTATGGAAATATAAGACCTGCTTTAAAACAATTTACATAATGTGACTTTGTGCTCTAAGCTGGCATTACAAGAGAGAAAGCAGAAGAAAATGCTTGTAATCATAATGTAAAAAAAATACCACAAGAGAAGATGGTTTGATTAGAGAGCTCTGAAGTAAAATTAGAGAAATTAAAGGTTTTTTATGCCACCAATCATCAAAAATTTAATACAAAAATATTGGAACATCTATGATGTATGAGAACATATGGTATCTGTAACTCTTCTATTTTATAAAAGGACAAATGGGAATCATGTTAGTGATGACAGCACCAGACTGGGAATTGAGAAAACCTGACTTTAAAATCAAATAAAATTGTTCTAGAGAATGGAGGAGCCAAGATTAAAATTGTCATACTGAGAAAGTTGTCGGGCCAGACTCAGCTTTTTTCCTGGCTTGTCTGTCTTCCTTCCCAGTCCTAAGCCAGAAGTCTGAATTTTGTATTAACTTAAGAAATAGAAAATTTAGAAGTTTCAGTAGATGACAGCAGGAGAGCCATTCACATATAAATAAAAACAGAAATAAATGAAGCAAAAATGTAGTGCTGAATTTTGAGCTGTAAGAAGGTTCCCAAGTATGTGAAAATTAAAATATATGATTCAAAATACGGTCCTCTTTACTTAGAGACTAATAGATTTGGTACTTAATATTAGATTAGAATAATATTAATAATAATTAATAGTTGAAGTAGCATAGAGAATTATAGAACATAAATCCATCCTAGCACTAAATTATCCCCTGATTTATATTAATGTAAATTATTAGAAAACAAACAAAATTTATTTGAGTCTCTCATGGATTTTTTTTGCCTACTTTAATAATGATTTATTTTTCCTATGTATTTTTAGTTCTGTTTGTATACATTACAAATGCACATTACATTACAAAGGGTTACCTGATAATATTTGCTCTCCAAGTTATGCATCTTGTTTTAATTTTCCTAGCTTTGTTTTGATGAATTATCCCCATTTCCTTTCAGCCACTTTCTCTCTGTACAACCTTGGGCAAGTCACTTATCAAACTGTGAATGTCACAGATTTCTCATCTGTAAAGTGTTGCCAGTTATAATACCTTCTGCAGATCTTGTAAAAGGACTGAGTTAGAGAATTCAAGTAAAACTCTAAGCACAGTACTTAATAATAACTATAATAAATACTACAAACTGTAAATAAGAAAAAATCCTTAATTTAAAAATAATGGTCACCAATGATTACAAGTTTTGAGTACTTTCTAAGTACTTACACTGTGTGTTCTAAGTATTTCACAAGTAAGTTCTTATGTAATCCTCAGTATACTCCCAACTAGGTACTAATAGTATCCAATTTCACAGATGAAAAATAATGAGAAACAGAAAATAATATCTGCAAGGTCATAGAGCTAATTAATGGCAGAGTCAACATTTGATCTGCTATGATCAAGTGGGGATTATCCATGGGATGCAGGAGTGGCTCAACATACAGAAACCAATAAATATGATTTATCACATTGAAATGAAAGGCACACACACACACATACACAGCATTTGCCAACAAGCAACAGCCATCAATAAAACTTCTGAATAGACAAGGAATACAGGGAATGTACCTCAACTAACCAAAGGTGATATATATGACAAACTCATACTAACATCGCACTCTACAAGGAGAAAATGAAAGCTTTTCTTCTAAGATTAAGGACAAGAGAAGGATGCCCACCTTTGTCACTTCTTTTTGACATAGTAGTCAAGATCAGAAAACATATCAATAGGTATAAGGAAGAAGTAACAGGCATTGAAATAGGAAAGAAAGAACTGGAATTATTTCCATTTGTTAACAAACATTATCTTTTTTATAGAAAACCCTAAAGAGTTCAAATAAAATCTGTTAGAACTGATAAACTGAATAAATTTGAAGGATACAAAATAGACATAAAAAATCGAGTTATTTCTATAAGCTCATAACAAACAATATGAAAGGGAAAATAATGATTTCATTTATAGTAGCAACTTAGGGCTAGTGTTGATCTGCAGCCTGCAATGCTGGCATCACATTCTGGAGCACTGGTTTGAGTCTCAGCTGCCCTGCTTCTGATCCAACTATCCACTGATGCTCCTGGAATAGCAGCAGAAGATGGCCCAAGAATTTGGGCTCCCATAACCCATGTGGGAGTATCTGGATGGACTTCTGGGCTCCTGGCTTCAGCCAGGACCATTGAGGACATTTGGAGAGTGAACCTGACGAAGGACAATCCATGCAATGCTAGCATCCCATATGGGAACCATTTTGAGTCCTGGTTGCTCTACTACCATTCCAGTTCCCTGGGAAAACAGTGAAGTGTAGCTAAAGTGCTTAGGCCCCTGTACCCACATGGGAGCCTGGTCCAGCCCAGGCTGTTGCAGCCATCTGGGGAATGAACCAGTGGATAGAAGACCTCTCTGTCTTTCCCTCTCTCTGTAACCCTGCCTTTCAAATAAATAAATAAATAAGTAATATTAAAATACAAGATCTATTGGATATTGTTTAATGTAGTTAATTGATTATATATTTCAAAATTAAAGCAAGAAAATTCAAATATCTCATCATAAAAATGATTTGTAAAGTGAAGCGATATATCAATTATCTTAATTTAATCACGCTGTATTATGTACATGTTGTAAAACTACAATATTTTCCTCATGAAACATATAAAATGATTTGTCAATCAAAATAACAAGAAAAACAAATGAGTAACACTAAGGAATATCACTGAGGGAGAAGCAAAATTGGCACTCCATGCACCCTTTCTACTTATTAAAATTGTAAATATCTTTTTCAAAACAGTTTAATGATACACTTTCAAAATTGAAATACACATGCATTGATTTACTAATTCTACTTTTTAGAAATCAATCCAACAATGTAATTGAACAAGGACTTAAAAACAAGAGTCAAGCTGTGCCAGATTCACTGTGGAGTCTATACTTTCATCTGTGATGCTACACTTCCTCAGACCCAAGTGATGGAAACAAAAGAGTAGTACCAAGGATACAAATTGACTACATAAAACAGAAAAGGGAAACTTGGTTGGAGATCTTTAAAGTAGTAATCAAGAAAGTGTTTCAAGTTCTAAGGTAAGTTTGAGTATTAAAGCCTAGGTAGCAATTATAGTTTATAAAGCTAAACCAAGACAGGTACATGATTAAATTAATATAAACAAAGTAAGCTGATGTTCAATTTTTAGAGCTTGCAGGTTATCAATCTACTCTTTTTAAAGATTTATTTATTTATTTGAAAGTCAGAGGAGGGAGGGAGGGAGGAAAGGAAGAGGGGAGAGAGAGAAAGAGAGAGAGAAAGAGAGAGAAAGAGAGAGAGAAAGAGAGAGAGAGAGAGAGAGAGTTCTTCTGGTTGACTCCCCAAATAGTCACAATGGCCATGGCTGGGCCAGGCCAAGGCCAGGAGCCAGGAGCTTCATCCAGATCTACCACATGGGTGCAGGGGCCCAAGCACTTGGGCCATCCTCCACTGCTTTCCCAGGTGCATTAGCAGAGCTGGTTTTGAAGAGGAGCAGCCTGGACTTGAACCAGCACCGATATGGTACGCCAGCCCTGCAGGCGGTAGCTACGAACAGCACCTGCCCCTCTCAGTCTTGTCTTAATATGGAATGACTCATATCTGACACATGGCACATATCTGAGGTTAAAATGGGAAGAAATGTGGTCTAAAGTTCCTCATCTGTGCTTACTTATGTTAAAAGTCTTAATCTTGTAGGTAGACAAAAATTGTAAATATTTCATGACTATGGCAAAATTGAACAGTATATTTAAAAACATGCACTACTGTAGTACGTTTTAGTTGATACTAGTTAATTTCATATTTCCTACCAGATATATTTCTTCTAGACTAACAAAAATAGAGTATCTCCACTATACTCTCTGCCTTGCTAGTAACATCTTAACAAAAGTCAGCAAATAATAAAAGCACTTTAGTACAATTTATTTATTTAGATTAATTTAATCATGTACCTGTCTTGGTTTAGCTTGGAAATTTTTTTTTTTTTTTTTTTTTTTTTTTTTTTTTTTTGACAGGCAGAGTGGACAGTGAGAGAGAGAGAGACAGAGAGAGAAAGGTCTTCCTTTTGCCGTTGGTTCACCCTCCAATGGCCGCCGCTGCAGCCGGCGCACCGCGCTGATCCGATGGCAGAAACCAGGATCCAGGTGCTTTTTCCTGGTCTCCCATGGGGTGCAGGGCCCAAGCACCTGGGCCATCCTCCACTGCACTCCCTGGCCATAGCAGAGAGCTGGCCTGGAAGAGGGGCAACCGGGACAGAATCCGGCGCCCCAACCGGGACTAGAACCCGGTGTGCCGGCGCCGCAAGGTGGAGGATTAGCCTATTGAGCCACGGCGCCGGCTAGCTTGGAAAATTTACATAGTCAACATCTCATAGTGGAAAAGATTTTTTAAATTTAGGTTTTTTTTTTAAATCACACAGTGTTAGTCAAAATAAATGGAATTATTTAAAGCACTAGTCAAATAATACCATGAACTATATTTAACAAAGTAGAAGAAATGATAAGACAATGCTGGCATATTGTTGTACTGAGATACAACTCCACCTGAACTCATTCAAGCTGAACCTATAGCAAAATTTTATTTTGATTTCCCTCATTTGTGGGAGGTCAAATGCCAAACTCTTAATTTTTTTATTTTTTTTTCTTTAGGCAAAAAATCTTTTTAAGTTCTACAATTAGACTGTGATGACACTTATACAACTCTGCATACACGGAAACTCACCGAATTTTACTGTGAAAAGGATGTATTGTATAACAGGTAAATTATATTTCAAAAGAGCTGGTTTCAAAACGCACTTTCTTCTGGACAGCAGGGTTTGTCAGGCTCCAACCTGAAAGCTGTCTTTTGAGGCATCAGAAAATGAATTGGAGTTGAGGAGGTAAATAAGCCAGTTCTCAAAAGACAAATAGAACATTTCTCCTGATTTGTGGTAACTAATATACAGAGTACAAAATAATGTAATGTATATGAGTGAAACTGAATTTTTGAGATTTGAGTATTATTTATAGCTCTTGTCTATACTCCTGAGGAACAGTGGTTTTACTACTTAATACTTCTTGAGTTCTTTATTTATTGGAGGATTAAGTTTATGATTATTAAGTAAACAAAGTATGTCATTGCAAAAATTAAAAGAAAAATAAGAAAGGTAGGAGGAGGGACAGTGGGAGTAAGTGAAGGAGGGAGGATAGGGTGGGGAGTATCATTATGTTCTTAAAACTGTATGTATGCAATACATGACATTTGTTCCTTTTATATAGATATAATTAAAAAGCCACAGACACACAAATAGAATGGGAGCAAATTTTCTTGCCTCTCTCTTCCTCTTTACATAGAGAAAAAGATAAACATATTAATTGGGTAAAAATAGTTCTTCCATGTAAAATCATTTTAGCTATGCCTATTGTTAAAGGAAAAATAATTAAAACTCATTAGAAAATTTGGTATGTAAATAAAGCTCATCCAGTGAAATAATGAAATTCAAAGACACTTGTGTGGCACTGGTGTGAGTGTGTGTGTGTGTGCGCTGGTGTAAGTGAGTGAGGAGAATGGAGAGGGGAGAGGGGAGAAGAGGGGATGGGAGGGAAAAGAAAAGAGGAGAGGAGAGGTTAGGAGAGGAAAGGAGAGAGAGAGAGAGAGAGAGAGAGAAAGCGAAAGAGAGAACACTAAATACATTTAACTTAAGGGAAAGACAACAAAAACTCAAAACGTTATATCATAAAGAATATGTGGAAATCTTTCATGTTCTACAGGCTAGTTTTCTCAATTACTATTTTAAACTTTTCCTAAACTATATTTGCATATAATTTAATAAACATGCCATAGCCAAATACACTATTCTTATTGTTAACATATCTTCACCTTTCACAGAAAAGGAGAATTCAAAAGAACATGCTAGGGACCAGTGCTGTGGCATAGCAGGTAAAGCTGTTGCCTGCAGTGCCAGCAGCCCATATGGGCACCGGTTCATGTCCTAGCTGCTCCACTTCCAACCCAGTTTTCTGCTATGGCCTGGGAAAGCAGTGGAAGATGGCCCAAGTCCTTGGGCCCCTGCACCCAAGTGGGAGAACTGAAAGAAGCTCCTGGCTCCTAGCTTTGGATCCGCCCAGCTTCAGCCCTTGTGGCCATCTGGGGAGTGAACCAGTGGATGGAAGACCTCTCTTTCTCAATCTCTCTCTCTGCCTCTGCCTCTCTGCAACTCTGCCTTTCAAATAGATAAAAAAATCTTTAAAAAAACATGCTAGGTTTCTCCTTTCTTATTTTGAAAGATTTCTTTCTTTGAAAGGCAGTACAACAACCTGTGAGGGAGAGATAGATATTCCATCTATTGGGCCACTTCCCAAATGGCTGCAAGAGCTAAGGATGAACCAGGCCAAAGCCAGGAACCAGGAACAACATCCAGGTTTCCCGCATGGGTGGCAGTAGCCCAAGTACTTGAGCCTCCTCCCTTGCTTTAACAGGCACGATAGTGGGGAGCTGGATCAGACCTGGAGTAGCCTAGACTCAAACCAGCATTCCAAAATGGGATGCTGTGCATGTAAGTGGTGGTTTAAATTGCTACACCACAACACTGGCTCCTAGATTTCTACTTGCTGACTCTGAGATGTATACTAAATTAAAGGGCAAAAACAGGGGCTGTCATTGTGGTTGAATCACTGGTTGAGATGTGAGCATCCCATATGAGAGTGCCAGTTTGAAATCCAGTTGCTCTGCTTTGGATCCAGCTCCCTGCATGTTCACCTGGGAGGTAGCAGCTGATGGCCTGAGTACTTGGGTCTCTGCTTTCCATGTGCGAGACCCTAGTGGAGTCACTAGCTTCTACCTGGCCACGCCCTGGCTGTTGTGGCTATTTGGGGAATGAACCAGTGGATGGAAGACTGATCTGTCACTCTTATATGTGCTGCCTTATAAATAAATAAATAATAAATAAATAGTACCTTCCCATTATCTTTCTTCCTATGCATTTCCTCACTAAAGCAATAATGTTCCTATTTAACATACAACACCTCTGGAGCCACCACTGATTTTAGCAGAATTTCTACTCTTCCTCTTGAAAACAGTGAAATAGTGAAATTAATATTGTAATTGGGAAATTAACCTTGAATAAAATCCAAGTCTTATTTTATATTGGAAATATATTTCAATTCTATTAAAATATTAATCTATAAGTATTTTTTGAAATAATATTGAGTTCTGATATTTTTAATGATCACTAAATTTGTTCATGTTTTACTAAGAAAAATTTTAAGTATCAAAAATAAATACACATCAGACATGCTCTTCACCAATTAAGTCACCTCTTGGGATGCGCACATTCCATGTGGAGAGAACCTTGCTTCTGATTCAGTTTCCTGCTAATGAGCACCCCGGGAGGCAGCAGATGATGCCTCAACTACTTGGGTTCCTTTCATCCATGTGGCAGGTCCATTTTGAGTTCTGAGCTCTTGGTTTGGGACTAGCCCGACCCTTGCTGTGGGCATCTGGAGAATCAGCCAGAGCACAGACGATCTTCCTCTCTCTGTCTCACTCCCTTTCAAATAAATATTTTTAAAAACATAGGAGCAGGCATTTGGTGCATCTGTTAAGGTGCTGCTTGGAATGCCTGCATCCCATATTGGAGTACATGGATTAGAGTCACTTCTCAACCAGAGTTTATGCTGCCCACATGGGATACTGAGATTGAGTTCTGGGCTCCTAGCTTTGGCCTGGCCCAGTGTCAGCTGTTGCTGACATTTAGGGAGTGGACTAGTGGATGAAAGGTCGGTCTGTCTCTATCTCTCTGCTTTTAAAATAAATAAAAATATATTAAAAATATAGAATGGAAAAAGAAATCATGACATATCATTATCTACTGATCTAATAATGTCAATAATTTGCTAAATTTGTTTTATCTATATTTCTGTGTCTGTGTTTATTGTTTTGTCCTTTAAAGAAAATTTCAGAATCTATATGTTCCATTCCTTCATACTTTGGTAGGTATCTCCAAAAAGCATAAATTTGGTGACTATCAAATTTTCATCTAGCTTGAGGTATTACTAAAAAGAAATGTAAATTAAAGGTATCTATTTTTCAATCATGCTATGAACATGCAGTCACTTTAGGAGTTATTTCATATTTACAGAAGATAAAATATTGAGAATCCTCATAAATTTTTAATGTTTTTAAATTTATTTATATTTGAAAGAAAGAGTGCCACACAGGGAGAGGTGGAGAGACAGAAACAGAGACAGATAACTTTTATCCAATAGTTCACTCCTCAAATGCCTGTAATATCCAAAGCTGGGTCAGGTGGAAACCAGGAGCCTGTAACTCAATCAAGGTGTCTCACGTGGATGGCATGAACCCAAGTACATACGGCCTTACCTGCTGCTTCCCAGGGTACACACAGGCAGGATGCTGCACTGGAAGCAGAGGTGGGACTTGAAGTCAGGCAACACGTTAGGAAATGTACCATCCCAAGCAGTAGCTTAACCATCATACCACAATACCTGCCCCTGAAAATTCTCAATAGTCCCTCTCCATTCAAATATACTTGCCTCCTATTTTTCTATTCTATTTTTCATTGGCAATCTTAGTTCAGTTGCAGGTAAAATCATAAACATTTCATCATGAAAAAGGATAATGGTAAGCGTGTTGAAGTCACATTTGCTCCTCAATAACATTTAAATATTTCTTATAGGTCCATAGTTCATTTAAATGATGAAATAAAGAAAATAATCTTACATCTAGATGTGTAAGTCGCTCACCTGAAAGTGAACTGAGCCTGCTTCAGTCCTCAAATACGCTAAAATATTTACTACTATAGTTTTAATGACCTGTGATTATTTTGAATTTGCTGTATATGAATGAAACTGTCATATTTCCATTTGATTATTACTTATAGCCCTTGCCTATATTTCTGCTAAGCTAGGATCTTCTTGGTTTTCACTGTTGAACTATTTATTTAATGAAGCATTAAGCCCTTGACTCTAATATAAAGTTATATTATCTCAAAATTAAAGGAGAGGGGCTGGTGTATGGCATAGAGGGTAAAGTTGCTGCCAGCAGTGCTGCCATCCCATATGGGTGCTGGTTCAAGTCCTGGCTACTCCACTACTGATCCAGCTCTCTGCTATGGCCTGGGAAAGCAGTAGAAGATACCCAAGACCTTGGGTCATGCACCCACGTGGGAAACCTGGAGGAAGCTCCTGGCTCCTCGCTTCAGACTGGTACAACTGCAGCCATTGTGGCCATCTGGGGAGTGAACCAGCAGAGAGATCTCTCTCCCTCCCTCTTTCTCTGCCTATGCCTCTCTGTAGCTCTGCCTTTTAAATAAAAGTAAAGGAGGGTCTGGTGCCATGGCTCATTAGGTTAATCCTCCGCCTGCGGCGACGGCATCCTATATGGGCACCTGGTTCTAGTCCCGGTTGCTCCGCTTCCGGTCCAGCTCTCTGCTGTGGCCAGGGAAGGCAGTGGAGGATGGCCTGGGTGCTTGGGCGCCTGCACCTGCATGGGAGACCAGGAGGAGGCACCTGGCTCCTGGCTTTGGATTGGCATAGCTCCGGCCATGGCGGACATCTGGGGGTTGAACCAACGGAGGGAAGACCTTTCTCTCTGTCTCTCTCTCACTGTCTAATTCTGTCAAATAAATAAAATAAAATAAAATAAAATAAAATAAAATAAAAGTAAAGGAGAGAGGATAGGATATGGATAGGGAGGTGGGTGTGAGAGAGAGAGTAGGAGAGGGAGGTAGGAAGAAAGGGAGTATCATTATATTCTTAGAATTTTTTCTATGAACTATATTGAAACTGTTAAAAACTAAAAAAAAATTAAAATAAAAATTTTAAGTTCCAGTATGTAATTTTAGTGTTTAATGCAATTTGTATATATTGGCAGTCAACTAAGTATATTGAAATATCATTTAAACATGTGATCAGTTCAACTGATATTATCTGTCACTTAAATTTAAATAATATTAATAGCAATTATATTAATTTCATATAAAATAAGGAATTTATATAGCCACTGATATAAGCACTAAATTTCTATGCCAATGTATCAGTATACTAAATTAGTATTTTAATTCTAAGAGCCATATTTTGACTTTATTCAAGCACACGTTATACTTAATTTTTCAAATATGTACTTTAGGATTTATTGAGGATTAAAAAATTATGTATAATTTTCTGTCTTATCTTTTAAGCTTTATATTTATCTCTTGGTAAATCATACCTTGAAAGTAACCAACTCTTCTGGGCCTTGCCTTCTTTGGTGACTTTGTAACAGAAACTTTATTTTCATTGCTTTTGAATAATGTTAGACGCACAGTGGGATCTAGACAAAAAGAGAACAATAACAGGAAAGTTCAGCTTTGGTCATTCCTTCTCTGAAATGACCATAATATTTCCTTTATGGTGGTATTTAAAGTAATATCTACTCTAAAAGCTCTATAAAATTGATGATCATGTTATTCTGAACTTTATGTTCAGTTATCTGATTAAACATATAGCCAATGCTCAATTTGCATAACTGTTTAAGTAAAAGTTATAGTTAAAGGGAAAACTATACACAGTTTTTATCTCTAAAGTGTGGAGACATTGATATATTACAAGCAAAGAGCTGTGGGATAAAGAACAGATAGAAAAAGATTTTATTAGTATAACATAAAATATATTGAGTTATCTTTCATTAAAATATATTGGTTTTTATAACAAAGACAAAATTTTCTATATTTTAAAGGTAAAATATAAAAATATAAAATTTTTAATTGATTTTTTACATAAATAAAACAGATTTCATGTATTTCATGTATATAATTTTAAGAACATAGTGACGATTTTATAAAACAAATAGGATGATGGCTAATGTAGAGCTCCATAATTTTTATTGGTAATGAATGGCTTCATGAAATGTGAAAACAGGGATTTGGTATTGATGTATTAAGACAAAGAAAAAAGAGACTATACTTACAGAAAAACAATGAGAAAAGAAGATAGTGATGGAAGTACTGGAAGTCAAATAAAGAGTAGAAAGTTATATATGTAGAGTAACCACAATTCTAGGTGGCATACATTTTCTAAGTATCTTATATCAGATTGCAAAAGTAAGGGAATTTAAGAATCTTTTATTAATATCTAGTATAATAGAAATGAATATGCAGAATGCAAAAATGAAAGTTAAATGGGTATAAATATAAGATTACATATTTAGATTAAATCCTACACTTGCATGATTTTACACTGTGAATTAGAGAAGCACAATAAACTATATTTACAGTTATTCTCTAGCATGAAGGACCTGATGATTTCCATTAGCCTCCTCATAATAATTTATCATTACTATGTTATGATTTACATGTTCCCCAGAGATATTTCTCAAGGTTTCAGAAAACAATGGTTAATATTTGGGTACATCCTATAAGCATTTGTGATATAAGGTGTTTTAATTATTAGATGTTTCTAGATGAATTCAGTATGGATTATCAATAATGCCACAACATTTGTGTATGTTAATTTCAGTTTTTATCTATTATCCGAGTTATTTACAAGACAATATTGCTCTGTCAGAAGAAGTGTTACCTAATCAGGGCAGACAGGTTATCACAGGCTTACAAACTCCATGGCAGCTGATAACCTGCTGGCGTGCCTTACAACAGTCTTGCTATGTTCCTGTTCTTCTTACCTTTCTATTTATCTACATTTTTCTGAGCAACGACATTACAATTCAACAGACCTAGGAAAGATCCCAGTTCTAACTTTTACTAGCTGTGTGACTCTGGACAAACTGGTTGTACCCTTTGCCTTCACCTCTGACCAACAGAAATAACATTGACTTTGAAGTTTTACTGTGAGAATTAAAAAGATCATGGGTAAAGTATTAAGCCCACGTCAACAGTAAATAGAGGTGCTCAATAATTTATGACAGCTAACGGGCATATAATTACAAGTTAAAGGATGAGAGTATTTCTGACCTATAATATTCACATAGAAAACCTTAAATCCTACAAAAAATAAGCTGAGATACGTAAGAAACATAGATCCACAGTTGGCTCCATTTTATGCAATGAAGCACACTAAATAAAAACTATGGATTTTGTTTTAAGTTCTCTGGCATTTCTTTCCACAAATAATAATCTCTCCTTGACTTGGTTTCTTATCATGTAAAGTAAGTATAACAATTGTACTTTCCTCATAACTATCATTGAAGTCAAACAATACATTCAAACTATTTATAAGAAGTGTCCAGATCAATTTACTTAAAATAATTTTATTTCACAAGCCCCCAGAATGAATAGTAAATTTCAATATCCTTTTAGCTAAAAACATTCTGATTACATCATTTTAAACTGATTAAGACATAAATTAATTGAAATTGCAAAGGCATAAGATAAGAAACAGAAATTTTAGATGAGAGAAAAAAAATAATCACTTGATTTGACAGTTCCTGGAAACACCACTGTTTTGCCCCCTCAAAAATACACAATCCAGTAAGAAAGCCAGGAGATAAGGATTTTTAAGTACAGGTTGTATTACCTTTAGAGCACTACAGAGTCAGTTTTGTACTCTTAAGTTTACTCTGTGATCAATAGCAAGTCTAAATTGAGTATAAAAATGCTTAAAAAATCAAGGCAGTGGCTATTAAACGCAGCTTTGAAAAATACTTCACGTAACCCATAGATAAGTAAAGCAAGTTCCTATTATGCATGTGGCTCTATTATACTTCATGTTTTATACCCATGATTTCATTTTAGTAACATAATTTTAGATAAGCATAAGAATATCCATGAAATTATTTCATCCATTAATAATCCTGTTTAGTTCCTATAATTTTAATTTAAGCCTACTGTATATTTTATCATTATTTTTACATAAAATCTGGTTATTACTGCTCATTTTCTGTAGTTGACAAGTACAGTAGTGCTGTAAAAGAAATGTCATTTTAGTGTTTAATGGTGACCTAATTTTCATCATCTTATGAGGAGTACCATTTATTAATTTAAAATTTTCCTCCCCAAACACATATTTAAATCACTAAAATAAACACACATAGTCACACTACATACATTGTCAAATGGATATTAGTTAATTTATTATAATATATTGTGGAGTCAGTTAATAGCTATTTATTAAATATCTACCAGGTACGAGGCATGATAACAGGTTCCTCAAATTCAGTGTGGGAACAAGTAGACTCAGCCCTCAAGTATTAATTACTTAATGGATTTTATTACTGGTTTGCTGAAAGCGTAGAAATAACATTTGATAAAATGTTGTTGTGAATGTAAATAAAATAATAAAATAAATAATAAATTGATAAAATATTCTTGTGAATTCTTTTTGGAAATAAGCAAGGTAAACAACATACATCTTGAATAAACTCCAGTTTGCTAGAGTTTTGTTAATACAGTTCCCATGGATTCTTCCCTTTTAATATTCATTAAATGTATTACCATTTTACAAGCTGATTGCTTTGCTATTGCTCATGAACTGCTTAATGTATATACACAGTTAGCTTATCTTAACTTTTCTACCTGGGTTAATTATTGCTGTGATTAAATATGACCAAGATAGTCTCAAGCTATTTTCCTCATGGAAATAAAATCAGCAAACATATACTGAATAATCTGAATGTGTTTGACACTATGTTAGGTGTCAAAATCAGCTGCAAGATGATTCTTATTTCCACTTGTGGTTCTACCCTCACAATTAAATTAACCTTGTTTGCTTCATCTTAACTCTTTTAACTATGAATTCTAAATTTTATATGCACAGGTGTGATAAACATATAAAAACTGTAAATAAAATATACAAAATATAAAAATCTCGACATCCTGGCCTCATCCTCTCTGGTGAGTGCTTCACATCACCCCCCCCACACACACACACACCCACTCCCTTTCTCTATCCAGCTCATCTTAGTCTTGCTACCAATTCTGCTCACTATGCTTAGGTCATTGACCCTGCATGTTTTCAATAAACCTGTAATTCTCACCCTACATACGACGTTCTTCATTGCATCATCTTCAGGATTCTAAGCTTCCCTGGGTATCTACTAGATTCCAATGCAAGTCACCAAATTCTGAAATTACTTTGCTCCATGATGCAACAGCAAAAACAAGCAAACAAACAAAATCCACAAGACAAGACCAGTCATTACTAGTTGTAGCTTACATCAATCATGAGGGAAATAGCAATTACTGACTAGGAAAAACAACAACTCTAACCCAAACATAAACTGAGCAAATCATGATAACACCTCACAATTTTAGTTTTCATTCTGTGGTTTCCAATCAGTTCCTCGCTCCCTGGTCTTCTCCTCCTCCTCCTCCTGCCCTTTAAAACAGATGGACTTGCTTATACTAACAGAAGTCCTGAATACTGTCTCTCCTAATAGCTGCCCACACCACATGTTTGCTCAGTCCCTTGCTTCATTAATCAGCTTCCTCAACAGAATTTTCCTCTCTGTTATTTATTCCATTACACTCCACTTTCTTTTATTTCTCACCTTAAATAAAATATTGTGGACTCACATCCCTTGGTTAATGAAAAGATATATGACACACACCAGAAATATTACGTGCTCCCTATAGAGCAAATTGCCCTGAGATTTTTTTATAGAAGAAATTTGAATTAAAGTTCCTATTCACCATTTATTTGTTTATGCCCCGCTTTCTTGAAGATCACTGTTTTGTTAGACTGAAGGACATAACATCTTTCATTTAACAGTTACTGTTCTCTGAGTATCTTGCCTTTCTCCCTACACCCACTGAACAAGTCTCCCACCAGTTTTATGGACAATATTGCCCCCTAGTGGCTGGAAATTTTAAATTTTGCAAGTTGGGTAAGAAATTACCTCCATAGAGGACTTAGAGGGGCCTATAAAGCAATACAGGAAAACATGTATTATTAAAAAAAAAATGAATGGATTTCAATATTTTTGCACCAAAATGAATAAAATTGTATTTCCATTTCCAAAAAATATATTTTAATTACTGGAAATTTAAAATAAATTTAACCAAATTTAAATATTTAAAACATCGTGTTAATTAATGAATAAAAATTTAAAATAATAGTCATTATTTTGGATATAGTCAAGTAAATTGATAATATAACACAGACAAATTATTAAATTGTAAAGTACTGCAGAATCTAAGTCTTTTTTTAATTTTTATTTTTATTTTATTTTTTTGACAGGCAGAGTTACACAGTAAGAGAGAGAAACAGAGAGAAAGGTCTTCCTTCCATTGGTTTACCCCCCAAACGGCCGGCACGCTGCCCCCATCCGAAGCCAGGAGCCAGGTGTTTCTCCTGGTCTCCCATGCAGGTGCAGGGCCCAAGCACTTGGGCCATCCTCCACTGCCTTCCCAGGCCACAGCAGAGAGCTGGACTGGAAGGGGAGAAACCGGGATAGAACCGGCGCCCCAACCGGGACTAGAACCCAGAGTGCCAGCACCGCAGGCGGAGGATTAGCCTAGTGAGCCGCGGTGCTGGCTAGAATCTAAGTCTTAAATAATTTACTCATTGCAACAAAAATGATCTATAAGTAAGTGCTACATAATGAACCAAACAGAAGATAAATGAAACAGAATCATTGGAGAGGATCCCTCTGACTTTCTTTTTCATATTTGCCAACCTTAATAACTTCTTGAATGTTTCTAATATATTTATTTTCTGTGAAAAACAACAGAGGAAAAGAGCGAAGAGAATATAAACCTCATCTTTCGGGGCTGGAGTTGTGGAATAGCAGGTAAAGCCGCAGCCCGCCACACCAACACCGGCCTCCCACGTGGGCTCCGGAGTCTGGCTGCTTCACCTCCAATCCAGCACCCTGCTAATGGCTTAGGAAAGGCAACAGAAGATGGCCCAAGTGTTTGGGCGCTTGCCACACATGTAGGAGATTCAGCTGAAGCTCCTAGCTCCTGGCTTCAGATTGGCCGATGCAACCATCTAGGGAGTGAACCAGAAGATGGAAGATTCTCTCTCTCCCTCTCTCTCTGTCCATCTCTTTCTATTTCTAATTTTCAAAATAAATAATCTTTAAAAAATCATCAATAAATTTTGCATTTTAGCATTCAAATTTTAAAGAAAAATTGTTTCTTTTTTTAAATCTAGTATTATTTTGATGAAACAAAAGCATTAACAGAGACACAAAACCTTTCACAGTAGTAAAATGTAATTGGGTCCACAATCATATAATTGGAGTAACAATTTCCATAAAATTATACAATCGCCATTTCAGATTTTTAACTAACAGGTCATGCTTAACACTAACTCAAATGTTGGGTTAAATGTGCTGAAGTGGACAACTGGCTGTCCTTGTTCATTTGTTGCCCTACCGTGCCCCCTTGTGACTGATATAAAGAGGTTTAATTTAGGCCTAATTGTGTTTAATCGGTACCATTACAACAGTAATTTTAAAGTCTGAATATATATTCTTTATTATTCCTCTGGTAGAGTTATTAATACTGACTTCCTAAAAATGTACTCAACTTAAAAAAAACCCACCCTCAATTAGAAGAATTAAAAACAAAGATCTGTGTTTCCAGAGAGACAATCATATGGAAAATACAAGATAGTCTTTTCCTCATTAATAGAGGCTACTTCAGACAACTATCTCAGAAACAAAAAATTATTCTTGCAAAGCTTCTTGAACATAAATAGGAAAGAATTATTTTTAGATATTGGCTGAATGAATTCTTAAATAATGATATTTGAACTTGCCCAGCAGTTTCAGAAACTTTATTCTCAAAACAGCAAAGAATGTTTTCTGATACTCTTGAAGATGGGTAGAAACATACATCAAAGCAATAGAAGAGTTTATCAAACTAACTTGATTTGCTGTACTGGATTCCATATCCGCAGAACTGCAAGGAAGTCTCACTATTGTTAAGGGTTTGGAATTACTCATTGAGTGGGGTGACTACCACATAGCATTCAACTCACAAAGTCCTGATGACTTTAAAAGGAATTTACAAAATCAGAGGCAGAAGGAAAAGGCAGCTAGAACAACATAGTATTTATTTGTATTTATCTTTAAAATGATTAAAATTTCAGTATTTCAAAGCTTCCAATTTTTTTTAGCACACAACTAATAATAAGTTATCTCAAAAAGACACAGGGTAAAATGAATTTGTCATTAATAAATCACCAAGAAAGAACAGTTGGATATTTTTGAGGAGAAAAATGAGCCACCAGTCATTTATCAAATGGCTAGTGTGAGATGTACCAATAAATACCAGTTATTCCTTGGAAATCAACAGTATTGTGGCTATTTTTATTTATGATTTTTAAAATTAAAAATTACATACATATTTCTTATAACTTTGCTGAATTAATAATCTAAAATAAGTTTGTATTGAATAATGAATGGGCAGGACAAAATACATTTTTGAATGTTTCATATGTTTACATAAACTAGAAGAAGAGGGTTAGGATAGATTTCTTACTCATCTCAGGGGTAAAACTTTAATGGAAATAGTTCACTAACAATGAAATTTGCAGAAAAGAAACTAAAAGAGTTTTTTCATGAAGTAGTTGTTTACTTTGAGCTTCTGAGTCAATTGGTAAATATAGTAATAAGTTACCTATATTACTAAGCTAATATATTCAAATAGTTTTAATTAGAGATATAAAATCATAATACCATACTATTTTTCACTAATATATATAAGCTACTCCATATATTATGTAATTATATTAAAATATCGGAAGTGTCTAAAAAAAGACAAATGCTTTCAAGAGTAACTTGGGATAGAAGAAAAGATGGCCTTGAATATTTCCTGAGTTCAATAAGATCACAAAAGATATAAACTATATTTCTTTTCCAGGTTGTAAAGTCATGAAGTCTGCACAACTAAACTCCATGGACTAGTTTATTTATAAGTTGGATTAAATAATTGAGCAATTTAAAATCACATAAAACAAGAAGCACATGAAGTAGGTGTCCTTTAGAATCAACAATTTGCAAAATAAACCAGTTCAGAAACAAATTATAACATAATTCTTAGTACACAATAGATAGGTAATCAATAGCAAACTAGATAAGAGACAGAAAAAGTAAAAAAAAAAAAAAGAGTATAACAGGGCATTCAATGTAACAGCATGATTCTCTACAAATTTTCTTAAGTTTATTGTTTGAGTCATTACCATAGGCCTATTCATCTCTGCATTCACTTCTGTTCCTATTGAATGTAATTTGAAATAAATATTTTAAATGAATTTATCTTCAATATTATACAAATTATAATTCAAATAGCATTACTCACCTATTTTTTTCTTTAGTTTCTTTGACTTCATTTTCTGTGCCCTCTTCAACATTTGTTGAGCAGTAGCAATATTCTTAAAACCCCTATTAAAAGGCAAAAAATTACAGATAATATTTACATGTGTATATATACAAATAAACACATACATCTGCATTATCTCATTCTAAATACATTTGTGTTTCCAGCTAAGAAACTGCAATTTAATCAGATATACAGTTTCTCAAAAATTAATAGATATTTTTGAAATATGAAAAAATAGCTGGTTGGACATTTAACAATACCACAATTTCTCAGTTTTTTAGTACAAAATAGACCACATACCATTCTTCTGAAATTTTTTCTTCTTTCTCAGATTTTAGCAAACTCTTTCTACTAGTCTTTGATTCAGATGTCGTGGTTAAAGTTCTATTTTCTGATCTGGCAATAGAAAAAAATCCACTTTTAACTGAATTAACACAGGAATATAAGCACTTTTTAAAAACTACAAGCTGCTTATGCTGTCTCAAACTTGGGAATAAAATGCATTTAAGTTACACGAAAACTTTATCTTGAAAAGTAATAAAAGTCTGCCATTAATTTAAAATGTTTACATTTCAATTACTTGAAGCATATTTCAAGCCTTTTGTGGAAAGTAGTGCAGCACTGGGATTTTAATTCTAATCCTTATCTCTACCTATATAGTAGTATTTAAAGATCTATTTGCTTTCAACAATTAACGACCCTATTTCGCTGACACATAACTTTTGTAGTTGTTTTAATTCACCTACCTCACCTTATTTTACACTGAAGACCATTAAATCATGACAATATTTTTAATACTAAATGTTCCATCTTCTCAACAAGTAAGTTCACATCAATTTTTGCAATACTTTTTAAAGGAATGTAATATCCTTGTCATTCACAGATTGATCCTCTGAAAAAGCAATTAAAGATTACCTGCTGTTTAATCCTGGGTGTTCTGATGAAAACACATTTTCTTTTTCATTACAGAGCCATGCTTGAGCTGGATGACTTGGTAAGTTAAGGGAAGTATCATCATATTTTAAGGTTCCAGAGATCTTATCAAGAAAGAATGTAAGTAAATATAAAATAAATTGGAAAATTCTACCATTTATTGTATTACTTTTCATAGATATTAACAAGTTGCCTCCTAAGGAAAACTCATTATAAAATTTAAAAGGATGATAAAATAAAATTTATGGAATACACATAAATATTCTTTGTTGTAGTGGAGCAGAATTTGCTTTTTGGTATAGCTCCCATATACAAAATGATTAATTGCGAAGATCTTAAAAAATCTCAGAAAACAAAACTTCAAAGATTATCAAATAAATAACAGATATTGCAGTTCATTGACCTCTGACTGAGAATCTTCAGCTGTTGCCCTCTTAATGCATATTTTTGTATTTTTAAACTGCTGTCAACTAGTGATTTTAGTCGACTGCCAAATATGCAGCTGAAGTATATCAATTTTTTTTTTTGCTACTGTGAAATAAAGTGTTGAAAGAAATCCAAAATAAAGAAAAAAAAGGAGCAAATGAAAGAAAAGCTACATGAAAAATTACATCTGGGGATGAGGAGGAAGTCAGAGGCTTCTAAAAGTAATTATGTTTTTCAAGTCAATAAATTGTATTATTAATCACTGCAGCATAGCATAACCTTAAGAAACGGGCAAAGATCAAGCACTCAGAAGTTTCCATGACATGTTACCTTTGGCCGGTGCAGCTGGTTTGAAAGCAGTGGTGTTTGTGAAGGGAAGCGGGTGGAATCTAAAGCTAGCCATTCTTTCTCTAAGGAAGCCTGAACAAGTAACCACATTAAAAAGTTAAAAAGGTTAGTTTGCATAAACTTTGTAAAGTTTCTTTTACATTGTCTTATATACTATGAATGTTGACAAAGTATATTGCAATCTTAGTTTACAGGAAAGTTGCTACTTATTGTGAGATGGTATGTATCCACTTAATGAAAACATACAGAAAAAAAGGATAAGACTTCATCCCCAAGTTTCAAATAAAGTGAAAACTTGATATTCAGTATGCTAAAAATGAAGTTCATATTGTTCAGAGTATTTAATGGTAACTCTCATTCTTGAGAGAAATTTAAACACATCACTGTAAGAAATCAACTTTTTGTTCTTGACAATGCAAGTTATATTTTCTATCAAATATCACTATTAAAATTTTATTGTGATGCATTAGCCCTAACTTTCCTATAAATAATGTCTTAAACACTGTATTACCACTTTTTCAATTTTAATCAATTTTCTAAGTGGATGGAGAGGAGGATTTAGTGGCTATGAACACAATATAAGGAACATGGTTTCTAGTATTATATTCTCTAATTCAACTACTTAGAATGACAAAAATACAAACTGAAATTCCTAAATTCCCTCTCTCTTCATCTTAAAAAAATCTTCCATTTATGGAATTTCAAAATGTATTCTTTCTACAATAAAACTGTAGTAAATATATGCATGTAGTATAACTATCTGAATCTGATTTGAGTGGATTATCTAGCGTAGCTCAGGATAAACTTCTGTGTTTCAATGATGTGTTTTGAATCTTTTTGGGAAAAAAATGATCAGAATACCAGTCAAGTTTTCTTTTTGAGATTCACTTATTTTATTTGAAAGGCAGAGTTACAGAAAGAGAGAGGGAGACACACACATACACACACACACACACACACACACAGGAGGGAGGGAGAGAGGGAGGGAGGGAAGAAGGGAGAGGGAGAGGGAGAGGGAGAGGGAGAGGGAGAGGGAGAGGGAGAGACACCATTTACTGGTTCACTCCCCAAATGGCTGCAATGGCTGGGGTGGGGTATGGGTTGGGCCAGACCAAAGCCAGGGACTTCACCTCAGTCTCCAATATGGGTGGTAGGGGCTCAAGGGCATATCATGTCTCTGGCCTTCCCAGGAGTATTAGCATGGAGGTGGATCAGAAGCAGAACAGCTGGGACTTGACCAGTGCCCATATGGGACGCTGGTGTCACAGGCTGTGGCTTAACTACACCATGGCCCTGGATAAATTGTTTTTAAGATGGTTCTAAAATTATCAATCATATTTATTATTTGTAAGTTGAATTACTATATTTTAGAGACTTACATGCAATTTCCCACTTATACAATGTCAGTGTCTTTTGATAGCTTTTTGAAAGATTATTGGAAGGGCAGGACGAACTCATTGAGGGCAGGCAGGCAGGCAAGGCAATGGCAGCTTTTCCATATGACATTTAGTCTTAGGAAATATGGGCAAACTTGTGTGACTTGATTATGTAATTTAGCACCTAAATAGTTGTTAGGTAGAGATTATTTGGAAACAATTGTTACTTGTCAGGAGGAAAATATTCAAGAGGCTTACTGTGCAACATGATGACTATAGTTAATGACATTGTATTGTGTTCTGAAAGTCACTGGGACAGTCAGTTTCAAGCATCCTCACCACAAAAAAATGGTAACGTGTTAGGTAATGGTTTATGTTAATATGCTGAATTTAGCCATTCTGCAACAAATACATATTTCAAAATATTATGTATGTTGTATGCAATACACATATATAATTTTGTCAATTAAAATTATGCATTTCAGTATTCCTACATAAGGTGTTATTGAAAAGACAGAATGAGCAAGCACTCTCTTATCAGAACTGTTACTGTTTCTCCTTCTCATTTTCACAGAAAGAAAGAAAAAGGCTGAAAATGGTGGTTCCAAAACAATGGCTACGATTCAGGGCCATACTACAAATAAAACAAGAGACTATGTGTCAGATTTGCTTTGGCACCTTTGGGAAGGTATGGGAAAATAAACTACTGTAATTTCTTAGCAATATATTCGAGCTGCTTATGTTGATTGCTTGATAAATCAGGCCAAGAATTCAGTAAACTCCTACTAATTTTTACAACCAAAATTTTCTGATTAGCTTACGATGGGTGATAAATTTGATAAAAAAGAATTGCCATTTGATACAACATTGCAAGGACTGGATGCTGGCTTTGGATTTTTTAAAATTCTTTAAGTGATAAAGGAAAATATGATCTATCCCAAGAAAGATCAAGGGTGATGGTAATCAGCTATAATCAAATTGGTATTTTTATTCTCATGAAAACTGCTAAAATGAAGACAAGATGTGAAGATGTGAAGGAGATAATAGTATAAGAAGCAATGTACCACCTAACAAGTAGCTGTGGAAAAGGATCAGGATAAGAAGTCTGACTTCTACACTATTTTTTAAATGAACTTTTACTTTTAGTTAAACAGCTAACAAAGAACCTCTAGAAAGCTAGTTGTTTTGTCTCTGCAGCAGAGCAAGATTTCACAAACACGTGATCTCTTTTCCTTGTCATGCAGGTAAATAAAGGGTACTCTTCCTTGGACAGGCTCTATAAATTCTGGAGACATTTTTCATTTTTCAAATTGCTATATAAAAGTCAAAAAATTAAAAATATTTTTTCTTATTTTGAATATAAGATCAAAAATGTTCTGGGATTCCAACAAGCCTTTATAATCCAACAATCTCAGTAATTTTAGAAACATAAAGAAGAGGTTTAATATAAAATACTAATTATTTAAGAAATTATATAATTAAAACCAAAAATATTAACAAGACTAATGATTTATAAGAATTTTAATTATATAATTTTTAATTTTTTATAAAAGATTTATGTATTTACTTCAAAGGGACAGTAAAAGAGAGCGAGAGGGAGAGTGGGAGAGAGGGAGAGAGAGAGAGAGAGAGAGAGAGAGAGAGATCTTTCATCTGCTGGTTTACTCCCCAAATGGTTGCAGCCAGGAACTGGGAACTCCATGTGGCTCTCTTACATGTGTGGCAGGGACCCAAGCACTTAGGAGATCTTCTGCTGCCTCTCCTGATGCATTAGCAGGGAGCTGGATCAGAAGTGAAGCAGCTGAGATTCAAATTCTCTCTCAAAGGGATGCTGGCTTCACAGACAGTGGCTTATTCTGCTGCACCACAATCTGACCCTGAGTTCAAGTATTTAACATCAAGTGTATTTGGCATTATCTAATATTTTGAGGGAAATAAGACCTCAAATTTTCAGGAGGAATTGGCCAAGAAAGATAAACAGATGGTTTAAAACCTTATATTAAGATATCAATCTATTCAGTACACATTTACACAAATTATTCTGTTCACATTCAGTTAAGGGTCTGGGTAGCTCAATGGTTACTAAAGGACTCTTATCAAATGGGCTTAACTTTGATACCTTTGCAACTATATAATCTTAATTGAACAACTGATGACATATACATATATCATACATACATACCACCCCTATATATATTATATAATTTGGCTTTTGATCAGAGAAGAACTTGTTTTGTTGTAATCCAACTTTGAGAGAGTATAGCATAAGGCTATCAGAAACAGGAGCCACAAATAATAAGGATGATAATGTTTTTATATCTATAAGGAAATTTTCATGCCATCTAGAGAAATCCTGATGTATGACACTAGGACCAGACTTGCCGAGGACACAAGTCAGTTAATGTTGAATAGGTACTAGACATTTTTAAAGTAGTAACTTGGTCATTCCCCTTCTCCTTACTTCCTCTCCCACCTTGCCCCGAAATTTTTCTCCTCTGTCCAATTTGACACTTGCTGTATCAAAAATAATTATAATATTTAGTGATTCCCTTTATAGCATTTTACAATACTTAACGGTTCAAAAATGTATCCCATTATGAATTCCCAAATTTCACTTTTCTCAGTGTAGAAGCATACATGTTCATATTGTTGGAGATTGCTGTTATCTGTCATGTATGTCTCTTTCCATCATACCAAATATTTAACTTTTTCTTTAGTCTTGTCCTTTGCCTTTATTTTAGGTTTTGTTTTTCTATCTTCTAACTAAACATTGTAATACACACACATACACACATAACTTTGTGACTTTGATTTGACTAAACTCCAGAGCTGAAAGCAGCCTAATACATTTTACCTCTTTCATAAAAATTATTCCTATAAATTTATTGATTCTGCCCCTCACCTGAGACAAGAAACAATTAGAAATTTGACTCTTCTGGTATAATATTAGCTTTCTCCACCTCATTTGGGTTTAAGAACTCATAAAATATTGGCTGTTTAAAGAAAATTATACTGGTTCTTTACATGTTGACTTCTAAATTGTTTGAATGAAAGAGAAAATAAAATCAGTTAAACTAAGTCAACAAATAAAAACATCAGTGAAAATTCATTTTAAAAATTAGAAGGTAAAAAATCAAAGTGCGAATGTAGATAACCATACCATCTGAAACTACTCAAATAGGTTCTTTTGGATTCTTATTAAGTTACTGAAGGAGAGATAAACATCTAGATGGCTAAAACTATTTTTTAAAGTCTGTCAAGCACTATGGACTCATTATTCATCATTGCTTCTGAAGTTCATTATGACTAGGTACTTAATGGCAGGAGATAATTATTCATGAGCCTTTCATACCTGCATATCTGTGATGACTTTCATCTAGACTGTTGTTTCAGGGATGTTTGCATAGCTGACAGTATGCAAATATAGAGACAGTGTTTCCCATACTGGCACAGGACACTATCCTATCAAGACTCCTGGTTTATAGAGCCAAAGGTTTCAACTCAAGAGATATGACTATGGTTCACAGTGATGTAAGGTCCTAAATTTACCTTGTAAGTAAGGTCTTTTAGGCCAAGTCAATGTGCAATTACTGTTCTTCCATATCTGAATGTATAGTAGAAATTGATGGTGATAAGCTTTGCTGTTCCATCCTGTAGGTCCTAGAGGGGATTATCTCAAAAAGAGTAGATTGGCCACTGATAGCGTGACCACTGGATCTGGATTTAGGGTGAGCACTGATATTCAAGGATTTCCAAGGATTTTATTATACAGATGACACAGTGTTGGTTGTCAAGTCAAATTAATATGTAAATTATATCACCACTTTTAAAGCATTAGTTTCTATGTATCTATTTTTTCTATTTATTAGTCGCTGATTATGCTGGGTGTTATCACAACTCTGTTGGCAATAGTAAATCTGGACATAAGTCTGGGCCCCATCCATTAGGTAGAGTTTTTTGGGATATAAGGAAGAACAAACAGTTCCCACAGCAGCAAAGGAAAAACACTGACTTTTTCACGACTAACAAAAGAGGTCCAATACCTTACTATACCGCTTTAGTACTTGATTGAAACCCCTGGCAATGATGACAGCCTTCACCCAGAGGCGTCCTTTGTGGTTTTGGAATATTGGACTTTCTGAAAAAACAAGCAGGTGCACTCCTATTAAAAAGAAGCCATGGGGCCGGTACTGTGGCGCAGTGGGTTAACACCTTGGCCTGAAGCACCAGCATCCCATATGGGAGCCGGTTCGAGTCCCGGCTGCTCCTCTTCCCATCCAGCTCTCTGCTATGGCCTGGGATAGCAGTGGAAGACGGCCCAAGTTCTTGGGCCCCTGCACCTGCATGGGAGACCTGGAAGAAGCTCCTGGCTCCTGGCTTTGGATCAGCACAGCTCCAGCCATTGAGGCCATCTGGGGAGTGAACCAGTGGATGGAAGATCTCTCTCTCTGTCTCTCTGTAATCTGTCTTTCAAATAAATAAAATAAATCTTTTTTTTTTTTAAAGAAGCCATTAGCTTCTTATGGGCCTCTTTCAGAAATAACGACTAATCCTTGGAGACTCTCTGATCTGTTACTCTGTTTTGGGTGGGGCAATTTGGGTTCTCATAAGGTGGGACAGTCTCCAAAAGTGTCATTTGTCAAAAGGAAATGGAAGTGCAGTTAACCTGATCTCTGTAGCAACACAGCTTTAAGTGAAAAGGTAGCTAGGTAGCTACTCTTGATAGAAAAGCTTTTATTTCATTGTTATTATTTTAAGATTTATTTATTTATTTGAAAGTCTGAGTTGAGAGACAGAGAGAGAAAGAGAGAGAGAGAGGGAGAGAACCTTCCATCTTCTGGTTCACTCCCCAGATGGCTACAATGCCAGGGGCTGGGCCAGGCTGAAGCTAGGAGCCAGGAGCTTCTTCTGGGTCTCCCACGTGGGTGGCAGAGGCCCAAGCACTTGGGCTATTCTCTGATGTTTTCCCATGCCATTTGCGGAGAGCTGCATGGGAAGTGGAACAGCCAGGACTCGAATTACAGCCTACATGGGATACCAGTATCGCAGGTGGAGGCTTTACCTACTATGTCAAAATGACAGCCCCTAGAAAAACTTTATCTCTACTGCCTGAAACAAAGCTGCTGCATTGACAGGACCTCAATTAATCCAAACTTCCCTAAATCCTTTAGATAGCTTCAGGGATGGTTTGCTAAGCTAAAATCCAACTAACTCTTGGGCTATTGCCAATGGCCTCACAGTTTGGTCTTTTTGTGAAAAATGAAAGACTTGCATACTAAAGACACCTTGCTTTGGGCTCTCGAACATAGAAAAGAAACTACAACTGCTTATAGAACTATGTTGGTTCTTCATATAGATGTCACGATGATAGCCTCTTCTCTGATGAGAACAACTGAACTCAAATTACTGATTGGGAAAAACTCAGTTCCTGATGTAGAAACCATTAATGCATACAAGACTTAAGACTCCTGAAAAATTTAGTCAAATGTCTTAGAACAGAAGAGCTCTCATCTAGTGGATCTTTGCCCTTGACTGCCTCTAGAAAATTGACTACAACTTCGAAGCCCGGCCACTGTTGACATCTTTCAGGTTATTAATTAGCTGTCTTTGGCATACCATATGACCCTTGAAATTAGCTTGAATAATTTTTCTGTTTTTTGGACCACTTGAATTGGATAGTTATGTTCCTTTTATCACAAAATCTACTAAATAACAAGAGGATAATCTGATTCAACCTATCTCATGCCCTTCCATCCACACAGTTACATGGCAGGTTGACATTCACTGGAATGTGGCAGTCCCCTGAAAAAAAATATCATATCCTTGCAGCCACTTCCTAAGAAATAACAGGGAAAAGTGCATTGAAGCCAATATAGATCTATTTGGACAACTCAGGAATCTATCCTGATTATTTCTAGACATGATAAGGATAACTGACATATCCTCTTGGTACAGCCTTGTCGAAGGAAACTTATGCTTTCAAATTAATCCTCATTAAGTTGTGTGTGTTCCTTGTTTTTGAACTTCCCAAAAGAGTAAATGCATGTGTTCCTTGTTTCTGAATTCCCAAAAGAAAAGTTATCAATAGGAAGCTAGAAAATAGAAATAAAGCTACAGCCACTGAAGCTGGACATCTAATTTTGAACAGAGAACTACAATCCAGTACCCTGTAAAGAGTGGGGAGACATGGGACATTACTGATTGTCCTAAACACTGCCCCTGAAATCTTCTTCTTGTGTATCTTTTAAACTGCTGCAAACACCTTACATTTAGCTTAATACTGAGTCTGCCATACCCTTCCAGAAGGTTCTGACCACAGTCTGACAGTCATTTACCTTAGCTTTATTAAGAAGTCTATCAAGAGGTGTCAGTTCTAGTCCCGGCTGCTCCTCTTCCGATCTAGCTCCCTGCTATGACCTAGGATAGCAGTAAGAAGATGGCCCAAGTCCTTGGGCCCCTACAGCCACATGGGAGATCCGGAAGAAGCTCCTGGCTCCTGGCTTCAGATGGGCACAGCTCCGGCCATTGCAGCCAATTGGAGAGTGAGCCATCGGATGGAAGACTTTCTCTCTCTCTCTGCTTCTCCTCTCTCTGTATAACTCTGACTTTCAAATAAATAAATAAATCTCTAAAAAAAAGAAGTCTATCAAGTCAGTAGAATATGACCCAAATCTTGCAACTGTTTTGTAAAAAATCTCTTCACACTTAGTCATCCCTTATGGTGTACAAATGCTACCTAGAAGATACCTGATCATAAGACATCTTCAAATTTTTAAGAAAACACAAATATGGCACTGAGAAGCATTCAGGTTACCATCAACTCATTGACTAGAGGGATTTTGGATGGCACAATTATCTTAGATGTCTCTTTGAGGGACAAGAAAGGATCCTCTGTATCTGGATTAAAGCCTCAAACCTAATGAGAAGGTCAATAGTAAAAAGTAAAAAGCCAGTTGCGGTATTGGTAATAACCTTAATTAAATGCATCACGGAGCAAATTCAATGATTTTTGTCCCAGTTCCCATCAGTTAGGTTATTCAGATTATTGGGGTGGTGTATTATAAGGAAATGGGATGGATATTATATATTGAGATATAAATCTCCATCACTTTTCTAATATTTCTCCATGACCTACAACAGGCTTTGTTCCAGACTATCCTTTCAAAAGTATGCAGATAGCTAATAGACTTGGAAGACACAGACAATGTTTCCCTTGGGATAGAGGGAAAATTTATTTGTTGTCCAATATAAAAGAGAGAACTACTTCTTTGGGGGCATATGCTGAACAGGGATGCTAATCGTCCTTTATACGATGAGGAGGAATTTGCTAGCCTCAGGATTACTAGGATTACCTTGAAGACATGGAACCTGGGGACCAAAAATCTAAGAAAAACACACATTTCCTGCTGCATGTTGTAAAAATGATAGATGTTTTTGTCTGTAACCCGGAAGTCTCATTTCTTCTACCAGCATCCATGCAAACATAGCAGCTTAACTTATTAAATTGCATGCAAGGCAAAATCAGATGCCTCAAGTTCTTGGCACCAATAAATTAGGGTAAACTATACTTAATAAAACTGAAACAAAATGATTCCTGTTTATCAGTGTCCCCTTAATCAGCTGTTTGTTACAATAAATCACATTTCTGAGGCAATAAATAATTAAACAGAAAAATTTGATGGCAGATTGATCTAGGTTTTTTGATCCTGATTACTTAGAAAGACAATTTTACATTCATTTTCCTTCAAGGAATTTTAACTCATTGCAAATATACAAATCTATTTCTGACATCCTGTAAACCTGGGATTATGTTATTTCTGTCTATGAACCTATCTTCATAGCAATCTGCATACGGACCAGTATCTATACCTGCCATATTGTAACCACTCATTTTTTTGCTGGTTGAAGGAGAATAATTACATTAGAATTGTTTTTATATAATTATAGTTTGATGTATCTTAAACATTTAGAAGACTTAATCCAAAAGGAAATTATTTTTATTACCTAAATAAGTGAAAAAGGAAAAATTCTGTTCAGGTAAGTCTTGTACTTGCATACAGGAAAGTTGGAGAGAGAAATAAAAGGGAAAAAGTACAGAGATACCCCATGATGTGATTATGTCCTCTGGAGTTAAAAGACAGATTTAAAATAAAGTGATAGAAATTGAAAAGGGATGAAAAAGAGGTCAAAGGAAGACAAAGTCATAATACCTTCTAATGTGTGACTTGGTTTTGATTACTAGCTTCTCTTAATTATAATCTGTATAATCTCTACTTTTTAAATTATCCATGTAAAACATAATTTAACTCTGTTCCTCAAAAGTTAATAATAACTTCGTATTGCACTTATAAACCCAAAGTGCCTAACATCATAAACCAGGCCTAGGGTGGACCAATCCCAGGCCATTTTTCTATTTCTTCCTCCTCCCTGGTTTTCCGCGTCAACTAATCGCTCTACATATTGCAAACTATCTGTTCCTTTAATACATTAGGTGAGTTCGTATTTCAGGGTTTACATACTTACCTGACAGTTACTCTGAGGCTATTCTCTCACTTGATTTTCACATCTTTGTTTAAATGTTACACCTTACATGTAGGCCTTCCCTGATCATCCACTTAAATACACATTGCTCTATCCCATACCCTTCCTTATTTGTATATCAACTTGTAGTATCTTATTGTATAGTGTATATTTACATGTGTATTTACAGTTACCTAAAGTAAGCTGTAAGCACTGTGAGGTCAGGTATCTTATCTTTTCAGTTTACTTTGGTAAGAACACAACCTAGAAAATTTCAGATGCCTATTGACTATTGAAATAGTCACCTATCAAAATTTAAACTCTGGCCATGATAGGAAATGTCGAATTAGAATTAAGATCCTCCTTGGAACATCCATGAATATTCTTAAAAAAATCACATAAGAAAAGGAAAAGCAATCAAAGCAATAGTCATTAATAAGCCACAATTCTGGAGAACAGAGGCTCATGCTGATGTGAGCCCTCTATTTCCCTTCACATTTTCCCTCAGGGAAAGTCGCAGTTTAATTGAAAGTAAAGAGATGCAGAGCACGAATGTGAGGCTTGCTTACAGTTTTACAGGGATGAGAAGACAGAAGTTGAAGTTTGAGGATGCTAACATAAGGATGCCAAGGATTAAAGGTCCAAGAACCCAGTGAAATTTGAGCTCATATTCATGTATACAACTTGCCTTCATGTATTTGCCAACTCCAACTGCACATGTGTACATGAGGTGCCAAGCATCATAGGGCAACAGAAACAACTGGGGGTGAAGAAGCTAAGAAGGAATTTCTTTCTTTTTTCTTTCTTTTTTTTTTTTTTTTTTGACAGGCAGAGTTAAAGAGAGAGAGATTTTCAATTTAAAAAAAAAAAAAACCACACAAATTTGGCCAGCACCGCGGCTCAACAGGCTAATCCTCTGCCTAGCGGCGCCGGCACACCAGGTTCTAGTCCCGGTCAGGGCGCTGGATTCTGTCCCGGTTGCCCCTCTTCCAGGCCAGCTCTCTGCTATGGCCAGGGAGTGCAGTGGAGGATGGCCCAAGTGCTTGGGCTCTGCACCCCAAGGGAGACCAAGAGAAGCACCTGGCTCCTGCCTTTGGATCAGCGCGGTGCGCTGGCTGCAGCGCGCCGGCCACGGTGGCCATTGGAGGGTGAACCAATGGCAAAAGGAAGACCTTTCTCTCTGTCTCTCTCTCTCACTGTCCACTCTGCCTGTTAAAAAACAAAACAAAACAAAACAAAACAAAAACACAAATTTATAAACAACTTATAGAAATAAACCTACAAGTGATGCATTAAGAATGTTTTGAAAAATATCATATGAAGAATGTGCAAGAAAATATAGGAAATGCTAGAAAATTTCAACATATGAGTGGAATTTCTAAAACAAGAACCAAGTAACATTGTATAGCTAAAAAAAAAAAAAAAAAAAACCCCAGAAATTAAACATTCAATAGGGAAGCTAAAAGATGATTAGAAAAAGCCAGGTAGGATAATTAGCAAATTATAAGATAGAACAGTAGGAAACATCCAAATTACAACACATAATACTCCATGACATTGGCTGGGGCAATGATTTTTTGGATATGACCCTAAAAGCATAGTCAACAAAAGAAAAAAGAGACAAATGGGATAAAGCAAGTTAAAAAGTTTCTACATTGCAAAGGAAACAACAAAGAGATAATCCATAGAATGGGAAAAATAATTGGAAAGTATATTTAGGACCTTTAAAAATTTCATAGAAAAAATCATAATATGAAAAATCGGTATGGATTTCCTTTCTTTTTTGCACCAAAATAAACTACTCTTTATTTTTTAAAAAAGAAGATTCATTTTATTTGAAAGGTGGAATTACGGAGAGGGATAGACAGAGGCAGAGAGAGAGGTCTTCCATCTACTGGTCTACTCCCTAAATGGCTGTTATGGCAGGGCTGGGCCAGGCTGATGCCAGGAGCCAGCAGCTTCATCCAGGTCTCCCATAGGGGTACAGGGGCCCAAGCACTTGGGCCCCCTTTGATGCCTTCCCTGGCAGAGCATTATCAGGGAGATTATATAGAAGTGGAGGAGCTGAGATTCGAACTAGCATCCATATGGGATGCTGGTGCTTCAGGTGGCACCTTAGCCTGCCAAGCCACAGTGCCAGACCCTAAACTAGTCTTTTAGTTCCATTTTTTTCCCATGAGCTATTTGAAGCACCCTTACACATCAGCTATTTGGGAGTGAACAAGAAGATGGAATCTCTTTCTACCTTTCTCTGTGCCTCTTAGCCTCTCAAATAATAATAAACATTAAAAATATATACACAAAAATAACCTGAATAATTATTAAAAATAAAAAATGTCAAAACAAAATATATAATTAAGTAAAACCCAACTGTACACTGTTATAAAATGCAATTTAGATATAAAAGCACAGAAATGTTGACTAGGATTGGTTAGAAAAAAGTATCAGGAAAATAATAGCTGAAAGAAAGCAGCTACAGATACAAAATTATTAGACTTAACAGTCCTTAAGGCAGTCAGTGAAGAGATAAAGAGGAAAATGTTATGACAAATGAATCAGTGATACAACGATTTATGCTAAATGTGTATGCCCTAATAACATAGCCTTCAAGTATGAGGACAATTTGAGGACAAATTTGACAGAACAGACATCAATTTATAGAAATCCAGAATTGACTCAATAAAGCCTGAAGTTTTCACATACGTGGCATTTAGATACATTCTTCTATTTGCCAAAACACTTAAATGCGCCTCAGGAAAAAGCTACATGCTGTTTATTGCATATCAGGATTTTAGGATTAAAAGAAAGTATATAAAAAAAGACTTTTCTTTCAATAACTCATAGAATGCCTCTCCCCTCACCACCATAAGAAAACACAAGATTTTTAAAAGCACAATTAATAAACTTGAAGTAATTAGCATTTTAGTAACAAAATACACGTTCCTTTCAAGTTCACATGGAATATTTTTCCAAAGACATTATATGCTGGGAAAAACTTTCAAGAAACAAATAATACAAATATATCAAACACTTTCAGACAACAGAAACAGTGGAAACATTTCCCAATCAAATGTGTAAGACCAACAAATTCCTGATACCAAAATCTGAAAAGAAAGCTGTACAAAAAGAAAAAAAATGTACAGGCCAAATTTATTCTTGAGTGTAAGAACAAAAATTTTAAAAATTAGAAAATCAAATCCAGTGATATTTAAAAAAAGAATATACATATAGCCAAGTTTGTTTATTCTGGGAATATAAGGCAATATTTGAAAATCAATCAATATACAGGCATAAAAAGAATCTGATAAAATCCAAAATACATATGGAATCATCATCATCATCATTATTATCATCATCATCACCATCATCTTAACCTCTAAGATGTTAAGGAAAGTAACTGCCATAAACCATAAAAAGTTTCTGTAAGAAATCCACAGCAAACATCTTAATGTCATATTGAAAGTGTTCACCCTGAGACCCGGAAGTAGAAAAGGATGTTTGCTAATGTCAACACTATTCTACATTGTACTGGCAGAAGTAATTGGGATAGTAAGCAAAAAAACAAAAGAATAACACCGTTGAAAAGAAAAAACTATTATCATTGTTCTCACTTGACATGACCGTGTATATGGAATTTAAAAGACTTGACAACTATTAAAATTAGTAAGTGATTTATTCATTTACAAAGTGGGTAAATATAAATTGGTCAATAAACAAAAATAAATTGTATTTCTATATACCGATTGAGTATAATATCAGAAAGCATCACTTATCGATGTAGAAATCTAAAAAAATACAAGACCACTATGAAGGAAACCTTGATGATTTCCTACTATTTTGTATATTCCAAAAATCTTTGTATATTTTATTTTCATCAGTAGTATCATACCAGAGGGACTAGAAAGCAGACTAATTAATAGATGTCATTATGAAATAGTGTTTTCCATATTAAAGTTTATTGGAAATAAATTCTGTTCAGTAAGGAAAGCAGGTTTCAATTCACTGAACTCTTTAGCAGGTAAATGAAATTTAATTGTGATGAACATCAGAAAGAAATTTACGATGGGAAGTAAATTTAAAAAGCATCTGTATGTAAAATGCAAGTAATTTAAAAGTAGTTAAATTATTTAGTATTTTTTAAATTATTTAGTATTTAAAAGTAGTTAAATTATTTAGTATTAATAGCTAGTTCTTATTTTATTAAACAGAAAAATAATTTTCTTCCTAACTGACATTGTAAGGAAATTTCAATAACCAGTTTGATTCCTGGAATTTTTGAGGTTGGAGAGAAAAAGGCTGTGAAATATTTATAAATTTTATAATTATTTTATCCATGCATCAGGTAAAATAAATAGTCATAACATTTTGGAAACTTGCTGATCAGCAACATGCTTTAAAAACACCATCTTATCCTAATAAAATAGTGTTGAATTTTTAAACTTTTCTGTTAAGGTATGATTATAATTAGGAAAACACTTCATATAAACAACAGTGCTTTGTCCTTACAATAGATTCATGTCTATAGTCTTTTTTATGTAATTTTCATAAATTCATAATTCAGTATTACAATGAAATTTGGAGACCCCCAATTATGTCTGAAAAGATTTAGAAAATAGATCTTAAGTTACCTAACTGAATTTTTTAAAAAGACTTATTTATTTATCTCAAAGTCAGAATTACACACAGAGAGGAGAGGCAGAGGGAGAGGTCTTCCATCTGATGGTTCACTCCCTAATTGGCCACAATGACCAGAGCTGTGCCAATCTGAAGCCAGGAGCCAGGAGCTTTTTCCGGGTCCCCCATGTGGGTGCAGGGGCCCAAGGACTTGGGCCATCTTCTACTGTTTTCCCAGGCCATAGCAGAGAGCCGGATTGGAAGAGGAGCAGTCAGAACTAGAACCGGCACCCATATCCTGCTGCGTCACAGCGCTGGTCCCTACCTAACTGAATTTTAAAACATACTATACTGCTGAACACCAGGGTTCTCATTGATATGTCACATATGCATACATGAAAACATAAGATTATGCTTAACTCTCAGAGTTGTACCACTCCCATTTTAATCTTGAAACACATTAATTATTAGAAATAGGTTATTACACCAGTTATCATGAGAAGGTATGTAGCTAGAGAACCTTAAAGCTGATTTAGTTAAAATAAATGTAACATTAAATATATTTTTGAATCATTTAGTAATAAAATATATACAGTTGATGCTAGTTTTTGTTAGCACAGCATAAACCAGCTGCACAGATTTTCCCTGTTTTCGATCCTTCTCAAGGTGGAACAATATTCCCAAGTATGCACTAGGCAGTCTCCAAAACTGAAAAGTTTCCCCAAGTCATCCTCCTGAGTGATGAAAATATTAGCAGCAACAACTCATCCTTTACTTTATTACAAACCTAGAAGTGTCACTGCTGTGAGAAGGCACTGACCCGCCACAGGCCTTGTCTCTCACCATCACATCCTTGTTTCCCTCTTAAATGCCGATGCTAAATATTGTAAAAAATCACCCAGACCTCTACTAACACAATTATTATGTAAGACTACCAAGAGTACATGCAATGGTCAGTGTGTATCGACTGATCAGATTTCTAAGAAGGATAAGCAGAACTTTGTAAAAATAAAAGTACAGGTACTTCACAAAAACTGGGGGAATATGTGTTTCATGTTAGTCTGACACAGGGTGTTTTGAACATAAAACAATTATTTTCAAATTATATAATTATGGCATTTTTAATAGTCTGTTTAAATCATGTCCTTTACAGTCACATCAACATTAATATAATTAATAAATTGATATATTATTTTATGTCTTATCCTCTTACAAAAGGGTTTAAGGCAGTACATTTATAATTGGGTAGCTAAATTAAATGCAGTTTAGGATAAATTTTTTAAAAAGGGCCCTATCCTGATGCTCTGAGAAGCATGTAACATTATTTTCCTTTTTTTAAAAAAAATTAATTAAATAACTTGAGAGGCAGAGAAATAGAAAGTTTCCATTTACTGGCTCACTCCCCAAATGCCTGCCATGTCTCCAATCAGGGGCCTTGGCAGGGAGCTGGAATTCAATCTAGGTCTCCTACCTGGGTTGCTGGCACCCAGTCACTTGAGCCTCCTCATTTGCACCAGCAGGAAGTTGGAGTCAGAACAGAGGTGGGTAAGGAACGCAAGCATTCCCATATGGAAAGCAGCCATCTTAACTTCACGATCAAATACCTGACCCTTCAGTTTTCTTCTTACCAAGATGATTTAAACATGAAGAACCAAAACCTTAATGTAATTGTAATCTTGGGGCCAGCACTGTGACGTAGCGAGTAAGGCCACCGCCTGCAGTATCAGCATCCCATATGGGCACTGGTTCGCGACCCAGCTGCTCTGCTTCTGATCCAGCTCTCTGCTGTGGCCTGGGAAGGCAGTGGAAGACGGCCCAAGTGTAGGGGCCCCTGCACCCTTGTGGAAGACCTGGCTCCCAGAAGCTCCTGGCTCCCAGCTTCGGACTGGCCCAGCTCCGCTGTTGCGGCCATTTGAGGAGTAGACCGGTGGACGGAAGACCCGTCTACCTCTGCCTCTCTGTAACTCTTTCTTTCCAATAAATGGATAAATCTTTTTAAAAACTGTAATCTTAATTAAAACTCTACTCATTCAAAAAACTTGATTTAATCAGAAGGAACTCTATGGAAAACAGAAATGCACATTTTACAAAATAATTTGTTGGTATAGGAGTCCCCTCTTATCCATGGGAAACACATTCTAAGGCATCTAAGTGGATGTTACCAAACTCTATATATACTATGTTTTTCCTATATTTACATAACTATGGTTAACTTTAATCTATAAATTAGACACAATGAGATTAACAAAATAACTAATAATAAAATAGAATAATTATGAAATATGTGAGTCTTAAACAGTTGAGGGAAAATATATATTATAAAAAAACTATGCATGGATTTCAAAATTTTTTGTACCAAAATGAAAGTTGTATTAATGTAATTTTTCCATGAATTTCTTGAAGAACCCTTGTATTACGGTAATGAATTGCCCGCATTACTATTATTTCATTTTGGGACCCTTATTAAGTGTAATATGTGTTACTTGAACAAAAGCCAACATGTTACCACAACACTCAATCTGATAAATGAAATGGCTATCAAGTGACTAACTGGATGATGGCTTATACAGCAAGGTTATGCTAGACAAAGATATGATTCACACCTCTTGTGGGCCAGAACAGGACAGTCCAAGATTTTATCACACTATTTAAAATGGTTAAAACTTATACTGGTGCCAGCACTGTGGTGTAGCAGGTAAAGCTGCCACCTGTGGTAACAGCATCCCATATAGGTGTTGGTTTGAGACCCGACTGCTTCACTTCTGATTCATCTCCCTGCTAATGTGCCTGGGAGAGCAGTGGAAGACGGCCCAGGGTCCCTGCACCTACATGGGAGACTGGAGGAATTTCCTTACTCCGGGCATTTACCTGTTCAGCCCCAGTCTTTGCGGCCATTTGAAAAGTGAACCAGTGGATGGAAGATCACTCTATCTCTTCTCTTTCTGTAACTCTTTCAAACAAATAAATAAATGAATATTTAAAAAAATTTATAGTTTTCATTGCTGGGATTTCCTATTTAATATTTTTGGACTATAGGTAAGGGGAGATTACTATAATCGTGAAAAGTGTCAAGTCAAGGAAATGATGAAAAGCTCAGGAATTCTTTCCAAATTGTAACAAGTACAATGCTGTTTTGTAATCAGTACAAAAGCATTCCAAATTGAAACAAGTACAAATTGGTTTTTAACTTGGAGACTAAGAAAAAATGGCAACTAAATACAATTGGTCATACTGGACTGAATCTCAGCCTAAAACCAGGACATTAGTAGGACAATTTGCAGATCTGAATAATGTCGATTAGACCATAGTCTTATATAAATGTAAATTCCCTAATTTTGGTGACTTTGGTATTGTGGTCAAATACTCTTAGGATATTAACCTCTAAAGAATTTTCTCAAAGCATACAAAGGTACTCTTGTAAACATTCTAAGACTACCTTTACACACTGTGCAAGCTTATAGGCTTACTGAAAAATATGTTAGGAAATTAATAGCCTATTAGTGGAAATCAAATGTCATTTAAAAAATATATTGCATAGTGCTAATAGGACAAACACTTTTAAGTCAGTTCAGCTCTACTATGGTATATTAAAATATTTAAATATAATATTTAAGTGTTATAGTTAGTTATTACTTACTTCATCAAAAGTAAAGTCCTCTAAATCAATTTCTTCATATTCTTCTTCAGAGTCTTCATTTCTAATAGCATCTAGAGCTGCTGTCAGTTTCTTTCGCAAAATAAAGCCCTTCCAAACAGCCTAAACAAAAATTTAAAGTATGTTATACAAGGTTATAGATCAAATCCCAAACCAGATTCTCTGTGTTATCCCATTAGGAAGATAAAACATCTTAGACTTCAGTTTAATGGCTCAATAATCTGTTTTTTGAACTTTATGTGACACTTAAGACTGCAAGATAAATTAAATGGCTGCATGTGTCTAAAGTTCTGAATCTCAGGGGACTTGCCTTGTGGTAAGCAGAAAAGAATCTTTAAAACTCCCTCAACTGCACATGTAGGTCAACCAATCAATTATCTGACAATTCCTTTAGGACTTATTCTAAACCAAAAAGAAAAGAGATATAGAGGAAAACCAGTTTTGCTAATTTTCAAATGATCACGTATGAAGTAAGCCAAAATACATCTAGGAAAACTCCAACACATTAATTTTCATGTCAGAGAGGTAGTATCACGGTCCATAACTATTACCTAATTTCACTTCAAAATGGAATAATACCATTGAAAGTGTTCAGATCTTAACAATCCTAGAATAGGCAAAGCCTTCCAAATTAAAACAAGTACAATGTGGTTTTTAAAAAATGAGTATCTGTAGCTACTGTGAGGGATTTAACTTCAAGATATATGAAATATAAAAGCTAAGGGAGAAATAAGCGTGTTTTCACATTATTTATCTATCTATGAAAGAACTGAGTACAAACATAAACAAAGAGTCCCCAGGAAGTCATGGAAAATTTGTACTATCTTTTCAAAATACTTATGTATATATGTATTTTTATTCGAAAAGCAGACAGCAAGACACAGAGAGACAAAGACAGAGAAAGAAAAATATCTACTGGTTCATTCACAAATGCCCACAACAACCAGAGCAGGGTCAGGCAAAAGCCAGGAGCCTGAAACAATCTGGGTCTCCCATGTGGGTGGCAGGGACCCAAGTACTTAAGCTATCACCTGCTGCCTCCCAATTGTGTGCATTAGCAGGATGCTGCAATGGAGAGCAGAGTTGTGCCTCGACTCCAGGATTCAGATATGGGATGTAGACATTCCAAGTGACGGCTTAACCACTGAGCCAAACACTTGCCCCTGCATTATCTTTTCATTCAAATATTCCATGAGTAAAATAATCTCACGTATCATTATTATTATATATGTACAAATATTTTCTTACATTTAAAGTATGAAAATTATTTAATGAAATTAATTAATGGTAGAAATTAATTGTTAAAAGGCAGAAAATAGGGTAGAAGTACAGCAACAGCAGCCAGATTTCTTTGAATGTATCTTGCTTACACTTGACTTTGGAGCCATGCACATGTTTAAGATAACTACAACACAAAGTTAAATAGATATGAAATTAAAATCTTAAAAAAATGTAAAGACATTTCATGCTATGGGCATACCCACTAAAGCTATTTAAAGAGACTTTAAGACATCTATTTGACTATATACTAATGAAATACACTTAAAGGATACATTTTACTGCAAAAGATAATTCAAAACCTGCTTTCAGTAATCCTATCACTGGTATTAATAGTACTGATAAACAAAGTATGCAAAATGGCCAGACCATATCTGACAAAAGAAATCAAATACACTCTCTGCAACAAGCAGCCAAGGATGTAAAATCATAACCTCTGCAGCAAGGAACCAGGAAGTTGTATTATGACCTCTGCAGTTATTAGCCACGAATGGTCAATACTTGGTCAGTGCTTTTCAGCTTCCTGGCTCTTGCCCCTGTTTCTAACATAGGACCAACAAGAGATAAAGCCCAATACACTTCCCAAACCACTCATGTAAGATTCATCATGTGGGCAATCTCCAAAAAAGCATACCTTAATGTTTTTATTTTTTTTTCACTATAAAGTGTTCTGACTTTCTTCCATGTCTTTGAGTCTATGCCAAAAGCAAGTGATGAAGGCTAAGTTCCTTGTGATAACAGGCTCTGATAGCCTGTTCTCAATTTTTCTCTTTTGTGTAGCCTGTGTGTCTGTGTCATCAACCACCCACCCACTCCCATACACACGCACATATACACAAAATGCATGCACACAGGATAAAGGGAGTAAGAGAGGGGAGACAAATGGAAATTATGTTAATGTCATTAGACATTAGGATTCTCCACAGACAGATAAAAATACAATACAATATCAAGTAAATTCCATATATTCAAGTAAATAAAGGACATCCAGTAGAGAACTTAGCCACTGAACTACACTGTTTTATAAACTAACTGACGTCCTTTTATTGAGAGGACCAAAATAAATGAATAAGCATTTATTAGTAGTACTGAAGAATGCATTGATCATCCAGTAATGACAGGAGACAGTCTGGACTGCATGACATCAACATTCCTTATATGACAGAATAACATTTAACGATAGTAACTGAAATTTCTTTGCTTTTCTCAGAGTTTCCTTGAATCAATTGCCCTGCCCTCATTCTCACCCCTTCCAAGGAGCTATAACAGCTCTGTGTATACACTACTCTCTGGAGTACAGTACAAATTGAAATATTGGATATATTTATTGGAGCCAGAGAAGAAATAATTATCTTGAAAACTATCACTTCTGAAAAAGCCCCTTGTTTATGTGCCTATGAAACCAGTCGAAGATTACTCAAGTACTTGGGTTTCTGCCACTCATACTGGTGACTCAGATGGAGTCCCAGACACCTGGCTTCAGTCCAGCCCAGCCCTGGCCATTGTAGCTCTTTGGGGAGTGAACCAGCAGATGGAAGATCTCCCTGCCTCTCTCTCTTCCCATTTCTTTCCTACTTCCTGACTCTGTCCTCTCTAACTCTGCCTTTCACATAACAAATAAATAAATCTTAAAAAAAATCTGTGTATTGTAAATAACTGCGATTTGGGCATTACTTTTTATACACACACACACACACATACACACACAGTGCAAGGTGACTATTTCATCTTTGATGAGTATGTTATTAAATGATTAAAATTAACCTGAATGAGAATAGCAGCCTTCCTTCTCTGTTCTTCAGTATTCACAATATTTTTTCTTTTTTCTTTCTTTAAAACAGTCTGATTCTTGATGCAACAATTAGGTAGCAGTCCTGTTGTAGCAGTATGAAACCATGTGGAGAATTTAATCTTTTTGCGCATGATGTATCCACGCCAGTGTGCCTGGATTAATACAGCTGCCATACTATTTGGAGGAGAAAAAAAAAAACATTGTTACATTGTTAGTGTGTGTAAATTCACAGGCGCAGACAGCTGTCTTTCAAACAAGGTCCAAAAAAATTGTTATTTACAAATAAGACTCTTCTTGTGTTTAACTAAATTCTTAGAAGTAAAAATATAATGGAAATTTTCAAATCTAAAAGAAAGAAAGGAAAGAAACAGAGGGACTGATATGGGTGAAATGGAGTTTCATTTGTTTCTTTTTAAAAATGTTTCTTAATTTAGTTATTTGAAAGGCAGAGGAAGGGAGAGGGAGAGACAGTGAGACAGTTCACACCCCAAATGCCCAGTATAAGCAGGAGTGGGCCAGGTGTGGGCAAAAGCCAGGAGCAAGGAACTCCATCTGAGTCTCCAGTGTAGGTGGCAGGAACCCAAATTCTTGAGCCATCATCTGCTACCTCCCAGGATGTTCACTAGCAGGAAGCTAGATCAGAGGTGTGGGGTAGCCAGGACTCCAACCAGGTACTCCAATGGTTTATTATCAATATTACCATTATCATCACAATTTTATCTAAAACCAGTATGTCTTCAATATATTTGGTTATGAATAGAAAATTTAATTTAATTGCTAAAATATCTGGTGTAAGATAAACTACTTGTACTCCTAGTACTTGGGAAAATATTCACATTCCAAGAAATCATTTCCTCCTCCTTTGCTATCCAGAACTTTGTAAATTTTTGCTATGGATTTAATTTAATTTGGTCACGCAGTCATCCCTTCACCACTTTGTCATTTGAACAAAAATTCATCAGAAGATTTCTAAGCACTGTAAGAGGTACTTTGTGTGACAACAGAAAGAATTAGAAAATATATTTGTAACATCTAAAGAATGAAAGTTTCTAATAAAACACATTTAACTCTAGACAGTGTTTATGTTTTTCTTTAGAAAAATATAATTTTCACTAATTACTATTGTGAATCTCTTTTACTGTCATTCATTACATGAATTCCTTAGTGTGATATGATCAAAATTTCCCAAGGAAAACAAAAACAAAAAAGTAGATGAGGGCTATTTTCTTCACCGACACTAACACGTGGCCTGCTTTTACTTCCCTGAGAGTGGGTAAAGAAGTTGATTTTGGGCTTTCCTGAATGTGGGATGCTCTCTGTTTTGAAAAAGGAAATAGCTCTATCATCATCACTTTTATCTTTTCTTTAGCAAAAAATTATAATGGGAAAAACATCTTTAGCACAAGAGCCTTTGCAAATCGTGCTTAGGAAACTGACAACTGACAAGGAATCTTCCTGAATCACAAAGCTCAGCAAGTATATATGCATCATCTTTTCCCTTTATTCTTTCAGTCTTTGGTTTATCTATATTTTTAGTTCTTCATTCTTACTTAATATCATCATTTGGTTATTTTATTGATCATTGATTAAAAGTTCTATATATTGCTTATATAAAATTTCAATAGACAACATCCAGAGCATTTGGTAAAAAGGCAATAAGTTAAATAAATGGTTAAAATATAAAACAGGAAATATGAAGGCCATTTTTGATAAAAGTTAAGAAATTAGTATTAGGAAATAAAGATCAAACTACTTAATATAGCTCCCCCCTTGGCCGGCGCCGCGGCTCACTAGGCTAATCCTCCGCCTAGCGGCACCGGCACACCGGGTTCTAATCCCGGTCGGGGTGCCGGATTCTGTCCCGGTTGCCCCTCTTCCAGGCCAGCCCTCTTCTGTGGCCAGGGAGTGCAGTGGAGGATGGCCCAGGTGCTTGGGCCCTGCACCCGCATGGGAGACCAGGAAAAGCACCTGGCTCCTGGCTCCTGCCATTGGATCAGCGTGGTGCGCCGGCCGCAGCGCGCCGACCGCGGCGGCCATTGGAGGGTGAACCAACGGCAAAAGGAAGACCTTTCTCTCTGTCTCTCTCTCTCACTGTCCACTCTGCCTGTGAAAAAAAAAAATAATAATAAAATAAAATAAAATTAAAAAAAATATAGCTCCACCCAAAAAATCACTGTTAACTGACAATTCCTGAAAGAAGGAAAACTGGGAAAAGCAAGATTAGCTCTGTGATATTCTGGCTTTTGCCCTATTCAGCACTGTCATTAGAGAAGAAGCTAAATCTGCCCACTTTCTCTTTTGTTCACTTGACAGAGGTCAAAAAGTAAAAAGCACAAGAAGAAGGTGATGGCCAAAGTAAATACCAATGTTTTCTGGTTCAATAAACAATTAAAGCCAACAATTAGCTTTCTAAAAGTGTTAACAGTTGCAATGGGGTTTATGTGATAAATCACAGAGAAAATTGCCCTACTTTATAAAGCTGTCATGCCAAAAAAAATTTATAGTCATATATTCAAGTACTTTTGTATATACTTATTAAGTGTTTACATTTCAATAATCACATAAATAGCACAGGCAAATTGTATGTTTAAGTAAATGAAATTATGTGATTATTCAGAATTACTTTTTCTTATTTTTAGAATGTAAAATTTTATTGCTCTTCAACAATTCTTAATTCCTTTAATGGTTTGGAAATTAGGAAGCAGAAAAATAATTTCACATCTATACATTCCAAATTAAATAATGATAGAAATTTAATCAGAACCTGCAAAAATTTAACCCAATGAATCTATAATTAAAGCTTTGTGCACATCATGAAAACAAAATTAAGGTAGTTAATAAGAAATATAATAGTGATTCAAATCCTCTTTCAGGTTATTATTTGGTGCCAGGTACTAAGATTATCCATCAAGAATAATAAACATCACATCTGTAATAGGAAAATGATTTACACAGCTCACGTTTTCTCACTGTGTACTGGATTTCGGTGCTTCCTCAGAGAGTTTGTCATCACTGTTTCTATGAATGGGGCTCTTTTGGGGGGGATATTGCTTGCTTCGCTGTCTTCTCTCTTCTGTCCTATTAATTTTTCTTGATTTCCTCCTTCCATATCTTCACGTACAGAGTTGTTGTTTAATAGGAAGTGAGTAGAGCCAGAGTTCATCAATTTCTCAGGAATATTAAGTGACTCCTGTTTCTGTTTGTTTGCGGAAGAGCAGAGGTCTTTATTTTGCAATAGGCTGTCAATGCATGCAGGAGCCACACAATTGTGCAGCATTGTGGATTCATCTCTCTCGGTGATATTTACATCTCCATGTTCATGTGCGTATCGGTATTCATTACTAAGTGTCATCAATTTCTTAAAATAATTATAGAGATTTTCTGCCATATCCAAGGTAAGTACATCTCTGAAAAAGTAAGTAGTAAGGACATTCAATGATATAAATTACATCAGTGTATATTACAGTTTTACATCTTTTATAGAATTAACTTTTTATGCTGTATGGCCTAAAATGAATATTGAACTTTAGTATAACATTCATTATAAATTAGTTCTACTTATTTATATAAAAATTGATATTCTTTTAAACAAAATTTGACAATATTTGTTTAGTTAATTTAGATCTGTCAGTCTAGACAAAATGTCTGGAAGTTTTAGGAGCATTTTTATTCTAGGTATTTTTGGTACAAATGAATGAGAAAAAGTCATGCTTTTATTACCATAAACATGAGAAATCATGACTGCCTAAATTTGGAAAAGTTATTTATGAAATGAAGTTAAAAAGACATTTTTACATTGACTTTTGCCACACAAAATATTTGTATTGGACTTTTAAAGAAAGAACATATATTATGGGAAAGTTATTTCACTTTTCTCTGAAAAAATAATGCACTGCAATGAGAATTCAAATACTTTAAGGTATAAATGGCTGAGATTTTCTTGAGCAACTGTTGGATTTCTAGCTCTTTTAGATGTCATATTTATGTAATTAATCAAATTCTAATTTTTTACAGATTTGAAGCTCCCAATAACAAATGCAAAGGACTCTGTCCTTGTAAAGGCCTCCTTCTTAGCCACATTGTGTATATCTTCCTTTATTTCTGTTTTATTATTTCTTTCTTTACTTATCTTTAATTTGTATTATATATATATAATATGCAGCTACAAATTGTCTTAATATTTTTCTGAAACAATGGAACACATAAAAAATGTTAAAAATTTAACCACAGTAAGAAAAAGTGAAAATCAGCCCTTAAGGCATCTGGATCTGGCTGAAAAGCCCATGAGAGTATTTTAGGCATGGAAAGCCAAGACACTCTCGGAAAAGAAAAAAAAAAGCAAACCTAAATGAAAGATCTCTGCGAGTGAGATCCCAGTGGAAAGAAGGGGCCACTTTGACTTCTACTTTGACTATGACCTTGTCTAAATAAGATCTGAGTTGGCAAACTCAAAAGGCTTCCATGGCCTTGGCAACTCATGACAAGAGCCTAGGGTGATTACTGACACCATAAACAAGAGTGTCAATTTGTTAAGTCAACAACAGGAGTCACTGTGCACCTACTCCCCATGTAGGATCTCTGTCCTTAATATGTTGCACAATGTGAATTAATGCTATAAATAGTACTCACACAGTACTTTACACTTTGTGTTTCAGTGTGGGTGTAAACTGTTGAAGTCTTTACTTAATATATACCAAATTGATCTTCTGTATATAAAGAGAATTGAAAATGAATTTTGATGTGAATGGAATGGGAGAGGGAGCAGGAGATGGGAGGGTTGTGGGTGGGAGGGAAGTTATGGGGGGAGGAAAGGCCACTGTAATCCAAAAGCTGACTTTGGAAATTTATATTTATTAAACAAAAATTAAAAAAGTGAAAGTCATAATTATTTCCTAAAATGTAGAAATAATTAGTTATTGTGTTCCAAAAGGTAATTATCAGATATTAGTATAGATTGTTCTAATATATATATACATATATATAAAATTTATTTATTTATTTGAAAGTCAGAGTTACACAGAGAGAGGAGAGGTAGAAAGAAAGAGAGAGGTCTTCCTTCCGCTGGTTCACTCCCCAGTTGGCTGCATCATTAACCCGCTGTGCCACAGCGGCGGCCATAATATATTTTTGATTTTTATATTTCACTAATTTTGTTGGCTAATAACACAGAAAAAGGCTCATTTCAAATATTGGCATTCTTATGATTAGGTGTTGCCACTACTTATTCCTTAAATATAAAAAATATAATGTCTTTTCCATTTTCAACACTAAACAAAACTTAATTTGTGACAATAATAAACAGTCCAAAGGACTTATATCTCAGATGAAAATCTAAATTTTGACAGTTAAAGTTCAATGTGATGGATATCAAGGGTAACCCTAAAATACAAAATTATACATTGCCACAAATATACAAAGAAATATCAGTAGATTTGCCCAAAGAAAAATATAAATAATCTTAGTATTTTTAAAAGCACATATAATCTTGAACAATATAAACTATTTTTAAAGACACAATGTATTGTTTAAAACTTGCTTACTCGGATCCGGCGCTGTGGCTCACTTAGCTAATCCTCCACCTGCGGCACTAGCATCCCATATGGGCACCAGTTCTAGTCTCAGCTTCTCCTCTTCCAATCCAGCTTTCTGCTGTGGCCCAGGAGGGCAGTGGAGGATGGCCCAAGTGCCTGGGTCCTGCACCCACGTGGGAGACCAGGAGGAAGCTCCCTGCTCCTGGCTTCGAATCAGCATAGCTCTGGCCGTAGCAGCCATTCAGGGGGTGAACCAATGGAAGGAAGACTTTTCTCTCTGTCTCTCTCACTTTCTATCTGTCAAATAAAAAAAAAAAAACTTGCTTACTCAATCATAACTATATTGTCTAATTTTTTATATTAAGCTGCTTTACTGATGATAATGTCTTGTCTATGAAAGCTTTTGAATAAATTTATTTTAATGAAATGAATATTTACCTCCTGCTTTGAAGCTATCCTTATGCTTTCTTTTATTTCATCTAATATTTTAGGATTTAAATATTTTAAATTTTGTTTAAAATACCTACTAGCTTATTTCAAAATATAAAAACATGATGCCACAGATTTTTTAATGTAAAATAAATTTTACATGTAGTGTTTTTATCTTAAAAAAAGTTGATCAGAATAATTTTTATACATGTGTATAAATTGCATTATTCTTCTTAAGTACAGAAAGTGGATGATAACAATCTTACCCTTTTCCTGTGATATGGTTTTCAACTAGTAGGTTGAATTGTTGAATCTGGGTCTGACAAAGTTCTAGGAAACATCCTAAATTTAGCTGACAGTTGTCTTCAGGGTGACTTTCTGTATAACAGCTTAGCATATCACCATTGAGGATTTGTAGGGAAGGTAACACTTCAAGAAGAGAATGTCTATGGATAATAGAGGAAAAAGTAAGTAATCTTGATAAGGTGAGTATATACCTAAAATAACCATATGTCTACCACTCAAATAATGCCAGCACAGAGTATATATTATAGAAAATCCAGTCAATGTGGCCTGAGCTGTTGGTTAAAGCCCAGGCCTGCAGCGTGGGCATCCCATATGGGTGCTGGATTGAGTCCCCGGCTGCTCTACTGCTGATCCAGCTCCCTGCTAATGTGCCTGGGAAAGCAGTAGAGGATGGCCCAAGTTCTTGGGTCTCTGCACCCACTTGGGAGACCTGGAAGAAGTTTCTAGCTTCTGTCTTTGGATCAGCTCAGCTCCGCCTGTTGTAGCCATTTGGGGAGTGAGCCAGCAGATGAAAGACCATGTTCTCTTTCTGTCTGTACCTCTCTCTGTAAGTGTGCATTTCAAATAAATAAAATAAATATTTTTTAAAAAAGAAAATGCAATTAATTCTATTTAGAAAATGGTGTTGTTGAATTAATTTTGTTTAAAATTTATGGTATCATACACAAATAAGATTTAGAGTTTTGGACATTTAATTTTTTTCTCTAACATGGAAAAAGATGATTCAAACTTGGAATCTGAAGCTAGAAATTGTCATAAAAAGGCTGCATCATGTAAATATTAATATTAGAAACATTATTTTATAAAAGAATACAATTAAAACAATCTTATTAGAAGTTGCTGTTTATTTCAGAGATAAAGGTGAGATCTGATAGTCTTTCCAAGTTAAATACAGTGAAAGTGGGGCTAAACAGGAGAGGTGGAGATTATGGTGTTTATTAAGATCTGGGACATCTAAAATTATTATTCTATTCTAGAAAAAGTTCCATGCACTGATGAAAAGAATGTGTATTCTGCAACTGTAGGATGAAAAGTTTTGTAGATTTAGGTTAGTTCTATTTGATCTATAGCGTAGATTAGCTCTGTTGTTTCTTTGTTGATTTTCTGTCTAGCTGATCTTTCCATTAATTAAAGTGGGGTGTTGAAGTCCCCCATTACAACTGTATTGGAGTCTATGTCTTGCTTTAGATCCATTAACATTCATTTTATTATTTATTTATTTATTTATTTTAAATAGCCAGGAACCCTGGCACTTGGTGCACATACATTTATTATAGTTACTTTTTCTTGTTCAATTGATCCCTTAATCATTACAGAGTGGCCTTCTTTCTTTTTCTTAACAGTTTTTGTGTTAACATCTGTTTTGTCTGATATTAGGATGGCTACACCTGCTCCTTTTTGCTTTCCATTATGCAGGGATGGTTCAACATTAGCAAATCAATAAATATGATTTATCACATTAGCAAACTGAGGGAAAAACATAAGATCGATTCAATAGATGCAGAGAAAGAATTTGATAAAATACAATATCCTTTCATGATGAAAAGCTTAAGCAAATTTGGTATAGAAGGAATATTCCTTAACATCATCAAGACAATTTATGACAAACCCACAGCAGCATCCTATTGAATGGGGAAAAGTTGGAAGCATTTCCACTAAGATCAGGAACAAGAAAAGGATACCCACTTTCACAATTGCTATTCGACATAGTCTTGGAAATTTTAGCTAGAGCCATTAGACAAGAAAAAAATCAAAGAGATAAAATTGGGAAGCAGGAAGTCAAACTATACTTATTTGCTGATAACATGATTCTATATATAGAGTAACTAACATAATCCACTAAGAGACTACTGAAACTCCTTAAAGAGTTTTGTAAAGTGGCAGGATATAAACTTTTACATTTTTAAAAAGATTTATTTGAAAGGCAAAGTTACGGAGAAGCAGAGGCAGAGAGAGAGAGAGAGACAGAGAAAGAGAGAGAGAGTGAGAGAGAGAGAGAGATTGATCTACCATCAACCAGCCCAGATGGCTGCAATGGCTGGAGATGTGCTGATCTGAAGTCAGGAGCCAGGAGTTTATTCCAGGTATCCCACGCAGGTACAGGGGCCCAAGGACTTGGGGTATCTTCTAGTGCTTTCTCAGGCCATAATATGAGCTGGATTGGAAGTAGAGCAACCAGGTCTCAAACCAGCACCCATATGGGATGCCGGCACTGCAGAAGGTGGCTTTATCGGCTAAGCTACAGTGCTGGCTTCAGGACATAAAATTAACACAAAAAAATAAATAACCTTTGTATACACAGAAAATCCCACAGCTGATAAATAAATTCTTAAATCAATTCCATTCACAATAACTACAAAAAATTAAATACCTTGGAATAAATTTAACCAAGGAGGTGAACAATCTCTATGATGAAAATTATAAAATATTAAATAAATAAATAGAATAAGACACAAAAAATGGAAATATCTTGCATGTTCATAGATTGGCAGAATTAGTATAATCAAAATGTCCATACTATCCAAAGCAATTTATGTTTTCCATTCAATCTCAATCAAAATATCAATGACATTCTTCTCAGATCTAGAAAAAATGACATTAAAATTCATATGGAGGCCGGCGCCGCGGCTCACTAGGCTAATCCTCCACCTTGCGGCACCAGCACACTGGGTTCTAGTCCCTGTCAGGGCGCCGGATTCTGTCCCGGTTGCCCCTCTTCCAGTCCAGCTCTCTGCTGTGGCCAGGGAGTGCAGTGGAGGATGGCCCAAGTGCTTGGGCCCTGCACCCCATGGGAGACCAGGAGAGGCACCTGGCTCCTGCCTTCGGATCAGCATGGTGCGCTGGCTGTAGCGTGCCGGCCGCGGCAGCCATTGGAGGGTGAACCAACAGCAAAGGAAGACCTTTCTCTCTGTCTCTCTCTCTCACTGTCCACTCTGCCTGTCAAAAAAAAAATTCATATGGAAACACAAATGACTTGCATAGCTAAAGCAATCTTAAATAAAAAGAACAAAGCCAGAGGCATCACAATACCTGATTTCAAGATATAATACAGGGCAATTATAATCAAAACAGCCTTGTACTGGCACAAAAATAGACATGGAGACCAATGGAACAAAATACAAATTCCAGAAATCAACCCACACAACTACAATTTTTCTTTGAAAAAAAAAAGCCAAAATCAATCACTAGAGCAAAGCCAGTCTCTTCAACAAATGGTGTTGGGAAAACTGGATCTCCACATGCCGAAGTATGAATCACGACCCTTACCTTACACCTGGATTTACACAAAAATCCTTTCATAATGGATTAAGGACCTAAATCTACAACCTGGTTCCATAAAATTAGTGGAGAACATTGGGGAAACTCTGCAAGATATTGGAATAGGCAAAGATTTCTTGGAAAATAGCAGAAAAATACAGGCAATCAAAGCCAAATTGTCAAACGGGATTCCATCAGGATAAGATTCTACTGCAAAAGATACACTCAAGGCCGGCGCCCCGGCTCACTGGGCTAATCCTCCACCGTGCGGCGCTGGCACAGCATGTTCTAGTCCCGATTGGGGCACTGGATTCTGTCCCGGTTGCCCCTCTTCCAGACCAGCTCTCTGCTGTGGCCAGGGAGTGCAGTGGAGGGTGACCCAAGTCCTTGGGTCCTGCACCCCATGGGAGACCAGGAGAAGCACCTGGCTCCTGCCATCAGATCAGCGCAGTGCGCCGGCCGCGGCGGCCATTGGAGGGTGAACCAACAGCAAAAGGAAGACCTTTGTCTCTCTCTCTCTCACTGTCCACTCTGACTGTCAAAAAAAAAAAAGATACACTCAGCGAAGTGAAGAGGCAACTGACAGAATGGGAGAAAATATTTGCAAACTATGAATCTGATAAAGGATTAATATCCAGAATCTACAAAGAGCTCAAGAAACTTAACAATAACAAAACAAACAATCCAGTTAAGGGATATACAAAGGACTTGAACAGGCATTTTTCAAAAGAGGAAATTCAAATGGCCAATGGACACATGAAAAAATTCTCAGGATTACTAGTTCTCAGGAAAATTCAAATCAAAACCTCAATAAGGTTTCACCTCACCCCAGTTAGAATAGCCCTCATATAGAAATCAAGAAACAACAAATGCTGGCAAGGATGTTGGGTAAAAGGTACCCCAACCCACTGTTGGTGGGAATGTAAACTAGTACAGCCATTGTGGAAAACAGTATGGAGCTATCTCAGAAAGCTGAAAATAGATACACCATATGATCCAGCAATCCCACTCCAAGGAATTTACCCAAGAGAAATGAAATCAGCATATGAAAAAGCTATCTGTATACCATTTTTATTGCAGTTCAATTCACAATAGCTAAGAAATGGAATCAACCGGGGATGTCCATCAACTCAAGACTGGATAAAGAAATTACATACATACTACGGAATACTACTCAGTGGTAAAAAAAAAGAAAAAGAAAATAAAAAGAAAAAGAAAAAGAAAAAAAGAAATCCTGTCTTTTGCAACAGAATGGATACAACTGGAAACCTTGGAAACCATTATAATTAGTGAAATCAGCCAGTCCCATAAAGACAAATACTATGTTTTCCCTGAGCTGTGGTAACTAATAGAATACCTAAAGGGGTAATATATAGGAGTGAAATTGACATTTTGATATTCAATGATTGTTACAGCCCTTGTCTCAATTGTTGAGGAACAGTGTTTTCTTCTTCATACTATGTTTTCAACTCTTAGTGTACAGTTAATCTTGTGAGCATAAAGTGAACTGAAAATAGATCTTTGAAAAAATTAACAGTGAAAATAGGAGAGGGAGGAGGAAGAAGTGTTGTAGTGTGGGTGTGAGAGAGGGTAGTTCAGGAAGTATCACTATGTTCCTGAATCTTTATATATAAAATACATGAAATTTATACACATTAAATAAAATTTAAAAAATAATATTTAACTCAAAAAAGTAGGAAGTAGCAGCAATCAATAAAAAAATGTGGTTCAATTAGGCTTGAATTTTTACAATGGGAACATTTTGATGATATGTTCAGTAACTATATTAAAAAGTACCCAAATAGTTTATATAATTCGCATATTTTGAAACATTTTTGGTAAAAACAGTTTGCTTGAATCTTCAAGATTGCAATAACATGTTTAAACTGGAATTTCAAAAACACCATCTATATAAGATTGAATGTTTTATTTTATACATTTTGTTCTTTAATTTCTTTTATAAAAGATAATCTTCTGGCCTGCACAAGATAACAGTGCAGGGGTTGGCTTGTAGTTCAAAACATAGACCTATAGAGCCTATGATGAATATAGAACAAAGAGCTGAAACTAGTGAATTAATGTTTAAAATGAAGTATAAGAATATTATGCATTCCCAACGTTAGTTTTTCCAGCTGGGCTCCTACTAGTCAAGGGCTGAATCAATATTTCATTTAGTGAAAACTTCCTGGTGAATATTCTGTCACTTAAGAAGCCTTATTAATCATTAGTAAATGAAACTAATTCCCAAAAGAGATTTCAAACTGAGTCTGTGGATTAAGTTTTAAAAAGAAAATTTTTAGTACATCGGTTTTGTCCGTGTTATCACTGGCTAAACTTGAAAGTAAGAAGCCAATTGGGAAAATCTATAACTAATCCCTTTGTTGGTAGCAAGGGGTTATGTAAAGTTCGTTGGAACATACTGCTTAAAGTCTCAGTTGACCTTTCATTAACAAGTCCACATTTTAAAGATTTTTGCATTTTAAATCCTTTAGATAAATGAATCACTTCTTTGAATAATTAAAGCTATACTAGGCCAACTGATCTAAGTGAAATTGGTAAAATTTTCAGATTGGATTATTCTAGCCCAGAAAAGTTTATTTAAACATAAATTATACAAGCCAAATACTTATACATATTTATAATACAAATATTATTTATTTTCTTCCATTATGTTATTAAACAGTTGTTTCAAAAATATGGTTTACAAGCCGGCGCCGTGGCTCAATAGGCTAATCCTCCACCTTGCGGCGCCGGCACACCGGGTTCTAGTCCCGGTTGGGGCGCCGGATTCTGTCCCGGTTGCCCCTCTTCCAGGCCAGCTCTCTGCTATGGCCAGGGAGTGCAGTGGAGGACGGCCCAGGTGCTTGGGCCCTGCACCCCATGGGAGACCAGGAAAAGCACCTGGCTCCTGGCTCCTGCCAGGATCAGCGCGGTGCGCCGGCTGCAGCGGCGGCCATTGGAGGGTGAACCAGCGGCAAAGGAAGACCTTTCTCTCTCTGTCTCTCTCTCTCACTGTCCACTCTGCCTGTAAAAAAAAAAAAAAAAAAAAAAAAAAAAAAAAAAAAAAAATATGGTTTACAGATATTAGCTATGTTGTACCTAATCATATACTAGCTGTTTGGATGGGAAGGAACATAGGATCATCAAGAGAATTAAAGTTCTGTTGCCGACAGTTCAGTACCAAGAGAAAAATCATGGTCCCAGAAGACATTAAATAATGAGGAAAACTATAGATTTTTCACTTGCTATCACATATTTTGTCCACATAGTTACTAAAGAAAATAAAGGATTTACCTAAAAGAACCTATCCAATGTTTTAATTAAAAATAATATCAGCTGCTTTATTAGCTTTTCATTACTGTAACAAAATGCCTGAGATGAGCTACTTGGGTCAGTTTTGAAGGTTTAAGTCTAAGATCAGATAGTCCCATTTGTTTGGCTTATGATAAGAGTGGTAGAGCACGTGCTAAGGAGAGATCACATGGTGAGCCAGGAATCAAACAAAGTAGCTGGCCTCATACCAAGATTTTATAATAGCCTTTTGGGGGAAACACCTTCCTAGAGCATGCCTTCAGTGTCCTAAGTACCTCCGGTTAGGTCTATTTCAATTTTTTTAAAAATTTAAATTAATATAAAGAGAACAAATCTTATGTATTCCATAGGAAAAGTTCCAAGAAGACAACCATACTTCCCTCACTCCCCTGCTCTCCTGTCAATATTTCTCCCTCCATCTCTTCTCTTAATCTGTTTTTGCAAAAACATAATTTTAATCCACTCTATATTCACAGGCTTAACTGGCACTAATCATAGTATTCAATAAGTAAAAAGTAGGAAGACAAAGTTCCACAGGAGTGAAACAAGGGCTACAATCGACAATCATTTCCCAGAGAGAGAGAGAAAGAGAGAGAGAGAAGGATCCCATTCCTTGATTCATCCCTGAGAGAGAGAGAGAAAGAGAGGGAGGGAGGGATCCCATTCCTTGATTTATCCTTCAAGTGGCCACAAAAGGCAGGGATGCACTAGGCCAAAGCTGAGCAACCCATCACAGCCTGACTACATCTTTGATGTTTTCTCCTTTATATGGATATTTCTTTCACCAGAAGGACTTTTAATTTAGTTTGATTTCAAATTTTAACCACCTTTTGAGGTGTTAACTCAAAGTTTATCCCTTTAGACAAGGCGATTTCTTCAGGTTAAACCAAATGGACAACATTTCTCCACATTTCTGAAGCATTTCTGTCTGTTGACTCTAATAATGATCATCATAATAAAACATGTAAGAGCACAATCTCTGGAGTCAAACTGTGTTTGTTTTCCAGCCCTTCTACTTGTTAGTTAGTTATATGATCTTGGGGGAAATTATCAAGCTTTGTTTGTTTCTCAGTTTTCTGGATTATAAATAGTTATACTAAATTACATACATATCCCATTGGGGATACTGAGAGGATTAAATGAGTGTTGGGCAGTGATTGAATAAGAACTCATATATTTTATCTGGTTAGCTAGGTAATGAAGTTTTATGGGTACAAGGGGATTTGTCTCACCCAAATTCATGTAGCTATTTAAACTCTGATGTGTTAATGGTTGATGGATTAGGATGGAGATTTCATCTAATTGTGGTGGGTAGGAGGTATGACCCATGGGAGGTCTTGGGGTCACTGGGAGCATGCCCCTGAAAGGTGGCTCTCATGGGACTGTTAATTATTTTGAGTTCAAGTTCAGTCTAGGTTTTCTTTCTCTTCTACCTGGCTCACCAAGTGACTGAGCTTCCACAACCACCATGAGCAGCCTCCATTAGACTCCAGACTACGCAGCCGTGTGATCCTGTAGCCTCTAACTGCAAACTATAAGAAACCATTTCTTTCCCAAAAAAGTTCCTCAGGTATTTTAGATAAATTAACAAAATCAGACTAATACAGGATAGGCTACTACAGGAAGATGATGTATTTTTGTGTGCTTATCATATTCTAGGAATTGTTCTAAACAAATTATGCATATCATACCATTCAAATTTCCATAACCACTCCATGAGATTATAATTTTTTTTTTTACCACTGAGGATTTGGAGACTTAAGAAAGTTAAGTCACTTGGCCAGCAGCATACAGTATAGAGTCAGGAGCAGAATGTCTTTGTTTAAAAAGACAATGATTTCTAAACTTAATGTGCAACAGAATCATATAAATGACTTGTTAAGAACACAAACCACTGAGAATCATCTCAAGGTTCTGGTTTAGTAGGTCTACATTTGTTTAAATTTTGTACTCAAGACAGGTTTCCAGTTGACAACGAAGATATTTCTGAACTGCTGTAATGGGTTATATTCTCTCCTCTATGCTACACAATAAAGTACACCAGACAAGGCATTTATAAACCAGAAGTTGACATGTTTTGTTCTGCAATATGTGGAATCCCACTATGTTTTCCTAGAGAACAGAGTGAACATTAGAAATGTATGTGGAAACTGAGCTTTGCAAAAGAAGAAAAAACAGACTTTCTGAGGAAACATACACAACTTCTGTGATACACAAATTATCGATGAGTAGTAAATTATGGTTGTGTTTGACTTGGTGCAAAATGCTATCTTCTTCACCAAAGTCCAACTAAAAAGCCTGGGAAATCAATACACCTGGAAATACAGTGTCAGAGGTCGTAGAGGCCTCTGACAAAATGGGACAGACCATTTCCTAAACTGTCTTAGCTTGTTCTATAGGCAGATTAAGTCAGACGTAGGAGTTCTAGACACAATCAGACTTAATTCTTCTGTAAGATGTATTATACTCCGTGCATGTCAGCAGAACCATGTTCTTCCTGAACATCACTATATATTGCAGACACCAAATCAGGGTAAAGGGTCACCTGCTTCCGCCCCAGGATCAGGTGTCACACAGACACTGTTTTTCAATTACTATTCCTCCCTGTCTATGCTTTGTTCATAAATGCATGGTCACTGCCTGAACAAATTGGCCAGGCTTGCAGACACACCAACAGAAACTATTGAGTGAAGTACAGAAAGAGAAAAAAACACAAATAAAGGAACAGAACAAAAGCGGCTGGCACCGCGGCTCACTAGGCTAATCCTCCACCTATGGCGTCGGCACACAGGCTTCTAGTCCTGGTGGGGGCACCGGATTCTGTCCTGGTTGCCCCTCTTCCAGGCCAGCTCTCTGCTGTGGCCCAGGAGTGCAGAGGAGGATGGCCCAAGTGCTTGGGCCCTGCACCCCATGGGAGACCAGGAGAAGCACCTGACTCCTGGCTTCAGATCAGCGCAGTGCGCCGGCCGCAGCGGCCATTGGAGGGTGAACCAACGGCAAAGGAAGACCTTTCTCTCTGTCTCTCTTTCTCACTGTCCACTCTGCCTGTCAAAAAAAATAAAAAAAAAATAAAAAAAGCAGCTCCTAGGATAATATCTAGGGGTCTAATATTGAAATTTCTGACCTAGTATGATAGAATAGGGGACAAAGAGGTAAAAAAATTATCTGAAAAAAAGGTTAAATTTTTTCCCTAATTTTGTGAACACTAATAATGTATAGAGCTAAGTGCTTCAATAAAAGCAAAGCTGAGTAAACCTATGAGACTATATCAAAGTATACAGTGATCAGATTACTGAAATAAAAAGGATTGAATTAATTATATCTAATGTATTGTAAAATAGCTAGTAATAAAATAAAACACTGGTGAATCAGGGGGTTAAATATTGTTAGTATACTATGAGAGTATCTTTATGTTTTTTTAAATCTTTTTTTTTTTTTTTTGACAGGCAGGGTGGACAGTGAGGGAGAGTGACAGAGAGAAAGGTCTTCCTTTGCCGTTGGTTCACCCTCCAATGGCCGCCGTGGCTGGTGCGCTGCAGCCGGCGCATCGCACTGATCTGAAGCCAGGAGCCAGGTGCCTCTCCTGGTCTCCCATGTGGGTGCAGGGCCCAAGGACTTGGGCCATCCTCCACTGCCTTCCCAGGCCACAGCAGAGAGCTGGACTGGAAGAGGGGCAACCGGGACATAATCAGGTGCCCTGACCGGGACTAGAACCCAGTGTGCCGGCGCCGCAGGCGGAGGATTAGCCTATTGAGCCATGGCGCCAGCCTGAGTATCTTTATTTTTAATTAATACATAATAATAATACATATTTATAAGGACTGTGTCACATTTTTATATTTGTATATAATATGTAATGATCAAATCAGGGTAATTTAGAATATTCATCACATCGAAAATATGTAATTTCTTATGTGGTAAGCATTCAAAATTCTATATCACAGCTAGTTTGAAATATACAACACATTATTGCCAATCATCCTCACCCTAGAATTTTAAATTAAAGAAGCTTTTTTCTAAGAAAAAAAAACTTAAAAAAAATTACAGAAAAATGTTCTTGGCTTATATCTAAGTACTTTAGTATTCTAAAGACAGAAATGAGTTCACACATGCTTATCATACATACTTTTAAATAGATACTAACATTCACTCTCACGAAAATGAAACAAAATTAAATTACTATCAGAAATAAAATAATTAAAGTAGCATGCTATGTGATTCAGACAATATTGAAGAAAGATTTCTCAACACATATCTTCTATAAATTTCAAAACCATGTTAATATCATTCTAAACATGTCACATAGTTAATGATTTGGATCACAATTATAATTTTAAATTTATGCTAACTCACATACATGCAAGAATTTATTTTAGGTTGAAGAGTTTTTAACACTATCTTCACCAAATTAAAAAAAATAATTTTTGAAATTTTAAATTAATTCTTCCTCAGTATTTAATCTTTATAATCTCCACCAAATTGTGTTTTATGCAACTATAATAAAGCTTATTATACAACAGTGCTGCTTTACCTCCAGTTTATTTCTTGAAGAAGTGGGTTTCCAGTGACAGATAATTCACGGAGAGAACAGCATGCTTCAAAACATTTTATGAGACTTGTAAGATCTATAGAATATAAACAGAATCATTTTACAGAAGGTATCACAAGTAAAAATCATAAATCAAGGAATATTTTATTTTTTGTAAGATTTTAAAGGAAAATATTTTTATTTTGCTTACAGAATATCATATGAATTTTAAAGGAGATGGTTTTGAGAACACAAGCTACTCTTATGTGTTTCTACAATCTTGTAGTTGTGTGAACTCACTCTGCTATACAACTGAAGATCATAGGATTAAATAATGTGCATAAAGGATTCAGGACAGTTTATACCAGATTTTAAGTATAGAATCTGAAGAAGTAAAATCTAAGATAATAGGATAGACGATAAAGTTGAACATATACCTTTTAAAAGAACTACATGACACTATTATACTTTCAAAAGTAAAATCAGCAAATAAATAAATCTAGAGTACAGTATGCAACAATTTACAATGAAGTACTTTTCTACAGAAAACAATCATCAAACAAGTCAATATATAGATAAAGCACCTATTTTTAAGTCTGACACTAAAGGATGTGAAGTATTCGAGGTGAACATGCAATCACTCCACAATCGCAGTAGTTTTCTACCTGGAGGCATGTTACTATTTCCAAGCCATAAAAAAGAGCCTCAGAGTCTACTTTGCTGAGCTGAGAGGGTAAAACTAAAGGAGGTAAAACCGAAGCTAGGATTTGTGGTGAAAAGTACTTTAAAAAGCTGTATGTGTATGTTGGAGAGAGACCATTGTGAAACCTGTATGAAGACTGATCATATATCCTTGGAAAAGTGCTACTTGTCACACACATTGAACAAGATTGCAAAACCTTGCAGAGACCACTTGCAGTAGGGATAAGAGTCCCAAGTTAATGCTTAAGTTCATGCAGCAATGATAGGCATTGGAGTTGCAGCCTCCCATGCACCAGACCTAAATGAGCATCTCAGTGATTCAGATAGTACCCAGAAATACTATGCATTAGGCATGGACACCACTCCCTGCAGTAGAGAAATGCACTAAACTTGCAAACTAAAATGACATGCTAAAAGACAGAATGCAATGACGACTGATAGAAACAAAACCATAAATTAACTCCTACCAGAATATAACATATTTTAAATGAAGACAACGTACAGAATCAGTAAAGAATATTCTCTACAATGGACCACATACAGTTAAATTTATTCTATACTTAAATAAACAGGAATATATGAAGCATTATAAAGAGGGAAGCAGTTAAAAGAAGCACATCCCAAAGTGAACCAAACATAAAACAACATTTTACAAGATGGATGCCAAAGCAACCCAGTGATGAAAAAAGCTTATTTAACAAGTGTTGCTAGAACAACTGCATATTCATATAAAATGAACTCAATATTTACTTCACATAATATGTAAAAATTAATTTAAGATGAATCAGACTTTATTGGAAAAATTAAAAGAACAAAACTTCTAAAAGAAAGCATAGGAAATTATCTTTCCCATCTGTGGGTGGAAAATATTTATTACAAAAGACATAGAGAAAAATAACTATAAAAATAACTATGTAAGAAATACTTCATCAAAACTAAAAACATCTGCTCATGTAAATATACAATTCATAAAATCAATAGGTAAAACAGAGTTGGGAGAAAGTATTTACGTGGCATATATCTGACAAAGATTTTTTTTCCAGAATATATAAAGAATATCTATAAATCAATAAGAGGCAAATAACCAATACTTTAAAATTATGGGACACTTGAATAGACAGACACAATAAGATACAGAAACCACCAAAGAACATGTGGACAAAGCTAAATGACTTTATCAGCAAAATGTCAATTAAAACCACAGTGAGTTACTACAACAAAACACTAAATACTCCAGAATGGAGCATTTGGAAATTTCACACATTACTGACAGGGCTGTAAAATACTACAACAACTTTGGAAAATGTTTTTTGTTTTGTTTTTTTTTTTTTTTTTTTTAGTTTCTTTTAAAGTTAAACACACACACACACACACAACTATTTTATCTTAAACACTTGACCAAGAGAAGTCCACAAAAAAAAAAATGTACAAGAATTTTTAAAACAAAGTTATATTCACAGTAGCCTCAAATCTTAAACAATCTAAATCCTGATCATTGGGGTGAATGGAAAAACAAACTGTGATATATTAATATATTTCAACAATTACAAGAAAGAATAAATACTGATAAAAACAATATAGTGGAATGTCATATGAATACAGAGCAAGGAAAGCTGAAGACAAACAACAGGATGGTTGATTCCATAAACATAAAGACAAAATTAACCTATAATGACAAAGTCAGACTAGTTGTATCTAGATTAGGAATGGATGTGTATGGGGGGCAGATGCAATAATTCAGTTCATGACTCTTGTATACCTCCTAGGAATGAAGTTAGACATGTTTGTTTACTTACTTTCATTATTCTATTCATTTCCTGGGAGATATACATATGACTTTTAAATAAATATATAATTGGGACATTTGTCTAGGCCTAAAAATCAAGATTTGGAAGTGCTATGATTTTAAAAGTGGAAAGGATAGTTTAACTGAATAATATCAGCATGTATGTCATACAGATTTTTTTTTTATAAATGCCATTAACACATATATATTCAAAGTAACTCCTTATCATATTTGGAACAGAAACTCCAAAGCCTATTGTTTAACATATTGTACACTGCTGTAAACTTACCAGAAAGACAATTGTTGCTGAAGTCTAGCTTTTCCAAGGAAACAAAATGAAAAAGTGGTACAATTTTTGTCAAACTGAAAACAAAAATACAGAATTCATAAAAATTTTAAATTGGATTGTTGTTACTATTATCAATGTAACTATACAGCAATACAAATGTATAATTCCATAGTTTATATAATTATATATACAATTATAATTTATTAAATATTTACTAGATAACCAACAATTATAAAACTAAGAATTTATAACATAAAATTTCTATTTATTTTAAAAGAGAAATTACTACAGAATTGTGAAATTCAATCACAAATAGACTTTATGTATTTATCATTTAAATAACAATAAGTGACTTCTTGTTATTATTTTGTTTCTTATTGAGGCCAAATTTACAGAAAATTTATATTATCTATTTTTCTCCCTGTCTTAAATACATTACTTAAATCTTTAGGGCACAAACATGAAGAAAAAGCTTATTTTGACTTTTCAACACCATTACTGATTAGAATCTTTGGCTTTGTTTTTCAGTTTTAAAAATGCATGTTTATTAGATTGCAGTACACTAAAACCAATCTAAGTGATGTAAATATTCAAAGTTACAGTGGGCTTAATTGCAAATTGGAGATATGTTCAACGTACAAGACATGAAACCAAGAAAATGTTATAAAATATTTTACAAACAGAATAGGCTTAAAATTGGCAGACATAATGGATATTTAAAACAATGTTATTAATTATGCATGTTAATATTCTAATAATAAATACTGCTTAAAACTTTTTAAAACTAATTTTAAGTAATAATTGTTATAATTTATGTAACTGTAAGTTAACATTTCTAAAACATAAATTCAAGCAAGACACATAAATCATTTGAAAAATATGTATATCACTGGAAACAAAAGTTATGAAGTTAAGAAAGGAAAATTAACTTTAGTTTCTTTGCATATCTAGCCAAGAGAAGGCCAGGCTTACTCTGTAACATAATCAATCACTGTAGTTATTTAGAGATTAAAGTTAAGTCAGCATATCTGAATCTTACACAAAGCAAAGCCTTTTTGCATAAAATATATTTTCTTTATAATTTAAAAAATATAGTGAATCATCCCTTCCAATAAATGTTGAAATCACACAACTCTTCAAAATATACTTAATCCAAAGTTGTATCTCTGGCAAAAAAATTTTTAAAAGAATGTATAAATTTGTATTTCTTTTGCTTTCCTATTTCTAATACTGTCCTCCAGTTGTCCTGTCACAGTTTTTCATCTCTGTATTTCTACAATTCCCCTGCCATGGTTAAAACAAAACAAAACAAAACGCCCTGTTATTCCAAGGTCAGAAGCTCACAGAGTAACACTATGACTGGAAGCCTCACGGATCTGGCATTAGACTAACCCTTGAAATTGACCTTGACTCCTCTCTTGTATTATTCTGTTCTGCATTAGCAGAGAGAAAGAAGATACCCCTGATGAAGGAAAAAAAAAATAGCCTAAATATCAAGGCTGGAAGGAGATCTTGCTAAATGTTGCCAATCCTAGGTACAAAATTACTATTCATATCAAACCTATATAATACTGCCCCATGAAAATAATTTCTAAAGGAAAAATCCAATTTAATAAAAGAAACACTGAGAAAATAATGGCCATTATTATATTTATACCTACACTTCACTATTTTTACATAAAGGTTAAATTTACTTGAGGAAGGAAGGAACAGGAAGTAAAGGAAGATGGAGAGACAAAGTGGAGCTGTAGGAAGTAAAGGAGAGATGAGAGGAGAAAGGGAAAAACTGAAAATCTGTTGGTACATAATTAGTGAATTTAAATCTATGATATTTGCTAATTCTAGATTTAAAATTTTAAGCAAAAATCTAAGTGTATTCATTAACAAGAAAATTCTTACTTGCATATACTATGTTTCTACTAAGTCTTCATCCTTCTACTTAAGGGATTTTGAAATATTCATAGCTAATGATACATTAAGACTTTCAGGATATATTTTTGTCTCTTTTCAAGTACTTCATTTTTAAATCAGTAAGTGATTTAGTGACACACAGGTTATGTGAGACATCAAATGAAAATCATCAATAGTTTTAGCGTTAAATATCAACAAAAATTCTCTTTGCAAAAAAAAAATCCAAGAAATTAATGCTTTGACCAAATATTTTTGTAATATTATTGGATTTTGTCTTTTTGGCTAACCATGATTTAAAATAATGCCCCTTTTCTCTTTTGAAATTTTAATCAAGAAAACAGGCTATCCATTCACCTTTATGACTATTCATTAGGATGGTGGAAACCTAATAGTGGAATCCTTTATTTAAACCTCTAGAACTTTTCCTTTTACTGACATTCTGTGTATATTTTTTTCCAAGAAAATTCAAACCAGAAAGACAAAGGACATTAGTGAAAACCTAATACCATTTGACCTTGTCACATTAGCCCTGGGCATTAAAAAGATATAAATTTCAAAGATGACAAAAAGCAAAAGATTTGTACAATGAGCAGCCAATGGGTAATAGTTTCCATTTTCTGCTCCTATTTAGAGTCTCATGGAAGTAGAAAGTTATATGAAGCCAGGGAGTCTTCCAGTCAGGGCTCCACTGAGTCAAACTTAAAACAGTCACATGTCCTAATGAAAATTTAAAACAGAAGTCTGGATGAAACAAATATTTCAAACAATATGTACTAAGTACCATTCTTTATATGTATTCCATTTGTTAGGAAAAAAAAAACATATGGATACATAATTCCTTCCTTGTGATGAAAATATTTATCAAAAATTAAGGGAAAATATATGCAATTTAAAGGCTAGGCCAACTACAAAACCAAGTATCATATTTTTAAAATGTTTCTCAAAATAGCAAAATGACTTCACCTACATTTTGTTTGTATCATCATTAAAGTCCAAGGAATGGATAAAGTAGGCATCATTACATTTTTATACGTGGGCGGTGAGTGGGGGGAACGAGGCTTAAATACTGAGGAGAGAGTTGTTCAACATCAATTTACTGATAAGCCATAGATTAAAACTTCAATCCCAGATGGGCTGACTCTGTTTTATCAAACTTGATATGATTCTTTAGGAGTCAATGCACATATAAAAGCATAATGTTAAGATGGTTAAGTTCCATAGTTAAGGGTATTTAGCTTGTGTTAAAAAAAAATCTTTAGATTGGTGATCATTTTTAAACTATGTTACAAAGGAAAAATTTTACTATTCTATGTCAATTTTCATCACTTTTCCCTGATGCCCTTAGGCCTTCTCCCTTCATCCTCTCAGAAACAGCAGACCGTTACCTGTGTAAAGAACTTTGAGAGACCCCCCACCAAAACTGTCAAATATAAGCAAGTGTTGTGCATATTAAATAATAATTATACTTTTTGTACAGATAAAATATTGAGTTCTTTTATCCCTAAATATTTTTGAAGGATATATAGCATGTGTTTTTTAATATCTCAAAATATCAAATCCCAGGCCAATATTCCAATGTTATAAGGCTAGTCAAACAAAATTAAAATAGGGATCATTTGCAATAATTATATCAATCATCTTTTTCAATTATAAAAAATTAGTACACTAATTTATATAATATCCGCTAGGTTGATATTGGATTATATCAGATTGATAGCATTAAAGTCTATCAGATAGTATTATTTAAATTTTAGGCATAGAATATTTCTTTATTTAAATTGCCCAAATAAATTAAAGTTACTATTTTCATAATACATTCATGATTTAAATATTTTTGATCTCTTTAAGTATTTTTAAAGCTTATTAATACGGTTTGAGATCAGTTCTGTAAAATGTGCTATGTATATCAATTCCTGAGTGGTTTATTGTGTATGGTCAAAACACAGCTAAATATTTCATTTTAAAATTATATTTGCTACCTGGAAAATATTCTGAAAAAATCCAGTGTGTGTATAGATAGCCAAATTCTTACACAGTGCTTCTGTTGGAGCTAGTTCAAGGAGCAAATATAAACACAGTTGAACTTTCATATCTTAGATCTGATTAAAACAATTTAAGGGAATTTTTTTTTTTAACACAGATTCAGTTTTCAATCATCAAAGTTTCGTATGTGAAAGCCAAATAGTCTAGAACATACATGCTCATAGTGCAAGCACTATTGTGGCCGAGATTGAGAGATAACTTTGCATATGTTTTGGGAAATAATGGAGATACACAGATACACGTTAGACTGTCTTTATTCACTTGTTTTGTAAGCATAGTCTAACCCAAAGAAGCGATTTCTTGTTAAAGGTGGTTCCTCTTATTCCACTCCATGTGCCTTTGATGAACAAATTAATCTTATTAGAGTAAACAGTTCTCAATTAAATAGTAAGCAGAGGGGGAGTTACATGTATTCTGCTCCTGTTTTGGTTTTAGACAGTTATTCTTTGCAAGGATCCAGATGTTTGGTGGTCTCAAATGGATTTTGTGGGACAGGTACACATTTCAGTTTAATGTTAAGGTATTTTTTTTCAAGTGTTACTTTATATCCCTAGGGAAATCAAATTTAAATCTATCTTAACAGTTACAAAAGATATGCAAGTTGAGAGCAGGTTAAAAATCTTTTTTTTATTTTCCCTAAGACTTAATAGGTACCATTTGAACGAATGAGACATCCTTCTGAATTAGATTAACTACCTCCTGTATTTTCCGGGGAACTATATTCTTTACAATTATAAACAAAGCTACCCTGAGTTCTACAAGTACATCTTTGAGAAGAAACAAAATGAGGAAGATAAATCAATAACTAAAATTCTGCTAAACTTCTAGGTTATGACATAACATCCCTCTAATATCTCAAAATGTTTAAGGTTATCTTTGTAATTTATGTCCTAAGTTAGTCTGATGCATTCCCATTGAATTGCTGGAGAAACGCAGCTTTTCCAGTTGTATATAAACATCACATATTTATTTTAAGCAATCCTTCACGGAATGTGTTGCTTAAACAGTGTATGCATTTACCTGTTTTGAGAGATAGTAAGATTTTGTAATAAAGGCAGCCAATATGAAGAAAATGCTTCCACAGCTGAAATGCTATTATCATCCAAGTATAATTCCCTTAGTAGAACATGATTATCCAAGGACGGAAGCTATAATTAAATTTGGCTCATTAGTTTGTAGTATTCAAAATACTTTGTCTTTTAAGTAAATTTAAAAATATAAAATCCATCAAAATTACAGATAAGTTCTTTATCATCAATGCCACTAAAGGAGACTTTTAATGTAAATACAATTTCTGTTCATTAATTTCATAATTTTAATATTCTTTATTAAAGGAATTTTATGACAAAATAATTAGAATTTTATAAGGGATAAATTTGTTCCCACACACACTAAAATAACTGAAAATGTATTAGATATTATATTTTAGTACTATGAAAACTGACATTTTATTTATTTATAAAATATTATAACTGTTGATCACTTATGAAACAGAAAAATGTATGGAAGATTTAAAAGCAAATTGAAAAGCAAATGCATCTGATAAGAAAACAAAAAATAGTCAAAATTGCTTTAAAAATGAATAGTCGATATTTCTATCAGAAAGAAAGTGTATTAATGACAAATCAATTAATTCAAAGAAATTACCTCACTTAGATAATTCCCCTGTAACTTCAATATTTGGAGCAGCCCACAATTATCAATGCCTTCAACATCAGTCAGATGATTATATGAGCAATCCAGGTGTATAATGGTAGGTGTGTCACAAAGACCTTTTGTACTAATTAACTGATTATGGTCCACGAATAGTTGCTGAAGATTTTTCAAAGATTCTAAACCACCTGGAAGAAAAATTTTCTACTATCATTTGTATCATACATTCTTTTTTTTTTTAACTTTTATTTAGTGAATATAAATTTCCAAAGTACAGCTTATGGATTACAATGGCTTCCCCCCCATAACGTCCCTCCCACCCGCAACCCTCCCTTTTCCCACTCCCTCTCCCCTTCCATTCATCATATCATACATTCTTACTGAAATGTGTTATTATTTAAACTGACATCTCAGAGGTATATTTTTGAATGACATGTCTCAACTGAAAATTGAATTACATATTAAAAGATATACATTGGACACTGAATGTTTTATTTTTAACTAAACAGGGAATAGATAGAAAACCTTTTTTTTAAGAAAGGACATTTTTCAACTACTCTAATGCTTTTGAATTTGTAATTCTAGCTTTAAGTTGCATGTAGAATATTAGGTCATCATTTTTCTACCACTGGAACATGTACTTTAGATTTCCAAATGAATTCAGCACAATGGGATAAGAATCAATGAAATATTAGCAACTGCACCTAAGTGGTTATAAGAATAAAAACTGCGAAGGTTGTTTAAATGAATTATCAGGAGTTAGCATTGAAAAGAACAGCCAAGGAAGTCTGTAAAAGCTTCATGGAGGATATTAAATATCTAGAAAATGTTATTCAGAGGCAGGCACTGTGGCACAGCACATTAAGCCATTGCCAGCAATGGCACATCTCACACTGGAATGTCTAATCTGTCCTGGCTACAGAGTTTGTGATCAAGTTTCCTGCCTCCTGGCATAAACCCTACACAGCAATGACTGTTGAGGTCGTTTTGGGGGGTGAACCAGGAGATGGAGGCCATTTCTCTTCCTCCCTCTCTCCTGACCTTCCTTCCTCCCTGTCACTCTGCCTTTCAAATAAATAAATGCATTTTTTTAAATGTTCATGTGTGTGTGTGTGTGTGTATGTGTCTAGGTTCTATTCTGTGTAATATATGTGTGTGTATGTAGGTCCTACTCCATGTACATACGTGTGTGTGTGTGTGTGTGTGTGTGTGTCTGTTTAGAGCCTACTCATATATATTCTGTGTAGGTCTTACTCTGTTAGTTAAAATAAGTAATTCTTAAAACTGAAAATAAAGTTTAAGGCCTTGAGTAAGTGAAATATCTTCTGTGAGGATCATATACATAGGAGTCAATGAGGCTAAATCTTGGAGAGCTGTGCTTCATTCCAATTTTCTTGCCAAACTCTCACAACTTTTTTTCAATTCAATGTTAGAACACACAAAAGATTTTTCTTTTTTTAATTTTATTTATACTCTTTTGAAGTAGCTTTTTTCAAAAATCAATTACTGGTGTCAAGCCTTTACAACTGTGTCTGTCCTTTTCCTCTAGGATTTATTTTTTTAAAGATTTGTTTATTTTAAAGGAAGAGTGACTGAGGAAGAAGAGGAAGGGAGGGAGGAAGACAGAGACAGACAGACAGACAGACAGAGATCTTCCACCTGTTGGTTCACTTCCCAAACCACAGCAACTGCCCGGCCTGAGCCAGACTGAAGCCAGAAGCCAGGAATTTCAGCCACCATCTGTGGCCTTCCCTGGCACCCTAGCTTGAGTACTGGATTGAAGTGCAGCAGCCAGTATTTAAACTTGCACTCCAACATGGACTGCTGGTGTCACAAGTAGCAGCTTTACCATTGTACCAAAATGTTAGCCCCACATAGACTTTTTTTTAATAAAAAAAAAAGGAATTTAATAATTGATTGAAACAGACAACCTTTAAAAGAAACCAAAATGCATATAAAATATCTGGAACTTACTAATAAATTTATCCTGAAGTGATTTAGAAATTTTACCCAAGATTTTTTTCTGAATATATATTACTTTGCAAAAAAAGGGTAGACTCTTATATTGAGATGGAAGAATAAAAGGAATAATCATGTAATATTACCAAGATCCCACAAAAAAATCTAACTTTTATCATATTTTTAAAATTCAGATAATTAAATAGGATTATGAATTTATTATACAATATTTCAGAGACACATTTCAAAAGAATTTAATTCAAAATTGTGGAATCTCTAATAGCTTGAGTCAAAAAAGCAACTTAATGATATGCATGGTTATTTCTTACAAAAATGCAATTTCTTTTACTTTTTAAGCATTTTTATGCCAAAATGTAAATTTTCTTGTGAAGAGAACTAAAATATGTAACACAAAAGAAAAGCATGGGATACCAATAGAAGAAAAGAAGAAACCCAAATCCAAATTTGTATACTAATCTGACATTTGAAATTTTCATCTACAATCAATAGAGAAGTACTGGCATTTTCCTATAATGTAAAACAGTACTTATGATGGAGAAATTACCTGTTGCTATCAAGGAATAAACTGTTCTGCCCTCTCAAATATTTGACTAAGTTAAAATATAGGTTAAATTTATATTATAAAATTTTTTATATATATGTATGCATTATGTAGTCACCAAATCAGGGTACTTGGCATATCCATGACTTTATATGCATATCATTTCTTGTGGTGAGAGAATTCAAAAATCTCTCTTTTAAATTTCTTCAAATATAGAATACTATTTTTATTATTTACTGTTTTATTTTAAGGTATTCACGTCTTATAGTTTTTTTTTAAACTTTTATTTAATGAATATAAATTTCCAAAGTACAGCTTATGGATTACAATAGCTTCCCCCCCATAACGTCCCTCCCACTCACAACCCTCCCCTTTCCCACTCCCTCTCCCCTTCCATTCACATCAAGATTCATTTTCGATTCTCTTTATATACAGAAGATCAGTTTAGCATACATTAAGTAAAGATTTCAACAGTTTGCTCCCACACAGAAACATAAAGTGAAAAATACTGTTTGAGTACTAGTTATAGCATTAAATCTCAATGTACAGCACACTAAGGACAGAGCTCCTACATGAGGAGTAAGTGCACAGTGACTCCTGTTGTTGACTTAACAAATTGACACTCTTGTTTATGGCATCAGTAATCACCCTAGGCTCTTGTCATGAGCTGCCAAGGCTATGGAAGCCTTTTGAGTTCACCAACTCTGATCATATTTAGACAAGGCCATGGTCAAAGTGGAAGTTGTCTCCTCCCTTCAGAGAAAGGTACCTCCTTCTTTGAAGACATGTTCTTTCCACTGGGATCTCACTCGCAGAGATCTTTCATTTAGGTTTTTTTTTTTTTTTTCAGAGTGTCTTGGCTTTCCATGCCTGAAATACTCTCATGGGCTTTTCAGCCAGATCCACATGCATTAAGGGCTGATTCTGAGGCCAGAGTGCTATTTAGGACATCTGCCATTCTATGGGTCTGCTGTGTATCTCACTTCCCATGTTGGATCATTCTCTCCCTTTTTTATTCTATCAGCTAGTATTTGCAGACACTAGTCTTGTTTGTGTGATCCCTTTGGTTCTTAGTCCTATCATTATGATCAATTGTGAACACAATTTGATCACTGGGACTAGTGAGATGGCATTGGTACATGCCACCTTGATGGGATTGAATTGGAATCCCCTGGTATGTTTCTAACTCTACCGTTTGAGGTAAGTCAGCTTGAGCATGTCCCGAATTGCACATCTCTTCCCTCTCTTATTCCCACTCTTATATTTAACAGCGATCACTTTTCAGTTAAGTTTCAGCACTTAAGAAGAATTGTGTATTGACTGCAGTATTCAACCAAAAGTATTAAGTAGAACAAACAAAAAAATACTAAGAGGAATAACATATTAAGTTGTTCATCAACAATCAGGGCGAGGGCTGATCAAGTCACCATTTCTCATAATGTTCATTTCACTTTAACAGGTTTCCTTTTTGGTGCTCAGTTAGTTGTCACCTATCAGGGAGAACATGTGGTATTTGTCCCTTTAGGATTGGTTTATTTCACTCAGCATAATGTTTTCCAAATTCCTAACAGGGATCACTTTTCAGTTAAATTTAAACACCTAAGAATAATTGTGTGTTAATTACAGAGTTCAATCAATGGTACCAGAACAAAAAAATTACTAAAATGGATACAGTATTACAATGTACATCAACCATCAGGACAAGAGCTGATCAAGTCACTGTTTCTCATACTGTCCATTTCACTTCAACAAGTTTCCCCTTTAGGTTAAATTTATATTATAAATTACAAGGGATAAGATTTATTGTATTAGGGTGAAATGACCATTTTTCCATTCAATTATTGCTTATAAAAATTGTCTATATTCCCACTAAACTAGGGTCTTTTTTTTGCATTTTACTTGTTAAACTTCTTATTCCAGTAATGTATTAAGCCTTTTTATTGTACTGTAAATTTAAAATATGTTATCTCAAAACTAAAAAAGAAAGGGAGAAGAAAGGAAAGGGAGAGGGAGAGGATGAGAAAATGAGAGGTTAAAGAGAGAATATTATTATGTTAGTGGAATTGTATCTACAAACCATATTGAATATGTTAAGCATTAATTAAAAATTTAAAGAAAAATGATTTTTAGAAAAAATAGTGTATTTCATTTGATAATAAATGCATATTAGCTACAATGTAACGCCGTGTCTGCTGAAATAAAACATAGATCAGGGTTCAATGTGCCTTATGGTCATTTCTAATGAACATCAATTAACCCATTGGATTACAATAACAGTTGGCAGTCTAGGCAGAAGGGAACACCAGTTAAGACAGATTAGCAGTAGCATAGAATGAAATGTCATTTTCAAATACTGAAACATCTTAAACAATCCATGTTCACAAGCTTACTATTACTAAAAGCCATTTAAGTGGATTTTCAGTTTTCCAGAAATAACATTTTGTATAAACTCATTTGGAGCAGGGACAGTACCTGTGAAGTCTTCAAGATTAACTCATGAAGAAAAGCAAGAATGAAGCATCAGGCTACACATTGCAGTAAGGTAAAAAGTTTGGCAAAGGAAAATGAAAAGAAATTATAGATCAACAAGAGGAAAATCTGCAAGCAGAAAAGGTAGACAGAATTCTGGGATGAAGAAAGAGCTTAATATGGATGAAAATAAAACAATATATATTTTACAATTATCAAAGGCATTTTTATTTATGCTAAAATATATGTTCGACAGTGTCAGACACAGTTGTCAAAGGTGGCTTTGCCTTTGGAAGTGATGAAGCAGCTTAAGATTTTTGATAGAGGCAAAACTAATCCAGAGGCTATGGAAATAAAGAGGGGGGGGTCACAGTGCAGTGCAAGTGGAAACAATACTTGTAGAATACTTTTTAGATTTTTGATAACAGCCAGGAGGTTCTCCAAAGTTCTTAGAATGGCCTCCAGGACCTGTTGTGATCTGTCTCTCATTATCTCTCTGAATTCATCCTCTACTCATTTCATCTCCTTCCCTAAATTCATCCCAATATGCTGGCCTTTTTGCTATGCTTCACACATACCATGCACGCTTCCATGTTAAGCCTGTTTATTAGAAAGAGCTTTAAGTATGTGACATGTTAGGCTAGAGACATTAAATAAAGCTTATGAGGTAAAATCAAATTTTAAAACACATTATGTTTTTCAATCAATATACAAAGAAGCTAAAATTTGTCTATTCAATAGTCTGTAAGAGTTACAGATCTACTGGAATAACCATAATTTCAAACCTCATAATGCTGAGGAATATTTTTATCTTGCATCTCTAATTCTATGAACCCATTGCATGGTCATAAATAAGCAATATATTAGAGATATTCCTTACCATATTGCTTCAATGTAGAAATGGAGACTAGTTAAATGTCTATCAGTATGCTGAAGTGAAATGGACACTATGAGAAACAATGATCAGCCCTTGTCCTGACTGTCAAGAAACACTTGATCAGCCCTTGTCCTGACTGTCGAGGAACAACTTACTACTTTATTCCTTTTAGTATTTTCTGTTCTACTTAATACTATTGGTTGAACTCTTTAATTAACACAAATTATTCTTAGGTGTTAAATTTAACTGAAAAGTGATCCCTGTTAAATATAAGAGTGGGAATAAGAGAGGGAAGAGATGTACAGTTCAGCACATGCTCAATCGGACTTGCCCCTAACAGCAGAGTTAGAAACATGCCAGGGGATTCCAATTCAGTCCATCAAGGTTGCATGTACCAATGCCATTTCACTAGTTCAAGTGATCAGTTTCAGTTCACAATTGATCATACTGATAGGTCTAAGAGTCAAAGGGGTCACATAAACAAAACTAGTGTCTGCTAACACTATCTGATAGAATTAAGAAGGAGAGAACGATCTAACATGGGAAGCGGGATAACACAGCAGACTCATAGAATGGCAGATGTCCTAAACAGCACTCTGGCCTCAGAATCAGCCCTTAAGGCACTCAGATCTGGCTGAAGAGCCCATGAGAGTATTTTAGGCATGGAAAGCCAAGACACTCTGAAAAAAAAAAAAAAAAAGGACCTAAATGAAAGATCTCTGCAAGTGCAAGTGAGATCCCAGTGGAAAGAACGGGCCATCAAAGAAGAAGGTACCTTTCTCTGAAGGGAGGAGAGAGAACTTCCACTTTGACTATGACCTTGCCTAAATAAGATCGGAGTTGGTGAACTCAAAAGGCTTCCAGAGTCTTGGCAACTCATGACAAGAGTCTCGGGTGATTGCTGACACCGTAAGTAAGAGTGTTAATTGTTAAGTCAACAACAGGAGTCACTGTGCACTTACTCCTCATGTAGGATCTCTGTCCTTAATGTGTTGTACTATGTGAATTAATGCTATAACTAGTACTCAAACAGTAGTTTACACTTTGTGTTTCTGTGTGGGTGCAAACTGTTGAAATCTTTACTTAGTATATACTAAATTGATCTTCTGTATATAAAGATAATTGAAAGTGAATTTTGATGTGAATGGGATGGGAGATGGAGCGGGAGATGGGAGGGTTGCAGTGGGAGGGAGGTTGTGGAGGGAAAAAATGGCTATAATCCAAAATCTGTACTTTGGAAATTTATATTTATTAAATAAAAGTTAAAAAAAGTCTATCAGTAAAAGGACAGTTAAATACAATATGGAATATATCCAAAGTTAATAAGCATAATCTTTATGTGTAATAGTACTTACATGGAATGATGTCTGTGATATATTATTCTATGTGAAATTCAAGTTTAATACATGGACTTTCAGCTATTGAATAAATCTAAATCTAAGTCTATGCATAAACCTGAATCAAATTCTATACATCTGTAATTGTATTGTATAGAAGACAGTCTGCATTGACTTATAAACAACTCTGTAATCCTGCAAAATGACAGAGAGAAGTGGTGAGCAGGTCAAGTTTTACTGTTTACACTGTGTATGTCTCTGTTCCTTTAAATTCTAAAAAGAGAACATACTTCTTGTTAATATTTTTAAAAATAACATCTTTGAAAAAGGAAACACAGCAAGTACTGAAGACAACCATTGCTCTAATTTAACCCTGACCACCACCAAAAATAACAAAAATTGGTTGTTGAAGTGAACTATTAAGAACTTAGAAAAACCTGATGCTATTCTTCATCCAAAAAAATTGCCTATAGCCAAAGTGAAGAACACTGAACATGGGAAGCCGTATCTCTTATATTTTAAGATAGAAGAGCTAAAGGAAAATTGAAAAAAAAGAAAGAAAGAAAGAAAAGAAAAGAAAAGAAAAGAAAAGAAAAGAAAAGAAAAGAAAAGAAAAGAAAAGAAAAGAAAAGAAAAGAAAAGAAAAAAATCACGGAGGCCAGAATTGTGGTGTAGCAGGTTAAGCTGTCATCTGCAGTGTCGGCATCCCGTACGGGCGCTGGTTCAAGTTCTAGCTGCTCCACTTCTGATTCAATTTCCTGCTAACAGCCTGGGAAACGCAGTGGATGATAGTCCAAACTCATGGCTCCTGGCTTCAGCCTGGCCCAGTCTCAGCTGATGTGACCATTTTTGGGGAGTGAACTAGTGGATGGAAGACCTCTCTGTCTCCTCCCCTCTCCCTCTGTAACTCTGAGTTTCAAGTAAATAAAATAAACCTTTAGGAAAATCACAGTAAGCTTGCCCTCTAAAGCACTGGCTGAAATATAACAATGAAAAGGGTGGCACATATGAGAAAAGTAAATTTTGATTATATAAAGTCAGCCTAATGAGAAAAATAAAATGAAATAAGCTAAAACTATATGTACCTAGGGCCTGGCATCAAACCTATATCAGTGTCATTGAGCCTAGAGATGATTGTGGTCCTACTTCACAGCTTGACTGAGACATCCTGAGCTAGTATCACCCAATTAAGTGATTTCCAGACTTCTGACCCACTGAAAATGCAAGGTAACAAATGTTTGGTGTTTCAAGCGGCTCGGTTTTGGGATAATCTAATTCAGAGCAATATATAACTAATACAATAAGGATTCTATTCTGAAGTAAACATAACTCAAGAAAGAAGAAACTATGTCCAAAGTGCTTTGGGCTATGGAAGAACATATTAAAGAAATCTAACACAACAAGAGTTCAAAGATACTAAAACAAATAAGTAAACAAATGACCAAATTAACACCATGTTAGAACTAAATAAATAATTTAGAAAAAGCACTGTATGGAGATATACAAATTAAACTGCCTACAAAAAAGGAGATAATCTGCTGAGAATAAAGTGTGAGGAAGATAAAAGGTACACACTAAATCCATTTAATAATAGACATGAAGGAAAGACAAAGACAATCAAAATATGGATGCTATGACTGAAAACTGAATCAAATAAAAATTTTCCATAAACAAAGGAGTAACTTAATCTGTAGTTTCAAAAGGACATTACTTTCCAAGAAAATTTTATGGCTATATTGACAATCAAAGTAAGGCATTCCAATATGCAATGTAAGCATCTTAACTGCTAGGCCAAGTTAAATTATAATTTACATATTATTGTTAAGAAAGATATCTTAGACAAAAACAAAAAAAGGTTTCTTGCTTCAGTTATTGATTAAGAACAGAGAAAACATTTTCATTATCTAAGTGTAGTTATGAGGAGAGAAAATTCCAATTAGCCTGAAGGTTTACAACACCAACACATAATACCATATGTGTAGTGCAGCAATGATCACTATGTACTGAGAAACAAAGCAACCTAAAAATAGAACAAATACCTATATATAGCTATATTCTCATTCAAGTATGAAGGCAACTGCTACATTCTCAAATATGAAAGAATTCAGGAAATAGAATCTCCAGTAGACTCACTTTAAAAAAATGAGATTTAAACAGTTAAAGAATGACGTAAGTTAGACAAGCAAACAATGAAGAAACACTTGTAAAAAGAATTGACACTGTGGGGAGCAACTGGGAGCAACTCGGACTAGACTAAGTTACTGGAATTAAGACTTATTCTATGCATCTGCTCTCCCACAATATGGCGCTGGGAGAGGAGGAAACAGCTTCTGCACAGCTGCCTCTCACCAACTTGACAAGCTGCAGGACCTGCTCCTGATTGGAGGAGAGCAGCGTACTCGGCGTGTGGGTAGCAGAGTTGGGATTGGTGGAAGAGGACTATAAAGGAGGAGAGAGACAACATGCACCAGGAACATCTATCTGAAGGAACACCTGTGCAGCCCCCGAGAGAGCCCGCCGGCAGTGTGCCGCTCCCCCGCGGAAGTGGGGAAAGTGGCTAGGGGGAACCGCCCTTCCACGGAGGTGGAAGGGTCGGTAGCCAACCCGGGAAGAACCAGCAGCAAACCCGGGAAGGGCCGAGCAGACAAAAGAACAGCGCAGGGTCCTGTGTCGTTCCTCCACGAAGAGGGGGAGCGACATGACACCGACCATTTTCATACAGATCTAATGCTTCACTAAGATATAAACTCAGTAGGTAAATATATGGATCTTATATGAATAATAAAAGTCATGAGAGAAAAAGAAGATTGCAAAAATGTAAATTACATTGTTAAGAAGCGTAATATTGTTCAAAATATTTAAATTCTAAATTATAATGATTGTACTTAATTATTTTCCAACATTCTGATGGTGTAAAAGACAAATTCAGTCAGAAGAAATTATACTTCAAATTTTGAATTTTGACTTTTTCCTAGGTTAATAACATACAGTCATATAATTTCTCCTGATGATTGGCAGTGGCAGTGAGCCACAGGTCCCAATCAGCCAGGCTACTATTATAGTGAACAAACCATACTTTGTAATGAACTGTGTTGCTATAATATGAAAATTAATATATTAAGTATATTGAATACATTTTTGATATAATGTTTTCAACTTATGAGGGATATATTGTAACATAATCATACTGTAAGTTAAGGTCCCATATGGATTAATCAAAAAGAAAATCCCAATAAATTTTTGAAGAAATAAAGACATTAGAGTTGATAAGACTGGGAGGAACAGTTGGAGTAAAGTATAAATATGATGATTTTATCATCTTTAAAACGAGGAAGCCATCTGGCGCCACGGCTCACTAGGCTAATCCTCTGCCTTGCGGCGCTGGCACACCGGGTTCTAGTCCCGGTCGGGGCGCCGGATTCTGTCCCGGTTGCCCCTCTTCCAGGCCAGCTCTCTGCTGTGGCCCGGGAGTGCAGTGGAGGATGGCCCAAGTACTTGGGCCCTGCACCCCATGGGAGACCAGGAGAAGCACCTGGCTCCTGCCATCGGATCAGCGCGGTGTGCCGGCCGCAGCGCGTGGGCCGCAGCGGCCATTGGAGGGTGAACCAACGGCAAAGGAAGACCTTTCTCTCTGTCTCTCTCTCTCACTGTCCACTCTGCCTGTCAAAAAAAAAAAAAAAAAGAGGAAGCCAACAAGTGCAGCTTAAATTTTTTAAATAAACACATTTTAATTTTACTTTCTGCTCTATTTAACTATATTCATGAATTTTCAAATGTTATATCCTTAGTAATATTTCTATAGGATCATTAGGAGAATAAAAGTGTCCAATTATAATTTCTATGTAGATGATTTTTCTGCACTGTAAGATGATTTTAAAACACCTTACTATATTTCGACAATTGCTTATTTTATAAATCATCTTTTGAAAATTGTAATTTTATTACTTTATTTGAGAGACAGAGAGAGAGAGACAGATGGAAACAGCTCCCATATGTTGGTTCAATCCTCAAATGCCTGCAATGGCTGGGGCTGGGCAAGGCTAAAGCTGGGAGTCAGGCACACAATCCTCATCTCCCTTGTGGGTGATGGGGACTCAAACCTTGAGCCATCATTGCAGTTTCCTGGGATCACAGGAAGCAGAGCCAGGACTCAAAGGAAGGCATCCCAGTATGCGATGTGAGCATTGTATTAGCTAGACCAAGTTAAATTATAACTAACACATTAGTGTTAAGAAAGATATTTTAGACAAAGACAAAATCTGGCAGAGCTACCCAACAATCAGTTCTCTAATTTGAAGAAAAGTTAAAAGTTCTAAATCAGGAAAAAAGAAAATGATTCAAGCTTTTAAATGAAACAAGAAATGAAAGACATAAAAGCAATAAACGTCAGCAGATATAATCAAATATTATCTAAAATAACAACAATGTCTTCTTTACAGCATTAAATGGATTTAAAACCCCAAATATTATATACGTATAAGTTAGTAAATGTATTGTTAGCTTGAAATAAAATATGTATAAGCTTTGTAACTTCTATGATGAAATTAATAAATTAATGAAGTAGGAATTGAGAAAAAAAGAGGAAATGAGGGCCGGCGCCGCGGCTCACTAGGCTAATCCTCCGCCTAGCGGCGCCGGCACACCGGGTTCTAGTCCCGGTCGGGGCGCCGGATTCTGTCCTGGTTGCCCCTCTTCCAGGCCAGCCCTCTGCTGTGGCCAGGGAGTGCAGTGCAGGATGGCCCAGGTGCTTGGGCCCTGCACCCCATGGGAGACCAGGAAAAGCACCTGGCTCCTGGCTCCTGCCATCGGATCAGCGCGGTGCGCCGGCCGCAGCGCGCCGACCGCGGCGGCCATTGGAGGGTGAACCAACGGCAAAGGAAGACCTTTCTCTCTGTCTCTCTCACTGTCCACTCTGCCTGTCCAAAAAAAAAAAAAAAAAAGAGGAAATGAGGAAAAAGCCAATCCAAAAGACAACAGGACAAGGATAAGAGACAGAAATATAAAATATAAAATACAGCACAAGCTTTCAGTTTAAAGTTACAATGGCCTAGGTTCTGAGGAGCAATTCAAGTCATAAGAGAACTGAAAGGGTACAATAAGAGAGTTAAGATGCAGATTAAGCAGTATGATGGATACACATCATTGAAGATATCTATTATTATAGGAAAGGGCTATTCACAGGACCAGGACAAGATTTGTGTTCCAAGGCCCTCCTAAGTGATAACATAAGAGCTTTTGATCAGGATCTCCATATACTACACTTTAAAAGGATAATTCAAGTACAGAATGACTTCTGCACTACTGCACTACTGCAGCCCAGCTTTAAAACAAGCTCTATAACAATATCTGCATTTCACTGTACAGAAATTGCCTTTAGTATAAAACTAAAGACCTCTAAAGGAAAATGACAGTAGTCTAACTGGTGGAAACCAATTCTGTAACTTCATTTTTTCTAATATTCTCTGTCCGCCAAACAAAAAATAAACAAGGAGATTATCACCATATAATATTTTGAGTGTTCCACCAAAGCCCGTGTGTTAAAGGCTTGGTCCCCAGTATTATCAATTACACTAACAGTGTGTAAACTTAACCCAATTATAATATTTAGAGGTGAGGTCTTTGAGAAGTGATGAAATCAGATTAGGCAGTTAGGGTAGGGTCCCCATTATTGAAGTATGATGATTTTATAAGGATAGGCAGACAAATATGCATACTTTCTTGCCATGTGATGCTCTCTGTAACCTCTGAACTCTGCTTCAAGAATGCCTTCACCAGATGCAGAAACAACAGTCACCTGATTTAAGACTGTGGATTTCAACTGTTTTAAGTTATAAAGTTAGCTTTCTCAGATATGTCACTGAAGTGATAAAAAGCTGACTATCAGGTGACTAAAAATGAAGAGAAACAATAGGCAGTAGAATCCAACCATGAAGTTATCATACATGGAGATTTATTAGACATTGTTGCACATATTAAATAAATGTCAAAATTAAATACTTGAATATTGGATACTATGAAAACAGACATTGAATACCAAATAAAAATAGAAAGTATAATACTGAGAAAGTGTAATAACTGCAAACAAGACTTTCATTGATAGGTTGAGCATTAAATTAGACACAACCAAAGAACTAAAGAACCATAAATTGAGTAGCCAAACATTCAGATACATAGAGACACAAATGAAGATAATTACAAGAGTATAAGAAAATTAGAGGATATCTACAGCTGTCCCTTGGTACCAATAGGGGAATTGGTAACAGGACCCACCTGATGATACCAAAATCTGTGTACACTCAAGTCTCTTTAAAATGGCACAGTATTTGCATACAACCTATGCACACTCTCCAATATATTTTAAATAATATAGAATTATAATACCTAATAAAATATAAATGCTATATAAATATTTGTCATAATGTATTTAGAGAATAATGAAAAGAAAAACAATCTGTAGGTGATCAGCACAAAAAATATTTTCTATATGTGATTGGGAGAATCCATGGATGTAGAAACCACAGATATGGAAGGTTGACTCTCCATTTAACATTAAGAATTTTCCAATACTAAATAAAGACATCAAGCAATAGATTTAGGAGGCACAATTAATTCAAATAGGGTAAACACCAAGGTAACCTCAAAGAGTAAAATCAGAGTGTAACTAATGAAAACAATAGTCAAAGAAAATAATCTGAAAAGACAAAGAAAAATATCTTTTAAGAATCAACAATTAGGTAGACATACATCAACCTAAACAAGGAAGCTAGTAAAATGCAATATACTCACAACTCAGAAAACATATTAACTATATTTACACATACACACACACACACACACTCTTTAAAAGGCCCATGAAAAAATGTGTATTTTGAAAAAAAACACATTGATCTCAAGTTTTTTTGCAACGAAATAAATATATCTTTTCATTATATCTTCCATGAATTTTCTGAAGTAGCTTTTAATATACATTGTTTGCATGTGACTTAAAAACATATTTGGGTAGGGGGTGTTTGAAACAGCAGTTAAGTCACTTCATGGGATGACCACATCTCAAATCAGGGTGCCTGGCTGCAATCCCAGCTATTGTGCTTCCAGTACAGCATTATATTACACAATCTGGAAGACAGCAGATGATGATGGGTCAAGCATTTGGGTCTGCCACCCACACAGAAGACCAAATTGAGCTCCATGCTCATGGCTTCAGCAGGATTCAGCCCTGACTGTTGTAGGCATTGGAGTGGGAACCAGAAGATGAGAGATCCTCCTACCTCTGCCTTTCAAATACAATGAAAATAATTTTTAAAACACTTAACCAAATAAAGTCAGAAAAAATTCATTTCTGGAAAATCTGCATTAAGGAAATAGTAATGTACATTCTTTAGGCTGAAGGAACATAATAGATGATAGACCAAAAAAAAAAAAAAAGAGCTGTGGGAGTTGGCCTTGTGGCTTAGCAGGTAAAGCTGCCACCTGCCATGCTGGCATCCCATATGGGTACCAGTTTGAGTCTCGGTTGCTCCACTTCCAATCCAGCTCCCTGCTGATGTGCCTAGGAAAGCAGTGGAAGATGGCCCAAGTCCTTGGGACTCTGCACCCATGTGGGAGACCCAGAAGAAGCTCCAGGTTCCTGGCTTCAGATCGGCTCAGTTCCAGCCATTGCAGCCTTTTGGGGAGTGAACCAGCAGATGGAAGACTTCCCTCTCTCTGTCTCTGCCTCTGCATCTCTGTAACTCTCTTTTCAAATAAATAAAGAAGTCTAAAAAGAAGAGTTCTGGAAAGGTTACAACATATCGCTACATAGAAATAGTACTATTAATAAGATCTCCAGCTTGCAGATGGCAGATCACAGAACTTTGCTTCCAGAATTATAAATAACCAACTGGAGACATAGCTGAAGACATACGGCAAAATGACTGGAGACAGGCTATAGGTTTGGGATACGCTACCCTCCCTCAAAGAAGGATTGAAACTTTATATGTCTTTCTGTGCACACGTGTGAATATTGGCTAGAATATTGGAGGGAGAGTGCTGGAATACAATGTGGACAAAATGGAGAGGCTAAGGAACAAGATTTGGGATCATCTTGTAAAGAAGGGAACCAAATGCCTTGCATTGACTGCTCCACTGCCCTGGTCAGATCAGTTTGAACGTGGAAAAGACTTCACACAATGGGAAAATGTGGCTGCTCCCTGGCATTATTTCGAAACCAAGCTCACAATTGCTCTGTTCCTACTGCCTTGCACACCACAACTGCCTGGTTCTGTTAGAGAGGCCTTGTTCCCATATGCTAATGGGTACTGATGGCCACCAGCTCCTACTGCTGCACAAGTCATGCTATACCTACATGAACCAACTGGAAAGACTCTACCCCATGGGATCTGTGGCAATTAGGGGACCCTGTTCTCAGTGCTGTGCTTGCTGCAGCACACCTGCCTATGCTTGCTGGAGTAGAAGCATTCCCACATGACCCACAGAGACTAACAGGTTCCTTTTCTGCAATGTCGCATGTCCTGTGCCCAGAACCATCAATTAGGGCTAAAGAAGCCATATGGAGACAACACTATTGCACCTAACTAAAGTCCACGGAGCCTACAAACCAACATCCTAAAATGTATTTCTAGGAAGATGTGTTTTGTTACAAAAGCCACTTTACAAAATTGGTAGTGACAAGATTTTCCAGATGTGAAAATACCAACACAGAGTAAATAATAAGTATGAAAAAGTGAGATAATGAGTGTATTAGCTTTTCATCACGATGATTAAATACCAGAGGTAGCTATCTCTATAAAGAGAAAATATTCCTTTAGCTCAAAGTCCAAGACTGAGTGTCCCAATTGGTTTGGCCTTCGGTGAGGGCAGCAGATAGTGATACATCATTGGAGGAGTATGCATGCGGAAGAGATTATACCAGCAAATAGGAAATCAGTGACAGAATAGGGTCACAGATCACTTCTGAGGGTAGAACCCCAATGACATTGGTACCACCCACACCTCCTAAAGGATTAGCCACCTCTGAATAGATTACCCTGGCAACCAAGCCTTATCAAAGAAGGATCTTTGGAAGACACCTAAATCCATACCCAGTCACAATAATTATGGCATCAAAGGGACATAGTAACTTTCTAGCAACTGAGTCCAAAGAGAGGGAAATTCATGAAATGTCTGAAAAAGATTTCAAAATCATGATATCTGAAGGAAATTCAGTTAGATACAAGTATATAGTGAAATACACTGTTTTCAATGAAAACAGGAAAACAATTCATGATCTGAATAAGAAATGTAGCAAAGAAAGAGACAAATCTTACAGAAGAATTCAACAAATCAAATTAAAAAAACAATGGTTGGGCACCTCACTAAGAGACTACAAGGTGTCTACAAGAAACTCACTCCACTAAGACACAAATAATCTAAAAAAAAAAAGTGAAGGGACCAATCAAGATACCGAAGACCTTCTTCTCAGATCTGGAAAAAATGGTGCTGAAATTTATATGGAGGCACAAGAGACCTCGAATAGCTAAAGCAATCTTGTACAACAAAAACAAAGCCGGAGGCATCACAATACCAGATTTCAGGACATACTACAGGGCAGTTGTAATTAAAACAGCATGGTACTGGTACAGAAACAGATGGATAGACCAATGGAACAGAATTGAAATACCAGAAATCAACCCAAACATCTACAGCCAACTTATATTTGATCAAGGATCTAAAACTAATTCCTGGAGCAAGGACAGTCTATTCAATAAATGGTGCTGGGAAAATTGGATTTCCACGTGCAGAATCATGAAGCAAGACCCCTACCTTACACCTTACACAAAAATCCACTCAACATGGATTAAAGACCTCAATCTACGACCTGACACCATCAAGTTACTAGAGAACATTGGAGAAACCCTTCAAGATATTGGCACAGGCAAAGAATTTCTGGAAAAGACCCGGGAGGCACAGGCAGTCAAAGCCAAAATCAACTATTGGGATTGCATCAAATTGAGAAGTTTCTGTACTGCAAAAGAAACAGTGAGGAGAGTGAAAAGACAACCGACAGAATGGGAAAAAATATTTGCAAACTATGCAACAGACAAAGGGTTAATAACTAGAATCTACAAAGAGATCAAGAAACTCCACAAAAACAAAACCAACAACCCACTTAAGAGATGGGCCAAGGACCTCAATAGACATTTTTCAAAAGAGGAAATCCAAATGGCCAACAGGCACATGAAAAAATGTTCAAGGTCATTAGCAATCAGGGAAATGCAAATCAAAACCACAATGAGGTTTCACCTCACCCCGGTTAGAATGGCTTACATGCAGAAATCTACCAACAACAGATGCTGGCGAGGATGTGGGGAAAAAGGGACACTAACCCACTGTTGGTGGGAATGCAAACTGGTCAAGCCACTATGGAAGTCAGTCTGGAGATTCCTCAGAAACCTGAAGATAACCCTACCGTTCGACCCAGCCATCCCACTCCTTGGAATTTATCCAAAGGAATTTAAATTGGCAAACAAAAAAGAGGTCTGCACCCTAATGTTTATTGCAGCTCAATTCACAATAGCTAAGACCTGGAACCAACCTAAATGCCCATCAACGATAGACTGGATAAAGAAATTATGGGATATGTACTCTTTAGAATACTATACCGCAGTAAGAAACAACGAAATCCAGTCATTTGCAACAAAATGGAGGAATCTGGAACACATCATGCTGAGTGAAATAAGCCAGTCCCAAAGGGACAAATACCATATGTTCTCCCTGATCGGTGACGACTGACTGAACACCAAGAGGGAAACCTGTTGGAGTGAGGTGGACACTATGGGAAATGGTGGCTTGATCAGCATAGCCCTGACTGTTAATGAACAACTAAATACATTATCCCTCTTAGTAGTTTTTTTTATCTGTTCTACTTAATATGACTGGTTTAATTCTGTAATTGATGCACAGTTATTCTTAAGTGTTGAAAATTAACTGAAATGTGATCCCTGTTGAACATGGTGGTGGGAATGGGAGAGGGAAGAGATGTATAATTTGGGACATGCTCAGGCTGACTTGCCCCAAGTGGTGGAGTTGGAAGCATACCAGGGGATTCCAATTCAATCCCATCGAGGTGGCATGTACCAATGCCATCTCACTGTTCCAGGTGATCAGTTTCAGTTCACATTTGGTCATGGTGAAGGGACTGGGAGTCAAAGGGAGCACATAGACAAGTCTAGTACCTGCTAACGCTAACTGATGGAGTAAATAAAGGGGAGAGTGATCCAACATGGGAAGTGAGAATCTCAGCAGACTCATAGAATGGCAGATGTCCTAAATAGCACTCTGGCCTCAGAATCAGCCCTAAAGGCATTCGGAGCTGGCTGAAAAGCTCATGAGAGTATTTCAGGCATGGAAAGCCAAGACACTCTGGCAAAAGATCTCTGCGAGTGAGATCCCAGTGGAAAGAACAGGCCATCAAAGAAGGAGGTACCTTTCTCTGAAGGGAGGAGAGAACCTCCACTTTGACTATGAGCTTGTCTAAACAAGATAAGAATCGGAGAACTCAGAGGGCTTCCATAGCCTTGAAAACTCATGCCTGGAGCATAGGGAGATTACTGATGCCATAGACAGGAGTGTCAATTGGTAAAGTCAACAACAGGAGTCACTGTGCACTTACTCCTCATGTAGGATCTCTATCCTTAATGTGCTGTACATTGAGATTTAATGCTATAACGAGTACTCAAACAATATATTTCACTTTGTGTTTCTATGGGGGTGCAAACTGTTGAAATCTTTACTTAATGCATACTAAACTGATCCTCTGTTAAAAAAAAAAAAAAAAAAAAAAAAAAAGAAATTATCAATTCCCAACTTGACTCTCACTGGGATTAAACATGACAATAGGTCTGCTCTGATTTCATCATCATTTTAAAAAATCATCTATTATTTTTCACTTTATGTTTCTGTGTGGGAGCAAACTGTTGAAATCCATACTTAATGTATACTAAGCTGATCTTCTGTATATTAAGATAATCGAAAATGAATCTTGATGTGAATGGAAGGGGAGAGGGAGTGGGAAAGGGGAGGGTTGTGGGTGGGAGGGACGGTATGGGGGGAAAGCCATTGTAATCCATAAGTCGTACTTTGGAAATTTATATGCATTAAATAAAAGTTTAAAAAAAAAAAAAATAAAAAAAAAAAAAAAAAAGTGAAGGGATGAAAATTATGTGCCATCCAAACAGTAACCAATAGAGAAGGATTAGCTACAGTACTATCAGATAAAACAGACTCTATATCAAAAGTGATAAAGAGACAAGAAAGGTCACTATATAATGATGAAGGGACAAAGTCAACAAAGGGTAAAACATTTGTAAATATATATATATGATATATATGTATATTTAATGCTGGAACTTTCAATTATATAAAGCAAATATTATTATATCTAAAGAGAAAAACAGATTCTAATGCAATAATATTTAGGGACTTCAAAATACTCTATTTTCAGTCACAAACAGAATATTCAGGCAAAAATATCAAGTGAGAAATAATAGTCTTAAATTATGTTAAAGCAAAAATAACCCAACAGACATTTATAGGATATGTCACTCAATAACTGCAGAATATATATTCTCATAACCATAGGAATTTACTCCTATAGACCAAATTTAGATTAACAAAAAAGTATTGCTAAATTAAAACAAATGAAAATCATATCATGTATTTTTTCTGACCACAATAGAATAAAACTAGAAACCAACAAGAAGAACTTTATACATTGCATGAATACATATAAACTATCAACATCTTTGAATTAAGTGAATAAAAAAATTCAAACTAGAGCCAGTGTTGTGGTGTGGCAGGTGAGGCTGTGCCGCCTACAATGCTGGCATCCTATATGGGATCCCAGCTGCTGCACTTCCAATGTGGCTCCCTGTTGATGCACCTGGGAAAGCATCAGAAGACAGCTGAATGCTTAGGCCTCTGCACCTATGTGGGAGACCTGGTTGAAACTTGACTCCTGGTGTCAGCCTGGCCCATCCTTGGCCCTTATGGCCATTTGGGGAGTAAAAAAGCGGTTGAAAGATATTCTCTCTCTCCCTCTCTCTCTTTATCTCGCGCTCTCTTTTCTTCCCTCTCACACTCCCTCCCCCTTTCTGCAACTCTTTCAAATAAGTAAAATAAATCTTTAAAAACTATTCAAACCATGAAATTACAAAAATTCATGAAACAAATGAAAATGGAGACAATATACTAAAACCACATGGGTAATAAGAGGTGTTAAGAGGGAAGCTTATAGAAATAAGCCCCTACATCAAGCAAATGAAAAAAGATTTCAAATAAATAACCTAACTGTGCAAATAAAAGAACAAGAAGAACATGAACAAACCCAAAAGTAAACTGTAGAAAGGCCTGCCACTCTAATAAATGCTGCTGGGAAAACTGGCTATCCATACTCAGGAGATTTAATCTGTCTCTGCCACTCACCCTGTACAAATATCATGACAAAATGTATCAAAAAATTAAATCTAAGAACTGAACCTATTAAAGTATTAAAGAAAACATACGGAAATATTTCAGAATGTTAGTACAAAAATTATGTCTTAGATAAAACCTCCAAAGCAAAGGCAACAAAAGCAAAAATAGACAGATGGAATTAAATCAAACTAAGAAACCTCTACACAGCAAAGAGAACATTCAACAAAGTCAAGAGGCAACCTACAGAATGGAAGAAAATATTTATAAGCTATTCATCTGACAAAGGCTTAATATCCAAAATATATAATATACTCAAAAACTCAACTGCATAAACCCAAATAATCTACTTTTAAAATGAGCAAATGATCCAAATAGATATTCTCAAAAGGAGAAATACAAATGGCCAACAAGTATATGTAAAAAGTGCTCAGTGAAATAAAAAACGAGACCACAATAAGACATCATTTCATTATAGTCAGAATCTCTATGACCAAAAAAGCAAAATTAATAAACACTGGCAAGGATGCAAAGACAAGGGAACTCTTTACTGTTGATGGAAATGTAAATTAGTACAGCTATTATGATGGAAATATAAATTAGTACAGCTATTATGAAAAACATATGGAAATCCCTTAAAAATAAAAAGTAGAACTATCATATAATCCAGCTATCCTCTGTATACATCTGAAGGAAGAGATACATGCACTCCTATGTTTATTGTAGCACAATTTACAGTAGCCAACATATGGAATCTATCAAGATGTCAGATGAATGAAGAAATGTTATCTATATACAATGAAATATTATTCAATCATAAAAAGAACTAAATCCTGTTGGTTGTGGCAACAAGGATAAAACCGAGGGACGTTTTGTTAAGTGAAACAATCTAGGCATTGAAAGAATACTACATGATCTCATTCATCTATGGAAGTTAAGTTGATGTTATTGAATAAAAGAGTAGAAGAGCAATCACTAGAGAGCTAAGAAGGGTAGGAGCAAGAAGGAATAGAAAGAGGATGAATAACAGGTACCAAGTAGTTAGATAAGATTACACAGAGTTCAACAACACTGTAAGGTGACTACAGTTTATAAAAAAAAATTATGTATTTAAGAAAGAATCAGAAAAGTCAGATGCCAAATAAATTATCTGATCATTGCATATTTTGTATATGTATTAAATTATCATGCTACATTCATAAATATATACAACTGTCATGAAAAAAGATACTTCAGCAAACACTGGGTGCAGAATACAGAAAAAAATAAGGATGAATATAACATGTGCACATTAAGCCAGTGATTCTCCTAGTGTGATCCATAGATCCTGAGAGAGACATTCAAAAATTTCACAAGGTTAACAGTATTTTCACAATAATTCTATGATATTATTCACCTGTTTTATTCTTATTTACTCAAGAGAATGTAATGGAGTTTTCAGCAGCAACTTGGATTGTGTTATCATAGCAAATTAAATTCCAGGAAATATAAGACTCCAAGTGTGGTAAGCCAGACATTCGAGATTTATAAAAAAAAAAGTGTAACAATTCCCCTCTTCTCAGTGTATCTTTTTGCTTAAACAAAATAATTTATATTCAGTTTAGTTTTTATGAATGCAAGGCCTTTATTTATTATGTTGTAAGTGAAATTTTGAAGTCTGATAGATATGGACCATACAAATAAAAGCTGTGTGAAGGGATCCCAATAATTTTAGAAGTGTTAAGTAGATAAAAAAAAAAAGCTGGGTTGCTTACATTAGATACAGAAAACTAAGGCAGAACACATTATGATAGGTGAAAAGGAACATTGAAAAATGATAAAATTGGTCAATTTCACAGAAACATGCAATATTTGTAAATTTGCACACACCAAATAGCATAGCCTCAAAACTATTTAAAGACCAAAAACCTCAGGTATAAGAATAAAGAAATTAATCCACAACCATCATGAGAAAAAGTCTCTTAAATTTTCTCCATAACTATGCTAAGATTATCCATACCACACTTATGCAACAGGCAGCATGGCATAATGAAACATGAACAACAGCCGGCGCCGCGGCTCACTAGGCTAATCCTCCGCCTAGCGGCGCCGGCACACCGGGTTCTAGTCCCGGTCGGGGCGCTGGATTCTGTCCCGGTTGCCCCTCTTCCAGGCCAGCCCTCTGCTGTGGCCAGGGAGTGCAGTGGAGGATGGCCCAGGTGCTTGGGCCCTGCACCCCATGGGAGACCAGGAAAAGCACCTGGCTCCTGGCTCCCGCCATCGGATCAGCTCGGTGCGCCGGCCGCAGCGCGCTGGCCGCGGCGGCCATTGGAGGGTGAACCAACGGCAAAGCAAGACCTTTCTCTCTGTCTCTCTCTCTCACTGTCCACTCTGCCTGTCAAAAAAAAAAAAAAAAAAAAAAAAAAAAAAAAACATGAACAGGCTCTGGATTCTGGCAGTTCTGGGTTTCAATACAATAGGCATATTCTAAAACTAGCTGTGTGAATGTAGGCAAAATGGTTAACTTCTCTGGCCTTAGTTCCTCTATTTGTGGAGTTAGGATAATTTCACATTATTTAGAGGGTTAAAAAATAACATCACCCTTTTCACGATAGTTACTAAAATAGTAGCTATTATAATTTCTTAACAATTATTCTTTTTTTAAAGATATTTATTTATTTATTTATTTATTTATTTGAAAGTCAGAGTTACATAGAGAGAGAAGGAGAGGTAGAGAGAGAGAGAGGTCTTCCATCCACTGGTTCACGCCCCAATTGGCCGCAACAGCCAAAGCTGCGCCAATCCAAAGCCAGGAGCCAGGAGCTTTATCCAGGTCTCCCACATGGGTGTGAGTGCCCAAGGACTTGGGCTATCTTCTACTGTTTTCCTAGGTCATAGCAGAGAACTGGATCAGAAGTGGAGTAGCCTGGACTCAAACCAGCACCCATATAGGATGCCAGCACTGCAGGTGGCAGCTTTACCCACTACGCCACAGCACCTGCCCCAACAACAATTATTCTTAATAAACAATTAAAAATCTATAAATCTGTGGTGACCAAATAAGGCTTCAGAGAGAACAGCTTTTTAAGCTCAACTTTGAAGGAGGAATAGGATATTCATATACATTCAAACAAAATATATGCATCACTGACTAAACAGCAATGTGATCCTGGAAATGCATTTGGATTAAAGGAGCAATCTAGCTGGAGGGAAGTTAGAGTTAGTTGCTACCCTTCCTCTTTTAATCTATTAAATTCTTTATTATCAAATGAAGGCTGAAAACTGAGCAAAACAGACTCACAGCAAGTTTTACTTTAATATGCCAGTAATTCCTAAATGCTCCTAAGAAAAGTTTTCTTTCCCTTTCAGAATGGCATTTGGCCATACTTGCTACAAATATCTATTTCAAAGAATTCCTCTCATAGAAGTGAGCCATTGGTCAAATAAAACATTCTTGCCACAGGGGAGAACATTCTGTAAGGAACAGCAAAACTAAAGATGTTAAATTATCCTGGGAGTATTCATTCAATAAATGTTTGGTAAAGGTCTACCTCTTTATGCTGATTATTGATTACTATCTCTGACAGTTTTTCTCTGCATGTGCAAACATGCTGATTGCACTTGAGATTTTTAATTTCAGTGTGAAAGTTCTCCAGGGTTATACATGTATAGAAACAAGAATGAAACAGGAAGCAGGAAACTTGAGCTCTAACCCGACTCGTTCCAAGAGTTATATCAAAACTATGCGGGTCTACTTTCCATCTGTAAACTATGGTAGCTACAACTCGCAGATCAGTAAAATCCCTTTTGGCTTTATAACCAGGGAATGTTAGTTTGCAAAACTAGTAGGTAAACTAGCACCATCTAGTGGACTCTAAAAAATTCACTATATATATAAACATTTCCACAAGCAAAATGTTTTCAGTTTTATTTTACTTTTTAAAAAATTTCCTCCAAAGATCCAAAGACAATATTTTGGAGTATGAATAAATCCAGGCGCATTCTCACTACAGGCCATTGTATATTAATCAAGTCTATATGAAAATGTTGAATTACTTCTTTCATATTTATATTAGGATCATTTTCCAGAAAGAATATTAGCTGGAAAATGAAGTAACAGGAAAGAAATCTCTTAGTATCTCTATCTACATACAGTAATTTAATCTAGGATTATATTATCTACAGATTATTAATCAACAAATTAATTGATGAAATTAAATGATTTTTTCCTGATTAAAGTTTTTCTAAAACAGCAGAGAAAGAAGCTTTACAATCGAGAAGACAGTAATGTTTTATTTTGTCACACATGAACATATTTCTCTTTGTTTTTACTCAGTAGTCAATAAATAAAATATAACAATTTATGGCAATTCTATATATATAAAACTATGTTAAAAGATACATATTATTAGGATATATTCTGGTGTAAAAGTCATTTTTTTTTTGTTGCTACATTCCCAGCAATATTCAAGTGTTATATTTCAATGTCTGGAAAACTGTTCATACATAGCATCTCTTTAATAATCTGCTCATTTATAAATGGCATTTGTGTTTCATAAAGAGCTATAATGTAGTATAAAATAGTAATAATCTTAAGTATTAAATGTATACTTTTTTTTTTTTTGACAGGCAGAGGGGACAGTGAGAGAGAGAGACAGAGAGAAAGGTCTTCCCTTTGCCGTTGGTTCACCCTCCAATGGCCGCCGCGGCTGGCGCACTGCAGCCGGCGCAACGCGCTGATCCGATGGCAGGAGCCAGGTGCTTTTCCTGGTCTCCCATGGGGTGCAGGGCGCAAGCACCTGGGCCATCCTGCACTGCACTCCCTGGCCACAGCAGAGGGCTGGCCTGGAAGAGGGGCAACCGGGACAGAATCCGGTGCCCCGACCGGGACTAGAACCCGGTGTGCCGGCGCCGCTAGGCGGAGGATTAGCCTAGTGAGCCGCGGCGCCGGCCCTAAATGTATACTTATTAAAGAGACAGATGAATAAGGTAAAAAATCAGGCACTGGGGTAGACTGCTGAATTTCAAATCCTGTCTTATGCAGTTTACTTCACCTCTCTGTGCCTATGTTTTGTTCCTTGATAGTGGGAAAAAATCATTAAAGTGTTAATAGGCATAAAGAACTTAAAACAAATGCCTGGTTGCATAAAAGTTATCTATTGCCACATTATATTAAATTTTTTCTCTAAAATGTTTACAAAAAATTTTTTGATCATGTAACATAGTCTTCAAAATTAACTAAGTTTCAAAATGTTTCTGCTAAGAAGTCAACAAAAGCCAAAATGAAAATGGGAGAAGTGAGGGCCAGTGTTGAGGTGCATCAGATTAAGCAGCTGCACGGGTCACCCATATCCTATATCAAAGTGTGTGGTTGGAGTTCCAGCTACTTGTCCCGTCTGATCTAGCTTTCTGCTTGATGTTCTCAAGTACCTGGATTCCTGACACCCATGTGTAAGATCTGGATGAAATACCTTTTTTTTTTTTTTTTTTTTTGGTTTCTACCAGAACTAGCCAGCTACTGGGGGTGAACCAGTTTATAGAAGATCTCTATTTCTGACTCTGACTCACTTTCTCTATAACTCTGCCTTTCAAATAAATAACTATATCATTTAAAATGTGGAAGAAATAAAGAAAACTATAATTTTCATTCATTTTGGTTATTCTTTTTCTAAAAGATTTATTTATTCGAAAGTCAGAATCACACACACACACACACAAACACACACACAGAGAGAGAGAGAGGTCTTCCATCCGATGGTTCACTCCCCAGATGGCCGCAAAGGCCGGAGCTGTGCTGATCCGAAGCCAGGAGCCAGGAGCTTCTTCCGGTCTCCCACGTGGGTGCAGGGACCCCAAGGACTTGGGCCATCTTCTACTGCTATCCCAGGCCACGACAGAGAGCTGGATTGGAAGAGGAGCAGCCGGGACTAGAACCGGTGCCCATATGGGATGCTGGTGCTTCAGGCCAGGGTGTTAACCTGCTGAGCCACAGCACCAGCCCCCATTTTGGTTATTTTTTTTTATTTATTTTTTTTTTTTGACAGGCAGAGTGGACAGTGTGAGAGAGAGAGAGAGAAAGACAAAGGTCTTCCTTTGCCGTTGGTTCACCCTCCAAAGGCCGCCACGGCAGGCGCGCTGTGGCCGGCGCACCACGCTGATCCGATGGCAGAAGCCAGGTACTTTTCCTGGTCTCCCATGTAGGTGCAGGGCCCAAGGACTTGGGCCATCCTCCACTGCACTCCCGGGCATAGCAGAGAGCTGGCCTGGAAGAGGGGCAACTGGGACAGAATCTGGTGCCCCGACCGGGACTAGAACCCGGTGTGCCGGCGCCGCAAGGTGGAGGATTAGCCTATTGAGCCACGGCACCGGCCCATTTTGGTTATTCTTTAAAAAATAAATAAAAAAATACTAACTCAAAATATGAAAAATTTCCATGGGTCAGTTTTATAAAATTAATACATGTGGCAACATCCATTCAAGAACTGCTTCTCCATATTACACAGATAAAACAAAAGTTTTACCAACTTTGTCTCACACTTATGAGAAATGACAGGCAAAAAATTCCATGAAATATAATAAAGATATAACAAAGCTAAAATAGAAGTTCACCCAAATTAAACTGAGTTATAAAATACAACTTGGAGAAAAAAGTCTTAATTTAATGAAAAGTACAATTAAATCTCTTGTCTGATTAAAATAAATGTATTTTGGGGTAGGCTGCTGATAGTGCCAGCATCCCATATCGGAGCCAGTTCAAGTCCTGGTTGCTCCGGTTCCAATCCAGCTCCCTGCTATGCACCTGAGAAGGCAGCAGAAGATGCCCCAAGACTTGGGTCCCTGCACCCATGTGGGAGAACTGGAAGAAGCTCCTGGCTCCTGGATTCTGATTGGTTCATCTCCAGCCATTGAGGCCATTTGGAGAGTGAAACAGAAAACATCTCTCTCTCTCTCTCTGCCTCTCTGTAACTCTCATTCAAAATAAAATAAATCTTTAAAAAAATAAAATCTTTAAAAATAAAATAAAATATAAAATAAAAGTATCTTTAAAATAATCAACCTAAAGTGAACTTAATTAGCTTAAATTAATTATGTATTTAAAAATAACTTCTGATCATGTTAAATTTTTCTATAATCAAAAACTTGTTTCTAAACCAGACCAATGATAGAAAATAAAGTAAAAATGTAAATAATATTCTGGCAATTATTTCACAATTTGTACAAAAATAGATATCAAATATAATAGTTTACCTCTTCCCTTCATTGGCCAGAAAAAATCTATACTTCCATATGTAATATAGTTAGGAGCCTCTATTTCAAGTTACATTTTTAATTTATATTTCAGTTTTGGATCCTAGTAATAACAGAAATCATCTATTTCCATACCCAAGGCATGTAATAAGTTTAAATATTAAAGGCAATTATAAAAATGTACTAGTAACTTCAGAAATTTCAATTTATGGAATTCAATTTTAAACTATTAGTGTTATATAAATAGAAGTATTTCTTACTTGAAATATGTTATAAGTATTTCATAAAAGTTTGTGTCTATACTCATATATTTTAATTAGAATTTAAAAGATTCAGCATAACTAATCTAAAATGAATTGTTAAATAAACTGACATTGACACTATTCTCATTCACTTTAATTAAATCAATTAAAATGTACATTAATGTTTACAAATTAAAAGAGTAATTGGAACTATCAGTATATGTTAACTTCTGCAATGACTACAACTTAATAAGAATTAGAAGCAAATGAAACCTGAAACTACAAATGTAAAATATTATGGTATTGCTTCTAATTCTAGTTCATCTCCTTAAGAAACATTATACCATGGAAAAGTAACTTACCAATTTATAAACACAAATCTATCTTTGTGCCCCTTCCTAAGAGTTCTTAGCATCAATATATCACTGAAAGACAAAATCTATGCTTTTCCTTAGCTCGACCAGTATCTGTAAGCAGTTTCTGAAGATGAAAAACAGACTCTACAGGGTCTTCAGAAAAATCCACTTTCTCATGTAGACTCTTCTCACACTTCATAAATACAGTGTCTTCATTGTACGCAACAGACAGCAAAGAAGTCTTGTACTCTGTTTGCACTGCACTACACAGAGATACCTCAGGTACATCAATTAATACTATAGCAGTTTTCTCATAAATTTTATAGATATCCTATACCAGGAAATCCAGTTCTCAGTAAAAAATCCTAAAATGGTATTGCTGGCAATGAAGATGAAGTAAACAGGATTTCAAGAATTTCAATTTACAAATGGTCCTCTTTATCTTTTAAGTTCAGTTCAGTATGTACCACCATATTAGCATACATTATCAACACATGTGTCTTCATGCCAACAACAAAATTGTTTCTATATGTATTTTAAACAATAAAAAACAAAATAATGTATAAATGTAAACACGCTAAAACAAAGTGATTATTCAAAAGGTTAAAAATAAAAAAAAGTGACCAATTGTGAGGCAATCACAAATAAAAAGAAACCATTTCAGAAAAGACAGAATTTTACTCACAATAAAAAAAATCATAGTTACTTAAGAAGCAGAGTGGTAGCAACATTCAAGTAAGAGACATACAAAAAGAAATAGTCTGATTAATGACACATAAATAACAGGCAAATTTAAAATAGCTTAATTCTCAGTCCAACATAGCTCATGTACCCAAAAATTCTTAAACAAATGGTCAGTAAGGTAGATCTTATGGATGAAAGAATAAACTCTACATCAAAATAAGAAAAAAGGCTGCCTCCTTTTCAAGTGCACATAAAACATTCAGGAAAACAAACCACATAATTTACTAGTAAGAAAGCCACAATAAGTTTCAAATATCAGAAATGGCACAAAAATGATTCCTTGGCTATAATACACAGAATAACATAAAAAGAGACCTTTCCATATAGGAATTAAAAATTTTAGATAAGGACAGCTGCTTGCACCTGACATTCCATGTCAAGAGCCAGTTCGAGTCCTGGCTGCTCCACTTCCAATCCAGCATCTCTCTCTCTCTCTCTCTCTCTCTCTCTCTCTCTCTCTCTCTCTCCTACTTCCAACACCCCTCTCTGTCGCTCTGGCTTTTAAGTATATAATTAAATGAATCTTAACAAAAATTATAGATTTAAAGACAAGCTAAACTTACAGAAATGAGGAAAACTTTTACATATCAGAAGTTATGGGCTAAGAATTGCTCAAAGGAAAATTCCTATATTTAAGTACTTATATCAACAAGAATGAAAAAGATTTTAGAAAATGAATTAACATTTTACTTAAATATGACAAAAAGGCAACACAATAAACAGAAGAAAATGAGAAAAAACAGGCACGATTATGTATTAGAAATGCAAAATAGCACAATCCACATAAAGGGAGTTTGGCATTACTTTCCTAAGTTACTGATATCTGTTAGTCCAATAATACAGTTTGTAGGAAATTATCCTAAGATATACCTGATCAAGTATGAAATTATCTAGGTGTCAGGATATCTGCAGTAGCAACATAGAAGGCTGGAAACAATTTAAGACCCACCAAAACACACCACCGAAATAAACTCCGATCCATCCACACAAAAGAATATTTTACAGCCATGGAAAAAGAATGGATTTCATATTATGAAATCTATAATATGTTGCTAAGTGAAAAATAAGCAAGATTGGGAATGGTATTCAATGTATGCTACATTTTTTATGACAGAAGGATTAGCACATACATAAAGGCACTTCAGAAAGTGTGGGGAATTAAATGACACTCATTTTGGTGCAAAACAGTTTTGAAGTTTTTTCATTAGATCAGTCTTCAAGTGATTCATGGAAAATGTATATTATGAACCAACTATGCATTAATTTCAAAATTGTGCCAAAATAGATTTAAGTTTTAATTCAATTTTTATAAACTTTTTGAAGTATGCTCATACATATACACTCTTAGATATATATATATATGTCTAAATATAAATATTCAACTTGAATGTCATACAAAGCATCTGTATATAAAAGTAATAGGCAAAAAGAATAAAAAAGAATAGGGACAGAAGCATAATCACTTTGAATAGATTTTTCTTAACTAATTCTCATTGTGAAATCATATCTGCTTTAAAAATTAAAAATAAACTGAATCAAATGAGAAAAGTGAACTAACTGTATATCAACTTCATAATATAATCACAAAGATAAAAATACCTCAAATAATTTTAGATACACTACTTTAATTGTATCTTTCTGGGGATATAATACAAGGACAAAAAGAAATCAAAACAAGTTTTAAAATTAAATCAGTAAGTTTTCTTGTTAGTAATAATACTGGCATTGTTTTGAAGCTATATTATGATCAAAAGATAACAAAGAGTTATGTAAATATGTTGGCATAAAGTTTGTAAAGGAAGAGAAAGAGAACAAAACTGTAAAGTTTAAATAAGTAAGCAGGAATCAGAGATATCAATATTTGATATCTCCAATTCAAATTCATGGAATAGTACAATTTAAGTATCAAAAATAATGAGGTATCTGATAGAAATAATCTCAATATTAAAATATGGGTCATAGAATACAAAGACAAAGAGAGAGGTTAGGGAAGAGAAATACAAAAAAAAAAAAAAAAAACAAAGTAAAGGAAAACAAAAATACATCACTGGAAGTAACTTGAGTTACTAGGACTGTATTCCGAAAATTTACCAATACAAAAGGAAGCATGCATCCCTATTTTCCTCTACAAATTATTTTAGGATAACCAAACAGTTGCAATTAATTAAACAATCTCATCTGAAAAGATGTAAAGGAAATGATCAAATTAGAAAACTCACTTTGCATATCCCTATTGCATTAACTGATTCAGGTCAAACTGATAAATAGATGATAAATTAGACAAAGGGTGATGGAGCATTTTATAATGGAGTGTTTTCACCATCACTAGCTGTATCCAATACTGAACAATATCATCATTACAAGTAAACTGACAAACACTGTATGACTGCTAATGTAATGCAGTATGAAGCACAGAGTGTCAGCTATCAAGAATTTCTGCTAGAGCAATGGATTTGAATCTAATTAAGCCTTTTAAGCACATTACCACTTATAGGAAATAGAGGGCTTTATGAAACAATTTTGATGACAAAAAATATAAAGGGACAAAGCTAGAATGTAGGGTAATCTGTAAAACAAACAACAGAGGTTATGCAACAAATCAATGGCCCCCCAAAATTACGAATACTAGATTATGGCTTATCATTTATATAAAAAAGTAATAATTATTAATTTTATTAGGTGCCATAGCGCACTGTGCTCAAGTTAGAAAGGACCATATTATTAAAAACTGTCTCCTAAAGAATGAAGGGATAGAGTTATGTAGTTTTTGGATTTGCTTTAAAAAGGAAAAAAAAAATCAAAACCAAAAAAAATAAAGATTAAGCAACATTGAATATAAATAATGGTTATTTGGAGTTTCCAACATATTATTATACTTTTGTAAACATTTTATATTTTCTACAATGAAAAAAGAAACAAAACTAATTTCAAAAAGTCTTAAGTAGAATCACATCTACACACAAAGCGTAGGCTTACTTCTGTTCCCCAATCTACTCCCATCCCACTCCCTGATATTTCAGTCAAGATCAGATTTCCAAATAATTATAGGATAAATAAGGTGGATATGACAGTATCCTTTGGAGGTACAAACATTTAATCCATTTGCATTATATCATAGTACACTTTCTTTTAACCAAGTTCCTACTTTTTACAAGGCTTAATTCTTCATTAACCATCATTAATATCCTACCAAGACTATTAAGAATCTCACGCCAAAGTTAATAGTAAAAAAAAATATATAAAAAAAATAAAAAGACAGGATCTTAAACCAGATATTAATCAACACAAATAGATTTCTATTTTAGGATTATCTTACTAGAAACGTGGTAGAAAAAAATTTGAAGGTGATTTTCAGTGTATTGAAGAGGAATGCTAGGAGATAAGAAGTGATAACAAGAACAGAGCACTCTCCAAACCAAAGGGTAAGAGCACTGAGGCAAACACTCCAATGTGAAGTAAAAGAAAACTTTGTTTTTCAAAAGCTTAAGATGAAGGGAATGACAGTAGGAATAATTTGTCACAGGCTGACGATAAATGATAGAGATGATTCTAGAAGGAACTGTTTGGAATATTTAGAGAAAAATGAAATGAGACGTTTTAATATCCAAATTATATGGATTATAAAACATAAGGAAGGAAGTAGATCTAGACACATGGACATGCATGTACAGGGATGGAGGGACTGAGAAATTCTGGAAGATGAACCCTTTCAGGTGGTGGTACTCACAGTCTCACCTAAAGGATAGGTTAGTGTGGGTGATGTATGCATGCAACTGATGAAAGGGTTCACCAGGAAACAGCTGTGAGAATTCCTAAGAAAAGTAGCAGCATAAAATCCATAAACAGCACCCAATCAGGGTTGTATATTCCCCAGCAGAGCTTAGCTTAGTACTGGTTATTGGTAAAGGGATGGAAAAGTAAATATACTAACTTAACAGGACACTAAGAACTATCCATTTGTCAGTGGTGTGAATATACTCTTTTTTTTTTTTTTTTTTTGACAGGCAGAGTGGACAGTGAGAGAGAGAGACAGAGAGAAAGGTCTTCCTTTGCCATTGGTTCACCCTCCAATGGCCGCCGCGGCCGGCGCACCACGCTGATCTGATGGCAGGAGCCAGGAGCCAGGTGCTTTTCCTGGTCTCCCATGGGGTGCAGGGCGCAAGCACCTGGGCCATCCTGCACTGCACTCCCTGGCCACAGCAGAGGGCTGGCCTGGAAGAGGGGCAACCGGGACAGAATCCGGCGCCCCGACCGGGACTAGAACCCGGTGTGCCGGCGCCGCTAGGCGGAGGATTAGCCTAGTGAGCCGCGGCACCGGCCGTATACTCTTTTTACATATATTAAGAATATGTTTGCTTTCCTAATTTTGATAAAAGATCAATTAAGTATAACATAAATATGAAAATGAATATTAGCTGATTCCTAAAAAGGAATATATGAAAGAATGTACAATGTTAAAAAATGTCTAAATTAATAAAATTCTACCATTCTCACCAATTCGAGTGATTTTATTATGAGAAACTTCAAGATTTTGAATATTAGTGCAGCCATCCAAACCATGAAAAGAAGTCAGTTGATTTTTATTAAGAAGAACAACACAGAGATTTTCCAGATTTTCACAGTTGATGGTTTCAATATGGTTTTCCTAAAGCAAGGAGCAAATATGATTAGCTTAATTTCAATGGCTTATTAAAGAAATATTTAAAATTTGCAAAAGGAGGAAGGACAAGATCTGATCTCCAAGAGAATATATGAATCTCAATCTTTTGTGATAACCATACAAGCTATATACTATCTAAATAAAAATATTAAGTGATTTAAAAGAATTCATTAATTTTCATATTCTTTAACATTCTTATAGGACAATATAATAAAATATTTCAAACAATGTAAATGAACAAGAAAGAATATTTTGCCAATCTTGATTCTACCATCGAGAATGGGAATGACTACTGTAGTCAACCAAGCCCTCTCTCACCACGGGATCTGGGTATAGTGGTATAGGGGAAGAAAGAGAACCTTTCATTTTACCTTGTAGAGACCTAAGTTGAGAGAACTCAATGAGTAGACATACCCAAGAAATTGCACCTGAAGAACTTCATCTCAACTGGACCTGATTTATATAGGAACAGATCCCATGCTTCAAGACTGAGCTTGACGCAGTTAAGTGCGGGAGACTTTGGGGTCATTGGGATGTGAATGTATTTTGCATGTGGGAAGGATGTAAATCATAAGGAGCCAAGAAGTGGATGGTAACAGTCTGTTACTTTGCCATTATCCAATAAATCTTACAATCCAATATTCACACGTCCACACAATTCTTCCATGAGAACTCAAGTCTTGGCCAGTGAAACATTAGCCAACAGGATGCCAGCAGATGCTTGATAAGCACTTGCATACTGGAGCTTGTCTTTTTGGAACACTAACTCTTGGGATTCAGCCACACTCGAAAGAAGACCATGATAACCACAAGAGCTGAATCACCCGGATGTCAGTGGTACCTGACATAAAAGATAGATGATTTTGGACAGTACAGTCTAGTCTGACTTCGATTACATAAGAGATCCAGTCAAGACAAACTGCATCCTGCCAGGCCTGGCTTCCAGTCACAGTCCACAGGACCACGAGCAAATAAGAGCATTGCTGTTTTGAACTACTAAGTAAAGTAGTCATTGATTAATACAGAAAAAAGTAACAAAAGCAATGCCAATATCACCTGCAAAAACATGAATAATTTCTATGTCATACCACCTGACTGACTTCCATGTCTGGTTCTCACAAATTTAGGTCCTTGATGTAAACATGAATCTGTTTTATATTTTGTTATAAGATAAATTGAATAGAGAACATACCTGTGCATCAATATACTTAAGTTTATGGCAGTTACCCAGGCCATGCAAAGAAGTTAATCCACAGCGTCGAAGAGATAGAAACTGAAGGTTTGTACACTCTGCTAATGGGGAGAGATTACAACCTGGCAAATCTTGAAATGTCACTGTTGTAACCTAGAGAATTCAAGAAAATTAGATGGATAACATTGACAATGATAGTAAATATAAACTATATTAGCCTTGCAAAATTTGTAGAGAACTTTAAATGATGCTACATGTTGAAATTCACCTTTATTAACAACAGAATTTGAGTGAAGCTATCTTCACTCTAATGTTTTTCCCACTTAGAAAGACAAAATAACACAATCATACATGACCAGTTCAAGTTCAGAAGGAAAATATATCAAAGCAATAAGGCAGTCATGTATTAGCTAACTCCCTGAATTTTTCACCAAATTTTTAAAAAATATTTATTTATTTGAAAGGCAGAATTACAGAGAAAAAGAGAGATAGAGACATACCAAATTTTTAAAAAATTTATTTATTTGAAAGGCAGAGTCACAGAGAGAGAGGGAGAGACAGAGACAGAGATGAGGGAATTGATCTTCATCCATTGGTTCATTCCCCAATGACTGCAATGTCCAGAGCTAGGCCAATCTGAAGCCAGGAGCAAGGAGATTCTTCAGGGTCTCTCACATGGGTACAGAGGCCCAAGCACTTGGGCCATCCTCTGCTGCTCTCCCATGCACATTAGCAGGGAGCTGGTTTGGAAGTGGAGCAGCTGGGACTCGAATCGGCACCCATATGGGATGCTAGTACCACAGCCAGTGGCTTTATCTGCTACCCCACAGAGCCAGTCCCTTGCCAAGTTCTTTTTCTTGTTTTTTTTTTTTTTTTTCATGTCCTTGGACTCATATTTAGGATTAACTACATAAATGTTTATGATCTGCATTTGGTAGATCCCTGAATAGTACCAGGGACCACAAAGATCAGGGAATAGATTGTGTTTCTAACCTGCCATATTTCAACTAGACGGACTCAGCTATCTTGCAAAAACAGAAGAAAGTATGCGAAGAGATATTATGAAACCTATAAGTAGAAACAACCAATAATAATTGAGCCATGCAATATATATCTCCTTCTACAACAGGTGTTCTTTCTTATCAAGGTCTGAATCATTCCTTGCTACTGAATTTATAATATACCCAGAGCATACAGAATTTGTGGAATCACGAATAATATTTCGTCCTCCATATTTGAAATAGTTTGAAAGTCATACATATACATTTATTTTTAATACATTGCTATGTACTCAGCACATCACATAGTGTTTTCTTTTTCAAAAATTTTACTTATTTTTATTTGAAGGAGAGAGAGAGAGAGGGAGAGAGAGAGAAATATTTTCCATCTATTAGTTCACTCCCCAAAAACCTACCAACAGCTGGGGCTGGGTCATGCCAAAGTCAGCAGCCAGGAATTCAATCTGGTCTCCCACATGGGTGAACAAAACCCAAGTCCTTGAGCTATCATTTGCTGCCTCCCAGGTTATACATTAGCAGGAAGCTGGAACTGGAAGAAGCCAGGACACAAACCTAGGCACTACGACATGGGATGCACTACATCATAGCTTCCATCACGCTTTTAACTTTCATATGGCACATTCACATGTATGTTTCATTTTTATATAATATATTTAATGTTGTAAAGAAAAAAGTTTGAAACAGTTACTTTGAGTAGTAGTGAGATTACAGGGTTCTTTAGAGCACTGCAATGGATCAGCACCAATACCACCAATGGAGGTGTGGCAAAAAGGAAGAAAATTAGGTCATGTTGAATCAGAATCAATATTTTAACAAATCCACTGGTTATCCATATGCACATTATAGTTTGTCAAGAGTAGGCAGAGGGGCCGGCGCCGTGGCGCAGTAGGTTAATTCTCCACCTGCTGCACTGGCATCCCATATGGGTGCCAGTTCTAGTCCTGGCTGCCCCTCTTCCAGTCCAGCTCTCTGCTATGGCCTGGGAAAGCAGTAGAAGGTGGCCCAAGTGCTTGGGCCCCTGCAACCGCATGGGAGACTGGGAAGAAGCACCTGGCTCTTGGCTTTGGATTGGCGCAGCTTTGGCCCTTGGAGCCATCTGAGGAGTGAACCAATGGAAGGAAGACCTTTCTCTCTCTCTCTCTCTAACTCTATCTGTCAAATAAATAAATAAAATCTTAAAAAAAAAAGAGTAGGCAAAAGAAGTGCCAGTGTTGTAGCACAGCGGGTAATGCCTGTGGTGCCAGCATCTCATACAGCCACCGGTTCAAGCCCTGCTGCTGTATTTTCGATATGGCTCTTTGCTAATGACCTGGGAAAAGCAATAGAAGATGGCCCAAGTGTTTAGGCATCTGCCTCCCATGTTGGAGACCCAGAAGTTGTTCCTGGCTCCTGGGTACAGCCTGGCCCTACCCTGGCCATTGTGGTCCTTTAGCAGCATAACACTAGAATACCTGCTGTAGAGTATTCCAACTGCCATACTGAAGAATTTCTAGTGTACTCAAAGGAGGCATCCTATTGGCTGCACATTTCACAGGTCTCCTTCTTTTAACAATTTTCTTCTGTTGATTCTGACTGAAGATTTTGCACCAAGGTTTACATGATTTCATCCAAGCTAGTCTCTTTTCTTCAATAGAAGACAGAAGTGTTGACTCTGGTACAGAGCTGACATTTTCATACTCAGCTGCATTTTTATTACACTGGTTTGGAATTTCTTTAACCTCAGCTTTCTGAGAGCCAACTTCTTTAGAAACTAAGGAACTTCCTACATTATAGCCACACAAATTTTCACAAGGAGTATGTCTTCCCACAATGTAATCTTGCTTGTCTGTTTTGCCTTCTGTATTTCTCATGGCATCAGTGGCATTAAAAATGACAAAGTCACTATTCAGAGCATTGCCTTCTGGACTGTCCTCAATTTCTTTGGATTTTAAATCAGTTTGTTTTTGTTGCACGTGTAAATTTTTCCTTGTATCTTCAGACTTTTCCAATTTTGATAACAATTTTTCTTTCATTGAAATTAGTGAAGTATTATTCTCTTCATGTAATGATTCATTGTGTTTTGGTACCTCTTCATTTTCTACTTTTTGTGCCTCTCTCTGTTGGTCACCTGTGATTATTTTCTGCACTTCCGTGTTTTTTACCTCATTAATTCCTATACTATGTCCAACTATTATTACTTGGATTTCATCTCCCACATTCTTATTTACGTCATGTCTGACATTTTTCTCTTTTTGTATTTGAGAATTTAATTCTTGCATCTGAAACTGTTCTTTCACATTTTCTTTTGGACCTGGGTTTTCCAGTCCAGTATTTTTATTTATATTTTCATATTCTCTTTCTTGCTTGCCCAATTTTTCTGAACACTGTATTTTTGTTGGGTTTGTATTTTCTCCTTCCATTTTTAATTCTGACAAAATTGTTTGGTTTGATATGGGTTGCACTAATTCTTTCACTATTAGATGTGTATCTACATTTTCTGTTTTATTTGATTCCTCAAGAGGAATACCTTCTTGCTTCAAATTTTCATCCATAATCTTTAAGGCTGTATCACACATATTCTTTGACTTATCTTCAACAGTTAGATATTTATCAATAGAATTTTCTTTCTTTAAGGTACTACTTATTATTAGTTGTTGTTTTGCATCTTCTGTTAATCTTAATTTTTCCTTGTTTCGCAGTTCCTCTCTTTCTTGTCTCAGAATGTTCTTTTTTTCTTCATAGTCTTTTTCTCTCCTTTTCTTTTCTTCTTGTTTCTGTCTTTTTATCTCTTCTTCTACCCTTTCCTCCTCTTCTAATCGTTTTTGCCTTTCTGCCTCCATTTGTCGTATTTTTGCTTCCATTTCTTTCCATTCTTGTGCTTTCTTTTTCCTGCTTTCTAGTTGTGCTTTTATGATCGGGCCATATTTTTGGTATGCTACAAATGCTTTATATTTAGCTTGAATTTTTATGGCTGCATCATTCTGTAGTTTTAACAAACGTATTTTTTCTGTTTCCTGTAAGTCTTTAAGTCTTGTTCTTTCCTCTTCCATTTGTAAATGCAAGCTTCTAATAAATTCCTAAAATGACATAAGATTTGCAGTCAGCATAAACCAAATGTGTGATTTTATGAAAATACCATGTAATATACAGATGGAAAACAAACACTTAAACTGAAGTTATACTGACATATATGAAGTCACTTATTTTAAAAGGTATTATTTTTAAAAGATATTTAGGAAATTGGACCACACTGGCAAGTTGATACTCTAATATTGTGGATATACATAATCATCTAGATATAAATTGAGGAATTTTCCTTGAAGACAGTATATGAAATTAAAATGGCACAGAAAAAAAGGCAAGGGAAACCACAGGTCATAAGTCACCTAGGAGAAAAGTAGACTTCAAAATTTTGGAAATGGGAGTTCTGATAAAAAATACTTGGAGAAAGCACTAAGACTACAGAAGTACAGAATTATGACATTAAGAAGGCCAGGTAGCTCACACATTCAAGCAAAAGGAAGAACCCACTTACTCATGCATATTTTCTCTTCCCAACTATCAGAAAAGTTGCCAAACACATAATGTATTAAGTGAGCTGATCTGTAGTTAGAGAAAAATTCTTGTCACTAGAGTCCTAAAACAATAGTAAGCTGATAAAAAGAACTCAGCAAATATTTAAGGATAACTAACAAAAGATGTGAGAAGGTACATACATTAAATAGAAGCAAGAATCAACATCTAAGAAATAGGAACTATTAAACTAGAGAAGAGCTTCAATAAAGTAAAAATTTTATAAGGAATGATTTATATGAATTACTTCATGTAAAAGTAATCACAAAAAGAATTTAAACTTAAAAAAATTTCTCCTTCAAACAAAGTCAAAATGGAATGCATGATAGCTGAATAAATATATATATATATAAATAAAAAACTTCAAAATGACGTGTTTTCTCTAAACAGTATATAAAATAGCAAAAATATGAAATATTTGTTAAAGTATAAAGAAGTTAACCATAGAAACTCCTATAAATGACAAATAAGAGTTCCAGAATAAAGACCTGAGAAAAACTGAAAGAAAAAAATAGAAAAATAAATTTTCTAAACACAACAAAAAAAGTCATAAGATAAAGGGCTGAGTTAGCTTTATAACACACACACACACACATACACTCATACATACAAACACTTAGATGCAGGTAATATGTCAAAATCCTAAAGAATATAAATTCCATACAATCTGGGATTATTTTCTAATTTCATTTTTGTACCTTAGGCATTTAAAGAATTTCTGGACACATTAAAAATAGTTAACATATGAACATATAAAGTGAAAAATTCTAAAGTTTCAAAACAATGTAAGAAATAAACATAAAGTCTGCAATAATAAACACCATAGGAAAAATATACATTTAATGCAACCATTTTTCAATTGTAAAAAGTAAGTAGTAAAAGAATTTACCCCACAAATAAACCACATAGTTTCTATGGTTAGTAAAAACAATTTCTTTTTTGTATCTTTAATGTTTTATTCTTTATAATTACATTTTTGGGTTTAACAATATTTAATATTTTGCTATATTCAGTTCACACAAAGATACTATATGCATATGCATACATACTAATTTTCCTAAGACAATATTCATATCACATAGTTTATTCACAAAAGGTACAAAAAAATGGGATAAATGTAACCAAGCGCATGAAAGGTCTTCAAAATAAAAATTGCAAAACAATAATGAAAGAAATAGCTAAAAATATTTTTAGCATTGAAAACACAGAGAAAGTTTACCAACTAAAATATTTTTGATAAGCATTGTAAGTATTTAAGCCTGATGCTTCACATGCCTAATCATTTTTAATTTAAACATATATAATGGGAAGTTATTTTTCAAGATTTTTATAAAAATAAGGAAAATATTTGAAGGAAATACAAAGAAGGATAATAATGCTTAGATGGATAGCTGGATGTGAGAAGTTTATCAACTGTATGCAATATATTAATTTTACATAAAACTGTGGAATGAATCAAATTTAAACATAATAATTAATGTATCTTTTTTTTTTATTTTTTGACAGGCAGAGTGGATAGTGAGAGAGAGAGACAGAGAGAAAGGTCTTCCTTTGCCATTGGTTCACCCTCCAATGGCCACCGCGGCTGGTGTGCTGCCGCTGGCGCACCACGCTGATCCGAAGGCAGGAACCAGGTGCTTCTCTTGGTTTCCCATGGGGTGCAGGGCCCAAGGACTTGGGCCATCCTCCACTGCACTCCCTGGCCACAGCAGAGAGCTAGCCTGGAAGAGGGGCAACCGGGACAGAATCCGGCGTCCCAACGGACCGGGACTAGAACCCGGCGTGCCGGCGCTGCTAGGTGGAGGATTAGCCTAGTGAGCCGCGGCGTCGGCCTAATGTATCCTAATAATCTTAAATGGGGTTATTAAACAATCAGTTGAGTGTGCTCAAGAAATATACTAATCTTTTCTAATACTCTTCAGACATAGTAAAATAATCATAATCGTACCTTTTCTCAAATCTTTTTTTAAAATTTTTATTTATTTACTTGACAGGCAGAGTTACAGACAGTGAGAGAGAGACAGAGAGAAGGATCTTCCCTCCGTTGGTTCACTCCCCAAGTGGACCCAAATCTTTACAGAAATTTTGGAGTTATAGTTTCATATAGATATACTCACTGAACAAATTAATTTTAATTTTCTGAAAATTGTATTCAAAGTTTTTGATGATTAATAAATTTAAATGTTGTAGTAAAATAAATCCTACATCAGCTAGACAATATAATTTCAATTCCCATTTCAAACATAGTAGTTTGTTTCAAATGCAGAAAGATAATGTAATGATTAAAAACAACAAATAGATACCTCATGCTGTTGAAGCTTTTCTTTCCATATTTTCTCTTCTTTATGGAGTTCATCATTTATCTTGTTCTGTTCTTCCTAAAGATTGATAACATAAAATACTATATTCTAATATCAAAGAATATTTTGTTCATTAAACTTGATTCTCACAGTATATATTTGTAAACAACAGTTAAAGATGACAATTTATGCAAATGTACTCAGTTACTAGGACTAGGATAACAAACTTAATTTTACAGTAAGATATTGAATAGATGACACCTTGGGTTCTAATTCTGAGGATGTAAATATGTTGCAATCTGGAAAAGACTGGAAGGATTAATATCATCAAAATGTCCATAATACCGAAAGCAATTTACAGATTCAATGTGATCTCAGAGAGTTGTTCTCAGACCTAGGAAAAACAATGAGAACATTCATATGGAAACACAGGAGACCTGCATAGTTAAAGAAAGCTTAAGCAACTAAAACAAAGCTGAAGGCATTACAATACCAGATTTCAAGACATATCACAGGGCAGTTATAATCAAAACAGCCTGGTACTGGCACAAAAATAGACACGCAGACCAATGAAACAGAATAGAAATTCCAGAAATCAATTCACACATCTACAACCAGCTAATAGATCTCCACATGTAGAAGAAACAAGACTCCTATCTTATACCTTACACAAAAATCAACGCAAAATTGATCAATTATCTAAATCTGCAACCCAATACCATCAAATTACTAGAGGAGAACACTGGGGAAACTGCAAGATATTGGAATAGGCAAAGACTTCTTGGAAAAGACACTAGGAGCAAAGGCAATCAAAGCCAAAACGACAAGTGGGATTACAATAAACTGAGAAGATTCTTCACTGCAAAGGAAACACAGCAAATTGAAGAGGCAACCAACAGAATGAGAGAAAATATTTGAAAAATAGGAAAGTTATGAAACTGATAGAGGATTAACATCCTGAATCTATAAAGAATTCAAGAAACTCAACAAAAACAAAACAAACAATACAGTAAAGCAATGGGCAAAGGACATGAAAAGGCATTTTTCAAAACAGGAAATTCAAATGGTCAACAGACACATGAAAAATGCTCAGGATCACTAGCCATCAGGGAAATGTAAATCAAAGTCACAATCAGGTTTCACCTCATCCCAGTTAGAATGGTTACCACTAAAAAGGGGACAGCAAAATTAGCTCCATAGTAATTAGAATATAGTTATTTTTAATTTGTTTACTTTCTATATATTCCATTAATTAAATGTAGTCAACATGGAGGGACAGAGTATCCTGAACTGCCTAACTGACCACAGCTAATATTCTCTAAATGGAACCCTTAAAGCCCGCATGTTCTAGATACTACATAAAGCAAACCTAACAATGAAAACTGGAGAGGGTCAGTCCTGCCCATTATCCAGACATTTTAAGTTCTTGATGATCCATAAACAGAATCCTAAAACCCACCAGTTTCTCAAAATGCCCATAGTATGATCTAACTACATCGACACGCTGGGGAAAAGAAAAATAGAAAAAATAAAAAAACACATAGCAGATATAAAAACAAATGTAAAACTCAACATCAAAAAGCTCCCAGTGTAAGGGACACTGATTATCATCTAGACGGCTCAACAAATGCATTATGTTTTACATAATGCATCTTACGCCAGACTACAGAGCAAGGGCACTGCATTATCAAGAACACTGTATGCCTTTTCCTATGATTAGAAGGGTAAGGCCGGCGCCGCGGCTCAATAGGCTAATCCTCCGCCTAGCGGCGCCGGTACACCGGGTTCTAGTCCCGGTTGGGGCGCCGGATTCTGTCCCGGTTGCCCCTCTTCCAGGCCAGCCCTCTGCTGTGGCCAGGGAGTGCAGTGGAGGATGGACCAGGTGCTTGGGCCCTGCACCCCATGGGAGACCAGGAAAAGCACCTGGATCCTGGCTCCTGCCATCGGATCAGCGCGGTGCGCTGGCCGCAGCGCGCCGGCCGCGGCGGCCATTGGAGGGTGAACCAACGGCAAAGGAAGACCTTTCTCTCTGTCTCTCTCTCTCACTGTCCACTCTGCCTGTCAAAAATAAAAAAAAAAAAAAAAAAAAAAAAAAAGAAGGGTATACAGGCTGGCGCCGTGGCTCAATAGGCTAATCCTCCGCCTTGCAGTGCTGGCACACCGGGTTCTAGTCCCGGTCGGTCGGGAAGCCGGATTCTGTCCCGGTTGCCCCTCTTCCAGGACAGCTCTCTGCTATGGCCAGGGAGTGCAGTAGAGGATGGCCCAAGTGCTTGAGCCCTGCACCCGCATGGGAGACCAGGAGAAGCACCTTGTTCCTGGCTTCGGAACAGCGCGCCAGCCGTGGCGGCCATGGGAGGGTGAACCAACAGCAAAAGGAAGACATTTCTCTTTGTCTCTCTCTCTCCCTGTCCACTCTGCCTGTCAAAAAAATAAAAATAAAAAAAAAAAAAGAAGGGTATACAAAACAGCAATGGCATACTTGCAAATTTCAAACAATCTGGGATGATCCTTGAAACTTCATAGACTGGGCTTTCAAGACCAAGTATCTGGAATTTCAAAAAGTTCAGAGTAACTACTGTCAACTCACAGTCAGCTGCTTCCAGTAATTAAAAGCCAAGGGGCGGGGGGGATCGATTCACACCATAACCTAACCCAAACATTAACACTCTTCAGAGGCAGTTACTGATTCAAAATATATATGAAAAACAAAAGAAAAATGGCATACCTTCTGAATGTTCTCTAATTTCTTTTTCTCAATTTCAAATTGTTTCATCCAGCAATGTCTCTTTTCTTCTTCTTCTTGAAATTGCTTTTCTTCTCTCTCTCTCTGAGCTTTGAGAATTTCTTTTTCTTTGTCCTCAAGTTCTTTCTGTTTATCTCGCCAAGCCTCAAATGATTGTCTGCACCTTTCTTCCACTTCACAATACCCAAAATTTATATCACCATCATCTGTATTCATGAGAAGAAATGTTATTAGTCTTAAGATCAAATCTGTCAAAAAGAATTCAACTTAAAGTATAAAAGTAATTGTGAAGTGAAGAAATAATGCCAGCATATTATCAAAGTAAAAATGCTAATATACAAAAAGAATATATGTTCTTGAATATACATAGAAATTCTATTGTAGTCAATAATTATATCACATACTTGCTCTAAAATATTCCACAAAACTTAAAAATGTGCTTGTGTGTATAATTAAGGAATAGTTAAGGAATATAGTTAAAACATACTTCATAAATTCAGGGTTAATTATATCTATTACAGTCAGCTGTTCCAGTGGAAAACTTTGAAGCATATTTAAATTAAGTTATAGAACTTTAAATTAAATAATATAGAATATAAAGAAAATTAGAGGTGCTGGCGCTGTAGCATAGTAGGCAAAGCCACCGCCTGCAGTGCCAGCATCCCATACACTGGTTAGAGTTCCAGCTATTCATCTTCAGATGAATAGGGAAAGCAGTGGAAGATGATCCAAGTGCTTGGGCTCCTGCGCCCATGTGGGAGACCCAGAAGAGACTCTTGGCTCCCGGTTTTTGTGTGGCCCAGTGGTAGCCATTTGGGGAGTGAAACAGTGGAAGGAAGATCTCAGTCTGTCTCTCCCTCTCTCTGTGTCAGCTCTTAAATTTGCCTTTCAAAAATATAAAATAAATCTTAAAAAGAAGAAAATTAGAGAACATGTAAATTAACAAATAGAGGCATCATTTTCAAATACAAGTGTGTTCTGCTAAATTCAAAAATATCTTTCAAATTGTTTTCTGATAACTATGGTCAATCACATAAAATTATCAAAAATGTAACTGATCAGTTTCACTGACCTTGTGCAATACGTTCATCCATAGGCAAATCATGAGGATGAGGCTCAAGAACAGAACCAGGACTGGAACAATGGGCTTTACTTCTCAAAAATTCTTCCTTTTCTATTTCAGATAATATCTAAACATTTAAAAGAGCACCAATGATTAGAGAATAGAGGGGAAACTACCATTTTAATAATACTTTGCATACTTATACAGAGCATTTATTTACTCCAAGCCTTTCGCATACATAAATCCACAGCATACTGATAAATATTCTCTCTACAATGAATAAAAGATTTCCCCATGCAAGAAAAACATATTTACCTTCATATTTTCAAAATTCAAATCGGTCTTTAATATTAACCCATAATATCCAATTAAACTGCTTGATAATAATTTCAAAATGTTCCCACTAATGTTTGTAACTAATACATTTCCATTTTTCCTATCTCTAGTGACTGTTGCATGTAAATTATTAATATACTCAATATGATTAAATAGATAACTGTTTTGTACTTTAACCTGAATTATGCATATGATTTTGACCTATATTTTTCCATAATTATATTTATACCTTTCCTAGTAGTAAAGCAATAGTATACTAATTCCAATATTGTAACAGTATAATAATTTAAAAATACATTTTCAAGATTGAGTGTTGCCAAAAAAAAAAAGAGGAAAGAGACCTAAGTAATTTTGAAATTATGTAAAACATCTTAGGGAATAGGAAATGGGTTAGGTAAAAGGAAAGAAAACTAGGTAAAAGGAGAAGTAAAAATTAATATGATAAATGAATCTGTAGATGATACTTCCTTCTAACCCAATAAAATGCAAAATTCTCCTCTACTCTTAGTTTCTAAGCATGTTTTTCTTTGATCTGTTTTATTAAAAATTACTATAAGATTTCTTATGATGGAAGGTTCTATAAAGCATGGAAAGTCTCTTCTGGAACATAGTACAGTCCTAAGAAATGTAATAAATATTTGAGTATATTCATTGTTCTTCTCAAAGTTTTTAGGGCAACTATTTAATGCAATATTGATCTACTCTTTATTTATATGTGCATAAAATCCTCATGTATTAATGGATTAAATCACCATTTTTACTTTAAAGATTTATGTATTTATTTGAGAGGCAGAGGAGAGACAGAGAGAGAGAGTTTTCCATCCACTGGTTTACTCCCTAGATGGCTGCAATGGCTGGAGCTAAACCATCTGAAGCCAGGAGCCAGGAGCTTTTTCTGGATCTCTCACATAGGTGCAGGGGCCCAAGCATTTAGGTCATCTTCCACTGCTTTCCCAGGCCGTTATCAGGGAGCTAGATTGAAAGTGATACAGCTGGAAATCAAACCAGTACCCAGATGGCATGCCAGTGCCAAAGGCAGAGGCCTAACCTACTATGCCACAGCCCTGGCCCCTAAATCTCTTTTAATATTCTACACTTAATCTTAGTCAAAAGGCTGAGAAGTGAATAATATTCTTAAAGATTAAAATTTGACTGGTTGTACAGTATAAAGCCAGAGTAAAACATAAAACCAAAATGATTTGCTTAAAATAGTTAATATTTTGATTAATGAATTTAGAATCAGTGAATTTTCACCCTACGTAAGAGGGAAAGACAAATTTATGACTGTAATATTGAGTACTTTCAGTCAAATGTTGAATATTTACCTTCATTAATTGATCCGGATTTTCTTTATTTTCAGTTGAAACTCCTATCTTTAAATATCTATGATTATTAGCAACTCCTCCATAATTACAGCCTAGAGGATGAAAAACATAATAATATTAATATAAGAATAGGATATCATATTTAAAAATATCAATTTTTTAATCATTCTTTAATGTCAAATTCCATCACAGAATATTCTTGATAGGTACGAGTAACTCAAAACATAAAGATAACAAAGAATAAAGAACAGAATGTTGTCTTTATTCTAAAAATAAAAGTAACAAATGTATTAAGTACTTTATCATTTTCATATTCTAGACTGAAGTTTACTTTCTACGCATACAGCATCAGGCCTTGCTTGATATCACAATTGCAAGTTGGCTAGAAATCAGGAAAGGCTCAATCAATCTGCCACAAACTAGCTACACAATCTTGTACAAAATATTAAAAATTTTAGTGAAAATATTAAAAAGTAGGTGTTTAGCCTACTGGTTAAAATGCCTACATCCCACACCGGAATGCCTGGGTCCAATTCCTCGTTCTGGCTCTTAACTCCATCTCCCTACCAATGCAGAGGAGGCAGCAGTGACAGCTCAAGTAACTGCGTTCCTGCCACCCATTTGGAAGATCTGAATTGTCTTTCTAGCTCCTAGTTCTGGCTCTAGACCAATCCAGGTCATTATGGGAATTTGGGGAGTGAACCAGACGGGAGCTAAGTATATTTGTGGTGTGTTTATGTGTGTGTGTGTGTGTGTGTGTGTGACTATCTCCCCCTATGTTTCCCTGCCTCCCAAATAAATAAAAACTAATATAAAAATATTACTTAAAATGTTACAATTACCAATATGTGATTGAAGTGGAATTTATTCCTTATTGTAAGGTTTGTTAAATTATACCATTATTATTATAATTCTGCTATCTAAACAGTTACAGTTATGTTTCTTTGTGTTATTTAATGGTAAAATACAGAAGACTATCCTGCTGGTTAACTGACTATTCACACCTAATTTTCCTGAGATAGTAGATTTTCTTCTTAACTCTTATTTACAATCTTTCTGGCATGATTTCCTGTGTGAGAGGCTGAATAAAAAGAAAAATAACATTATTCAGATTGCTTTTCAACTAGATTTCTAAGACTTATTTATGCTCTACCCATTAATACATGTATTTGAATATATCTTTATTTCTAAATATTATATACAAAGAGAGCAGTTATATTTCTGGCCAAGACTGTGATAAAGAGAACTTGAAGGAGATAGAAGCGTATAGTAGAAGACCCTCCCATGTAGAACCTAGGCTTGACATGTGTAACCATCAGCATGTGACAGAAATGATGCTATGCTGCATGACTTCTGAGAACAGGTTGTAAGAAACCTTGTGAAGTTCCACTTAGGTCTGTTGCCATTTTGCTCTTGAAATGTTTCTTCTCATAACCCATGTGCCATGCTTCAAGAAGTATAAGACAAAAGGCTCAAGGATGTTCACCCTGCTGAGTGCCTCATCTGAACCCCCCAACCAACAAGTAGCATCAACTGCCAGTCATTTGAATGAGACTATAGATTTAATCAATGTTATTACTATAAGTGTATAAAAAAGAAAAGAAAACAAGCAAAGAGAGATTCCAAGATGGCTGAATGGGGAAAGGAAACACAGCTTTAGGAGAGAGGAAAACAGTAGCACAAAAGTTTAGAAGTGCATTCCCAGGGGAGAGTTGGAGAGAAATCTGCAGTGGAAATTTGACAGAAGGAAGGACACCACGGATCAGCATGGAAGGTGAGGACATGCAGCAACAAGCAAGAACACTTCACACAATCCCTGCAGCCAAAAGCCAGAGAAAGCTCCAGCTTTGGAGAGTGAGGTGAGAGCAGACTGAGGCAGCCCACGCCATTGGTGATATAGCTCGAGGGACATCCTGGAAGAGCGCACTGTCTTTGAGTCTGGCCTGGAGTCCTAATGGAGCACAGGATATCCATCTAATCCAGAAAAATGGTCCCATTTCTCCCCCCACCCCATCACCCACAAGGATGCTTGGCAAGCAGCGAGGAGGAGGTGTCATTTTGACACTAGTAGCTGCTACAGTGCCTTTTGTGTGTACCCCCAGCAATGGGCAGGAAGAAGGAGTCATTTTGACACGAGCAGCAGCTGTGGTGGTTCTCGTGTATGCATGTGCTGTGGGGTTTTTACCATAGAGAAAAACCCATGTTCACCACTGACTTTGAGTCTGGCTGGGAGGGTTGACATGTAGCTGAGTGCCCACGTAGGACTGTGAGGTGCACCCAGCCTCTCAACATATCACAGGCTCCAGGGCTCAAGTGGAGCACCCACAGACAGCCAGCTCTGCTCTCTCTGTGCATGGGATAGGGAAATAGGGCAGAACACATCTTCTGCACCCCATGACTATGGGAGCCTTGTGTACTGAGACTGTGGGAACTCTGTGACTGCATGATAGGGAACAGCTTAAGAAGTGCTACAAACAGAAACATAGAAAGGTAGTCATCAGTATGAAAGAATGTGAAAGGAGAGAATCTCCCAGTGAAAGTATAATGGAAATCCAAAGCAAATAGGAATATTTATGGAAAAATGGCAAGACCAAGTCATTACTTATTAATAAAAATCTTGAATGTAATTAAAAATACAGACTGGCTGAATGGATTAAAAAACAAGACCCATCTACTGCTGACTACAAGAAACATACCTCACCAACAAAGACACAGACTGAAAGTGAAAGGATGTAAAAAGATATTCCATGCTAACAAAGCAAAAAAGAGCATGTGTAGCCATTCTAATAGCAGACAAAATAGGCTTTAGAACAAAAACTGTTCAAAGAGAAAAAGAAGGGCATTGTGCTGTGATTAAGGGATCAATTCAACAGGAGAGATGTGACTATATGCACTTAACACCAAGGCGCTGGCTCTTTTAGACAAATGTTAATGGATCTAAAGGGAGGCATAGACTCCAATGCAATAGTAATGGGGAACTTCAACACCACACTTTCAATGATGGACAGATCAACTAGATAGAAAATCCACAAAGAAACAATAGAGCTAATTGACACTATTTACCAAATGGATTTACCTATTATCTACAGAACTTTTCCCCCCATAGTTGGAGAATATACAATCTTTTCATCAGTGCATGGAACTTTCTCTGGGATAGACCATATTATAGGCCATAAAGCAAATATCATAAATTTTTTTAAAAAATTTACATCTTTTCTGACCACAATAGAATGAATCAGGAAATTAACAACTTAAAAGTCTCTGGAAAATATGCAAACACATGGAGACTGAACAACATGCTCCTGAATGAACAGTGGGTCATAGAAGAAATCAAAAGTAAATAAAAAATATCTGGAAATGAATGAATATGACAATGTAACATATCAAACTTATGGGATATAGAAATAGCAATGTTAAGAGGGAAGTCTATAGCAACTGGTGCCTACATCAAGACATTAGAAAGGCATCAAGACATTAGAAAAGTTTGCATCTCAAAGACCTAGAAAAACAACAACAAACCAAATTCAAAATTAGTAGGAGTGAAGAAATAGTTAAAATTAGAGAGGAATAAACAAAATCAAAAAAAAATACAAAAGATCAGTGAAATGGAGGGTTGTTTTTTAAAAATAAAATATATAAATTTGATACATTATTGACTAACCAAAAACAAGGTTTAAAACTCAAATTGGGCGGAGCCAAGATGACGGAATAGTGAGGGTGCGCACCAATAGTCCGGGAAAATTTAGTTTAATAAAAGTGGAGTTACGGTAGCCTCAGAAAAAGGATCAGGAAAAAATTGCAGAGGAAACCCTTCTGGATCTAGTGGCTGTGACTCAGAGGACCTACGGGGAGAGTAAGGTTGCCCACCGCGCGGAAGCCGAGCCGTGGGAGCCGCAGGGTCTGAGCACCAGTGCGGGAAGGGGAGTGGATGTGACACAGATGACCAGCGGGGAGAGCAGGGACCCCCAGGGCTCCGAATCCAAACATCGGCACTGGAAGGGGAGGTGAGCTCAGTAACCCAAGACATTGGCGGGGAAACGGTGGTCAGAATCTAGAGGGGAGCGGGAAAGTTCACCAGACTGACTACAGGAGAGAAGGAAAAAAAAAAAGTGGGGGGTACTGGTACAGAGGAGTTTCTCTCTCCGCCAACCTTGCAAAGGCGAACAAGAGACTCCGGATATACATAACAACAGGGGAGAGCTAAGGAACTGAGGCGCTACAATTCAGTAGCCTAGGCAACCCAGTGGGAGTCCGCAGGAGAAACTGAGCCCGCACAGACTCTTTGGGTAGAAGCCAGAGATCGGAAGCTAAATACCATCAATTCTGCTCAGCCATGCGGTATTACTTACCTCCTGAATAAAAAAATAAAATAAATAAATAAATAGAGAGAGATTTACCACGCATAACCTGAGGGTGTCACCTTTGCATACCCGTAACCCGGAAGAACCAAGCAGAGCTCTCAGGCCACACCCATCTCAAGCCTCCAAGGCTCCTCCAACAGCAGGCAGTCCACTTAACACAGACACAGCATTAAAAAAAAAAAAAAAAAAAAAAAAAAAAAAACTCACAGTAAGGGAAGAAGAATTAACTATGCCAAGCAACAAACACAAAAATCAAGGGAACAAGATCAACGATGACACTATGATGCCTCCAAATAAACAAAACACCCAAGCCAAGATTATAAAGATGATGAGATAGAAGAAATGCAAGATACGGATTTCAAAAAATTTATGATAAGAACAATTAGAAGTTTTCAAAAGCAAATCCTTGAATTACAGAAATCCTTATTGGACAGGATTGAAAATCTCTCTCATGAAAATGAAATTTTAAGGAAGAATCAAAATGAAACGCAGAAACTAGTAGAACAGGAAAGTGTGATAGTGAAGAGAAATCAAAATGAAATGAAGAGCTCAACAGATCAAATGACAAACACATTAGAGAGCCTTAAAAACAGAATGGGTGAAGCAGAAGAGAGAATATCGGACTTAGAAGACAGAGAACAGGAAAGGATACAGTCAAACCAAAGAAAAGAAGAGGAAATTAGAAATCTAAAAAATATCGTTGGGAATCTATAGGATACTATTAAAAAAACCAACATTCGAGTTCTAGGAGTTCCTGAAGGCATGGAGAGAGAGAAAGGATTAGAAGGCCTTTTTAGTGAGATACTAGCAGACAACTTTCCGGGTTTGGAGAAGGACAGAGACATCCTAGTACAGGAAGCTCATAGAACCCCTAGCAAACATGACCAAAAGAGATCCTCACCACGACATGTTGTAATTAAACTCACCACAGTGAAACATAAAGAAAATATCCTAAAATGTGCAAGAGAGAAACGTCAGATTACTCTCAGAGGATCTCCAATTAGACTCACAGCAGACTTCTCATCAGAAACACTACAGGCTAGGAGGGAATGGCGAGACATAGCACAGGTGCTAAGAGAGAAAAATTGCCAGCCCAGAATATTATATCCTGCCAAGCTCTCATTTGTGAATGAAGGTGAAATAAAGACCTTTCATAGCAAACAGAAATTAAGTTTGCCGCCACTTGTCCGGCCCTGCAAAAGATACTTAAAGATGTGCTACACTCAGAAACACAGAAACACGGCCATCAATATGAAAGAAGGTAAAGGAAGAAAACCTACTAGTAAAACAGCATGGGAAGCTCAAAGCATATACTAGAAAATATCTCCGGGAAAATGGCAGGGCAAAGTCACTACGTATCAATAGTCACATTAAACGTTAATGGACTTAACTCTTCAGTTAAAGACACCAATTGGCTGATTGGCTTAAGGAACAAAACCCAACTATTTGTTGCCTAGAAGAAACACATCTCTCTAACAAAGATGCATGCAGACTGAAAGTGAAAGGTTGGAAAAAGATATTCCATGCTAACAGAAATGAAAAAAAGCAGTTGTAGCCATATTAATATCAGACAAAATAAACTTTAATACAAAAACTGTTAAGAGAGACAAAGAGGGGCACTATATAATGATTAAGGGTTCAATTCAACAGGAAGAGGTAACTATTATAAAGGTATATGCGCCGAATTACAGGGCACTGGTCTATTTAAAAGATATGTTAAGGGACTTAAAGGGAGATTTAGATTCCAATACAATAGTACTGGGGGACTTCAATACTCCACTCTCAGAAATAGACAGATCATCCAGACAGAAGATCAACAAGGAAACAGCAGAGTTAATTGACATTATCGCCCAAATGGATCTAACAGATATCTACAGAACTTTCAATCCTACATCTAAAGACTTCACATTCCTCTCAGCAGTGCATGGAACCTTCTCTAGGATTGATCACATACTAGGCCATAAAGCAAGTCTCAGCAAATTCAGAAGAATTAGAATCATACCATGCAGCTTCTCAGACCATAGAGGAATGAAGCTGGAAATTAGCAACTCAGGAAACCCTAGAAAGTATGCAAACACATGGAGACTGAACAACATGCTCCTGAATGAACACTGGGTCATTCAAGAAATCAAAAGAGAAATCAAAAACTTTCTGGAAGTAAATGAGGATAACAACACAACATATCAAAACTTATGGGATATGGCAAAAGCAGTATTGAGAGGCAAGTTTATAGCAATAGGTGCCTATATCAAGAAATTGGAAAGGTACCAAATAAATGAGCTTTCAGCACATCTCAAGGACCTAGAAAAACTGCAGCAAACCAGACCCAAACCTAGTAGGAGAAGAGAAATAATTAAAATCAGAGAAGAAATTAACAGTATTGAATCCAAAAAAACATTATAAAAAATCAGCCAAGCGAAGAGCTGGTTTTTTGAAAAGATAAACAAAATTGACACCCCATTGGCCCAACTAACTAAAAAAAGAAAAGACCCAAATAAATAAAATCAGAGATGAAAAAGGAAACGTAACAACAGACACCACAGAAATAAAAAGAATCATCAGAAATTGCTACAAGGACTTGTATGCCAGCAAACAGGAAAATATATCAGAAATGGATAGATTCCTGGACACATGCAATCTACCTAAATTGAACCATGAAGACATAGAAAACCTAAATAGACCCATAACTGAGACAGAAATCAAAACAGTAATAAAGGCCCTCCCAACAAAGAAAAGCCCAGGACCAGATGGATTCACTGCTGAATTCTACCATACATTTAAAGAAGAGCTAATCCCATTTCTTCTCAAACTATTCAGAACGATCGAAAAAGATGAAATCCTCCCAAATTCTTTCTATGAAGCCAGCATCACCTTAATCCCTAAGCTAGAGAAAGATGCAGCACTGAAAGAAAATTATAGACCAATATCCCTGATGAACATAGACGCAAAAATCCTCAATAAAATTCTCACTAATAGAATACAACAACACATCAGAAAAATCAACCACCAGACTAAGTGGGATTTATCCCTGGTATGCAGGGATGGTTCAACATTCACAAATCAATCAATGTGATTCACCACATTAACAGACTGCAGAAGAAAAACCATATGATTATCTCAATAGATGCAGAGAAAGCATTCGATAAAATTCAACACCCTTTCATGATGAAAACTCTAAGCAAATTGGGTATAGAAGGAACATTCCTCAATATAATCAAAGCAATTTATTAAAAAACCCACAGCCAGCATCCTATTGAATGGGGAAAAGTTGGAAGCATTTCCACTGAGATCTGGCACCAGACAGGATGCCCACTCTCACCACTACTATTTAACATAGTTCTGGAAGTTTTAGCCAGAGCCATCAGACAAGAAAAAGAAATTAAAGGAATACAAATTGAGAAGGAAGAAGTCAAACTATCCCTCTTTGCAGACAATATGATTCTTTACTTAGAGGATCCAAAGAACTCTACTAAGAGACTATTGGAACTCATAGAAGAGTTTGGCAAAGTGGCAGGATATAAAATCAATGCACAAAAATCAACAGCCTTTGTATACACAAGTAATGCCACGGCTGAGAAAGAACTGCTAAGATCAATCCCATTCACAATAGCTACAAAAACAATCAAATACCTTGGAATAAACTTAACCAAGGACGTCAAAATCTCTACGATGAGAATTCCAAAATCTTAAAGAAAGAAATAGAAGAGGATACCAAGAAATGGAAAAATCTTCCATGCTCATGGATTGGAAGAATCAACATCATCAAAATGTCCATTCTCCCAAAAGCAATTTATAGATTCAATGCAATCCCAATCAAGATACCAAAGACATTCTTCGCAGATCTAGAAAAAATGATGCTGAAATTCATATGGAGGCACAAGAGACCTCGAATAGCTAAAGCAATCTTGTACAACAAAAACAAAGCTAGAGGCATCACAATACCAGATTTCAGGTCATACTACAGGGCAGTTGTTATCAAAACAGCATGGTACTGGTACAGAAACAGAGGGATAGACCAACGGAACAGAATTGAAACACCAGAAATCAACCCAAACATCTACAGCCAACTTATATTTGATCAAGGATCTAAAACTAATTCCTGGAGCAAGGACAGTCTATTCAATAAATGGTGCTGGGAAAACTGGATTTCCACGTGCAGAAGCATGAAGCAAGACCCCTACCTTACACCTTACACAAAAATCCACTCAACATGGATTAAAGACCTAAATCTACATCCTGACACCATCAACGTATTAGAGAACATTGGAGAAACCCTTCAAGATATTGGCACAGGCAAAGAGTTTCTGGAAAAGACCTGGGAGGCACAGGCAGTCAAAGCCAAAATTAACTATTGGGATTGCATCAAATTGAGAAGTTTCTGTACTGCAAAAGAAACAGTCAGGAGAGTGAAGAGACAACTGATAGAATGGGAAAAAATATTTGCAAACTATGCAACAGATAAAGGGTTAATAACCAGAATCTACAAAGAGATCAAGAAACTCCACAATAACAAAACCAACAACCCACTTAAGAGATGGGCCAAGGACCTCAATAAACATTTTTCAAAAGAGGAAATCCAAATGGACAACAGGCACATGAAAAAATGTTCAATGTCACTAGCAATCAGGGAAATGCAAATCAAAACCACAATGAGGTTTCACCTCACCCCAGTTAGAATGGCTCACATACAGAAATCTACCAACAACAGATGCTGGCGAGGATGTGGGGAAAAAGGGACACTAACCCACTGTTGGTGGGAATGCAAACTGGTCAAGCCACTTTGGAAGTCAGTCTGGAGATTCCTCAGAAACCTGAAGATAACCCTACCGTTCAACCCAGCCATCCCACTCCTTGGAATTTACCCAAAGGAATTTAAATTGGCAAACAAAAAAGCAGTCTGCACCCTAATGTTTATTTCAGCTCAATTCACAATAGCTAAGACCTGGAACCTACCTAAATGCCCATCAACGGTAGACTGGATAAAGAAATTATGGGATATGTACTCTTTAGAATACTATACAGCAGTAAAAAACAATGAAATCCAGTCATTTGCAACAAAATGGAGGAATCTGGAACACATCATGCTGAGTGAAATAAGCCAGTCCCAAAGGGACAAATATCATATGTTCTCCCTGGTCAGTGACAACTAACCGAGCACCAAAAAGGAAACCTGTTGAAGTGAAATGGACACTATGAGAAACGGTGACTTTATCAGCATAGCCCTGACTGTTAATGAACAATTTACTATGTTATCCCTGTAAGTATTTTTTTTGTCTGTTCTACTTAATACTACTGGTTTAATTCTGTAATTAATACACAGTCATTCTTAAGTGTTGAAATTTAACTGGAATGTAATCCCTGTTAAATATAATAGTGGGAATAAGAGTGGGAAGAGATGTACAATTTGGGACATGCTCAAGCTGACTTGCCCCAAATGGTAGAGTTAGAAACATACCAGAGGATTCCAATTCAATCCCATCAAGGTGGCATATACCAATGCCATCTCACTAGTCCAAGTGATAAATTTCTGTTCACAATTGATCATAATGAAAGGACTAAGAGTCAAAAGGATCACATAAACATGTCTAGTGCCTGATAATACTAACTGATAGAATAAATAAAGGGGAGAGTGATCCAACATGGGAAGTGAGATACACAGCAGACACATAGAATGGCGGATGTCCTAAACAGCACTCTGGCCTCAGAATCAGCCCTAAAGGCATTCAGATTCGGCTGAAAAGCCCATGAGAGTATTTCAGGCATGGAAAGCCAAGACACTCTGGCAAAAAAAAAAAAAAAAAAAAAAAAAAAAAAAAAAAAAACAACAACAACAACAACACAACAACACCTAAATGAAAGATCTCTGTGAGTGAGATTCCAGTGGAAAGAACAGGTCTTCAAAGAAGGAGGTACCTTTCTCTGAAGGGAGGAGAGAACTTCCACTTTGACTATGACCTTGTCTAAATAAGATAAGGGTCGGTGAACTCAAAAGGCTTCCATAGCCTTGGAAACTCATGACTGGAGCATAGGGAGATTACTGAGGCCATAAACAGGAGTGTCAATTTGTAAAGTCAACAACAGGAGTCACTGTGAACTTACTCCTCATGTAGGATCTCTGTCCTTAATGTACTGTACATTGAAATTTAATGCTATAACGAGTACTCAAACAGTATTTTTCACTTTGTGTTTCTATGTGGGTGCAAACTGTTGAAATCTTTACTTAATGTATACTAAACTGATCTTCTGTATATAAAGAAAATTGAAAATGAATCTTGATAAGAATGGAAGGGGAGAGAGAGCGGGAAAGGGGAGGGTTGCAGGTGGGAGGGAAGTCACTTGGGGGGGCAAAGCAATCCATAAACTGTACTTTGGAAATCTATATTCATTAAATAAAAGTTATTAAAAAAAACTCAAATCGATAAAATCACAGATAAAAAAGTAGATGTAACAATGGATACCTCAGAAATAAAAAAAAAAAAACACTGAGGAGTTACTCTAAATAGCTATATGCCAATACGTTGGGAAACTTAGCAGAAATGGACAGATTCTTGGACAAATACAATCTACCAAAACTGAGTCATGAAGAAGGAGAAAATCCTAAGCAGACCAATAACCAAAACAGAGATTGAATCATTACTAAAGACCCTCCCAACACTGAAAAACCCAAGACCGAATGGCTTCACTAAAGAAGAATGAATTCTAATTCTTCTCAAACTATTCAAAGTAATTTAAAGGGCAGGAATCCACCAATTCCTTCAATGAGGCTAGCATCAACTTAATTCCTAAACCAGAAAAAGATATAACAAAGACAACTATAGTCCAATATCTCTAATGAACACAGAGGCAAAAATGCTCAGCAAAATACTAGCTAATTGAACCTATTAGAAAGTTCATTCACCTGGCCCAAGTAGAATTTACCCCAGGTATGCAGGGATGGTTCAACATTCACAAATCAATAAATGTGATACAGAACATTAACAAACTGAAGAAGAAAAACCATATGATTATCTCAATAGATTCAGAGAAAGAATTCTATAAAATACAATATCCTTTCATGATGAGAACCTTAAGCAAACAGGGTATAGATGGAACATTCTTCAACACAATCAATGCAGTTTTTGACAAACCCACAACCAGCAGCTCATTGAATGCGGAAAAGTTGGACACATTCCACTAAGATATGGAATTAGACAAGGATATTCACTTTCACTATTGCTATTCAATGTACTCCTGCAAGTTTTAGTCAGAGCCATTAGGCAAGAAAAAGAAACCAAAGGGATAGAAATTGGAAAGGAGAAAGTCAAATTATCTCTATTTGTAGGTAACATGATTCTATATATACGGAAGAACCAAGAAACTCCACTAAGAGACTACTGGAACTCATAAATGTGATTGGCAAAATGGCTGGATATAAAATTAACACACAAAAATCAATAGCCTTTGTATACAGAAATAGCTATGGCTGAGAAACAACCTTCAAAATCAGTCCCACTCAAAATGGATACAAAGAATTAAATACATTAATACCTTGGTTATACATTTAACAAAGGAAAAGAAAGATACTATGATGAAAGCTACGAAACATTAAGGAAACAAATAGAAGAAGATACAAGAAATGTAAAAACTTGCATGTTCATGGATCAGAAGAACTAATATCATCAAAATGTCCATATGATGGAAAGCAATTTACATACTCAATGCAATCCCAATGAAAATATCAATGACATTCTCATCAGATCTAGAAAAATGATGCTGAAATTAATAAGGAAACACAAGAGACTCCGAATAACTGAAGTGATTTCAAATAACTACAAAAAAAATCTGGAAGCATCACAATATCAGATTTCAACACATATTACACTGCAGTTATAATCAAACAACCTTGGACTGGAAAAAAATTGACTTGTAGACCACATCTCCCAGCTGAGTTCAGGTACCCAAGTAGTGTGTCAGTCTTCCCGTGGTGTTCCAGGTAAATTAAGCAAGGAACTGGATTGGAAATGGAGGAGGGGAGACTGGAAATAGACCTCATATTAGCAGTCACAGAGTCACAGCTGAGCTGAGCCCCCTTAAGATTTTTCTTTTAAAGATTGCACTGTATTGGGGCTGATTCAGCTCTCTGCTATGGCCTAGGAAAGCAGTAGAAGATGGCCCAAGACCTTGGGCCCCTGCACCCACATGGGAGATCCAGAAGAAGCTCCTGGCTCCGGATTTGTGCAGCTCCATCCATGGCAGCCAGTTGGAGAGTGAACCATCAGATGGAAGACCTCGTTCTCTCTCTTTTTTAATCTTTTTCTCTTTCGCTGCCTCTCCTCTCTCGGTGTAACTCTGACTTTCAAATGAATAATCTTTTTTAAAAAAGTAAATAAATAACAATCAACAATTTTAAAAAAAGAATGACTCTCATACAGAAATCAACAATCAATCAATGCTGGTGATTATGTGGGGGAAAAGGTATCCTAATCCACTGTTGGTGGGAAATGTAAACTGGTACAGCCATTGTAGAAGACAGTTTGGATATATCTCAGAAAATAGGTATACCAAATGACCCAGCAATCCCACTCCTGGGAATTTACCCAAGGAGAATTAAATCAGCAGATGAAAGAGTTATCTGTACCTGCATATATACTGCAGCTGAATTCACAGTAGCTACAATATGGAATCAATCTAGATGTCTATCAACTGATGAGTGGATAAAGAAATTGTGGTATGTATATGTGTGTGTGTTTAAAGAAAATGCAATACTACTCAGCCATAAAAAGATTATGTCTTGTCTTCTGTAGAAAAACAGATGCAATTGGGGCTGACGCCGTGGTGCAGTAGGTTAATCCTCTGCCTGCGGTGCTAGCATCCCATATGGGCACCGGTTCTAGTCCTGGCTGCTCCTCTTCCAATCCAGCTCTCTGTTGTGGCCTGGGAAGGCAGTAGAAGATGGCCCAAGTCCTTGGGCCCCTACACCCATGTGGGAGACCCAGAAGAAGCTCCTGGCTCCTGGCTTCAGATCAGCGCAGCTCCGGCTGTTGCGGCCAATTGGGGAGTGAACCAACAGATGGAAGATCTTTCTCTCTGTCTCTCCCTCTCACTGTCTGTAACTCTGCCTCTCAAATAAATAAATAAAAATCTTAAAAAAAAAAAAAAAAACAGATGCAACTGGAAATCCAGTATACTTAGTGAAATAAGGCAATCCCAAAAGGACAAATATCATTTGTTTTCCCTAAGCAGTGGTAAATAATAGACTACCAAAAATGGAATATGTAGAGGTGAAATTCCTATTTTGAGATTCCATGATTGTTTACAGCCCTTTTCTCTACTGTTTAGAACAGTGCTTTTTTCTTCTATGTGTTTAACTCTTTACTTAGTATATGGTTAATCTTATGAGTATAAACTGAAAGTAGATCATTGTAAAAATTAAGGGAGGGAGTAAGAGAGGAATGAGGAAGCATGGGAGTGTGGGCAGGGGGAAGCGTGGGGTAGGAAGTACCACTATGTTCTTAAATTTGTATATGTGAAAACATAAGATCCCTTTGACTCTTAGTCCTATCATTATGATCAATTGTGAACTGAAACTGATCACTTTGACTAGTGAGATGGCATTGGTACATGCCACTTTGATGGGATTGAATTGGAATCCCCTGGCATGTTTCTAACTATACCATGTGGGGCAAGTCCGATTGAGCATGTCCCAAATTGTACATCTCCTGCCTCTCTTATTCCCATTCTTATATTTAACAGGGATCACTTTTCAGTTAAATTTAAACACCTAAGAATAAATGTGTGTTAATTAAAGAGTTCAACCAATAGTATTAAGTAGATAAAAAATACTAAAAGGGATAAAGTATTAAGTTGTTCATCAATAGTCAGGACAAGGGCTGATCAAGTCACTGTTTCTCATAGTGTCCATTTCACTTCAACAGGTTTCCATTTTGGTGCTCGGTTGGTTGTCACTGACCAGGGAGAACATATGATATTTGTCCCTTTGGGACTGGCTTATTTCACTCAGCATGATGTTTTCCAGATTCCTCCATTTTGTTGCAAATGACCAGATTTCATTGTTTGTTTACTGCTGTATAGTATTTTATAGAGTACATGTCCCATAATTTCTTTATCCAGTCTACTGTTGATGGGCATTTGGGTTGATTCCAGGTCTTAGCTATTGTGAATTGAGCTGCAATAAACATTAAGGTGCAGACCACTTTTTCGTTTGCCAATTTTTTTTTATTTAATAAATGTGAATTTACAAAGTGCAACTTTTGAATTGTTGTGCCTCCCCCAACCTCCCTCCCTCCTGCGGCCCTCCCCTCTCCCACTCCCTCTCCCATCCCGCCCTTCATCGAGTTTCATTTTCAATTACCTTCATATACAGAAGATCAACTTAGTATACACTAAGCAAGGATTTCAACAGGCTGCACTCACACAACCGCACAAGGTATAGGGTATTGTTCGACTAGTAGTGTTGTTTTTAAGTTTCATAGTAAAACACATTAAGGACAGAGATCCTACGTGGGGAGCATGTACCCAGTGACTCCCGTTGTTGATTTAACAAATGGCACTCTTATTTATGACGTCAGCAATCACCCGAGGCTCTTGCCATGAGCTGTCTAGGCTATGGAAGCCCCTTGAGTTCACCAACTCTGAATTTGTTTAGTCAAGGCCATATCACTGTGGAGGTTCCTTCCTCCCTTCAGAGAAAGGCGCCTCCCTTCTTGATGGCCTGTTCCTTCTGCTGGGGTCTTGTTCACCAGGATCTTTCATTTAGACTGTTTTTGCCACTGTGTCATGGCTTTCCATGCCTGTGAGACTCTCATGGGCCTTTTAGCCAGATCCGAATGCCCCAAGGGTTGATTCTGAGGTCGGAGTGCTGTTTTGGGCATTTGCCATTCATTAAGTCTGCTGTGTGACCTGCTTCCCCCGCAGAATCATTCTCTCCCTTTTAATTCTATCCTTCATTATTTGCTTACACTGGTCTTATTTGTAAAATATCTTCGACACTTACCCTATCTTTTTTGATTGGTTGTGTACTTATACTTATCACTTTAGCAAGTGCACTGGCATTGCTACATGCCTCCTTGATAAGATTGAATTGAAATCCCCTGGCACATTTCTAGTTCCACCAGCCAATTTTATTTCCTTTGGGTAAATTCCAAGGAGTGGGATGGCTGGGTTGAACGGTAGGGTTATCTTCAGGTTTCTGAGGAATCTCCAGACTGACTTACATAGTGGCTTGACCAGTCTGCATTCCCACCAACTTTGGGTTAGTGTCCCTTTTTCCCCACATCTTCGCCAGAATCTGTTGTTGAAAGATTTGTGTATGTGAGCCATTCAAACCAGGGTGAGATGAAACCTCATTGTGGTTTTGATTTGCATTTCCCTAATTGCTAGTGATCCTGAACATTTTTTCATGTGTCTGTTGGCCATTTGGATTTCCTCTTTTGAAAAATGTCCATTGAGGTCCTTGGCCCATCTCTTAAGTGGGATGTTTGTTTTGTTTTTGTGGAGTTTCTTGATCTCTTTGTAGATTCTGGTTATTAATCCTTTACCTGGCGTATAGTTTGCAAATATTTTTTCCCATTTTGTCGGCTGCCTCTTCACTTTTCTGTTTTTTTTTGTTTGTTTGTTTTATTTTGTTTTTTGCAGTACAGAAACTTCTCAATTTGATGTTATCCCAATTGTTAATTTTGGCTTTGACTGTCTTGCTTCTGGGGTCTTTTCCAAGAAGTCCTTGCCTGTGCCTGTATCTTGCAGGGTTTCTCCAATGTTCTCTAATAATTTTATGGTGTCGGGTCATAGATTTAAATCCTTAATCCATGTTGAGAGTATTTTTGTGTAAGGTGTAAGGTAGGGGTCTTGCTTCATGCATCTGCACGTCAAAATCCAGTTTTCCCAGCACCATTTATTGTATAGACTGTCCTTACTCCAGGAATTGGTTTTAGATCCTTGATCAAAGCCATCTCACTAGTCAAAGTGATCAGTTTCAGTTCACAATTAATCATAATGATAGGCTTAAGAGTCAAAGGGATCACATAAACAAGACTAGTGTCTGCTAATATTAACTGATAGAATTAAAAGGGAGAGAACGATCCAACATGGGAAGCGGGATACAAGCAGACTCACAGAATGGCAGATGTCCTAAACAGCACTCTGGCCTCAGAATCAGCCCTTAAGGCATGCGGATCTGGCTGAAGAGCCCATGAGAGTATTTTAAGCAAGGAAAGCCAAGACACTCTGGCGAGAAAAAAAAAAAAAAAAAACTAAATGAAAGATCTCTGCAAGTGAGATCCCAGTGGAAAGATTGGGCCATCAAAGAAGGAGGTATCTTTCTCTGAAGGGAGGAGAGAACTTCCACTTTGACTATGACCTTGCCTAAATAAGATCGGAGTTGGAAAACTCAAAAGGCTTCCATAGCCTTGGAAACTCATGACAAGAGCCTAGGGAGATTACTGATGCCATAAACAAGAGTGTCAATTTGTTAAGTCAGCAACAGGAGTCACTGTGCACTTACTCCCCATGTAGGATCTCTGTCCTTAATGTGTTGTACTATGTGAATTAATGCTATAACTAGTACTCAAACAGTACTTTACACTTTGTGTTTCTGTGTGGGTGCAAACTGTTGAAATCTTTACTTAGTATATACTAAATTGATCTTCTGTATATAAAGATAATTGAAAATGAATCTTGATGTGAATGGAATGGGAGATGGAGCGGGAGATAGGAGGGTTGCAGGTGGGAGGGAAGTTATTGGGGGAAAAAGCTGCTATAATCCAAAAGCTGTACTTTGGAAATTTATATTTATTAAATAAAAGTTAAATGAAAACATGAATTTTTTTACCTTAAATGAAAAAAAGAAAAAAACAATCAAACAGGAACCTCCCAACTGAGACTAGTCAACTAACAGAACAACAAAGATAGTTATAAACTGCTTTAAATCACTGTGTTTCACAGAATAAGTATTCAGAACATCTACTGTACCTAGGAAAATTTTAAAAAAGCACACTCTTTAGAAAAACTAGAGTGGCTCTGTTTTCTGCAACTCAGAATCCTAATCAAAACATCTATACATAAATGAAATTAGCCTTATGTGCGATTCATCTACATCTTTGATTTAAAATAACTTATAATAAATGAATTATTATATAATATGTGAACATTTTCTCCTTGATTGATTGTATAAGTCCATCATAAAATTCTCTCTAGCTTAACAGTAGCTAAGAAATCTCTCTCTACATATTTTGCTATATTATTGATTTAATCTTTTAAACTTTTTAAAATTTGTGGTAATAAGAATTTTCTTAGAAAATTATTTAGTGAGATGATCAATCCTATATGGTTAAATCCACATGATCCATATGATATGACATAATTTCGTGAACTGCTACTATTATTGTAGCTATATTTCTATTCATACAATACATTTTGCTTTGATTTTGCATCATTTAGATATAACTAGACTATATGACAATATATGCATAATATATTTTCACTGTATAAACATTAGTAAAAAATAAACTTAATATTCATCACAATTCGACCATAGATTAGTTACTGTTGCATTGGAAACATATACAGTCAGTCTTTATATATACATTCATATTGATACTAAGGGAAAAAAAACCTTGAAGCTTCCTTCCCTTACTACCACATATAAAACAGCAACCCCCATCTCTATTCCATTATAGCTTGAATATTTTCCTTCATAGCAGTTATCACTATTGAAATATTACATATTTATTTGTTTATTGTCTATCTATATTTATTTGTTTATTGTCTATCTCCCCACACTGGAACAGTACAGCAGGACTTTGTAATGCTCAGTGGGTAGGACAGATCCTGTTTCACAGTAATGTTTGTAGGCAGAATATCTATGAATATCCACCTAACAATTCATTCTAATATTTACATTTCTGGCACTGAATTTGAAAATAGATACACTACACCATGATCATTTTTATGTAATTAAATATTTGTCTAAGTTATCTTTCATAATGGATACATCATCAGACAAATCAAGAACTTATTGTACACTGAGATTATGGCCATCTCTCCTAAAAACCAAACTATAATTAATTCTAGTTAAATCTCGGATCTGTTAATTAGTCTTACAATAATTCCCAGAAGTAAATTTTCTCAGGTCAAACCAATAAAAAATCCTTGGGCTTTTGTTACAAATGATTATATTTTTATCTAAAAAGACATAAATGTTGATATTTTAAAACACTTTCCTGATGAACCTTTATTAATGTAAAGTAATAGACTATCTGGTATTAAGACTAGAGAAACAAGCTATTTGTGGTTATTTGGAGACATAGGAAATTAGTAATGGAAAAAATGAATGAAGCAAATCCAGCAGACATACATCAGTACTTCAAAAACTCTATGTAAAACAGACTTAAAAAATAAGTTTAATTTGGTGTAAAAATTGTTTTGAAATATAAGCATATGAAACATTTTCATGTCAGATTTTGAAAAATTTTATATCAAAATAAATATCTTTAAGTTCCATTTTCCCCACAAATATTCTGAAGTAGCCTAATACACAGCAAGAGATGGGAATCTTAAGAAATTTATTTTCCAATTAATAATTAATTTATACTCACAGAAAACTTATTTGTCAAGCAAATGACAACTGTACTTACTTAAAACATCAACTTCTTCTAAGTCCTGAAGAATGAGCTCTTCAACTGTTTTACTTTTGTTCTTTATGATGTTAATATAGTGAAGAACTGACTCTGGAAATTCATCTAACTCCTGAAAGTGTGAATAATAAAAGAAACTGTAAAAATGTTTCTTATTAAAATTATACGTCAAATATTTCACCCTTCATTCCACACCAAAACTATGAATAAAGATATGCATATGGTAAAAAGGCTTCACATAAAGAGCCCTTATTTGGATAAAACATCTTTTACTTTCCACATGATTATTCTTCTCTGGAAAATTACAAGAAAATAAGTTAAAAGAGTTAATTTATCCATCATTTTCATTAACTTCATTAGAGGCTGTCTATTTTCATTTACTTATTCTTAAAATTGCTGGATTACTCCCCAAATGTCCTCAATGGCCAGGGCTAGACCAGGCTGAAGCTGGGAGCAGGGAACATAATCCAGGTCTCCCACAGGGTGGCTGGAACTCAGTCAACTAAGCCATCACTGCTGCCTCCCAGGGACTGCATTAGTAGGAAGCTGAAGTCAGGAGCCATTGCTTCAATAGGGAACTCCAATATGGAAAACTGGACATGCGTGTCTTAACTGGTATCGTAACTACTAAATACTTTTTTAAAAATGTTTAAGTGCTCTCAAACGTGGTATGTATTTTTAGATTAATTTCAACTTCAAATAAATATTACCAATATTAATCAAAACTGCAGTCTTGATGCCAAAATATTTAGTGAACTACTGATACCTTTCATAATTATTTAATATTGTCTAAAACTTACTTTGTTAACACAAATTTAGTCACATTTATGAACTATTACATAGTCTCCCAATATAGCCTCTGCAAATCAATATGCAAATTTATTAAATAGCTAAATATAATCATATTAGTATATAAAATATGAAAATGAAATTATTTTCTCAGTAAACAAAATAACCAGTTAGAAAATATACAAAGACATATTCATATTAGCAAACATCTGAAAATTTTAGGAATAATTTGAGCAGTAAGCTTGAATTTTCATAGCTATTTTATATATAATTAGTATATATATCCTATATACATATATAGTATTAGTAAACTTCACTGAGGGACCTAAAGTAATATGTTAATGAATAAATATAGATGTTTCTGATACATAACATTACATGTGTTTATTATCTTTCAAATTTTCTTTCATCCATACTAGGTTTCCATATATTAAATTTAAGATTTTTAGCAAGATTTTTACTCTCTGTGCTAATGGGATTCATTGCATAGAATTAAGAATAATCAACACAGAGATAAAATGTTACCTTTCCATTAGCACTGTAGAGAAATAAGCAAAACTCTCTGCCATAGTTACCCCCAATAATGTAGTATATTGAAAATATTGACAAAATATCATCTCTAATCTTCTGTGCTTCTTTCTATATTGAGATTTTTACTTTTTATTTAATTAAGAGGATGTTTAAGACACCTGGATTGTTGCTTTGTACTATGATATACAATCTCTAATTTCTAACATTTAAGCCCTTAGTTAATAATTTGGTAATAATATATAAATGAATTCCAGATTAATTCTACAAATAATTGTGAGGTATCTTAGTTAAATCAGAAGAGCTTCAAAATTTTCTTATTTTTCTATAAATATACACATATAAAGATAAAATGTAGTAATGCCAGAATTTTGGATTTCATACTCAAATGAAGAATTCCAGCACACTTTACCTCACTTTAATTAACTTTGGATTAAAAGATATAATAATGTAAAATACAGGTTTAGAAATCATAATAAAATGCAATTGCTTTTTGAAAACTTACAAAACCGGTATATTGGAAAAGTTTAGTTAGGGATATTTTGAAAAAGTAAAACAGTAAAGGGAATTTGACCCATTTAATATTTAAAAATGTAAATTACAATATAGTAAAATTAATAGACTGATGGAAAAGACCAAATTGAATTGGATAAATTAGAAAGGGTTCTTCAAAATGTTTATGAAAGAAAGAAATTAAAAGCCAATTTTGGTCTAAAATATTTTGAAATTTGCATGTTTTTAATAGTATGCATTTCCTTGAACTTTTTGAAGATTCTATATATTGAAAATCAATTAAAAATGAGTAGATTATTCAAAAAGGGACACTGAGAATATAAATTAAATATGTGAAGGAAATTTCAAATTAGAGCTACACTTCATAATATTTCTGAAAATCAATTCTTACTGGATTAAAAATTTTGGTATAAGAGAACAAAGCCATACCTTTTTATTTTAAAGATTTATTTATTTATTTGAAAGTCAGAACTACACACAGCGAGAGGAGAGGCAGAGAGAAAGAGAGAGGTCTTCCATCCGATGGTTCATTCCCCAGTTGGCCTCAGTGGCCGGAGCTGCGCCGATCCGAAGCCAGGAGGCAGGAGCTTCTTCTGGGTCTCCCACATGGGTGCAGGGGCCAAAGGACTTGGACCATCTTCTACTGTATCCCAGGAGCATCCGGGACTAGAACCGGCACCCAAAAGGGACGCCAGCGCTTAGGGCCAGGGCATTAACCTGCTGTGCTACAGTGCCGGCCCCAAAGCCCTAACTTTTAAGCACATAAATCTTAGAGAAATCACAAAAATTTAAAGATAACCTGTTTCCAAAAGTATTTTTATAGGTCTAAATAATTTCACACATGATTAAGTAAAAAAAAGATACAAATATCATTAATATATGATATCTATAATGCAATATAGATAACAATCCCAATTTTATAAAAAATGTACATCTGCATGTTAGTACAGGTGATTTTCTACCTTTAATATGCTTTTCATAATCAAATCCACCAATACACATTATTTATTAACAGTGACCATGCTTTTAAAAAATGAGCAAATTCACTAATCATCTTTAGAAAAGTATTATTTCTGCTAAAAGCTCTCCTCCTATTAAAAAACTCAAAATTGCAACAATTATCACTTACTGTATCACTGTCATCACTCTCGGTGTCCGACTTTGGATCACTCTCAACCTCATCTTCTTCTAAGGAGGAAATGCTGATTTTATCCAGCTCAGCTTCTATTTCTTCTTGGAGTTTTGCCTCATCATCGTCTTCCATCATTCTTCACAAAAGATCCATTTAGGGGAAAAAAAATCAATAAAAACTGCAGGTATTTTAATTTGTCAGAGCAATTCTTATGTTCTAATGTTAACATAATTTTAATTAAACAAACTTTCCTCACATCATATTATACTGTACTATGTATCAAAGATACAAAGATCCCTCCATTCATTCATTTTTTTAATAGTTGACAATAAAGTGATCAAAGCTAACACTACTCTGTTATTTCTTTAAGGGAGAAATTGAATGTGCCTTCTTCTAAAATTAAGAAACTTGATTATCCTCATGGGGATAATTAGCATTAAAACACCTTTAAGCAGCATGCAGCAATGCTGACAAATTTCCATCAATCTCCAGGGATTCATGCTAAGTGAAAAAAAAAAAAAAGATAATACAGTATATGATTTTATAATTTGATAAATGGAACACGGATTGGTGGTTAAGGAGTTGAGTGTAGTTGTTGTGGGAGGTAAAGAGTTACAGCTATAAGGTATAATGGGAGGTATCTTTCTGGAGTTAGAACTGTTCAGCAATTGTGGTAGTAGATGAATAAACATATTAAGGTGATACAAACTATACAGAACATAGTTTACATACAAATGAGTACAAGAAAAACCAAGGAAATATGGGTAAGATTAGAATGTATCAATGTCAATATTCTGTAATTATACTAGACTTTACAAAATATTACCATTGGCAGATATTGGACTAAGTGTGCAAATGATATTTCTGTATTATTTCTTTAAACTGCCCTTTAATCTATAATCACCTTCATAAAAATTGAGTTAATGATATCCTAAATTTCCAATAAGAAAACTGTTACATAAATTATCATGGATCCATAGAATGCTGTGTGAGCCCTTTTAAATATGGGTGCATTTACTATACTCTTGTGGGAAGGAAGCCAACAAAGACTAATTCAAAAACAAGTGGCAGAAAAGCATGAGAAGTAACATCTTTTTTAGGTAAACACACGTACACATCCTCTTGTTTTCTGGCATAGAAAGGAAGAAACAGGAATTTTTAAATTTCCCTCATTACCTTTACGTCGAGTTGTTTTTATGTTTACCGTGAATACATACTACTGGGTAATTTTTAAAGCTTACCTAAAAATACGTTTACTCACCAGATGCCCTCTGCAATGCAAACAAAACGAAAACCCATACAGAACCAGTACAAAGTGCTATAACTGAACCGAAAGGGCGATTCCAAAGCTTTGTTAAAGGTTACGGATGGAAATTTTCTTTCGCTGGGCTTATAAAATACAGGAAGACACAAAACGCTTTGTAGAGGCAGAGACAGGAGAGTAGGGTGAAAGTGAGAACCATTTCCTTTCGAGGCCCTTTGTGCTGGCTCTTCAGGTGAGCCCTGCTCAGTTATGTATTTGAGCACGGATGCAACAGGTAAAAGTCAGTTTAGCAGCTTATTTAACCCAATGCACGCAAAATGCTATCTCGACATATGATGAGCATAAAAGTTAATAGTTTACATTCTTGTTTTGCATACTAATTCCTCGAAAGATAGTACAGATCCCGCACGTCTCCATTCTGACTAGCTGCATTCCAAGCCCTCAACTGCCACCTTCAGCTACTGATTCGGCACAGGACAAGTGCAGCCCTCTTGGGTTCCACTGCCAACGGACCACAAGTGAATTACTTCAGGGTGACAACGAATCCCTTGGAATCAGCGAAAGCTAACACCACACGAGGCAGCCCTAGAACGCCGCCTCACTTCAGCCCCCATAAACGACAAGGCGGGAAATCTTCATAAGGTAACCGGAAATTATGTGTGGGATGGGGAACTAGGGAGGACAGTAGGGAGGCAGACGCGAAAAGAATTAGGACTAGGTGAGTATCGGGGCGGGCTGGAGGGAGTTCCTAGGAATCCTCAGGACTTTCAAGTGCAGGAGAGCTGCGAAAATCCCTGCGCCTCGTGGAACTGCGCGTTCCCTTTTTTTCTGGACGCGCGGCCCTGACCGTGAGGGACCTGCCTCCGTCTGCGCTGCCAAAGCACTGCCTCGCCGCCCCCCCCGACACGAATGTCAGCCTCGACGGGCCCGGCTCACCCACCAGCGGCGAAACGCCTGTGCTCGCTCGGAAGACGGAGCCCTGAGCTTCCAAACAAAGCGTAACCACGGCAACAGCCAATCCCAAGGAAGCCAGGCCGAGTTTAACGTACAGGTACCCTAGAAGGACAAACAATCTCGATTCTGAATTGGAACGCGCGCTGCGTTTCAGGAGCTGACTGAGGAGTTTACACTTGTTTTCCAGGTAGATTTTTAATATTTAAATAATCTTGGAAAATATCTGATGAAGAGATGACATTTTGTTATAACCCCCTAATGCAGGCATATTGATCTTTAAGATGTTTCTGGACTATATTTATACTTGCATCTAGTAAATATAGAGTTTCCCACGAACAAATTGTTCATTACCCAAAACCTTAATACTGAATAGCGATGGGACTTAGAAGTATGGAAGAGAAGTCAGTAGTTTTTTATTTTTGTCTTGCAAGATAATAGGGGAAAAATCAACTGTCAATCCATCCCCATCAAGTCCTCTGAAGGGGCGTGTGTGGTGAGCAATTTAAAAACATCTTTTCTGAAATTCTTTTAAAATGATACCTGCTATTTCAATCTAAACTCTGAAGATTTAAGTATTGCCACACTATTTAATTTTAGCCCCAAAACATATTTAAGTTCCTTTTATGGAGTAAATATATACTGTGTAAAATGTGAAATTTTTTTTGTTAATAACGCATTTCTAATCTTAATTTTTAAATGTTTGCATACAGAGCATTAAATTCTAAGAGGAAGTGGTTACGCATCATTTGAAATATATTTGCCTTCAATAAGCTTAAAGCAAACATTTCATTGAGTCTCTGAAAGAAACTACACTTCCTGGTAACAGCATAAATCTGAACTTCCCTTAAAAATCATCAAATCAATTCCAAAAGCTAATTTAAGTAATTTTAGAAATCAACATAGTTTAAAAACAATTTTAAATTGCTCTTTCTCTTAAAGTTTAGCTTGTCAAACAAAGTGATAATAATGAGGAAAAATTATTAAAATCCCTTCTGAAGATAAATTATTTCATGGTGATGCATCTATTATATTTTTGCCTTGGAAAGAAATTAACAACTCTATAAACTGATCATAATTTAACTAGAATATTATTAACCAAAAAGGAATAAAATGCACCAATAATTAAAAAGTTATAAATTATAATTGAATTTACCTTGAAACTGTGGCTTATCAACTATGTAGTGTTCAGTAGAAATCCATTTATTTGCAACATTTATAGAAACTACATTCTCAGATTGTGTATGTTAGTTTGCCTTTGAGTTTTTTTTTCTTTTAATTCGTATTTATTTTATACTGAGTTTATTCCCGAGCCATAAGTTTTTGCTTCTTTAGTTTCTTCTGGGATATCTTTTTCTTCTGGGCCACCTCCTCTTCTGGCTTAGGAACAGTCTGTTCCTTCTCAGTGAGGATCATCTCGATGTGGCACGGGGAGCTCATGTACGGGTCGATCCGGCCGTGGGCTCTGTAGGTCCGGCGGCGCATCTTGGGGGCCTTGTTCACCTGGATGTGCTCAATGACCAGAGAATCTTCATCCAAACCCTTCAGCTCAGCATTACTCTCTGCATTTTTAAGCATGTGCAGCAGAAACTCGGCACTTTTTTTGGGCCAACGACCCTGTGTCCAACCCCACTGCTTGGCCTGGGCACATCTACCAACTCCACCATTGTACCGACGGAATGGCACACACTGCTTCTTTAATGTGACGTCTTTCAGGTATTTGGTGGCTTTTCGGATATGCATACCCTTGATGGCCTGGGCAGTTTCTCGAGTGTTCTTAAAGTGAACGCGAAGATTCGAGCCTCTTGATTTGCATGATTTTGTGGGGTTTTCTGGGTCCAGTGAGTAGCGAACCATTTTCGCAGGTCACCTAAGGCCGCTTACAGGAAGAGGTTGCCTTTGACTTTTTAATCTGCATAGCTTTTTATTTTCTTGAGAATAAACACTTACTTCATTTAGATTTTGAAGATCACTCAGGTCTGGTTGACTTTTGGCCTAGCACAACATAGAAAGCACATGATGTCTATTTATTGAGAGAACAAAAAACTGTGTGAGAACTCTGCTTCTGTTATCCAACAAGAAAGAATGTCTTCCTAATGTTAATAGAGTGGTGACATAACTTCAGTTTAATAGCATCTTTCAACAGCTGTTTTGCTCTTCGGGTGGTAATGATATAATTTAAATATCTGTTATTATAGTGCTAAAAATAGCTGCAGAGAAGATATTTCTTTGTTTAATTTAGTTTTAATTCTCAAGCGCATATCCTTTGTACAATCCTAATATTTCTATAATAAGAATCATAGATAACAATCAAACAGGCTAGGTTAAGTGCTTTATAATTTAATTTAATTTTCACGAAATCCCTTTGAGATGCCCACTGTTAAAAGCTGGATTTACAGATAATGATACTGGAGTTTGGCAAGCTTATTGAGACAGTGATTTTGAGTTCTAGATTTGGGGCCGGTATTGTGGAGTAGCAAATGAAGCCACCGCCTGTGTTGCCTGCATCCCATATGGGTGCCAGTTGGAGACCTGGCTGCTTCACTTCCAATTCAGCTCCCTGCTAATGCACCTGAGAAAGCAGCTCAGGATGTCCCAGTCCTTGGTTCCCTGAACCCACATGGGAGATCCAGAAGACACTCCAGGCTCCTGGCTTCTCCTGGGCCCAGCCCCAGCAGTTGTAGCTACTGGGGAGTGAACCAGCAGATGGAAGATCTCATCTCTCTCTCTCTCTGCCTCCGCCACTTTAACAGAGTACACATGATCCATAATGCACTTTATTTGGTCTACTTTCCCAGCCTTATTTTTTTGTCTTTTACCACTTTGAGACATGCCTACTCACACCTCACTGTAAAGTTTGTGAACTTAGAGTTCCACCTGTCTTGCATATCCCCAATTTCATTCAATTTTGGTCCTAAGAAGGATGGATATTCTAAATTAGTCTTCAAGGGCCATGTATAATTCCTCTTCTCTCTGAAACTTCTCTGTTTTGTATTTTCCCTGTACACCACGCCAATTTATAGTTCAGAGTTGACCACAAGTTTTTTTTTTTTTTTTTTTAATTTTATTTGAGGTATTCAGGTTTCATGTCTTTCATATTTACAGATTTAGGAACATAGTGATATTTCCCACTCTACTCTCCCTCTTGCCCAAGCTACAATCCTTCTTCCTCCTACCTCTCCTATTCCGGTCTTAATTTTTACAAAGATCTATTTTTCAGTTTACTTTATACTCATAAGGTTAACCCTACCCTAAGTAAAGAGTTCGACAAATAGTATGAAGAAGAAAGCACTGGTCCTCAACAGTAGAGACAATGGCTGTAGACAATCATTGAATCTCAGAATGTCCATTTCACTCCGTTACATTTTAGATACTCTGTTAGTTACCACAGATCCACGGAAACATATGATAGCTGTCTTTTGGGGACTGGCTTGAACACAGGTTTTAATATTTGATTTGTTCACTTGCCCCAATTTGTTCATTTTTGTGCTGCCATCTGCTGGCACTAAGAAGAAATACTAAAACAATACTACAAGCAATTGAAGTTTAGTGAAATATAAAGCCTACAAATAAGTGAATTATGAACTACTTAAACTATTAAAACTGTAAACTATTAAAAGTATCTCTGTCTTTGGACCATTTATTAACTAATAAGAAATTAAACAAGAGAAATACCACCCCAAGGCTTTATTTCATGAAGTTTAGAACAAATTCTTCATTTATAGCAAAGAAACTGTAGATCTTTCACACCACAAATACACAAATAAGAACTACACTAACTTACTGTGTACCTTTGTGTGGCACATCATTCTTTTCACTGACGTTGTTTCCAACACATGGGGCTTGTGACTGAAAAACCCAACACATGATCATCTCTTCTTACCAATCTGTGTAAACATAGTCATGGGTTTCTGTGGCTCATTGCTTGGACACCCAGTGTGTTGTGTTCTAACTCTTTGGCTTGCATTGTTACTTTGCAATTACTGCAAATATCCTTCTCAGCAAGGTGACTGCCTTGCACAATACTGAGTTTTTACCCTTTTCAGTCTCTGTAACATGTCACCCTATTCTAGAAATTTCCTCCTCCACTGGTTTCCGTGAAACCATGCTTTGTCTTTTCATTTTGTAAAGTCATATTAAAATTTCAAATTCTTTTAACATAAACATTTGTTTATTTATTTGTTTGAAATGCTGAGAGGGAGAGGGAGAAAGAGATTTTTCACTTGCTGGTTCACTCCCCAAATGGCTGCAACTGCCAAGGTTGGGCCAGGCCAAAGCCTGGAGCTAGGAACTCCATCAAGGTCTCCCAGTGGACAGCAGGGGCCCAAGCACTTGGGCTATCCCCTCTGCTTGCCGAGGCACATTAGCAAGGAGCTGGATCAGAAAAAGTGTATCTAGGACTCAAACCTGCACTCCAATATGGGATGCTGGCTTCATAAGCAGCAGCAGCTTAACCTACTGCACCAAAATGCTGCTTCCTTGCCCTGCCCTGAAATTCTTTTAATTTATTTATTTATTTTTTTTTTTTTTTGACAGGCAGAGTGGACAGTGAGACAGAAAGGTCTTCCTTTGCCATTGGTTCACCCCCCAAGGGGCCGCTGCAGCCTGCACACTGCGCTGATCCAAAGCCAGGAGCCAGGTGCTTCTCCTGGTCTCCCATGTGGTGCAGGGCCCAAGGACTTGGGCCATCCTCCACTGCACTCCCAGGCCACAGCAGAGAGCTGGACAGGAAGAGGAGCAACCCGGACAGAATCTGGTGCCCCGACCGGGACTAGAACCCGGTGTACCAGAGCCACAGGCGGAGGATTAGCCTATTGAGCCATGGCGCTGGCCTGAAATTCTTAATTCTATTGTTCTCTACCATAAAACCTCTGATCGTTTATATCTATAATTCAGTCCATTCTCTCTTTCACTCCCATTGCATTGAGTCTCTATGAATGATGAGTTTGCATAGCCTATGCTATTGATCTATCTGCACTTAATTTCCAGTGATTATAGAATAAAGCCATTACAGATATCTCTGCCAGTTCAAACTCAATTATCACATTAAGTTTATGAATTTTTCTTATAAACTACTTCTTTGCCAAAATTTATATTTCTAGTAACTACCATTATTCTTTTATTTTTGCATCCTAAAAAGATTTTTCTGATCACCCTTGAGTCTTCCTTTCCTCTAGTAAAGCATGTTGAAATAGTATCCAAGTCTTATTTTTCTCCTTATCTTTTTGTATTTGCCCTTGTAATTGTGGAGCATGTATTTGGCCCTGCAGCTGAGTATTACCATGTGACCCAGACTATGCACATGGAATATGAAATGTTCACTTCCCTTTCTTAGAAGATAATTGACTGAGTTTACTTATCCTTCCTGCTTATTACAAAGGATGATACCTAAAGCAAACTTGGGAGCTATATGTTGAACCAGTCTGAGCTAGGCCCAGGTTTCTAAGATGTTTTCATAGAAGAGAACCAAATACCCATCTTGAATTGAGAGAGACATGAACTTCCGTTTGTTTCTACATTTGGGACTTTTGATAAAGCATTTCAATTTGATACCATCTAACATGCTAATTATTAGCACATCAACACTCAAGTCCATGTCTTCACACTTCACACCAATGATACTGAAGGGATTTCTGGTTTGTTAAGTCACTTTTCTCTTTCTCATTTTAAGACAGAGGTTGGCTGGCGCCATGGCTGAATAGGCTAATCCTCCGCCTGCGGCACCGGCACCCCAGGTTCTAGTCCAGGTTGGGGTGCCGGATTCGGTACCTGTTGCTCCTCTTCTAGTCCAGCTCTCTGCTGTGGCCTGGGAGTGCAGTGGAGGATGGCCCAAGTGCTTGGGTCCTGCACCCCATGGGAGACCAGGAGAAGCACCTGGCTCCTGCCTTCGGATCAGCGCAGTGTGCTGGCCACAATGTGCCTGCTGTAGCAGCCACTTGGAGGGTGAACCAACGGAAAAAGGAAAACCTTCCTCTCTGTCTCTCTCTCTCTCTCACTGTCCACTCTGCCTGTCAAACAAACAAACAAACAAAAAAGACAGAGGTTAAGATTTGGGGCCCAAATTCTTGTTCAATCTGTAGGTAATGCTCACAACTTTCCCAGATACTGTCATAAGTAGAGTTAAAGCCAAAACTATGGATCTACAACATCTTGATAGACAAACTGAAATCAAAATCTGGTAGGCTTTCCAGTTGAATGTCCCATCAAAACATTACAGGGATTAGAAAAATGTGGGAATAAAACTATAGGTTAGAAACTGGGGAAGCCGAATAACAGAAGGCAGGTTCAAAGCAAAGGAAGAATTCAAAGCACAGACATGCTCATGAAGCTATAAAGAAGAACCAGAGGGCCTCACAATAGGGAGGGGAGTTGACAGACACTAACACAAGCATCTTTGATTTCCCTACTTTCCAGTGCATGCTTCAGTTCAATGCATTGGTTTCTTCCTAACTAGCTTCACATTAGTTTCCTTATATCTGCTTTTGTTATGTCAGTTATACATAGTTAACATTAGTTAAAACCCCATAAACCATAGTACTTTTTAAATTGTGGTGCTAGCTAGAGTTGAAACAATGAAAAAAAAAAGAGAAAACTCAGAAACATACCAAAGGAAATTTAAGACCTTCACATAAAATTATAAATCACCAAAATCAATGGGATAAGTGTTGGTTTCTCCACAAGTGTTTTATGAAAACTGATTATCAGAAAAATATTTTTTAATGAAAACAAACTTATACAGTTCCTTTCCTAACTGTACAGCAAACTAAATTATAGATTAACTAATTTAATCCATCCATCCATTCATTGATTCAACAAATATCAATTGAGTACATACTGTGTGCTATACTTGAGAGTTATATTGGTATAATATAAGACCTTTTACCTCAATTTAATATGGGAAAAAGAAAAGTATGTGAAAAAATAGAGAGGCAAAAATTTGTACTTAAAGAAAGGCCTCCAAGCCTTTCTCAATGAAACAATGTCTCAATGAAGAACTGGAATTATTCTAAGAAATGGAATTTCCAGACCCGAAAAAGAGCTTAAGCAGAGGTTGAGGAGAATTTCTAGCAAGAAGATGAAACAAAATAAAATCTCTTACTTTACTGGAAGGTGCAGAAAGGTTGATTATTAACATGTTATATAAATGCCTTCTCCATCTCAACTGCTTAACCAAAAAAAAAAAAAAAAAAAACAAAAAAAAACAAAGAAATAAAAAAAAAGACAAATACAAGTACAATTTCATGATATCTTTAACACATCCCTATATTTGGGGCTGGATGGATGCTATACTGCCAACTGATGGGAAAAGAGAAATGCACATGTAAAGGACATGATTAAGCATGGTTATTGAAAGTTACTGTAGTGCTGATGTTTTACTAAAAGTTCTGGTTATCTTTTCAGGACCATCAATATCCAGGGAGAAAAAGAATGTTAAGAAAAAACAAAATATTAATTTTTAAGTATTTTCTTAATCTTATTAATGGAGCTTTCTTGGTAAGAATCTTAATCATTTAGTGCAAGAAAAATAATGGTTTTTTTGGGCAATTAGTTAAAAGTGATTGTCGATTGTCTTTTTTTTTAGGTTCTTGGACTTTTATTTGTAGGATTTGGTACATGGCTTTTATTAGATAGAAATAATTTTTTGACAGCTTTGGGTATGTATTATTTTTTCTCTCAATGAAATAAATAAGGCATCCCTTTAGATAACTGCATGCATTGTCTATTCAGCAGGTGGCAGTGTTTCTCTAAAATTCATTAAGTATCAGCCAGTGTTCTTTCTGAAGGCCCTTGTCAACTGGTTTCAGAAACAATTTATTAAAAAATAGAACTTGAATCCAAGACCATAAAAGAGGAGGGGGAATTTATGAACTTGACTAAGCAAAAGGCATGAGAAAAGGGAAGACTGTGTATTTTTGTTAACTCTGGAATCTCAAAATTCTACAAAATAGATAATGGAGATCAACATAGTTTTGCCACCCACATAAAATAATTTCTTTTGAAATATACTTACCATATTCTGTCACCATCCCAGTGCCAAAAATAAAACATAATATTCCCTAAATAAAAAAATATAAATAATTGATTACCTTTAACTTTGTGGAAAAATCTTTAGCTATTTATATTAATGTTCTCTTACCACTTTGTTTTGTGTTGTGGTCACTGTAGACAGAAATTTAGAAACCATTAGACTAAGGGTTGTTTTCATGTACCTATCTTTGGCCGGATTGAATGAAGTTAGATTTCAGTTACCCAAAATCTTTGTGTGGCTATTGGATGCTGGGTACCTTATTGAACAACACAAATAGACAACAGACAGAGATCTTTCATCTGCGAGTTCACTCCCCAGATCCCCACAACAGCCATGTTTTGAGCCAGACCAAAGTCAGGAGGTAGAACCCAATCTGGATTTCCCACGTGATTGGTAGGGAACCACCTATTTGAGCCATCACCTGCTACCTTCCAGGGTACACATCAGCAAGAAGCTGGGATTGGGAGAAGAGTCTGGAGCTGAACTCATCCTGGTATGAAATGTAGCATCTAAAGCTGTGGCTTAATCCACTGCACCAAATGCCCACCTCAGCAGTTGGCTTTTAAGAGGCAGTACAATCTGGCTCCAGTGAACCACTGCCTTTACCATTCTCTTATCAATCCTAGGGCATACTTAATTTATGTATTTGTTCTTTTCTTTAAAATATATACATGTATTTTTCATTTTTATTATTTAAAGGAATTTATTAATACATTAAATTCTCAGGGTCACAGTAAATGCATGATAATTACTATAAACAATTTTGATCAATTCTCATATTAATATGATATTGATATTTACACTCCTATTATCTGTGCCACACCCCTAGGCATTAAACAGGTAATTTATTGACCATATGAATAGTTATTTGGGGTCATCAGCAGGTTCCTGGGACTTCATGTTATGAAAAACTATGTATGGATTTCAGCATTTTTTCATCAAAGCAAACATCTTTTAATTCAATTTTTCTGTACAGTTTTTGAAGTTCTCTTGTAGAGTAATAGTCTTGTTGGGGAAAAGATAAAATGTTGATTGAAATTGTCCTTATTAGTAATAAGCTGATGGTGTACAAAGGATCACCTAAATCATAGATATTAATTAACAAAATTGTTGATGAGTGAATAAATGAATGCATTAATATTCAAATTGTATATTAGGCATGCTGTATTTATTATTAAGTAGGAAATAAAATAACTGTATAATAAGTCATTTTGTGGTTTCCACAGACGAAAATAATCACTTCATAATACATATTTCTCAAATTTTGGTTGGAATGGGATCTGCTATTGTTCTTCTTTGTCTACTGGGTTATTTGGGAATTAATAAAGAAATCTTATGGCTCCTAATCCTGGTATGTATTTCACTTCAAAAACCTGAATATATGTCTTATATTGTTGCATCAAGTCACACAAACAAGCAATAATGATTTCTGCCACCATGATATTTAAAAGAATATATCCTTGGGAATAACCCAATAAACTTCCAGGTAAGGGTTTCTTGGTTAGTTTTCCAGGGATCAAATCAGTTCCTCCATACCTACACTCTAAGTAATTTAATTTTCAGTGTCACATCAATGGAAATCCATCTCCTAGGGTGAACTACAGTTTACCAAACTGAAGAATCTGAAGGCTAAAATCAGAATGGAGTGTGTAAAAGTCTCGAGCAAAGTAGCTTATCAAAGCAGAAAAAAGGAGAAGGAAGGAATGAGGGAGGGAAGAAGGTAGGATCTCTAGTCTACATTTCTCCCTGTCAGTGCCACATGGAAAGCTAACTTCTAATTGATACAACAAACAGTAGCATTTAACAGAGAAATTTTAAGTGCTGAATGGGACAGACCCTGACATCTGGCTAGCCCACTGTCTCTCATAAATTATATGAAAAGATAATTTATAATCGGTAACATTGACCTGTACAGAAGCCATGTACATACATGTAGCAGGTGTGAATCACAGCTTATATACTCAAAAGAAATTTATCCTTAAACTTTTTTGAATCAAATTAATTGTGCTTTCCAGCCACTCTCCTGTCAAAGAGGCAGAGAATACAGTTGCTGTCATTTTGTCCCTTACCAGAAAGAATTCAGAGATACTGTGCTATTACCTGACACTAAAAGTCTGGGTGGTCGCTCTGCATACTGGTTTTCAGGATACACCCTAAATCACGTGGTTCCTGATTCAAGTCTACTCATTCTGCTTTGTGAACGGCATAGGGTTGCAAAGAGGCTGCTGTGCATTCATATGATGCTGTGGGCATGCCAGTGAAAACCTTTGATGAAGGACTGGTATGAAGTCATTACCTTGGATCCTTCCCTGAGACAGAGCTCTCTGATTACACAGCAACCAAAGGAATCATGCCTAACATAGGAAGAGTTGCTATCACTTTTTACTCTTGCTCCTTATTATTATGCGAACATCACCGTGGCACGAACATTTTAGTCAAGGCTAGAAACCACACCATCATTTCCCTCTAGGTATTGTCCTCATCAGGGCAATGCCAGGAAGCCAAGGTGCACTGGGATCCCACAGACTTCCAGAATCAGCCTCAGAATCTTTTGAGTCTAAAAAGAGACTTCACTGTCTCTTTTCACTATCCTCCAAAGCCTACCTTCTCCACTTAAATTATAACATTCTCTCTTTCCAAGACATTTAGCAATTCTCTTTTTGGCCTCAAGATTTTGCCTGTGGAAACCAGACAGAAATGGCCTGCGGGCTGATCCTGAGTTTTCCCTTGCTACAAAATTCCATCAGGCAGAGGAAATGTAGAGCCTACTACTGGTATAGTGTTGGGGGTTCGTTCATAGCAGCAAAAAGGAGGAAACTAGTGTGAGCAAAACCTAAGCACCTCACAAGTGTTTGTCTCATGGGATTCAACTATTAATTGCATCTGAATGAGAAAGCCTGATAGACACCATCATAAGGGTTATGTGAATATGTCTCATTCTGGAACCAAGACAGCACCATCCCTTCTGAGCACCACATCGAGGGGGCACCACTATCTTTTGCTGTTAAGACCCTTTCTCCACTCGTCTGAAAATACCAATACTTGCTGATCAACACATTTTCCCTTTAACCATGCTATTCTCACAATCTAGTTTTTGTCAAGCCATACAGGCTTAAGAGCTATTCATTCATTTAAAGGTGATTTTCCATATACCTACTCTAACTCCAAGATACATAGTCATTTTTAGAATGGTTTTGTGCATTCGTTCCTGCTGGTATTAGTCTCATTATTGAAGGTTAAGTGAGATTTCTATGTGATTTCTATATTTCTAGATATAAAGACCATATTTTTCTATAAAAATAGAAAATGTCAAGTAGAAAAGTTCATTTGAATATTTAATAAAAATATTAAATGTTTAAAATATGCAAGATTACTAATATTAACAGTACATATTTGTCTAATATCTATCCATACTGCCAAGCTTTTAAAATTATGAATTCAAGATAGTATATAATAATGTATGCTGCTATGGTGAAGAAGACTGAAGCGACCATAAATTCAAAGAAATATAATGGTCTAATAAACGTGAAAATAATTATGTTTGGTTTTGCATAGCAATATTTAAATTTTCAAATAATTAGTCCAGGGGCTTGGGTTGTAGCATAGTGGGTCAAGCCCTCATTCATGATGCCAGAATCTCACATTAGAATTACAGTTCAGGCAAGCACCACGGCTCACTAGGCTAATCCTCCACCTGTGGCACCGGCACCCCGGGTTCTAGTCCCGGTTGGGGTGCTGGATTCTGTCCCGGTTGCCCCTCTTCCAGTCCAACTCTCTGCTGTGGCCCAGGAGTGCAGTGGAGGATGGCCCAAGTGCTTGGGCCCTGCACCTGCATGGGAGACCAGGAGGAAGCACCTGGCTCCTGGTTTCAGATCGGCGCAGCGCACCGGCCATAGCAGCCATTTGGGGGGTGAACCAACGGAAAAGGAAGACCTTTCTCTCTGTCTCTCTCTCTCACTGTCTAACTCTGCCTGTCAAAAAAATAAATAAATAAAAATGATAATAATAAAAAAAAAAAGAATTCCAGTTCAAATCCTGGCTGCTCCACTTCTAATCCAGCTTCATGCTAATAAGCCTGAGGAAGCAAAAGAAGATGGCCCAAGTATTTGGGTCCTTGTGCCCATGTGGGATTTAAGAGTCACAGGCTCCTGACTTCCCTCTCACCTCTGCCCGGCAGTTGAGGCCACTTGGGAAATGAACCAGTAGATGGGAGGGCCCTTTCTCTTTGTCTCTCCCTTTCTCTCTCTCTGTCACTCTTGACTTTCAAATAAATCAAGAAATAAATCTTAAAGATTTATGTAGATCCCAAATTAAATTTACTATTGCATTTGCTTTCATTATTCTTTCTGCTTTTTTGTTTTTTTTTTTCCTAAGTAGAAGTCCAGATATTGAAAGATCTTCTTTTTTTTAAAGATTTATTTTATTTATTTGAAAGACAGAGTTACAGAGAGAGGTAGAGACAGACAGAGAGGTCTTCCATCTGCTGGTTCACTCCCTATATGGCCGCAACAGCCAGAGCTGGGCCAATCCGAAGCCAGGAGCTAGGAGCATCCTCTTGGTCGTCCACGTGTGTGCAGGGGCCCAAGAACTTGGGCCATCTTCTACTGCTATCCCAGGCCACAGCAGAGAGCTGGATGGGAAGAGGAGCAGCCAGGACTAGAACCGACAACCATATGGGATGCCTGCGCTTCAGGCCAGGGCATTAACCCGCTGCGCCACAGTGCCGGCCCCTGAAAGCTCTTCTGTAATAGTTTTAGATATGATTTAAAAAGATGTCATTAGCAATTCCATTAGATCAGTCTGTTAGGTTCTTATGAAATATGATCACTTCTTCCTATCTTTTTCTTATCCACAGATTCATTGATTTTTTTCCTTTATCTTTCTATCTCAATAATTTAACTTATATTTGGGAAAGTAGGAAATTTCAGAGGTATTCATGTAAGGCACATTTTCTTATTAAATTGTATCTAAAATATATACTAGTAGAGTTATCACCTCTGTTTTTTTTTTTTTTTTCTATTTTAGTATGCAGTATTGTTGGTATTTGCCTTTGCTGTTCAGGCTATTGTGTCAGCACTCATCTTCACGAAGAAAGAGGAGGTATGAAAAATGAAGTCTTATCAGTGCATCCTGTTATTTGAAATTAAATATCGTGAACTTTATATTATTAAGAGCTTTGTGCTTTTAAGCCAAAGTTTAATGCCATTGGAAGGAAAAGTTATTTGAGGGAAGAACTAGAATTGTGTGTATGAAGGGGTAGCGTTCAGGTCAGAAGGATGGGTAAGAGGAGCTTTTCTTTTGTTTTGTTGCCCAAGCTTGAGAAAATAGTTATAAATAACAGCATAGCGGGAAAAGAAGCCACACTGCTTTGTAGGTACCCAAGTCCCTGTACCCCATCTTCCTTCACATGCAGCTAGCTTAGGTTGCCACTGTTGACCAATTGCTGTATGATATTATACCTTGTAAAGAAATACATCTAGACTTGTAAAAGTTTGAAATGTGGCAATTTTATTTAAATAAGCTGGACTAAATAATTCACATATTTTGCACAGATGATGCCATGAGCCATATAATTACATTAATTAGAGTAAGATTGATAGTTGTCAAATTAAGTTCAAAGAAACACATACTAAATTGCCAAGAAAAAAGCCTTTTGATGCTAAAACTTGACTACCACCGACTATGGTTGCTGTTAATTCATTATGAAATTTCAGTGTTGCCATTCAGTCAAGATGTCTGTATCATGGATGGTTATCTGATAGTGGGAAGAACATGGCCTTGAATCATATAGAGGTCAACAACCTACTTAGCCTTGAGCCTATGTCATCTGTAAAACATAATTAATATCTACCTCCATTATAATCATTTAGTGACAGCTTTTCAAGTTCCAATAATAAAATAGCTTCTCAAGAGTTATTGTCTCTTCCTTTAAGTTTGAAGCAGCCCCGGATTAATTTATAGGATTCATAAGCTTTCTCTGTATTTACTCTCTGATGTAATGGTCAAAACTTAACAAAATCTATCTTGTGTAACATCGTTGCCCTCAGCTCTACTTTCTGTCTTGTGGTTGGCATCTGTACTACATGTCTCATCACCCAGGGCCTGCTGTCACTAGCCTGTAATTTAAAGCTAAAATTTCAGGGCCAGCACCGTGGCTCACTTGGTTAATCCTCCGCCTGTGACGCCAACATCCCATATGGATGCTGGGTTCTAGTCCCGGTTGCTCCTCTTCCAGTCCAGCTCTCTGCTGTGGCCCAGGAAGGCAGTGGAGGATGGCCCAAGTGTTTGGGCCCTGCACCCACATGGGAGACCAGGAGGAAGTACCTGGCTCCTGGCTTTGGATTGGTGCAGCGCGCCGACTGTGGCAGCCATTTGGGGAGTGAACCAATGGAAGGAAGACCTTTCTCTCTGTCTCTCTCTCTCTCACTGTTTAACTCTGCCTGTCAAAATAAATAAGTAAATAAATAAAGCTAAAATTTCTTCTCTCCATATCTGAAATGTATGTGTTTGCACATATTTGTCCATGCATCTGTGTGTGGGATTTTGGGGACTGTACACAGAAGGTGGATCTTGGAAAGTTGTTTTGGTAGTAGAGTATCAGATCCCAAAACTTTTGAACCTTATGATAAAACCTGAATATAGTTCATAACTACACTGAATGCCTAAATATGTTTTATCTGAGTCACCCATCTGAGCTTCAATACTATTCAGATGTCCCTCTGTTACATATATTAAAAATAATAACTACTACCAATTAATAAATGCCAAGTGCTGGTGACTCTGATAAGCATTCTAATTACATTATGTTATTATTCTACCTAACAACCTCTAGAGACACGTGGTTAGTCTTACTTTATGGAGAAGGAAGCTGAGCCTTTGAGATAAGAAATAATTGCTAACATATTTCCTAGCCCAATGACAGAGTATGGACTTGAACACTTATTGGCTGACCCCAAATTTAACAGCTTTGTTTGTATCAATTTTTCTAAGCTTTTATGAGCCTCCAGCTCTTTTTTCCCATTTACAATGGCTAACTCAGTGTTGAAGATGTATTAGTGCTTCATAGGAGGCTTGGCATACTGAATATTTGTAGGGGGATTTTATTTACATAGCAATCACTTAGTTATACATGGAAATATTTGTGTGAGCTGGCATTGTAACTTAAGCCACCCCTTGCAGAGCCAGCATCCCATATGAGTCCTGGCTGCTCCACTTCTCCTCCAGCTCCCTGAAAACAGCCTGGAAAGGCAGCAGAAGATGGCTCAAGTGCTTGGGCCCTTGGACTCACATGGGAGACCTAGATGAAGCTCCTGGCTACTGGCTTTGTTGCAGTCATTGAGGGGAGAGGGGGGCGAACCAATGGATGGATTCAGTCTCTCTCCCTCTCTCTAACTCTGACTTTCAAATAAAAATAAATCTTAAACAAAAGAAAATACTTGTATACAAATCTGTCATTCAGATGGACTCTGAATCTCCCAGATAATGATTTAGAGTATAAATGAAGCCATAAGTTCCCTCCTCCCCTACCAGCAATATGAAATGGAAAAATCTTTCTGTTCCAAATAAAAGTTAACTTAGAAAATAAAACAGATATAAATTCTCCTTTATTCAAATTTTTCTGCAATATATTAAAATATAAATGTATGAGTAACTAAGAGTTAATGAGTATGCATTTTATAATCATTATAGTATTCCCACCAGCTATTTAGTTTCATTATTCAAAGATAATATAATACAATAGGAAATTATTTGACTACTATTTTTTTTTTTTGACAGGCAGAGTTAGACAGTGAGAGAAAGAGAGACAGAGAGAAAGGTCCTCCTTCTGTTGGTTCACCCCCCAAACGGCCGCTACAGCCGGTGTGCTGCGCCAATCCGAAGCCAGGAGCCAGGTGCTTCCTCCTGGTCTCCCATGTGGGTACAGGGCCCAAACACTTGGGCCATCCTCCACTGCCTTTCCGGGCCACAGCAGAGAGCTGGACTGGAAGAGGAGCAACTGGGACAGAATCTGGTGCCCTGACGGGGGCTAGAACCCGGGGTGCCGGCACTGCAGGTAGAGGATTAGCCTAGTGAGCTGCAGTGCCCACTGACTTCTATTTTTCATAAGGTTTTTTTTTTTATTATTTTAAAGACAGAATTAGAGAGCAAGAGGGAGAGAAATAGATCTTCCATCTGCTTGTTCATTCCCCAAATGGCTGCAATGGCTGGGGCTGGGCCAGGCCAAAGACAGGAGCTTCATTCAGGTCTCCCATGTGGGTACAGAGGCTCAAGGACTTGGGCCATCTTCCACTGCTTTCCCAGGTCGTAGCAGAGAGCTGCTGCTTCAGAAGTGGAGCAGTGAAGGGGCACCCAGGTGGGATGCTGGCGTCACTGGTATCTTAACACGTTTACACCACGTCAGTCCCTTGAATAATATTATATGAACCATATTAAAAGTGTCAGCTCATTATAAGGGAGAGCAAATAATTTAATTCTCTGAATGTTTGTCTTCTCACTCGGGTAATGGAAATCTATTCTCCCTATCCTTTTACATTGTTGAGAGCCAAATAAGGAATTGGTTATCAAAATTATATAAACATTTAAATGTTTAAGTTACTTTTCTCTATATTTTGAACAGAAATGTGTTTTCCCCAAACATTCAGACTCGATCACTTTTATGTAGTATCATAGTGAAGAGAAAGCAATATGCTTCTTTTCCAGTTGTGTAGTTCATGGCTAAGACCCCCCTATAATAAAAGACAGATTAACAAAAGAAAGGCATAACAAATTTGTTTAAACAGTTTTCATGATTCAAGAGATTCTGAAATGAAGACTTAAAGCCCCAGGAAAGACTGTATTTTTGGGAGCCATTGTACCTAGTATAATTGGTGGACAAAAGCATATGATAATGGTATAAAACTCAGAAACCTTAATGAGGCCTATTTGTTAACATTTTGGGGGGCTCTGTCTGGAAGGAGAGTCTTCTGATCCACTTTCAGGAGAGACAAATCAGAGAATTTGTTATGACCTGATCCAAGGGAGAAAAGTGGGGGCAGGACAGAGAGTGAACTCTTGCTTCTGCAGTTTTTTTAATTTCTTTTAACTTAAAAACCAATGTGCCAGCCATCACTGTGGCTCACTTGGCTAATCCTCCACCTGCGGCACCAGCACCCCAGGCTCTAGTCCTGGTAGGGGCGCCGGATTCTGTCTCGGCTGCTCTTCTTCCAGTCCAGCTCTCTGCTGTAGCCCAGGAAGGCAGTGGAGGATGGACCAAGTGCTTGGGTCCCTGCACCCGCATGGGAGACCAGGAGGAAGTACCTGGCTCCTGGCTTCGGATTGGCGCAGTGCCAGCCGTGGTGGCCTTTAGGGGAGTGAACCAACGGAAGGAAGACCTTTCTCTCTGTCTCTCTCTCTCACTGTCTGTAATTCTATCTATCAAATAAAAAAAAAAATCCAATGTGTCAAGATGTTGTGTTCTGAACTTTACCAATATTGTAAAAGGATAATTTTAATATAAAAAACCCATGATTCTTATAAAAATATGTCAATGATTTTAGCATTTTGATTAATTAAGGATGCAGTAAATTGTGAATATCATTTCAGGGGGATGGTGTTGTGGTATAGCAGGTAAAGCTACTACCTGCAATACCAGCATCTCACATATGTGCTGGTTCATGTCCTGGCTGCTCCACTTCTAATCTAGCTCCCTGCTAATGGCCCTGGAAAGCAGTAAAAGATGGCCCAAGTGTTTGCGTCCCTGTTATCCACATGAGAGAACTAGATGAAGCTCCTAACCCCTGCTCCTGGGTGAACCAGGCCTTTGCAGCCACCTGGGGAGTGAACCAACAGATGGGAGGATCTCTCTCTCTCTCTCTCTTTCTCTCTCTGTAAGTCTAACTTTCAAATAAATAAAACTTAAAAAGAAAAAAAAAAACAATTCAAAGGAAATTCCAAAGAGAGGACACTTCTTTTTTTTTTTTTTTTAAAGATTTATTTTATTTATTTGAAAGAGTTACAGAGAGAGGTAGAGACAGAGAGAGAGGTCTTCTATCTGCTGGTTCATTCCCTATATGGCCTCAACAGCTGGAGCTGCGCCGATCTGAAGCCAGGAGCCAGGAGCTTCTTCTTGGTCTCCCATGTGGGCACAGGGGCCCATCTTCTACTGCTTTCCCAGCCCATAGCAGAGAGCTGGATCAGAAGAGGAGCAGCCGGAACTAGAACCGGAACCCTGAAGCCGGCGCTTCAGGCCTGGGCTTAAACGCGCTGCTCCACAGCACTGGTCCCAAGACAACACTTCTATAGGCTATCACTTAATATATGCAAAACAGTCTTGGAGAAAGGAGGACTTAATTGCAAGTTCACCAAAAAAATCATTAGCATTGCTGTGATCAAGAATCATTTTATAACTTTAGTTACTCACAATTTATAAAATTATAAGAGAATGTAAGTTATAAACTACAAAATGCAGAGATACCCATAGAGTAAAATAGCCTTGAAATACGTTAGGAAAATTAGTTTCCATTGAAAGGGTACACTCCAGTCATTTTTGGTCCAAGTTTTTCACAATGCTTCCTGAGAGTATGAAGACAAATACGGAACCCTTAGTTTTTAGGAGCATGGAAAATTACTTCCTCCCCAATAATGAGACTAACATACAGTCTTCCTATAGACAAAGTTAACAAAGTCCGTCATTTTCTATAACAAAGTTCTATTACAAAGGTAAAGAACAAATGCTTTGACATTCACTGAGGTTGATATCAAAGTAATAAAGAAGAAAAAAAAACAACTAGGATTAAGCATGAATGAACTGACATTGAATACTCTCTTATGAGGTTCCATCAGAAAAAATCTTTATAAAATTTTTGCTGTTAATGCAATTTTCAACAGGTTTACCAACTATGGCATGATAAGATCGATTTGATCATTTCTGAATATGGATCCAAAGATAAGCCGGAAGACATACCAAAATGGATGATTCTAAATGCTTTGCAGAAAACAGTAAGATGCAACTAGTGTAAAACTAAAAATTAGAAGTAAAAGTGACCGCTGTGGGTTAGGGGAAGGATACACAATGGGGCAGTGAGAGGAGCAGAGGAATGAGAAGCTGATGTACTTCTTCCAAATGAACTGGGTGGGACAGTGTTGTCTCCACTTAGAAATCTCAGGATTTATCCTTTCCTTTGTAACTGCTGTCTCCTTCTCTGGGACAAATGATGTGCATGGTTAACTAGCTTCACCAAGGGAGGTAGTGTGCCCTGCTGCACCTGTTGAGAGGTAAAACTAAGCAGCAGTCCCTGCTAGCAGTAGAGTAGCACAGTGGTCAACGTCTGAGCCTGAAGCACAGAAATGCCATGCCATAGCCTTATCAACATATAATTCTGTACATTTCATATTCCATCTTAATAAAATGGGCATAGTAACCCCTACTTCTGGTTGGCAGAAATAAACCAAGTATTGTGTAGAGTGTATAGAAAGCTTTAGATATGAGACACAACGAACAACTAATACTTGTTAGTTAATGTTAGAATTTTATTTCACAGTTCAGATTTCTCTGGGCAGGTCAGTGGAAGGGTAAGAGAACTAGCATTGTCAGCCAAATGGTTTCCAGAAATAGCCTGGCATCCGGAACATAGTAAGCATTCAATAAAGAAAATGACAACCATTTATATAGTGTCAGACCTTTTTGTAAGTGGTTTTCATATATTAATTTATTTAATACTCTCAATTCAATGAGCTAGGAACTATTATCTTCATTTTATAGTTGAAGAACAAAGTGATTGAATAACTTAATGTGAATTATACAGCTCGTAAGTGACAGAGCCAAGTTTCAAACCCTCACAATCTGGAACCATCTTTGCTGTTACACTAGATGCTGCACATAAAAACAGTCATTATTTTTAGTATGGATAATAACAGAATTGAATTTTAAGAGAATTGCAAATGTTTTTACTCATTTTTCTCTGATGAATGTGGTCTGTACATTTATTGCATTTTCAGATTACATTATAGCTGTAGCAGAGGACTAAACCCTCTGTGATCATAAATTGATAAGCAAGAAAATTACCTTGTGTCTGATATCACTACTATCAATGAAACTTCAGCTATAACTCTCAGTCATGGATATAACTGAGATAGTGTATGTAGGTTTGGTTGGTTAAATTTTCAGTACCCTGACTCTGAAGCACTGTTTTTCTAGATTGTACAAAGACCATTGGTACACACCATAACATAGGCACTACTGATGGTATAGCTTCCAATAGCAAGTTCAGAAAATAATGAAATATTCACTTCACCTTCCCTTATTTCCTAGGTGACTAATATGTGAGCTGATTCATCCTCCAACTCAACTCAATTGGATTCCAGAATCAGCACTAGAAATGAGAGATTTCTTATAAGTTTTATTATTTCATAACTATTTTTATTATCTTTTATTTGGTTCTTTGTGACAATTTTATACACAATACAAAATTGAAAGTTAACATCATGTTAACCATAAGAAACTAAAAATAACTCTGAATCTCTTTTTATGTATACTAAACATATAGCAGAATGTTCTCAATAAATATAAAAAGAACTGCTGTACTTAGGAGCAAAATATGGCTCAGGTGAATCTCTGTTCTATATTCTGATCCTAAACATAGCTACATATGAGCATGCCAAATATATCTTCCATAAGATGAAATTCACATACAAAATCCAACCATAACCCATTTGTATATGTGGAGATCTTTAGCTTTGGTTGACAACAATATCAGCAATAAAATAAAGAATTAAACAAATGAATAACTATAGCCTTATTTATTTGAGTCCCCATATTTCAATAAGAGAGTAAGTTAATAATTTTCTACACAAAACTACTTCAACATATATGGAAATATATAATCAACTGGAATTTGCATATTTTATAGCGAAATTTAAACCTTTTTCCTAGTTGAAGTGTTGTGGCCAACAAAATTACACAGACTGGATAAAGAACAAGAATAAGGAAAATTCAGAGCAGGTGCCATGTTCTTGCACAAACTCTACATTGGGAAAATGGTTTTGTGATGAGCCACTGAATGCAACTTACCCAGAGGTAAAGATAAGAAAAGGCTTCTCTAAGTGTTTATAGTGTATTTTTGGTTTGTTTTGCAAGCTAATTTGCAATTATAATTTATAAATTATAATTTGAGCAAATTATACATTAAAACAGTATTCTATATGAGGACTGAATTCTAAGTCATTTCACTAAATTGATGACATATTTAGGTGAATTACAGTACTGTGTAATTTATAAAAAATTATTAATAAATTTTCTGTGAGTGTGATTTAAGTGCTCCAGATACTGTCAACTTTCATCCTCAACCTTTGTGCAAAAAAACTGTAGAAAGAGGAGGCAATTTTGACAAAAAATATGTGTGTAGAATTGGTAAGAGAACTACACTACTAGAAGCAAAAGTGTACATGGGATGGCTAAAACTGAAGGGAGAGGACCCTTGCTATGACAAGTGGTGTACAGGTAAGTTCAGGCAAAAACAAGAGGTAAATTTATCAGCAACAATATTTATTTATAAATATGGAATCTTGATAAACTAGGAATTTCCATCCCAAAAACTTCTAATTCTTTAGTTTATACTATGACGTTTAAGATGTATACTTTCAGTTACATGATTATTTCATCAATAAATAGAGCATTACAGTTTTTAAGAAACATCTACCACTTGGGCAATAATCATATATATATATATCACCACCTAAAATGATTTCATATATATATATGTATATATATAGCAATACTATGCAGAAAAGCAGTCCCCCTTCTGACATTTCATATATTTCTGAGTTAAATTATATATCAACATCTAAGCAACTTTAAAATTAGCAACTGATGTGGCCTGTGGTCTATCATATTAAACTCTATGAACTAAAAGTCTTCAGAATGACGTTGATTTGTTTAAACTTTGACAAATTCTTTTTCTCTATTTGTCTTTTCTTTGTAGTAGAATTTTGCATGTTACCATTTCTATTTCCAGGTTAATCTGAGTGGTGTCTTTTTCTTAGGGTTGTGACTCTAAAATCAGCACATGGTATGATGTTAACGCTTTAACTTTAAGTGGAATTAACCTTGGACTTTTGGCTTCAGAGGTAAGCTTCTGTTCATATGTTTAAAGATACAAAACATTAAGCAGAAACTATGCATAACAGACTCCAGAACAGCTAGGTGGAAACTTAATCAGACACATTAACACAGTAAGATCCAGGACCTTGAAACTCATCACGCCCAGGAGAAGCACAAGTCTAGGATGGGGCTAGCAATGATTCCTTAATCAACCAAGTGTATAGAGACTGTTACTAGGTGTTCATCCTGGAAGTAATGATTTAATTGTTTTGATATTATCTATATCTATCTATCTATCTATCTATCTGTCTATCTATCTATTATCTAGTCTGTCATCTATCATCTGATCTATTTTTCTGTCGTTTTGCTACATAAACCCAAGCAGTTTATGTATCTTAGCAGTAGGAACAGTCTCAGCAGGAAGAGTACTACAAAAACCGTGCAAGAATTTTAAAAAACCTTTTGCACCAAAATAAACTTCTCTTTTAATTCTGTGACCTGCAGGGTGTCAGATGTAGCATTAGAACTAAGAAACAAGATTCTATGCTGCAATCTCAGTGAAAACTGGAAAAAAAGTTCACGTTCTGGATTCAAAGACACTGTTGGAATCTACAGATTACTGTAGTGGAGACTATAGTATTGGAACAAATATATAACACATGGTTTCACAGAATAGAGTACTGATCTTAAGCTTTATGTTGATTCACTTTGATCCAAGGTTTCATCTTTTCAACTGTTAAACATTTTAGCCTCAGAATGGTAATAAAAAAGACATTCTTACAAGCAATAATGTTGTTCTAAAATGTTCATTCTGGGTCCAGAGTTGGGGCACACCAGGTTAAACCTTCGTCTGTGACACTGACACCCCATATTGGAACGCCAGGTGGAGTCTGGGTGCTCCACTTCCAATCCAGCTCCCTGCTAATGTGCCTGGAAAGGCAGCGGAGATGACCCAAGTCCTTGGGCACCTGCCACCTATGTAGGAGACCTTTGTGGAATACCAGGCTCCTGGCATCAGCCTGGCAAAGCCCCAACCATTAAAGCCACTGGGGGAGTGAAACAGATGAAAGTTCTCGTTCTTCATTTCTCTCTCTCTCTCTCTCTCTCTCTGTCTCTCTCTCATTCCCTCTCTGTGACTCTGCCTTTCAAATAAAGTAAAATCTTTTAAAATGATCATTGTCTATATTGTCTTTTTTGTTCATTCTGGGATATTTGAAAGTAAATGAGGGGATAAGGATCTGTGCTCCATATTTCATTCTGTCTTTTGCTCACGACTTCTCATGATCCTATACCAAAAAGGAGCAGCTTTGTAGGATTAATGTCTGGAAAGATGATGAACAAAAAGCTGATCAGCAATTTATCAAGGCATCTAGCTCAATGACATAGCACATTTAATTAAAATCTATTAGGCTATTTTTTTTATTTCCCTCTATACATGAATTGGATACTAACTGGCTTACTATAGAATATTCATTCTGCAGACTTCTTATTCACAGCAGATGTACCTTATTCTGAAAATTGCTTCACTTTGTCTAATCTATTTTTCTTTTAAAATATGCATCTTGGTGACTATATGCTGTTACTTTGATGAATAACCATTATTAATTCAATGTTGATCTCTTATTGTTTCCTTTTCTTTCAGATTTTGCAAGTCTCATTAATTATTTCTTACTTCAGACACATCAAGAATAGAATATATGTGGAAATGTGATCTTTGGAGTTTTATTTGTCCCAAAGAAACTGGTTAATTTTCAAAAAATTACATTGTTATATTACAAAAATATTTTTATTTGCATTTACTAAGGTTAGGACCTATTCAAGTCACTGATTGTCTATAAAGTAGAATTGTTAAATATTATCATAAAATATTTATGAACTTTTCTCAATTTTGTTTTTCAAAATACCAAACACTTGAGTTTAGAACTTTGCCTTGACTTATTTTCTGAATTCAGAGTGTATCATCACATGTACTGAATTGAAAATAAGGTGAAGTATTAACATATGTTTTGAGTTTCTTATATGAAGAGATAAGGTATTCAGAAAATACTAAGAAAGCAAAAATAATCTATTCCAAATGATCACTCAGATCCCATATTCTTTACTGTTCAACCTTATTGTCTCTTTTTCCTGAAATTTTTTTGGTGCTGGTTTAGACAATTCTCTCAGGAAATGAAAATCACCTAATTTTTTACGGTGATATTGTGAGAAAACTAACTGCTTTGAAAAATAAAAAATGCTATACAGATATGACGTACTATAAGTATTGTCCTTAGTAGTAAAAGGCTGTCTTGATCTTGAGGAATGAAGAAAAGTTAGATTGACTGAAGAGCCTGCATTGCTTCAACACATACAGAAATCTCACTCCCAATACTAATTCAGTCATATCTCTTTTCATCTCTCTTCAGTGCTCTGCAAATATCAGAGACTTGTGAACTTTTCAACTGTAGCACAAAAGAAAATAGAAAAAAAAATTTCCCTTAAACAACCTTTTTTCAGTTTAGGTATGTCAAATAGACATACCTTCTAGTCTTTGGAGGATTAAACTCATCCTCAGATTTCTATTTTCTCTAAAATATGTCATAGGAAAACACTTAGCAAAAAAAAAAAAAGTTTTGCTATTTGGAAATTTAAAAAATCAATCATTGGTAATCAAGTAAATATTATAAATTATTTTAATCACGCTCTCTATACATGTGTGTACACGTTTGGTTTTGCACCAAGAAAAAAGGCCTCTGTTAGATATTTAGATATTTTAGTATTTAGATATTTAGATAATTTAAAATTACAGTTCAAAAAATACATTCATCACTGATTGTATCATCTTTATGGTTTTAGCTAATATTGTCTTGAAGGGGGTTGACTTACACATTGAATAAATGAAAATAGAGAAGATCAGTATTGTGTCTGTTTCCTTAATCTTTTCTAAAAAAATAATCTCTATCGGAAGTGAAGCAGTGAATTGGGACACAGGAAACCATGTAATCTGACTTTACCTTGAAATTGTTATATCAATCGCTTCTCGGCCTTTTGGCTAAGATGAAGTGTGAATTGTTATATCACTTAGAAAAATGTATTTGACATGTTTTGGGCTCCCTCATTTTAATAATGCAGGGTTACTTTGTGAAAGTCCTATAAAAGTAGGATATTTTCAGATTGATCTAGATGAAGATTTATACATTCCTCAATAAGCTTCTATTCACCTGTGATTCACCAGGAACATTGCTAACTATTGGGATATGAAGATGAAGAGATATACAGGGCTGGCATTATAAGCATGAAATTTGTACTTAGGAGAAACCCCACTTCATTATTTGACAGTTGTCATGTTGAGATTCTTAATCTTTTTGTGCTAACATTTTTAATTTGCATTACAATCAGGGGCTTAATGCTCCACTAAAGAGTTCAGCAAGTAAAAAGTAAAAAGACCTTAGTTCAATGGAAATAAAGGAAGGGGCTAAAAACACTAATCAAATGGAAAAATGACCATTTCACTCATATATAGTAAATTTTTAAATAATCATAGATCATTAAAACTGTGGTAGCGGGGCCAGTGCTGTGGCAAAGTGGGATAAGCTTCCTCTTGCAGCATATGGACACAGATCTGTCTCCCAGCTGCTTGTCTTCTGATCTAGCTCTCTGCTGTGGCCTGGGTCCAAGAGCTTGGGCCCCTGTACCCGCATAGGAGAACTGGAATAAGCCCCTGGTTCCTGGCTTCAGATCAGCTCAGATCTGGCTGTTGTGGCCATTTGGGGCATGAACCAGCAGATGGAGGACCTTTCTCTGTTTCTCCCTCTCTCTCTAACTCTACCTCTCAAATAAATAAATAAAATCTTTAATAAAAAACCCCACTACGGTAGTATACCAAGGGATATCATATTTACATTGTTCAATGAGTTCTGTAATTATGCTAGTATCCAGTCTACACAGCCAGACATAAAAAATGATTTTTATATGTGTTCATTTTCATGAACACCCAGAGGAAGAATGCCTGTTTACCTTGGAGGTTCAGAGAGGACTTCTAAAATTAAACTCACTCATTCAATGAATACTTATTGACCAACTACCATATGTCAGGCACTGTTCTATGTGCTGGAGAAACTGTAGTGAATAACACAAAACAATCAAAAATGTATTTATGGAGGTTATCATCAAGTCAAGGGGACAAACATTAAAACATTTTACCATTACACTGTCGACATGAAAATATTTTAAAAAGTGCTATGTCAGGTGGTGAGGAAAGCATTATAGAAAAACAAAGCAGTGTTGGGGGAGTTAGGAGCACTAAAGTTTTAAAAATTATTTTATTTTTATTTACTTGAAGGAAGAAGGCATACTCTGAAAAAATAACTATTGATAAGACGAGGAAAAGATGACAAAAAGACCACAGAACCCTGCAAACAAGAAGAAATGGCAAATAGAAAGGGAGAAATGTACTGAGGCAGAAAGGAGCAGGTGCAGTTCAAACAAGGCCAAGGACACAGTACAGTCAGAGTGGAGGTAGTAGATGGTCAGAGAACTGGAAGAATAGACAAAGGTTAAGAGAGGAAAAAGCCCAGGAAAGAAGTCATTAGCCATTAGCCATTCTCAGGGATTTCGGTTTGAGAGATTTTGCACAAGTGACATTGTAAGACTTGCATTTTAATAGGAACGATTGACTTGACATGTTGCAAACAAATTTAAAAGGCATAAATATGTCTATAAAAAGATTTACTAGAGAGAAAAAATTAGATTTAAGAACCCAGATAAGAGATGATAGCAGATATGACCAAAGGGTGAAGATTGCATTAGTGAGAAACCATCAGATTCGATAGACAAATCTGTGTGGGGACATCAGAGTTGCCCACAGTTTAAATGTAAGGCTGTGAAAGAAAATGACCCAAGAATGTTTTAAATTATCTCAGTAAAGCTTCATATGGAAAAAATAACCAAGGAGTATTGAGTAACTGGAAGAATTGAGTTATCATTTAGTGTAATAGCAGAGACTTTGAGAAAGCAAGTCATTTTAATTTAACACGAAAACACTTTAAAAAGCGTCATGAAATGATTTGTTTTAGTCTTCGTTCCACACTAGTCTGCAAGAAACTCCAGGCTAGGATTATCTTGAGTCATCTTTGCAGCTCCAATGAAAGGGACAGTAAATATTGATGGACCTTAAAACTTAGGTTACTCAGTGTTCCGTCAGAAGAGGCCACGTTGTCCTTTTAGGTTTTTAGGTTGTCAGATGCTGACTGTACCCATGATTTTTGGTTCGCTGAGCTATCATAAACTGTCTAAACTTGTTTCCTGAACAGTAACTGAGAGTTCAGTTAATCACTGTTCCTACATTTGCTTTTTCTAGGAATTGAATGAAAGATGTTGGTAGAACATGACAGTTCTTTAAAAGGGTTTCACCAAAACATTATTCTAAAAGAATAGCTCTATAGAATACTATTAAACCTAAAAATTTTGCTTAATATTCATGATATTTATATGATATTTGTGTTCCTTATTTCCTTTCTGTGGTCTTAAATAAGTAACTAATAAATACCTAATAGTCCATGGGAAAAGGAAAGCACAAATTTGAAATGTTTTTACTACTGTGACACATGTGAGAAACAATCAACCAACCAACAAGCTAGGCTTTACGTTACCTGAAATATTTCACTGTTTACTCTCTTTTATTTACTTTTCTTAGGTATTCTTTTGTTTAAATGTTTATTTTTCATGTGCTTGAATGCCAGAAAGTGATATCTTCCATCCTTGGGGGTTTACTCCCAAATACCCACAACAGCCAGGGCTGGGCCAGGCCAAAGCCAGGAGCCTGAGACAGCGCCTGGGTCTCTGATGTCGATAGCAGGGGCCCAAGCACTTGAACCACTTCCTGCTGCCTCCCAGGGTTCATGAGTGGGAAGCTTGATCAGAAGCAGAGGAGCCCGACCTCAAATCAGCACTCTGATATGGGATGCAGGCATCCATGCAGTGTAACTCACTCAACCATAGCACTCATCCCTCCTTCCTTATTTTTGGAGTCACTTGTTAGATAAGAGACAATAATAGCGTATTTCCAGTAAACCTGTAATTATTAAACAATAATGAATTTTAATATTGTATAAATGATAACATCAAAAACAGCAGAAGCTTTTTCTTGACAAATCAAATTGCAGAGATTAAGCCTGTGCTAGTATTGTGAATAGCTGGAGCAAAGTAAGAGCAAATAGTTTTGCACAGCATTTATAATGTGACAATAAGGTGCATAGAAGTTGTTAAAATGTTTTAAAGCTTATCACCAATTGCATTCAAGAACAGCAGACAATCTCCTCAACATTAAAATTTATGGAGTGAAACAAGCAATAGCACTGCTTTTTTTGGTAATTCAATCCATATTTCTTATTGCAGGAGAAATATATAAAAGATGCTAGAAAAATCATGTTTATAAGAATTTGCAGATTATTATTAAAGTACAAACATTTGTTTAATACATGTATAAAGGTTTATGCATATATGAGAATACTTCACATTCATGGGAAAATGGAATTAGATATCTTTTGATGTAAAAAATTGGAAGCTATGTATAATGTTCTTCATAATACTATAATATGAACTATAATAATAGTTAATTTTTCATGAACTATTTGAAGACTCTGAATATAACATTTAAATTACTTGATATATTGGAGTTCAAAAGAAGATATATGACTGGGGCCGGCACTGTGGCATAGTGGGTAAAGCTGCCACCAGCTGGTGCCAGCACCCCATATAGGTGCTGGTTCAAGTCCTGGCTGCTCCACTTCCAATCCAGCTCTCTGCTGTGGCTTAGGATAGCAGTAGAAGATGGCCTAAGTGCTTGGGCCCCTGCACCCGCGTGGGAGACCCAGAAGAAGCTCCTGGCTCCTGGCTTTGGATCAGCTCAGCTCCAGTTAGTTGCAGCCATTTGGAGAATGAACCAGTGGACGGAAGACACCTCTCTCTCTCTCTTTCTCTCTCTCTACCTCTGCCTCTCTCTAACGCTGCCTTTCAAATAAATAAATAAAAATATTTATAAAAAAGAAGATATATGACAAAACAAAATCCATGACTTCATGATGGATTTCCTAGGATGCAAGACACATTAAAGTGTTGGTAAACCAAAATTTATAATCACATTCTAATATAAATTCTTTACTATTTATTGTATTATTTTCACACAAGAGGAAATGCAATTTTTTTTCTGTTTTGAAATGTGTTGTTAATTCTATTAAAACATAAGAGAGCAGAAAGTAATAGAAAATAGCTAAACGACAAAATGATATAAGTGAGCAATTTTCATACCATATTAAGTATATTATCATCTACTACACCTAGGTACTAGTAAATACAAAATTACTAGCAAGTCATAACAACCAATTCAAATACCACTTGAAATTTACAAGAATTCCCTCTTTGCTAAAAAAGTAATACAAAATATTTTAAAGCTCTAGAATAATTTTAAAAGAAAATTGGCCAAATATTATTAACAACTTCAAATGAATTAAAAACAGAATATTAACAGGATTGGGAAAGGTTACTTTTCAAATTTGCAGTGTATGAAGATATTGAACCTAGTGTTTACTTTTATATTTATTAGTGTTTGACTTTCAGGCATAGTATTTTTTCTCTTAATTCCAATCTACTTGGCCTATTCCTGGATCCTTGATATTGTGTATTTAATGAGTAATTCTTCTAAACACAAAATACAACATACCATGCATGCCATTATACCAATATGTTATATTATGTCAGTTATACCTTTGAAGTGTCATACATTCATCAATTTTCATTAGAAACATTATCAGAATCATTTTTGCAGCTCAGGAATTTCATCCTTCCAATCCAGCATATTTCAAAGTATTTACAACAATATTTCTGATTTTTCTAGTCTATGGGTACTGTACCAGACACAGCTTTTCCATCAGAAATATCAGGTGTTTCAGAAATATTATCTGTCTTCATTTCTTCTAAATTAAATATGTCAGCCCCAACACCACAGCCATTGCTGTGTACACCTTTTTCCTCCCCTAATTCACAAGCTGCCCAGGATTTAAAGGAAAACAGCCAGGTCTCACTGGGCAAGCCCTGTACTGGAACTACTGTTTATCTCCTTAATGTAAGAAATAGCCTAAGATTTCTCCAATTCATTTTGGCCATGCCTTTTGCAAGACTTGCAAAAATGTCATACATCAGAATGTGAGAAGAATTTGCAGACATTTCTTTTCAGTTTTGAGAACCGTTTTGGGCCCTGTGATTTGGAAACTAACATTTCACAAGCATTCTTAAACGCATTAACTTACTAAAGGAAATATGGATATCTCTTTCACATAGGAACTCAAAAGACACGATCTTTCTTCTGGATACTCTGCATGAAATGGTAAACACAGCAGTCCTGATGCTGTCTATGCTTAGAAAGCTCTGCTTGTTAGGTTGACCCTTAGCTAATTTTTGGGAACTTGCCTGATAATCAAGTTCTGACACTGATATAAAATTTCCCCTAATTGGTATGAGTAGTTTGCTGTGCCTAAGCAATCTGAACAATATGAGTTATGTGAGCACTTGATTTCCCTTTGAGATTTTTATATGTGGATGTATACTACGTGTCTGTGTGAATAGTACTAGTAAAACCCTGACTGCTGAGCCTGTAATGAGCTTCACTAGTAGTGTTGCCATCCCTCATTGCTAAATAAATTAGTACGTCCTGTTTGTACTAGTGCTTACTTTCCTCTGGATTTTGCTTCATTCATCCTTTCTCTTGTCTTTTTGTCGACTTTGCTTTGTATTTTTTCATGTATTAAATCTTAGCCTTGAGTAAAGCTATGTACAGGGTCCTGTGGGTCCTGCTAGTGAATCAGGGAATCTGGATTTCTCTTGAGGACACTTAAAACACTCCCCTGAAAAGGAGAATTCCATGAGAGTAGGGTTTTGGGGCTATTTGAGATTCAGGAATGATAGTCAATATGTAGAAATCTGTTACTTTCACTCAACATATTTGCTTTTTATATTTATGCTCCTAGTTAATAAATGTCATTAGTGGCTTAAAATTATTTTCATTTGCCTCTCCTATTTCATTCCACCATCAAATCTGTAACTAAATCAATCTGATCTGATCACACTTAATTTATCAAAAGTTAGCTCCTGTTCTCCATGTGTTTGTTCATTCTGTCTTCATACACTCTCCCATTGACAAAAGCCCTTTAAGGACCACTAAGAGGTAGGAAAATGGGAATGATGCTACAGTTAGAATGTGCCCCAGAATTTATCTGTTACAAACTCAATCCCCAAAGTTTTCTATTATTATTGGTTGAAGGTGAGACTTTTGAGAGGTTTTTGGGCCAAAAGTACATCGACTCCTCCACATCCTCACTATTTACAATTACCTCCACCTCCATCTCTTTAAAAATTTAATTAGAGACATGATTCATTAGCAATAGCCTTACAACCACCCTTATCTATCCCTTAATCTCAACTATCAAGTCTATGCTGGATCTGGTGTAAAGTTTGCCAGAGTAAAACATTACACCTGCACAAAGCACTGTAAAATGGTCACAGACATCAAATTAACACTCAGTATTCCTGGCAATGCTAATGGTTTTTTGGTAAGCTCCTAATCTCACAGGAAATAAAACTCTGTGCAGGATTTATGGAGTGAAGGAGAAGTAGACTTTATAGGAACTGTAAAAATGATCATAAATAATGAAAACATAAATACACGATACCTGTTTATAGACTTAGCAAAAGCCCATCTTAATCCTTAGAATAGTATTTTATGATAGAAACATACACACACACACACACACACACACACAGATTTATGAATGGGGTGGCCTAACTTAGCGCTCTGGATCCACTGTGAAGTCAATAATTATTTGACCCAACTCAACTACTTCCCACTCAACTACTTCAGATGACTTTCACAGCAAATGAAATCTCTTGATAGAACTCTGTCCTTACTACAGAATGAGATAAAGAAGGGAATTTATGTCTGATTGCCTTTATGTGCAACTGTAACTTTCTTGTTTGTCTTTTGGTCATCACAAATATAAGCTATGCATGTCAGTAGCTTTAGTTTAGAAGCTGTTGAAAAATATCTATGGGCTAGTTCATTTTCTATTGCTAGAAAAAATATTACAGACTTTGTAATTTATGAAACAAGGGTTTCTGTTGGCTCAAGTTCTGGAGGGTGGGACTTTCAACAACTGCCAGCTGCATCTGGTGAGGGCTTTGTGCTGCACAAACTCAACATAACGTGAAAGCGCAAGCAGGAGCATGAAGAAGATAAAAAATGCATGAGACAGTTTTGCTTTTCAGTAACCAGCTCATGCAGTGACTAGTCTAGTACTGACAGAGTAAGAACTTCCCTTTGGTATTGATGTATTAATTAAGGCTCTGCCTCCCATGACCTGAACATCTCCCAGCATTGTTGCATGGAGGAATTAAGCCTCAACATGAATTTGGAGGGGATGAGCCATATTGAAATCACAGCAATCCCTCTTTACAAGTCTTTCAGCAAATTGTCTCTCCAAAACTCTGTGAATTACCGAAAGTTCTCCTAGAATCATAGCTATAGCTTATTAAAGAAAAATATCAAAGGCACGATTATTGTTTTTCCTTAAATGCAACTGTAGTAGACTTGGAATTATGGTACACTGTTTTTTAGTTTTTCCACAAGTCCCGAAATTTCATTATCCTGTATGTTAATATTTTATTTCATCCAATTGGTGTAAAAGCAACTCGCTATCCTAGAATTGATTTCTGCAACTAACCATCTGGAGTTAGCATAGACCCTACCCATTAAAGAGCATGCGCCTCAACTGGATTGCACTTACTTCATATACTAGTCACACTTAAAGAGTCAGTAGAGGTCACCTGTCCTTCTGATTGACTGACTAGAAATTCAGAGGTGTCCCAAACCCTTTCGGGTTCAATAACTTGCTAAAATGAGTCACACAAACTCAGAAAAGTGCTATATCTATGGTGATTTTTTAATTAAATGAGATGTCAGTCAGGGGGATTAACCCAAAGAAGAGACAGGCATGTAGGGTCTTGTAGGCCATACAGAGGTTCTATGAACTCTGTAAAACCAGGGCATTCCATCCTCCTGGTTCACCGGTGTGTTCACCAACCAGGAGACTCCACTGGGTTTTGATGTTCTGACCTTTTATTGCAGTACTGTTATGCAGACATGATTGAATAAATCACTGGTCACATAACTGAATTCAATCTCCAGGCCTCCTTGCCTCCTTTGAACTTGGAAACTGGGCTGATATCATGTGGCTCAAAGTTACAATTTCTGAGCACATAGTTGGTTCGATGGTTTTTCTGGAGTGACCAAATCCTATCCTAAATCATCTTGTTAACATAAGCTAATTCAGGGGTCATCATGAGTCATCTCCTTAGAATAAACTGTCAAGGTGCATTGTGAATATATATAAAAATGTATAATACATGGAAAATACCAAGGATTTAGAATTTGTCTCCTAGAAACCAGAGACAAAAGCTGGTCAAAATTTCCAGATGCAGTTGTTATGTTGTTTTTTTACTAACAGATTCACCAATAGACAAGAAGAATATTTAGATTTACAAATGTTACATAAAAAGCACATAATATTTATTACTGTACATCAGTTGGAGTTTTTTGTAAGTAAAAGTCCACTGGTCTGCAGCTCATACCTTTATCACTGCTGTCATCTTCTAGGCAATTAAGTTAATACCCCAGTTTTCTCATGTGTAAATTATTTTTTTTTTTAAAAAGTATGTACCTTATTGTTGATTATTTGTTGCCTATCATAGCTCCCTGCTGGTTTCTATACTCTGTCACAGACTTTGTCTTGTTCATTGTAACATGCAGTTACAAATCAAGGAATTCTCATAGATTCCTAACCCAAGAATACAAACATTATTTTACATTTTAGTTACTTCATTTACCTTCAGTTGAACCAAAAGCGAGAGAAGATTTGGGAATTGAGGGGAATTTTGTTAGCCCTCTTTCCCAAAAACAAGAGATGGAAAACACAACTCCAACTTGTTTAGGAGAAGTAAGTGCCCTTGAACTTGAACAATCCAAGGACAGTTCTGTCTTCTGCTTTGTTTGGTCCAGGTCTGAAATGTCACTAAATCCAGAGCATCTTCTCAGGAGTGTCTCTATCTTCATTTATGATCTCCACAAGTTTTAAATTTCTCCTTAGTGGTACCCAAATGGTTGCAGGAAGACTCAGATTTCTATATTAGTATTCAATGAGAAAATAGAAAGGTCTTTATTTTCTTGTCACTCAAAAAACATGTATGCTTGGCTCAAGCTGCTATCTGCCCATCCTGAACTAATCACTTTATCCAGAGAATGGGATAAATTATTTGTTTAAGCCAATCAAGTACGACTATTAGAACTGGGAATTGAGTTTACCTAGTACAAACAAAATGCATTAAAAGTGTTCAAGTGTGAGTTCTCCACTGAGAAAATGTACAGTCGTTTGAAAAATGTGGACATTGATAGATGTGGCAAAGGCAGCCTACACATTTCCATGTCAGCTACTTTCTTGCAACTGTCATCCTCTCCTTTTTATTAGAGAAACTACAATACTTTCTAGTGTCCTTCCTTCCTACCTCCTTACTTTCCTCATTTCCCTTCTTCTTGGTCCTCTTCTCAACCCTCCTCTCCCCTCTCTTTCCCATGTTTGTCCTCCCCTACCCTCTCCTCCCTTTCCTTTTCTTCCTTTGCATTTCTATTTTTTTCACTATTTCTGACTTCCAGACTACTGCACAACTTTACCCCATTCCTTCTTGCCTTCTCACCCTTACTCCCTCCCTTCCTTTAGTTATATCTTTCTTCAATTTCGTTTATGAAATTTTGTTATGAAACAGAGTCAGCTAACCGACAAATGTTCATTGGACATAGAGTTAATTCTTCTTACTCTGTAGTAGTTCATTTGGAAATGAACTCCTTTCTGGAAGAATATTCAATTGCATATATATTCCTTTTGCAAGGAAAAATGCTGGTACGAAGTTTTATCATGGTCACATTTTTAAACTGAACTTCCAATATGTGAGGGGGAGAGTAATCTTGACCTTGAATACCCGTGTTCATATAATTCTAAATATGAATCATTTGTCTTTCATAGCTGAAACTAGGATTCACAATTCTCCTTTAGCATATGATGTTTACAAAAGCATTTGATTTTAATATGCAGTTGTTTTGTCAGTATAAACACTTCCTGACCCATATCCAACCTTCTATGTGATTTCCTCAGCTGGGGAGAAAATGCTACCATGACAACGTGTCAGCTGTTGTCATCTCTTTATGGCTTTAATTGTCTACATAAAAGCAATTAAAATTATCAAGCCGACTTTCTTTCCTTTTTTTATTTAAAGATTTATTTATTTACTTTGAAAGGCAGAGTTACAGAGAGAAGGAAAGGCAGAGAGAGAAAGAGACAGAGACAGAGAGAGATCTTCCATCCTCTGGTTCACTCCCCAATTGGCTGCAACGGCTGGAGCTATGCCGATCTGAAGCCAGGAGCCAGGAGCTTCCTCTAGGTCTCCCACATGGGTGCAGGGGCCCAAGGTTTGGGCCATCTTCTACCTCTTTCCCAGGCCATAGCAGAGAGCGGGATCAGAAGTGGAGCAGCTGGGTCTCAAACTGGTGCCCATATAGGATGTTGTCACTGCATGCGGCGGCCTTACCTGCTATGTCACAGTGCTAGCCAAGCCAACTTTCTTTAAAGTTCAATGGCACTCCCAGTGACCTCAGCAGCCTGTTACCTCATTGAATTGTTTGTAGAAACTCTTGAATTTCTGTTAAATTACATTGTGTTCTCACATGGACTATTAACCTCATTTTAAATTTCAAAAATTTTCTATCTCATTTAATAATAATAAACATTTTTCCAAAAAAAGGAAACAGTTTCATGAATCCCATCCAAATGTTGTATTATCTGATTTACCACCTCTTTAAACTTTTTTTTGACTAAAAAGCATCAAATTATTTATCTCTTGACTTTCTTCTTACATTCGTCAACTTCAGAAATTGCTTTGTTTTCTTATATTTCCTTTATTCTCAAAGAAATATAGTTTTAATAAATTCAACTGAGTTAAAGCATACTCAAATACATTAATACATTTTTAGAAATGGTTGGTTTGCTCGCTTGTATGCCAAATGAGTTATTGTACACCAAATACTATGTATTTTTAGGCCTATTCCCCATGTCTTTTAGTTTCTCCTACTATTATCTTTTTTTTTTTTTTAAATATGGAACGCTTCACGAATTTGCATGTCATCCTTGCGCAGGGGCCATGCTAATCTTCTCTGTATCGTTCCAATTTTAGTATATGTGCTGCCGAAGCGAGTACCCTACTATTATCTTTACTTTAAAAATCATTACCTTGTTTCTGCTGCCCAAATTAATGTATAAATTATTCCACATCAACAGTGCCAGTGGGTGCCACAGAGATGTGAAGATGGAAATAATTGAGATAAAATTTCATAATTTGCAAAAGAATTGGTTATTTATGGATTGAGCCTTACCACATAAAGTGGTAGAGACTAACAACTGTGCCTCCATTTTGTATTCTCCACTTCTTCTATGTAAGTCTTAGTTGGCCTTAAGTCCACACAGCTAAGGCTAAATTTTATAGCCTTTCTTGTAGTTAGATTTGTGATGTAACTGCTTTCTGGTCAATGAATGGGAATGAAACTGTTGTGTTCATGCCTTTGCTATCTTCTTTTCTCAAGGTTGGAATGTGTCTACACTAGTGAAATACTTATTTTTCTGTGGATAAGAACCATATGAGGGACCTTCAAAAATTCATGGAAAATTGTATTTTGAAAAAATAATGCACAGATGTCAAACAATTTTGCACCCAAGTTATTTTTTAATTCTGTTTTCCACAAAATGTTTGAAATGTCCTTATATTTTATGAGTAGCAGAACGTATGGATGGAAAGTTTCTGTGTCACTAACACAGGGGAGATAACCAGCTAGGAAAATTGGCTTAGACTTTCCATTAAAGGTGAAATAAAGCAAATATTCATTCATCATCCATCATTCATTTATTCATTCATTCATTTAAGAAAGAGATTTCATTCATCTGTTGTTTAAATTCCCAAATGGCTACAGCAGTCAGGGTTGGACCAGGCTGAAGCCAGAAGCCTGTAATTCAATCCACGTCTCACACAGGTGGTTCATTGCCAAGTACTTGGGCCACCACCTGCTTCCTTCTAGGCTGTGCATTATCAGGAAGCTGGAATTGAAAGCAGAGTTGGGACTCAAATCAGGTGCTCCAATGTGAAATGCAGGTATCCTACGTAGCATCTAACTGTTGTGTCTATGCCTACCCCAAATCAACTCTTTTAAGTTATTATAATTTAGTTATGTTACAGAGCCTGACTTTTATCTTATCACCAATGATTTATTTCAAAAGTTGGTATGTTAAGTTTTGTTTGGAGGCAATGGATTAAAGAAGCTTCTCATGTAGACACTATCCATTTCACATCTACAACAGTAATGAATCGTAGCAATGACATAATTCAGTGTTGAGCTAAAATTCCAGTTATATGTACAGTCTATGTATGTTTCTATGTACCCATATTTGTATATTTAGTTATTAGAATTATATATTTAAATTTCTAAAGGGTAACAAAGAGATGTACAATAAAATATTTTAGTAAAAAGCTGTCCTTTTGTATGTGAACTTTCAACTTTCTACATGTTTTAAAATCTGTTCCCGAGATTTTGCATGTGTATTTCATGATTTAAAGGTATATTTAACATTGATTGGTCTCTCAGGCAAATTTTGTTGATAAATGTGTAGTATGAATGAGTTAATAATACTTTTTCTTTTTTAAAGATTTGCTTATTTATTTTGACAGGTACAATGAAAGAGAAAAAAGAGAGAGGAGAGAGAGAGAGAGAGAGAGATTGAGATTTTATATTTGCTGGTTCATGCTGCAAATGGCTGCAAATGCCACACTGGTCCAGACAAAGCTAGGAGCCCAGATCTCCATCCAGGTCTCCTGTGTAGGTGGTAGGGGCCCAAGTACTAGGGTCATCCTCTACTACCTTCCCAAGAACACTAGCTGGGAAGTAAATTGGAAGCAGAATAGATGGGACTCAAACTGGTGTTCTGATATGAGGTGCCAGCATTGCAAGCAGTGGCTTAAGCCACAATGCTGGCTCCTTAATATGTGTCCTCATGGAAGAATAATATCTGAATTGAACAATGACTGAATTTACTTTCTCTCTCTCTCTTCTCTCTTTCTCTCTCTCTCTCTCTCTTTTTCTCTCTTTCTCTCTCTATATACACATATACATATATCATATATATATATGGTATAGGATATCTATGTTGAAATTTCAAGGACAATTACATAAATTACCTTGTTTACCTTTCACTAGAATTTTTTTCACAAATGAGGAAACTGAGATAGAGCAGCATGAAGTAACTTTCACAGCAACTTGCATTTGTGAAAGGAGAAACTCTTGTATTTGAACGAACAGTCTGTCTGCAGAGTAAGCTGTTCACCTTCCAAGGCCTGCAAGTTGCTGTCATCCTGGCACCAGTCATGGGACTTGTTAATGACTATGCTTGAGAAACACTGCAGCAAACCATCGAGTGTACAAAAGCCTCTCTTCCTATGAGCAGGGTAAGTTATAAACGGTTATATCTTAATTCATTTGTTGATACTAACATAGCAATATTCTATTATATTCTCACTTATTAGAGACAAACTTTTATTCTGAAAATATTTTTAAATCTTGAAAATTTGCAAGTCAAAAACGTTTGTAGAAAGCGAGGTTATGATATAGAGATTTGTGGCTAAGACGGCATGCAAACAAGCAGAGGACACTAGACTTAGGACTCAAACTTAAGGCAGAATCATATTTAATTAGAATTTCCCTAAGTCACAAATATCAAATAGAATAGCTTTTATAAGCTAATATTCCTTTGACACATTCTTCTAAACTACTTGATACTGTATTAGATATTTGAGTTGTATCAATATGTACTTCATTCAAGAATACAGATGCTTTACTTAGAATTCAAGTATCTCAAGAGAGAACTGAAATGTACAAAGAATTAGGAATTAGACTCATTATCACTGGACCTCAAAAAAACCACTTACTAGCTATGAGACACTGGACAAATACAAAGTCTTTTTGACTCTGTTTCTAAAAACTTAATTTCATAAAATTTTCCTTTCAAAATCATTATGACTATTAAACAAATGAATTATATTAAATTACATATTAGTTTATATAATTATATATAATTAGTATATATACTATACAGCATTAGTATATTCATAGTGTATATAATTAAATTTAATATATATTAGGTACTTTAAATATAAAGTACCAAATCTGTACTGTATTTATATATATAATATATAAAGTACCTAATATTGTGCTGTATATATATAATACATATATGTGTGTGTATATATATATAACTAATACCTAATAAATGTACAGTTCAAAAGTCATAATAGTGACCTTTTGAAAAAAATTGAAGGACAGAGTATAAGGAATAAAATTTGTACTGAGATAAAACAGAAATTATTATAAAATCTTCACTATGGGTGGTTGATTAATAATTAAATTATTAAAATTGAAGATGTTCTTTAGTTTTCTTTTTGTTTTATGCTTATTTTGCATTTAACTCTCAAAGCATAAAAATAGTTTGCTTAAATTAAATGAGACTGAATTCATTTTAAAATTGTTATTTTCTTTGACATAATAATGAGCAATATTTGCTAGGGTATATTTTATCGTCTCACCAACTAATCCTTTCTTTTCTTTCTTTTTTCTTTTTTTTCTTTCTTTCTTTTTTTTTTTTTTTTTTTTTGACAGCCAGAGTGGACAGTGAGAGAGACAGAGAGAAAGGTCTTCCTTTTCTGTTGGTTCACCCTCCAATGGCCGCTGCGGCCTGCGCATCGCACTGATCCGAAGCCAGGAGCCAGGTGCTTCTCTTGGTCTCCCATGCGGGTGCAGGGCCCAAGGACTTGGGCCATCCTCCACTGCACTCCTGGGCCACAGCAGAGAGCTGGCCTGGAAGAGGGGCAACCGGGACAGGATCCGGCGCCCTGACCGGGACTAGAACCCGGGGTGCCGGCGCCATAGGCGGAAGATTAGCCTATTGAACCGCGGCACCGGCCCTAATCCTTTCAAGTGTTGATTCAATCGGGCAAGGGGGCTTTAGGTGAGCAATATGGTTAAAGTAAATCCAAACTCTAATTTAAAAACAAAAATATAATTATGTCTGAATTGTTCTGTGGACCATAATGCAATTAGGAGATGAGCCAAATCAAACACCGTTGCACTTCCATAATCAGGCACAGGTAGCAGGCAGCTATGATGGGTGATCAACACTCCACAACAGAGACGGGGGAGAGAAACTGAGCTTTGAGATTGGTGTGGAAATGTCGACAAGAGAAAGGAAGCCCAAATGGCAAGAATCCAGAGCATTAGTTTCACCCAGAGGAGAAACTCCCAGGGCCAGAATCCTTTCAAGTCCCAAGCAGAGCCTGGAACCAACTTTGTTTAACCACTGCCAAATTACTCAGGATATCTGGGTGTGTTTTTCCCAGGTTCTACTTTGTCTCAGATTGGAACTTCCTGTCTTCTTGCCCTCCTAGAGGCATCTTTCAAAATATACAGTGCCACATCCGAGCTTGAAAACCTATCTCTATGAACCAGGGGTCCACAGTGCTGAGCTCCTTGATGGATTTTGGTTCAGGCTGAGGGACACTGACTTGTCCTAGAGGCCTGAAGAGAGTTAAGTGGTCAAGGACAGAAATGGATGAGGAAGAACTAGGGGTCAATTTAGGAGTGGCAAGAGAAGAGTAGGGGGAGGATACAGTGAGGAGACGGGACGGGACGTAGAGTACTGGCACCCGATAACCCCAGTAGCACCTCTTGGATTTAAAGCTGAGTGTACTGAAGCCTGTAAAATATTTGGTACAAGTTTGTTCTTTGTGCAAAGTAGCGAAGGGGCTGAGAATCACACCTAAATTTGTCTGACATAAAACCGAGAACACAAAAAGAGACATTATCCCTGGCAGATTCAGAGACTTCTAAGAGCAACTCCCAAGAAAGTATAGTAAGATTTTTGAATTTCCACAGTGTTGCACTAAGTTTAAGTGGCTACACAGACGACAGGTGTCTGGAAGTAATTAATTTCCACAACTCATCTTCTTAGAGAAAAGGCAAAACTGTCTCTATGGACAGTGTGAATTTCAGTGACTTTTTAAGTAAATTAGTCAGAATAACAAAGGGGCTGAATAACAGGTGTGAGATAGGTTTACATTATCTTAATTATTTATAAGGGAAGAAAGTCCTAGACAGTAAATCAGAGTTTCACTGAAAATTTATGCGAATTTTTAAAGTATGAGTTATAACTCTACTTCTTCCATTAAAAGTTTTATCTTGAGCCAAGTAATTTTATATAATTTTGTTCAGATTGTCTTATTTGTAGCATGTGATTCAGAATATTTGTAGCATGTGACAGGGTCAGGTGATCCCCTGAGAATGTTACATATTTCAGATTTATGATTATCTGTCTTTACAACTAAATCAAAATATGATCATATAGTTTTCTCATTATTTTTAATTGAATGTGTCTAAAAAAGCACATACTGATTAGTAAAATGAATGTCATTAAATAATTAAACTTGTTTAATTTTAGTGAAGGACTCTTAAGCAAACTACATCTGAATAAGCAAGGTAAAATAAAAGCATGTCTTCTAAGAGAGTTCTAAATGACATTTTTATTCCCCATAATTAGAAAATTGAAAAAAAATTGCTCTTATTTTAAATGTCTTCATCCATTATATACTGAAAGAGATTCTTCAGTTATACAGAGAAACATATGTGCACAATTATTTGCTAGATAATCCTTGAAAATTATATTATTGGGAAATGTTATACATTTCAAAATTCAGTTTTTCCCCTTTGCTTTAGTTTTTCCTTTTTGTGCTATGTCATTTTTTTTTCTGTATAGACACTAACTCTGGCCAGACTCTAAAACAGCATGTCAGAATATAATAATAATAATTCCATACATATTTAAGTGAAATTACATTATGTTAAAATATATTTACATAGGGCCGGTGCTGTGGCATAGCTGATAAAAAGCCACCTCCTACAGTGTTGGTATCCCGTGTGGGCACCAGTTCAAGTCCCAGCTGCTCCACTTCCATTCTAGCTTTGTGCTATGGCCTGGGAAAGCAGTGGAAGATGGCCCATGTCCTTGGACCCCTGTACCCACATGGGAGATCCAGAAGAAGCTCCTGGTTCCTGGTTTCGGACAGGTGAACTCCGGCTGTTGCGGCCATTTGGGGAGTGAACCAGTGGATGGAGGACCTCTCTTTCCCTCTGCCTCTCCTTCTCTCTGTGTGTAACTCTGATTATCAAGTAAATAAATAAATCTTTAAAAAATATATTTACATGTAAATGTTCCATTCCTATGTGGTTTTCTCTTTTACATGTGAAGAAACTGGGACTCAGAGAGGATGTGTGAGCTCAGTATCACATTGCCTGTTGGGAAGACAGAGGGAATTCAAATCCCAATGTGTGACTTAAATCCATCTTCTTTAAACTTCAACCAAAAATGGAAAGTGCAGAGGTAATATAGATATAAAAATTTGCAAAATAGATAAATTCCTTATTTAGAGGTTTCAGGTAATCATTATTTAAATAGTATCATTAATGTATATCTCTAACAGCGATGTAAAAATTGAATAACTCCTCCGTGAGTTAGATGAGGTAATGTGCTCCATCCTCTTTCACTTCCACTAGCTGGAAAGAAGCTCCAGCTTTTCAGTTTTCCTTGTCCATGGAGACAACATGAGACTCAAGTTTCACTGCATGAAAATCATGCTTTTTTTCCAAGAAAATCTATTCAATTTTGTTCACTAAAGTAACTGATAGCTGTTCAGAAAGAATAAAATACAGACAAAACCCCACACTAAGAATCACTGACCCATGAATGAATCAGCTTTACTCTAAAAGGAACAAGAAGTAAACTAAAAAACTAGACTCAGAATTCAATGACATTTTGTTTACCTATATGTATGATTACATCATCAATACGTATTTATATCTAATTACATTGTATTTATGTGGATCTTCAGTGACAGTTGTTTTTAAAAGATATGTGAAATATGCAAGTCTATAAAACACATTTACTTAAAGCAAAAGTCACAAGAAAAGAGCACATACAATGTACTATGTCCAATATAGAAATTCAAATGCAATATTGACTTGACCATATCCTTTTTCACACATGACCTTGCAGTTTACATATTTATGTATTTCTTATTGTCCTTGAAAACACATTGCTATCTAAAATCAACAGAAACAGCAACTGAAGTATCAAGAATAGCTTACACTGTGTATTCTCATTATTCTGGCAAAGGTATAATGCTATGCATAACTGATCTTGAAATAATATATAGAAAAATAATTTTATTTATCTGGATTCAGTACAGTGTTTTAAAGCCTGCATGATCACATGGCATATAAGAACCACTTTAAAGGCAACTCGCCCTTGAATGGTTTAAGCTGTTTCAAAGCATCATGTGTTTGTGTGTGTAACATGTGATGTATAACAGCTAGTTTTTGCAATCTGTAGTGTTGCCCTTAGCAACAAAAGAGCATGTGACAGTGCTTATGTGACTCTGATGGCCTGCAACAGTATATAGAAGGATTTTAGCAGACAGAAATATTGATCCAGACAACTGGAGTTTCCAAGTATACTGCAACATTTGTACAGATTGGTAAGGAAGGAAAAGAAAGGAATAAAGCAAACAAGCCAATAAAACTGGAGTGAGACATTATGGTAATATATATCGTTTTTTTTTTCTGGAGGTTATTGTAAGGTTTTATTTAAATTATGTACATTTAGAACAGGTATGATCATTTTATTTTTTGGTCCATCATTTTATAATTTCTATTTAGTAAAAAAGATTAAAAGTCAGCTGCAGCTTGATGTGAAAAGGGGTAATTCAATAATCATGAATACCATCCCTGTTAGCATCACAATTAAAGAAAAGATTGAAAATTCTATTATCTATTGCCATGGCCATTTTAAAAAGCCAGAGAAATTTTCAAAGATTTTGTATTCCATAAACCATTTAAAATAGTCCATAAAACCACTTAAAATGAACATAATTATATGACTGTATATATGGAATAACATTATAAGCATGCCTAATGCAGAACTACACACACACACACACACACATATTTATACACACACATATATAATATAGTTTGGTAGACTTCAATAATAAACAAGGAAAGGGAAGATTCAGTAGTGTACAATTATAAACAAAGCCAACGTAGCCACTCCATTTAAGAAATTGCAGCTATGTATCTTCACCCAAGAAAAAAATGCAGATATGACAATGTAAGAACCAGAGTTAGATGGAGATCATGTAGACAAAGTGTTACATAACCCTTCAATGAGAGTTTCAATGCATTTGCCAATCTTTTGAAGAGAGAAATATGGTAAAAAGAATAAATCTTAAAATAGAAAATATCAGCATTTGTATACATAAACAATGCCAGAGCTGAGAAAGAACTCATGAGATCAGTCACCTTTACTGTAGCCACAAAAAGTTTAAATACCTTGGGATAAATTTAACCAAGAATGTGAAAAGTCTCTACAATGAACATGGCAATACATTAAAAAAAAGAAATAGAAGACATGAAAAAATTGAAAAATCTTCCATGTTTGAGGATTGTAAGAATTGATATTATCACAATGTCCATTCTATTCAAAGCAATGTATGGATTCAGTGCATTCCCAATCAAAATACCAAGGACATTCTTCTAATATCTAGGAAAAATAATCCAAAAATTCATTTGGAAACACAAGAGACTCAGAATAGTTAAAGCGATTAAACAATAAAAACAAGGCTGGAGGTATCATGATACCAGATTTGAAGACATACTACAGGGCAGTTACAATCAAAATAGCCTGGTACTGGAACAAAAATAGACATGTGGACCAATGCAACAGAAAAGAGATTCCAGAAATTCATCTACACATCTATAACCAACTAAACTTTGACAGATGAGCTAAAATCACTCCCTGGAGAAAGGACAGTCTATTCAACAAAGAGTGATGGAAAAATTGGATTGCAATATCAGAAGTATTAAACAAGACTCCTACTTTACACCCTGTAAAAAAAAATCAACTTACAATGGATCAAGGATCTAAACCTAAGACCTGAAACTATAAAATCACTTGCAGAAAACACTGTAAGCCATTGGTATAGGCAAGACTTTTTGGATTAGACCTAAGAAGCACAGGCCATAATAGCAAAAACAGACAACTGAGATTACATCAAGCTGCAGAGCTTCTGCACTGCAAAGGAAACACTCAACCAAGCGAAGAGGTAATCAACTGAATGGGAGAAAATATTTGCAAACTATCCGTCTGATATAGCACTAATATCCAGAATGTATAAGGAACTCAAGAAACTCAACAACAATGAAACAATCATATTGAAAAATGGGTAAAGACATGAACAAGCCTTTGAATAAGGGTGAGACACAAATGTACAACAGACACATGAAGAAACACTCAGAATCACTAGCCACCAGGAAAATGCAAATAAAAACCACAATGAGGCTTTACCTCATACAAGTTAGATTGGTTATCATCAAAAAATTTTAAAAAAGCAAATGCTGGCAAGGACACACAGAAAAATGTACTCTACTGCACTGCTGATGGGAATGTAAATTAGTACAACCATTATGGAAGACAGAAAACAGAAAATAAGTTTACCATATAACCCAGCCATCCCACTCCTTGGATAGGCAATCAGCATACAAAAGAGTAATCCATACTTGATGCTTATAGCAGCTTAATTCATGATAGCTAAGACATGGAATCAACTCAGATATCCATCAGCTGATGGCTGGATAAAACAAATATGGTATATATAATGATAGAATGCTACCCTGCCATAAAAAAAAGAATGAAATCGTGGGTTTTTTTTAAGAATTATTTTATTTATTTGAAAGTCAGAGTTACACAGAGAAAGAAGGAGAGGCAGAGAGAGAGTGAGAGAGGTCTTCCGTCCAATGGTTCACTCCCCAGATGATCGCAACGGCCAGAGCTGAGCTGATCTAGACGAAGCCAGGAGCCAGGAGCTTCTTCCAGGTCTCCTATGTAGGTTCAGGGGCCCGAGGACTTGAGTCATCTTCTACTGCTTTCCCAGGCCATAGCAGAGAGCTGGATCAGAAGAGGAGCCGCCGGGACTCCAACTGTTGCCCATATGGGATGCCGGCACTGCAGGCTGGGGCTTTAACCTGCCGTGCCACAGCGCCAGCCCCTGAAATCATGTTTTTTGCAATGGAATGGATGCAACTGGAGACCATTATGCTTGGTGACATAAGCAGACCTAAAAAGACAAATATGTTTTCTGTGATTTGTGGTAGCTAATATACAAAGTACAAAAAAAAAAAAAAACCCCTTAATATAGATGAGCAAAATTGACATATTATGATTTGATTATGACCCTTGTCTATATTCCTGCGAAACACTGGTGTTTCTATTTTTACTTCCAGAGTTCTTTGTTTAGAAGAGCATTTAGCCTGTGATTATAAATTCAAAGTATGTTATCACAAAAAATTAAAAGAAATAAAAAGGAAAGAAAGGGAGGAGGATGGAGGGATGGATTGCAGAAGGAAAGTATCATTGTATTCTTGGAATCATATCTATGAAATTCATTAAATCTGTTCTCTATATGTTAACAAATAAAAATTTAAAATAAATATATATACCTCAAAACAGAGAAAATATCTTACTATCACATTTACTATTGTAAAGAAAAGAAAAATAGGAACTTTTTACATTCCAAATAGTTCAAGCGATGAGAGAACGAACAAATACTGAGCACTTTAGATATTTAAATTCTTTTATGTCGCTTTATAGCAAAAATAGTGTTAAGTATATTGTGTTACATCCATCTTATAGATGAGAATCTTGGAGCTTTAATACAGGAAGTAAATTTTCCAAGGCTATTCTTTAGTAGTCGAGTGTATTTCCATCTCAGCTTTATCTTGCATCCCGCCTTCCCACTAAGCTACTTAGAAAGAAATGTGTGCACTTGCACAATCAATTCTGTAATGTTACCGGCATAGAGTTCTTTGATACATTCGCAAATAGAAATTGACAAGAGACCGATGTACAATCCAGACATGGTTCATTGAATACTTATGTTTGAATACAAGGGAGACAGCCTTGGTGAGAAGAGGTTCCCTGATTGGCTCTGGACAGAAGCTGAACAGGGGTTTTTATCAGTTTGGGGAGGCATGAATGCACCCTGTAGGTTTCTGGTTTGTCTTCCTTGTCACAGAGCACTTTGGTTTTCACCTAACTTGATGTTCTGTGCAGGCTGTTTCTTTTGCACATGATGATGTAACTCAGTGGTTAGAGTGTGGACATACCTTGTTCCTGATTGCTTTGGAACTGGAGATAGATACATATTTCCGTTTGAAATGGATATATGTTGGGTGGACAGGGACTTTATTTTCTGAGTCCTGTTTCTGTCCTGTCTCAGTAAGATCTTGTTTAATTGCAAGAGGTAATAATGCATGTGAACTCTGTGTTCCCAAAAAGACAAAATATTGTAAAGACATAGCCAGTTCTAATTTTGCATTTTTCAACAGTTATTTATTTAGCACTTACCTTCTGTGTGTCAGACACTGTACTAGTCACTAGAAACACAATGGAGTAAAAGATAGACATGGTAACTGTCCTATGTGTTCCTGACTGGCCTCACGTAATTATGGCTTCAGGGAGTTATCATGCTTTGACCTCCTAAACTTAATCAAAATGGCTAAATAACACATTAAGCAAGCATTGTTTATTTTCTGTTTTTGGATAAGACAGAGGGCAATCTTACTTTCACTTTTGTCATTCACTATCTAGAATTTTCTGTAATTCCATAATTATGTTTGAAAAAATGATAGTAGCCATACCATATATGATTAAAAACTATGGAAAAAGACATGTTGGCTTATAAGGAGCAGGAGGGAAAGTCATATAGTTTCAGGGATGAGGAAGATATATCACATTATATAGTGATTGGAAACATCACTGAGAAATCTGGCTGCCAGTGGAAAATGAAATAAGATACTAGCCACAGAGTAAAAACAAGAGTTTTTAATTATCATTATTTTATTTATTTATTTGAGAGCCAGAGAGCTCCCACTGCTGGTTTACTCCCCAGATGCCCAAATCAGCCAGGATTGGGCCAGGGCCCAGAGCCATGAATTGTGAACTCTGTCCTGGTCTCCCAGGAGGGTGGGAGGAACCCCATTAACCCCATTACTTGTACCATCAACTGCTGCTTCTCTGGGTCTGTATTAGTGTGAAGTTGCAATTGGGAACTGGAGTCAGGCATCAAACTCGGGCGTGCCTATGAGCACGGCCTACATCTTAACCACTAGGCCAAACACCCATCCTAAGAGATTTACTGTTTTTACTTAACTTTAGCTGTTCTCCTTTTTTAAGGACAAGAAACTGGAATAGGCTGAAGCGTCGATCAGAAGGGTTGCTGACCGTTGTTTATCTTCTAAATGCTACTCTTTTTCCCAGAAAGTTTTAGTCAGGCATGTCACCACTCAGTCAGAGACTACACTTCTCAACTTCCCTTGCAGTTAAGTGTGGTCATATGAATAAACTCTGGCCAGTGGTAAATGAATGAAAAAGACCGCTGCAACATCTACAAGACTTAGTTCAAGGAATGTTTTTGTGTTCCACTTCTCTGGTTTCCCTCATCTTACAGACTAACGTGGAAGGTGAGGTGACCTTAGTTTCCCAACAGGAGGAAAGAAATGTCAGTCTCTGAATATATCACTTATAATGTGCATTTGTATTATTTGCTTCTCTTTTTTGGAATCGCCTTTTCCTTGCTTTTAGACTATACCTCTAGTATGGGGAGGATTCAGTGGAGAGAGAAGTTAAAGGCACCACATAAAAAGTAATAGGTAAGATTCATATGAAATTTTAAGAATGAAAATATATAATATATAAAATATATAAATATGTTTATATAAAATATTATGAAGCATATATGCATGAGAGTGACTAAATGAATCTTTCCTGGTTGTGAGAACTGAGATGTTTCTTTTGGGGTCATCATTTATTCAAGACCATTCCAAAATACTTATATGAGGCTATTTCATAAAGCTCATGGGAAAATGGAACTAAGAGATATGCTTATTTGGGTGCCAAAAATGCTTTGAAATCCATTCATAGCTTTTTTCATAACTTGTGTTTTTGTAGACCCCTCATAAGGTGTTTTGTATAACTGCTTATTTTCTCATTCTTTAGTACCCAAATATGAAATAATGTTAAAGTCTTACTATGTATGTGATTCTATGAGGATCCAAATTAACGTGGCCATAGCTCTATCAATTGATAGGAATACAGACTTCACAGGATCTTTAGTTAACAAATAAAATTAGGTAACATGCAGAAGTTTACCCTATACTAGTAAAGAGGGAATGGTACTAACAATAAAGATCTTATAAGTATATTTTATGAGTACATTTAGTATCAGAAATATTTAAAGAAAAACATTCAATATTCTATAGGATAAATAAGACAGAACCAAAAATAATGGGTCAGGTGAGTAATGTCACAGAAGAAAAGAACAGAAAAAGAATAAAAGACCAAGGGCTGGCTCTAATATCCTGTGGATCAAAAGCTTGCTTTTAGTATCTCAATGATAGAGATAATAGGATTTGATTTAAAATCAGTAACTAGAAGACTAATAATTTTTGAGAGCTGCATATACACTTATTGGATAAGATTATAAATTAAATTGCTTAAAGCTATTTACTGTAGTTATGTCTGGACACGGCGGCTTTACTGAGGAGACATGCCAGATGTAATTTACATTATGTAGGTATTAAGGACAAATCTTGTGATGTTGCTGGCTATGTTCCAAAATAAAAAAATTTAATTAAAAAATTCCCAAATTGTACTTTGTAATCATTACTTATTTGACTGGTTTATTTTGGATTAATTTTATAAATGACTATCTTATGACCGTACATAAAAGACATGACAAAATATTAATTGGAGATAATTTATTAGCTTTTGCTTCAATATAGAAAGCACCATAAAACCTATTTCTAGAAGGTGTTTTTTCTAATTTTTATTAATATAAAGAGAACATATTTTATGTATTTCACATATACAATTCCTTTTTAAAAAATATTTATTTATTTATTTGAAAGAGTTACAGAGAGAGAGGAAGAGAGAGAGAGATCTTTGCTGGTTCATTCCTTAGGATATCAGAGCTGGGCCAGGTTGAAGACGGGACCCAGGAGCTTATCTGTGTCTGCCATGAGGGTGGCAGGGCCCAAGCACTTGGGCCATCTTCTGCTGCCTTCCCAGGCCATTAGCAGAGAGCTGGATCAGAAGTGGAGCAGCCAGGACACAAACTAGTGCCAATATGGGATGGTGGCATTCCAGGTGGTGGCTTTACCCCCTATGCCACAATGCTGACCCCTCATAGATACATTTATAAGATGAAGGTGTTTTGCTGTCATTATTCTTTATTGCAAACCTAAAACTTTTTGAGTGTCAGATTTTGGAGCAGTATTTCAGATTTCAAATATGCAGATACAGAATGTTCACCCTGTAGTAAATAAGCATTGGCCCATTATGGAAATTCTATTATTACCGTTTAATTACACTTGCTTGATCGCCTAATTATCAATTCCACTTTCATTCAATCTTATTTTTAATCCCTTTCCAAATATATAAATTGAGGACATCAATACATTCTTCAAATATTTAGATATTAACTAGAGTTTAATATTTTACAGAATTACTTTTCTCTTGTGTTAAAATTAGCTTGTAATGATTTTTCAAAATTCATTTTTTTCTTCTTATAACTTTTATTTTTTAATTTTTTAAAGATTTATTTATTTATTTGAAAGTCAGAGTTACACAGAGAGAGGAGAGACAGAGAGAGAGAGAGGTCTTCCATCCGATGGTTCACTCCACAGTTGGTCACACCAGCTGGAGCTGCGCCTATCGGAAGCCAGGAGCTTCTTCTGGGTCTCCCACGCAGGTGCAGGGGCCCAAGGACTTGGGCCATCTTCCACTGCTTTCCCAGGCCATAGCAGAGAGCTAGATAGGAAGTGGAGCAGCCGAGCCTCGAACCGGCGCCCATATGGGATGCCGGTGCTTCAGGCCAGGATGTTAACCCACTGCGCTACAGCGCCAGTCCCCAAAATTCATTTTTTGAAGAATTATTTATTTATCTGAAAGGCAGAGCAACAGAGAGAGGGGAAGGGATGAGAGATCTCCCACCTGCTGTTTCACTCTCCAAATGCCCACAACAAGCAGGGTTGGGCCAGGCCAAAGCAAGGATCCAAGAATTCCATGAGTCCAAGCTGCCTTCCTAGGTGTATTAGCAGGGAGACAGATTGGAAGTGGAGCATCTAGGACTAGAACTGTCACTCCAAAATGAGATGCTAGTGTCACAAGTGGTGGCTTAATCTGCTGAATCACAACGCTGGTTCCAGAATTTCAAAATTCTTCTTTTTTATTTTTTAAAGATTTTTATTTATTTATTTGAAAGTCAGAGTTACACAGAGAGAGGAGAGGCAGAGAGAGAGAGAGAGAGAGAAAGAGAGAGAGAGAGAGAGAGAGGTCTTCCATCTGATGGTTCATTCCTCAATTGACCACAAAGGCCAGAGCTGCACTGATCCAAAGCCAGGAGCCAGGAGCCTCTTCTGGGTCTCCCACGCAGGCGCAGGGGCCCAAGGACTTGGGCCATCTTGTACTGATTTTCCAGGCCATAGCAGAGAGCTGGATCGGAAGAGGAGCAGCCAGGACTAGAACTGGTGCCCATATGGGATGCCAGCGCTTCAACCAGGGCATTGACCTGCTGCGCCACAGTGCCGGCCCTTCAAAATTCTTCTTTTAAAAAAGATTTATTTATTCATTTGAAAGGGTAGGTTACACAGAGGGAGAGGCAGAGGCACAGAGAGAGACATCTTCCATCTGCTGGTTCACTCCCCATATGGCTACAATAGCCAGGGCTGTGCCAGACCAAAGCCAGGAGCCAGGAGATTCTTCCTGGTCTCCTACATGGTTACAGGGACCCAAGCACTTGGACCATCCTCCGCTGCTTTTCTAGGTGCATTAGCAGAGAGCTGGATGGGAAGTGGAGCAGCCGGGACTCAAAATGGTGACCATATGGGACAATGGCTCTGCAGGAAGCAGCTTAACCACAAAATTCTTTGTGTATAGCATTCTGTCAGCTCAGGAATCATTCACAGGGCATGTGAAGAAACTTCCAAGTATGCATGGACAAAACGAAATCAAAATATAAAACATGTTTTCAATGAGGTTTTTAAATTTTTCTCATACACCTGTGCAACCCAAAATTCCCAACAAGATGTGGAAGATTATCATAATCTAAGAAGGTCCCTTCATGCTCCTTGTCAATAAATCCCTCCATCACCCCCAAAATAACCACTATTATATTTTTTTTCCTTCTCTAGAAATTCATACAGGTCATGCAGTCTGTACTCCACTGTGTAAGATTTCTTTCACTCAATACTACATATTTGAGATTCCTGTGAGCTATTGTACTCCTGTTTATTTCTGTGTAGAGTTTTGTTGTATAAATAGGTCACAGTTTATTGATTCTCCATTTGGAGGGCATCTGGGCTGTTTCTCATTTTGATCTATTGTGAGTAAGCTGTGGTGAACATTTTTGTAATTTTTATATGTGTGTGTTCATGTGCCTTCTTTTTTCTCTAGTAAATTCTGTGCCACAGACTAGGTCATGTCTCATCTGCATTTTATGCTATTAGTCTTTTTAAAGTGCTAGCTATCTAAACATACGATGTTTTAGATGGCATCTGAGTTTCTAAGCTCTTCTTTTATGGGGCACAAAAGTGTGTTTTATTCTCATTAGAAAGAATTCCAAAACATTTATAATCCTATGAAACTCATGCTTTACTTCCCTCTTCCCTTATTCTCCCATCTGCAGGATATCAGAGAATGTCTCAGCATGCTCTTTGCTTAACGGAAAGGATGATGGATAGAGAACTCAATGAAAGACTCCCCCTCTATAAAGTCTACTAGGAGTTAGAGGCTTCATTTCATTTTCTAGCAAAAGGTCCCCAAACTACATTCTCCTAGAGAAAACCTAATTCTTCTCCTTTCCTAACACTTTTACTGCCTTGCCATCACTAGCTGTATGTTGATGATAGGAACTCTCTTTATTATGTCCTAATTTTTTTTTCTAGAACAATTAGATAAGAACAGGCCATCAATCCTTTCCTGAGCTCAAGTGTTCATGTTCTATGGTCAGTGAGCCAATCATAAGCACAATAAATATTTTATACATTTGTTAGACTTATTTGTTGGATTTTGTTAACTTATCTGTAACAGATTTTTTTCATTACTGTCTTTTGGTATATGATTGATAAATAATTGCTGGATGAATGCCTAAATTTTGACAATGAAGTTTCATAAACTGCAATGGAAAATTTTTGAATCTTCTGTATAAACAAGAAAACCAAATGTATGCATTATTAAGGGAGCTACATATGTCATACATTTTTCTAGTAGCCATACTGAACCTCTGGTCTGGTCGCCTGTCCAGATGAATCTGAGTTTAAAGTTGGAGTATCCTGCAAAGTGCCATCAGCAACGCAGAACAGGAAGCTTTTGCATCTCCCTCCACCTATGGATGCACCAAAAAACATCTACTCACAGACGGATAATCCTTCTGAAGGTAAAGTCAGAGACCAGCAGAGAGACTCCTACCCACCAGGCAATTGAGAAACATCCACATCCAAATAGTAGGAAAAGCTGAGGCACACTCAGACACAGGCCAGCCCTGGTACTGTGTCTTATAATCAGGAAAGGAATCCCTGTGGAGAGGAAGGTATAGATTTCACATATCTCACACCAACTCTGTGATTCCCCATGGGAACCTTACCAACTCTGGATGCAGAGAGGATTAGACACAAGGGAGTGTCTCTAGATGATAGAAAATATCTGTTTTGTATGTGTATGATAGGTGCAGGCATTTGAATAACTTCCTCCCTGGAAGCAGTGCCCAGAAGCCTAAACTATGCAGTTTTCTGATTCTCTCTGAAGGGGTTTATGAGATGCTCTTGCAGCTGATACTTGGTAGCCTCGCTTCTAAGCATCTTGCATTTGGGGAGTTTAAAAAAAAAAAAGACATGTATTTGCAGAAACAGATTAGTTTGCTGGCAGCCTGGGAAACGATTGGCACTTCATAAATCTTCCCCTCTGGCTCATCTCACCCATAATCCTATGTCTATTAATCTCTCCTAGAAAGAGTTTGTCCACACATCAAGTGCCCCAACTTTAACAGCTTCTACCAAAGGGAAGGGTAGTTGTTTTACATGTTGTATAGAATGGACGTGCAGCATCAAGGAAAATCAAGATCCATGAGAATATATTCCAAACAAAATCAGAAACCTGTCAATGTGAAGTGATTTATGATTCACCCAAGATAATTCAAAATAATGGTCGCAAAGAAGCTCCCTAAGTTCAGGAGAGCAATACAAGAACAAATTGAGAATTACAACAAGGAAATCAAAACTACAAAAAAGTAACAAACAGGAATCAGACAGCTGGTGTCTACTGTAAGTGAATGGAAAAAATCCACCCAAACTTTCAACAGCAGACTACATCAAATGTAAGGATCTGTGAAATGAAAGGACCTGAGGGACAGAAAAAAAAAGAATGAATAATTATAGACACAGATTAAGAAACTGAGGAACACCATCATGCATAACAACATACACATTATGTATGTGTCGGAAGAAAGAGAGAGATAGACAGAGAGCATATTCAAAGAAATAGGGCAACAAGTTCTCAAACCCGGGAAAAGAAACAGAAATCTAGATCCAGGAAGTTCAAAGGACACAAAACAAAATAAATGTAAAGAATCTCACACTGAAACTCTTCATAATCAAATTTTCAAGTTAAAGACAGAGAATTATGGAAGTAGCAATGGAAATTGCCTTGTTACATACTAGAGGATTCCTGTAAGATTATCAGTGGATTTTTTAAAAAGCAGGAATCTTTTAGACAAAGAAGGAGTGGGATTATATATATATATATAAATCTTCAAATAAATAAAAATATCAATTCAGCAACCCTGTCTTTCAAAAAAGAAAACAGAAATGAAAGTATGATAAAGATATTCCTAGACATACAAAAAGCTGAGGCAATTTTTCTCTAGACATGCCTTACAAGAAATGTGAGAATTCTTTAACTAGAAGGAAGAAGATGCTAATTATAAATATGAAAACATGAAATACTGTCAAATTCAAAGCTCTCTAATATCATAATGGTGGTGGATAAATCAGTTATATGCTTAGTACAAAGATGTAAAAGGAAAATTATTAAAATATGTAAAGCTACAGTAATTTGTTAGGATTGAAATTATTTAAAAATGTAATTTGTGATCTCAAAAGCAAAATGTAGCAGGAAAGTAAAAAAAAAAGTATAGTGCTTATGTATGCAAAGTTAGGTTGTAACTATTAACTAAAATGTGTTATAGATTCCATATATATATGAGTAATTATTTTGAATATAAATTAATGGAATTTTCCCAGCAGAACATTAAGGAGTGGTTGAGTGAACTTTAAAAATATTCAGCAACATACCCTAGAAGAGACTCAATTCACGTTAAAGGACACCCATATATTGAAAATGAAGTAATAGTTATTGCTATTTCAGGAAAAATAGATTTTAGGTAAAAAAAAAAAAACTGTGAAGAGATCATGGTCAATACATAATCATAAAAGAGACAATTCTTAAAGAAGATATAATACTTTAAATGCATCTACATCCCACATTGGAATACTTAAATTTCTAAAGCAAATATTAAGTAACATGACTTAAAACGCAGTATTAATGGGGATTTGAAAATCATATTATAAATAATAAACAGATAATTCAGACAAAAATCAATAAATAGTGGACTTGAACTACACTTTAGACCAAATGGGCCTAACAAACATAGAAGATTACACCAAACAGCAACAAAACGTACATAATTCTTAAGTTCATACGGGACATTTACCAGGATAGATTATACACTATTCTGCAAAGCTATACAAATTTTGAAAGATTAAAATAATATGCAGTATCTTATCTGGAAGTCAATAACATGAGGAATCAAGGAAAATTAACAAATATGTATAAAATAAATAATATTTTTCTAAACTATTGTCAAAGAAGAAATTAAAGGAGGAATTAACAAATATCTTGAAACAAGTGAAGATGGACAGAAACACCAAAATTTATAGGATGCAGCAAAAACACGTTTAACAAAAAAGTTTTTAGTAATAAGTGTGTATGTCAAAAAAGAAGAAAGGTCTCAAACAAACAATCTAATGTTGTATTTCAAGTAACAAGAAAAAGAAGGAATGATGAACTAAGCCTAAAATTATCAGAAAGAAGGACATAACAAACATCCGAGTAAGAGTACATAAAATAGAGACTAAAAAACAATAGATCAGTTATTTTTAGAAAAACAAGTTTTCATTTAAAATTGTTTTTCTCAAAGATAAACAAAACTGACAAACCGTTAGGCAGACTAAGAAAAAATTAGAGAAAAAATAAATCAGAAATGTAAGTGGAGACATTACAGTGACACAAATATACCAAGAGTCATGAGACTATTATGAATAATTATATGTCAAAAAATAGACAACCAGGAAGAAATGGTTAAATTCCTAGAAACGTATCATGTAATAAGACTAAATAACAAAGGAATTAGAAATCTGAATAGACCAAGGATAAGTAAGGACATTGCATAAGTAATCAATGTCCCCCATTAAAGCAAAACCCAGGACCAAATGACTGCATGACTGAATTCTACCAGCTTTTTAAAGAAGAAATAACATCAATCCTTCTCATACTCTTCCAAAATCTGAAGAGAAGGGGTGACTTCCAAACTCATTTTATGAGGTTAACATTAAAAAAAAAAACAGACAAAGACACTGTAAGAAAAGATAACAAAAGGCAAATATAACTGACCAACAAAAATGCAAAATTCCTCAACAATATATTAGAAGCCCATTTAAAATAATACCTTACATTGATTACTCATAATTATGTATGGAAATTTATCCCTGAGATGCAAGGGTGGTTCACCATAGGCAAATCAATAAATGTGGTTTGCCAAATAAATATAATGAAAGACAAAAACCATGTGAACATTACAATAGATGCAGAAAAAACATTTGATAAAATTCATCATGCTTTCATGATTAAGAACTGTTAACAAATTAGATACAGAAGGAGTGTTTCTCATCACAACACAGGTCATCTAAATGACCAGCCCACAAACTACCAAACCCATTGGTGAGAAGCTGGATGCTATTCCTCTAACACAAGATGCCTAGTTCCACCACTTCTTTTCAACAATGTACTGGAAGATACTCAGAACAATTAGGTGAGAGAAAGAAATAAAATGATGCTTCACAAGAAAGGAAATAAAATTGTTTCTGCTTGCTAATAACATGAGGTTATATACAAAAGACCTTATAGATGCCATTGTAAAACTATGAGAATTGATAAATAAAATCAGTAAAATTTCAGGAAAACAAATACAAAAATTAAGAGCATTTCTGTGTAGTAACAACAAACTATCTTAAAAATGAACTAAAAAACAAATGTAAATTACAACAGAATAAAAAAATATTTAGGAGTAAATTTAACTAAGTGAAATATCTGAATACTGAAACTATCAAACATTGATCAAATCAATTGAAGATGACACAAGTAATTGGAAAGGTATTACATGCTCATGAATTTTAAGAATTCCTACTGTTAAAATATGCATACCACCTAAAGTTATCCACAGGTTTAATACAATCCCTGCCACAATCCCAATGTAATTTTTCACAAAATAAAAAAAAATCTTTCAAAATATGTTACAAAGATCATAATCTAAACAGCATGATACTGGCCTAAAAACACAAACGTTGAACAATGGAATAGAGTCCCCAGATAAATACATATCTTTGGTCAACTGATTTTTGACAAGGGGCGAAGAGCACATAATGGGGAAAGGATAGTATTTTCAATAAATGGTGTTGGAATAAGAATATACTGACATGCATAAAACTGAAAATGGACCCTTTCTCACCTCTTCTATGAAAATCAACACACAAAGGACTAAAGACTTAAATATAAGACCTAAAATTATAAAACTACAAAAAGAAAATATAGGGTGAAATCTCCATGACACTAATCAGAGCTTGATTTATAGAGTACACCAAGCAAAAATAGACAAACAGAATTTCATCAAAATAATTGTTTCTTTGAGCAGCAAAGGAAACAATAGAGTGTTTCTCCCATAGGTTGTGACAACAGATTTGCAAACTGCACCCTGGAGAGCGACTAGTAACCAAATTGTACAAGTAACTCAAAATAATCAATAACAAGAAAACAAATCATCTTAAGTAAATGCCAAAAGATTTGAATAGATATTTCACAAAAGAAAATATACAAGTGGCCAACAGATATATAAAAAACAACTCAGCATCCTTAATATCAGAGAAATGCAAATTAAAACCTCAATGAGTTATCACTTCAGGCCTGTTAGATTTGCTATTATCAAAAAGAGAAAAGATAACAAATGTTGGTAAGGATGTGGAGGAAAGGGAACCCTTATACACTGTTGGTGGTATTGTATTTTTGCATTGCCATTTTGGAAAACAATATGGAAGTTTCTCAAAGAATTTAAAATAGAAATTTCATTTGATCTAACAATCTTACTTCTGTGTATATACACACAGTGGAATTGAATTAATATATAAGAGATAGCTGTACTCCCATGTTTGTTGTGATATTATTCACAGTAGCCAAGATATAGAATCTAAAGGAGAAGATTTTAAATGTTCTCACCACAAAATAATGACACATATTTGAGATGATAGGTTTGTTGTTTAGACTACTTTGAGCATCATGCGATATATATTTATGTGTGTGTATATATATATATATATATCACATTGTACCCCATAAATTCATACAATTACTATTTGTCCCTGAAGAGTAAAATAGGGGCAATGTTGTGACACTGGTATCCTGTATTGGAATGCCATTTTGAGTCCTGGCTACTCTGCTTCCAATCTAACCTCCTGCTTATATAACTGGGAAGGCAGTGGAAGATGGCCTGAGTACTTGAGCTCCTGCTATCCACATGTTAGATCTAGAAGGAGTTCCAGTTTCCTGGCTTCTGACTGGCCTAGACCCAGTCATTGCAGCCATTTGGGGAGTGAACCAGCAGATGGAAGATCTCTATATTTCCTTCTCTCTATGTCACTCTGCCTTTCAAGTAAATCAATAAAAATAAAAAAAGAATAGAGAAAAAAGAAAAACGACCTTAAAACTCCTGAAAAAAAGAACTAATACAAATCTATGGCAATTCTATGAGTTTTCTTTATAAATGTTAATATTGTAGCACAATGTTTGGAAGTCATTTCCATGTAATTCTAGATCTAAAATAATCTAGTTATCTTTTAGACATGTCATTAATCACATTCAGTCACAATGAGTTAGAGAATAAATACTCAAGAAGGTAAAGAATAAAATTAATTAAAAAAACTGAATTGGGATATCCTTCAATATTCACTCTACTACCTCCTAACTTGTGTTGAACTAACTTCTCTAAAATGTTTGATTCCAACTTTATTCATTTCTAGGAAGAATGAGAATTCTTGTTACACAAAATTCTGCTCATCTTGACTTCCATTAAGTTTTTCCAGTGTCCTATGTTATTAACTTAATAATCACAATGAACTTAGTAGGCATTAAAATACCAGTCAAGTGAGACCATTCTATGGAAGTGGAAATTGAAACCTAGCAAGATTACGTAAGTTTGAATGTAAAGCTGAGAAAGACTGATCCAGAGTCATGCTTTTATCCACTGCACTATTCTGATTCTCGGATACCAAAGTAAGACAGAGGACACCAGTTACATAAAACTTGAACACCCTTGCTCGCAGCAGGCACATAAAAGGGATGAAAGACTAGTTCTTGACTAGAACTTTACCCAGGGAATAGAGTAGGACATTCTTTTTTTTTTTCCTTTCATGTTATAAGTAAGAGAAAGAGAGTGAAAGAGAGATGGACTAAGAGATACTTTAATTGTTCCGTCAGAAAACTTGGTATGTACTCACAGATGTTAGGGGAGCATGATAGATTAATTCTAGACTCTCATCAGTGAATGGGAACTGGAGAGATGGCCAAAGAAGCAGCTCAAAGACAAGAGTAAGAGGGTTATGCCACCTAGTTAGGATCAGCTTTCCCTCTAACTGTTGGAGCAAACAGTGAGAGACAGAGAGAAAGGTCTTCCTTTGCCATTGGTTTACCCTCCAATGGCTGCCGCGCTGTGGCCGGCGCACCGTGCTGATCCCATGGCAGGAGCCAGGTGCTTATCCTGGTCTCCCATGGGGTGCAGGGCCCAAGCACCTGGGCCATCCTCCACTGCACTTCCAGGCCACAGCAGAGAGCTGGCCTGGAAGAGGGGCAACGGGGACAGAATCCGGCGCCCCGACCAGGACTAGAACCTGGTGTGCCGGCACCGCAAGGCAGAGGATTAGCCTAGTGAGCCTCGGCGCCGGCCCTAGAGTGTTTCTTGAGAGCCGTGTGTGAGTCCCACACAAAAGACCTGTGTCAAGATGCTCTAAGGCCTTGGCAATATGATCCTCTTCATGAAGTAGAAGAACCTCAGCTTAAGTGACATAAATCAGTATATTCTTAAGGGTTCCAAGATTGTACAAGAACCCACAAGAGAGAGAAGCATGCACTCAGATTGAGAAAACTGTGTATTAATGAGGAGGTCTCTAAAGAATGTGTAAACACAGCTACTGGAGACTTTGTCAATTTTAAACACTTGGTATGCCCATAAAGAATGAAGCCAGGATACAAAAATACTAGCCAAGAATGACCTGTCTTTGTCCTCTCACTCTCTTGCCTTCCTTGGTTTCCACTCTAAAGAATCAGAGCTGCAGGCCGGCGCCGCGGCTCACTAGGCTAATCCTCCGCCTTGCGGCGCCGGCACACCGGGTTCTAGTCCCGGTCGGGGCGCCGGATTCTGTCCCGGTTGCCCCTCTTCCAGGCCAGCTTTCTGCTGTGGCCAGGGAGTGCAGTGGAGGATGGCCCAGGTGCTTGGGCCCTGCACCCCATGGGAGACCAGGAAAAGCACCTGGCTCCTGGCTCCTGCCATCGGATCAGCGCGGTGCGCCGGCCGCAGCGCGCCGGCCGCGGCGGCCATTGGAGGGTGAACCAACGGCAAAGGAAGACCTTTCTCTCTGTCTCTCTCTCTCACTGTCCACTCTGCCTGTCAAAAAAAAAAAAAAAAAAAAAAAAAAAAAAAAAAAAAAAAAGAATCAGAGCTGCAGTTATAAACCAGAAAGGGAGAGCTGCTAAGTGTAATGCAAAAGGAAGTTGACTATAACCTTGAATACAGTAAAAAAATCTGACTAGTGAATAGGTCAAAAATTTCAAAATACTGAGTTGTTGTTATTTTGTAACATAAAGAGACTGATAAAATTTTAATTGTCTATGAATAAGGCATAAAATCACGAGGCTAGCCATGTTTTCATCTGTAGGCAAGAAAGAACTTCCCTACAGAGGCCAAATCAAATATGCTCTCTGGTTCCATATCATGACACCTACTCGGTCTCTACACTGATTACAGGAAGAACCTCTCAAATCTAGGGATTACGGAGGTCACGACCCAGTCTTTTATCTTGCTCATGTGATGGAGCTCTATCGTGGCACCCAGCTTTCAGAGCATTTTGGAAGATTTTTTTTTCTTAACTATTTTACTAGAGAAGAAATGTATGCTATTTTTCTTCTCTTCTTTAAATGAAAGAGAGTATTACATTCAAGCATATATAGACTAACAAAACAGAGCCCATTTCGTAAGTGGGTTTGTTGTTATATATTCTTGGTTTCTGCAGTTAAAACAAAACCAGAAAGCATAAGCCTGTGCACTAAGAATGTTTTTCCCAAAAATATGTTCTACTGTTAAAGAATAAAGATAAAACTTTAACAAAAGATTATATACTTGATTATGGTTGTGTTTTTCTTCAAAACGTGTTTTATATCAAGAAAAGCTTGTACACTTAAATTTACCAGATAGTTGCTCTGATTGCTTAAACTTTTCTCCCTAAGTAGGAAATTGAAGCAGAACACAGTATATCAATTATCTCCAAATTGGCACCATGAAGAAGCAAACTTAAGGTATACGTATCTGTTCAGTTTCTAATTGCACGAGCATGAGAAAGGAAGCTCATTTATTCTCAATATAATTACGAAAACCCACTAGGAGATGGGCAGGGTAGGGATGTTAAAATGTGTAATCCCTCTTTCACAAATTAGGGCTTTTCTGGTTAGTCTTCCATCTATCTAGGATGATGTCTTAAATCCTACTCTAATCCTCTGACTCTACTAGCATGGAAAAGATCATGACCTGGGTAAGCAAGCATTCTTTTCCCACCACATCTCCGTCAGGCATGTCAGTTCAGAGAGAAAGTATGCATGTACTCATAAGAATCTTCCATTGTGGGATCATGACACAGGCAAGGGTTAGGCAGTTGATGTGTGGGGGAAGACAGGTGGCTTAGCCAATGAATTCATTTTTGTAAAAGTACACAGATAAAATTTGATGATGTAGTTTAACCACAGAAGGCCAAGAAGAGTGTAATAACCTATGCTAAAATCATAGGATTAGTTTGAAAATGCATTCAACTACCCTCAGAGGTCACAAGCATCAATAATGATATATCAGTATGTAACTAGAAGAACAATGAATGTTATAACTAGTCTCCAAAGAAAGCTCCAAACAATTCCACTTAGCTGTTCTCTGAATGTTGCTCTCCTCATTAAGAAGCAGAGGTGATGTACCCTCCCATTGAATCTAGGCTGGGCTTGCACTGTTTTTGATCAACAGAATGTTAAAGAAGGAAGATTTGGGGATAAATGGACCTAAGAATTTAATTTGTTTTCCAGCTTCCTTTGCCTTCCTCTTGGGACACTGAATGAAGTTTAGGTAGATGTGCAGCAGGAAGAGAGGCCAAGGGAAGGGCCAATGAAAAGTTAGGCATCTAGTCGCAGCTACCGTTTGACTGTTAACGTTGTGGAGAATCCAAGCAAGATGCAGCAGAGACTGCACACCTGGGCCACAACCAACTCCCCAACACAATCTAAGATGTAGCAAAATGTGTTGTTTTAGGTTGTAAGATTATGGATTGGTTTGTTTCACAGCAATAGGTAACTGAAATAATGAGGATTCCCTAACTTGCCTTATTTGAATGTATTGAACCTGTTTCTTTTTTTTTTTTTTTTCAATCAAATAAGAAGCTTATCTCTGCTAAGGAAATTAAGTATTAATTGTGTTTTGAATTGACTCCTAATTTTCTAACTCACACATATGGCATCTCATCCTTTTAAATCTAATCACATAAAAATTTCTCATTTCTTGTTCTTTATAACAAAACAGAATACAATATTCCCTTTTCCTCAGAGACAAATAACTAAATTAAGTAAATATTCATTCTCATTACAAATGTTACTATCAAATGAGGCCAAGTAGAAACGCAGTAGAATGATAGGAAATGGCCTTAGCTTATTTGTTTTGAGATTCCTGTGTCAAAATCAAAGTGATAATATCATGTGGTTGAGGACCAGGGTTTCTTTGCTATGCAAAACTTCTGTAGTTTGATGAAATCCCATTTGTCTGTTTTTGCTTTTATTTCCTATGCTTTTAGTATGTGATGCAGAAAATCCATGCCCACTCCAATATACCTAAGTGATCTCCCCTATGTTTTTTTTCCAATAGCCTCAAAGTTGTGGTCGTACATTTAGCTCTTTAATCCACTTTGAGCTAATTTTTGTAAATTATGAAAGACAGGAGTTAATTTTATTTTTTTTCTTGTATACATCCAACTTTCCCATCATCATTTATTAAAAATACTATACTTTTCCAATGTATGCCCTTACAAGCTCCTTCTAAAAAGCAGCAAAATCAAACCAAAAGGAAAGTGCTAGATCCACTTTCTAAGAAAGACTGGAGTGCCGTGAAGGCACCTGCTATGTTCAATATAAAAAATATTAGGAAACACTAGTTACAGGGACTCAAGGAACCAAAATTGCATCTGATAGTCTCAAGGGCCATGTGTTTGAAGTGAGTCTGCTTGTCTGCAGAATGATGAAATTTAATTTAGAAAATTCAGGGTAATTCCTTAGGACATTCCAAATGAATAATGTCTAGCAAACTTCCATGATATGGATTTTACCTAGGACAAAAATATATCCCGTGACCAAAAAATGGCAGATAAAGCATTTCAGGAAATGTTGATGTCAAGACTACGGATGTTTATTTGCTTCATCTTTTCTGTGTTGATTTTGCTTAAAAAATAATCAGATGCAGAAGACTACTTATGCTCAGCATCAAGATGTTTGATAAATCCAGTAAAAAAAATGCTGAAATCATGACCCACGAGGTGGAAGCAAAGCACTTGAAAAGAATCATCAATAGACTGATTCCAAAGAGCACTGGGAAAGATAGAGAAAAGGCTGAACAATCTACTTATACTGTATGTTGTGTCTGTTAGAAAAGGAAACATGTCCAAGTTTGAACTGGGGAAACTCACAGAACTTCATGGTGAAGGCAGCAGTTTTGAAAAAGTCATTGAGGATGAAATAAGTGCTAAAGTCAAATAAGCTGATACATATGAATCACAGGTTCAACAATGTATTTAAATATTTATACTTTTAATAATGACAAATGAAAGGTACTATTTGTGAAAAAATAAAACTAACAAGAAGACAAAGGAAATTTTTCACAGCTTTTTTTTTTTTTTTCACTGTGGACTCATGACAGGCCTATTTATGCCTTTTCATTCTCCATGGAAAATTCCTTCCACTGTTTATTGAACTGAAATTGTAAATTTTGTTGACCTAAAGTCTGCTTCAAATTATTTGACAAGTGAGACAGGTAAAGCCACAATTACTCTATTCTGTCAGCATGTTTCATCTTGGCTGAATACACAATCAAAACCGTGTAGAAGGGTGAAATTCATTTTGTTATCAACAACTGAATGTATTAAAAATCATATGTCTCATGGATATTTTAAGTGATACAATATATATTTTAAACCATATTGATGCCATTAGATTTAGTTCATAATTATCCAAAATAAGGCAAATATTCCACTTCTATGGAATTAGTTAAGTAAATGCATTAGTGTCTAAAACCTTAATCTATAAATTTGACATCTACAATAAACCTACATACTTGAATTAGCTTTAATCTGTACTATCCTTATTTTTAATTAATAAGAAAGTCATATGTAGTTCACATAATAGGCACACAAGTGATGTTTAATAATTATGTAAGCCATAAAACATTCTAATTCAAGGATATTTTAAGTAACTGCTAAATTTGCATAAATTAAAATATTTTAATATCACCAATGTATTTATTACTATCAATTTATGAAGAACTAAAATATTTTGTAGCTACTTATGGAAATGTTTTATGACCAAAATTTCTTTCTAGGAAAGTAAAATTTAAAAAGTCATCCTTCGGAAAACAATCTGCTCAGAATGGGATGCCAGTTATTTATGATACTTCCTTCAAAGGAAATGGAGAAAAGAGAAATGCATTTTAAAAGTAGCTTAGGGGCAACTGTGACTTGGATAAAGAATATAGGTGTTAGTAATGCCATCCTGTCTGGATTAGGGTTTCACTCAATGTTGCTGGTAGAAATTACTTTTTATTTGATGTTGAATTCTTGATGAAGTTTTAACTTGCCAAGATTTGTAAGCTTATAAATGTGTGTATATGATGAAATTATATTCAATTAAGCCTCATAATGCTCCAGGCATTTTATTGTTCTGAAAAGGAGATCTTTTGAACATGTTTTTTCCTGTACCCACAGGCTAATCCTCAAAGTGTACATTCATAACTGAACATTAGTCCGTGATTTTGGAATAAATCCTGTGGCATTTATTAGTTAAGCATGTATTATTTCCTGTACCACACAGTTTTTTATTGACATAATTTTTTTGGAATACAAAATGAGATTAAACTTTTTATTCCCTGTTTCCTTATTTAAAGATATGAAGATATGATCTTAAATATTATCACTATTAACAAAGATAAAACTAAAAGAACACAATTGGTGTATATATAGTGTCAGCAGGCCAGCATAATGATATAGTAACTCAACACTCTGATGTAAAGATTTTGTATTTACAAACTAACTTTAAATCTTTTATTCACTCCCATGAAATATAACTGTACCATTGCAATTAAATAATAAGAAAATAAGAAATATTTCTATATTATCTACTTAGTCATGATACTACACTTCATCTTAGCCAAAAGGCCAAGAAGCGATCTACTTAATCATGAAAAATTGGAGATTTGGCAGAATATTGCAGAAACAAACATTATGTTATATTCCTTACAAGAAGCATTATTATAGTTTATTGAAAACTTGTTATATTTCAAGCACTGAACTAAGTACTTAAACACATTTTTATTTGTTTTCTTTTTTTTTTAATTTTTTTATTTGACAAGTAGAATTATAGACAGTGAGAGAGAGAGACAGAGAGAAAGGTGTTCCTTCCATTGGTTCACTCCCTAAATGGCCGCTATGGCCAGCGCTGTGCTGATCCAAAGCCAGGAGTCAGGTGCCTCGGTGCCTCCTCCTGGTCTCCCATGGGGGTGCAGGGCCCAAGCACTTGGGCCATCCTCCACTGCCTTCCCGGGCCACAGCAGAGAGCTGGACTGGACGAGGAGCAGCCGGGACTAGAACCCGGTGCCCATATGGGATGCCAGCGCCGCGCAGGCAGAGGATTAGCCAAGTGAGCCATGGCGCTGGCCCCTTATTTGTTTTCTTAACAGCAGTCATGCAAGTCAGCTATGTAATAGGTGAAACAATTGTACTACAGAGGCAAAAATAAGTAACTTTTGAAAGGAACATAGTCAAAATGTGGAGCGAATCAAAAATTTTAAACTGGACCTGATTCCATATGTCATAAAAGAAAAATAATACAGTAAAATATAGGCACTGGAGTGCTTTACATACCAATGAAGATGGTCACATCTCTCATCAGAGTACCTGAGATCCATTCCTGGCTCCAGCCCCTGATTCCAGCTTCCTGTTAATGCAGACTCTAGGAGGCAGAGTGTCATCTCAACTTCCTGGATCATTGCCACACACATGGCAGACATACAGTTCCCAGGTGCTGAGTTTGGACAGCCCAGTTCTAGCCACTATGGACATTTGGGAAATAAAGCAGTAAATGGAAGCTCTCTGTTTCTCTCTGTCTCTCAGTGTGTGTTTTTCTTTCTCTCTGCCTTCCTCTCTGAGTGTCTCTGCCTCTCAAATAAATAAATAAAACTCTAAAAATCGATAATCTAGTTGAAAAACAAGCATAATTTTTTTATATCTGTAGGTATTTCTCTGAGGAAAAGCTCTTATTATACCAATAAGATCTAAGTTGACTATGAAAGTAAGTCATCATTTTTACATGACATAGTAGACACAGCATAACATACAATAGCTAGAATGCTGTATTAAAATACAATTCTGGAGTCCAATTGGCTGAATTAAAATTTCACCAATACTATTTGCTAGTTGTGTGACTGTGGGTACCTCATCAGTCTCTAGGTGCCTCAGTTCCTATATCTGTGAAATGGACATATTAAAAATTGCAACCTTACAGAGTTATGGAGGATTCAGTGAGTTAATTTATGTAAAGTTCAGAGCCTACACATGGTAAATAGTATATGCATGGGAGCTATTTCTGTATTACACAGAACATTTGTGGTTCATGATTATGAGATTATAAAGTAGATACCAAGTTTCAGGTTAGGGCAGAAGGTAAAGGGAATTTGGAGTCGGAAAAACTACCTTTAGCTAACTAACGGGATAAAGAGTGAAACATAACGTAAGCAAAGCAGATAACTGATTATTATATTAATAATTAGTCTAGCATAAACTAATGCACTTAAGGTCTTCACAGATGAATTTTTCATGCCAGTCACCACGGTAAATGACAGGAACAGCAAAGTGAGGGAAAAGAAGCATGATCCCTGACTAGAGTTCAGATGTGTATCAATAGTAAAATTAAGCTCAAGTTAACAAAAATTTCTTAATGCAGTGATGAAATTTGAACTCATTAGAATCTCCGAATCAGTTAAACATAAAGAATCAGTGCTTATTGAAGCTATTTGTTAATGTCATGTTATATAAAGAAAATAATCTTTTGAATAACCTGACTCAGAGAATATAGCAAGAACTTACCTGAACCTAAATCAGTCTATAGTTTTAGAAGAATAAGGAAGAATAAAGTGTATTTACACAATATTGAAGTTATTATTGTATAATAAAAATTTGAAGTATTAATAAGGGAGATTAAAAAGCCTAAAATATTATTTTACTTTTTCTCATTTTTAAGTTATATTCAGTTTTCTATTACTTTTCTTATAGAGTAAAATTGAATATATAATTATGTTCATAAAGCAACTTAAGTAGAAAAATTCAAATTATATATAGTGGATTTTTTTTTAAGTTTTGGTAATTAGTGACTGAGAAGAAAAAGCCTGTCCATTCAGTTCTGTTTGGTGTGAATAAATACAGTGGTTTCATGAGCACTGTTGACTAATTTTAGACAGCTTAATGAAAGCAAATCTTAAGCCAACAAAAAGTTTAGATATTTGCAACTGGCTTATGTCAATAGTGTCCATGCACTAATAATTAATAAGACAGTCCCACTTTGAAATACTAGTTTTATCAGTCATATTTTGAATTTGGCTTAAAAAAGGGGTCTTGATTCAGATAGCAAATGTACAAGTAAGCTATATTTTCATAAATAAGTTTAAGAATTATTTACTGCTTTTACTGAAATTTTTATTTTTTTGCATGATTTGGCAGGGATTGAGTTAGTAAGTGTGCTTTTTTGTACATATTGACTATTTTGCACTTGAAATTCACTATTAATTTTGCAGCACAGTAAGACTTCATTAGTTTAATTGGATTAATATACATTGTCCTAAAGTGGAAAATGCTGTTGAATGGTGCCATGTCATTTTAAAGGGATTATAATAGCCATAAGGAAAAATAAGTACATTCAGTTTTCATAATACAACTTAGTATTAAGTAATGCTTTACAATCCTTTACCATGAAATCATAAAACTGCATACCATAACATATGTCCTTCCAAATGATATAAATATGGTTGCAAGGACTACTTCTGTTCTCAATGAAATAACAATTCACCTGAGAAGAAAATATTGGAAAGTATGAAAATCTGAAAGTCATCAGAAAACTTAAATAATGTTAAAACAAGGGTGGAATATATTTATATATGACCATTGTGTTCTCAGGGTTGGTAGGTTTAAAAGGCTGATTCCAAGGACGTAGGGGAAAAGGTACCCTGGTCCACTGTTGGTGGGAATGTACACTGGTGCAGCTGCCTGGAAGACACTATGGAGATTCCTCAGAAATCTGAATATAGACCCATCATATGATCCAGCCATCCCACTCCTGGGAATTTACCCAAACCAAAGCAAATCAGCATATGGAAGAGTTATCCATACCTACACGTTCATTGCAGCTCAATTCACAACAGCTAAGAATGAAATCAACCCAGAGGTCCATCAACTGTTGACTGGAAAAAGAAATGTTGTATATATACACTATAGAATACTACTTAGCTGTTAAAAAAAAGAAAAAGAAGTCCTGTCTTTTGCAACAAAATGGATGCAACTGGAAACCATTATACTTTTTTAAATAATCCAGTCCCAGAAAGACAGATATCATATTTTCCCTGATCCAAGGTAACTAATAGAGTATCTAAAATGTAATGTATTGGAATGAAATGGCCATTTTGAGATTCAATGATTGTTTACAGCCCTTGTCTCTTCACTTGAGGAACAGTATTTTTTTCTTCATACTATTTTTTAAAGATTTTATTTATTTATTTGAGAGGTAGAGTTAGACAGTGAGAGGGAGAGACAGAGAGAAAGCTCTTCCTTCTGTTGGTTCACTCCCCGGATGGCCACAACGGCCGGAGCTGCGCCGATCCGAAGCCAGGATCCAGGTGCTTCCCCTGGTCTCCCAAGCGGGTGCAGGGGCCCAAGGACTTGGACCATCCTCCACTGCTTTCCCAGGCCTTAGCAGAGAGCTTGTTTGGAAGAGGGGCAGCCAGGACTAGAACCTGCACCCATATCGGATGCTGGTGCCACAGGCAGAAGATTAACCTACTGTGCCATGGTGCAAGCCCCTCTTCATACTATTTCTTTTAACTCTTTGACTTAGTATAGGGTTAACTTTACAATCATTAAATAAACTTAAAGTAGATCCTTGTAAAAATTAAGAGTGGAAATGGGAGAGGGAGGAGGATGAGGGTTGGAGCATGGGTGGGAAGTATCACTATGTTCCTAAATCTGTATAAATGAAATACATGAAACTTGTATAACTTAAATACATTTTTTTTCAAAAAGTAAAAAAAAAAAGAAAGGCTGGTTTCAATGAAAGGTTCATGAAACGAAGATGAGTTTAGCTTAGTTCAGAAAATACTGATTGAACTTATACTATATGCTGAGACTGCGGCACACTGGAGGATGGAAATATAAAAGTAAAGAAGACATGTCTTTATTCAAAACTATTATCTGTACTACATTTTGAGAAGTGCTGTTAAAAAAAAAAAAAGATCCCTGCACTAAATTGACTAAGCAAGGGCAATAGACCTTGTGATGGTCTCTGCTGGTTACCAATCCCCTTCCAAGTATTCACTATGTGTGTGATTCCCTTCATTGAGTCTTCAGGCTGTATCCAGTGACTCTTGAAAAAGAATGGGCACAGTAGAAGTCACTAGAAATCCCTTCTAAGAGTATTTACGTCTGTGCTATTTTCTCTGGCTGTTTCTAGAGGATACAAGTGCCATGTACTGCTATGGAGATAACATTATAGCAAGAAATTGGGGTCTCCAATAAACAGCCAGTGAGGACATAAAGACTGCTACCAGCAATGTGAGTGGGCTTGGAAGGAGATTCTTCTCCAATCAGCTTGAGATGACAGAAGCTCTAGATGGATGCAGCGATCGCAACTTGAAAAGAGACCTTGGATCGTGGAGCTGTGCTGGATTCCTGATTTACAGAAGTATTCAGTAATAAACTTGTTGTTTCAAGCTCTTAAGATTTGGCAGTAAGTTATTATGCAGCAGTAGACAATTAGTACAGTCTAGAAATGCAATAATGGGAAGAGATGGCAGAGTTGGCCACCGAGTGCTATAGAGTGCATAGCAGGTGGACAGTTTGGAAAATATGGGTTTTGTAAAAGTTATCCTAGAGGAGATGATGCTAGAACTGGTCTTTACGGATGAGTCAAGGTTAGTCAGCTGAAAGAAAGTATGAGTCATGTTTTAGTCACTGGGAAAAACATGAATAAAGGTCCAGAGAGTCATGAAACTACACATGCCACTTGCAAAACCTTCTTCTGTGTTTATTACTGGAGCCTGAATGGCTAGATACAGAGTAGTAGAAAATGGAGTTAACCAGCTAAACTGAGGTTTTGATTTTATTCTCTAGGCAATGAAGGTTCTAATCAGACAAATGATATGATCAATAGGATACAACAAAAAGCCAGACAGAAAGAATAAGAGAGAGAGAGAGAGAGAGAGAGAGAGAGAGAGAGAAAGAGAGAGATTTATTTTAAGGGGTCATCTTGTATGATTGTAGGGAATGAAAAGTCTGAAAGGCTTCTGGGTAGACTGGAAGGCTGACCATTCTGGCAGGAGTTTAGTCTGAGGTCTTGAGTATGATGGCAGATGAGAGGCAGGATTCCTTTCCTTTAAGCAGATGTCTTTGCTCTCAGGATGTTCAACCAACTGAACAAGGCCCACGTACATTATGCATGGAGACTAATATGCTTTATTCAATATGTACAGAATTTGATGATCTTTATGAAATGTGCATTTTTAAGTTACTGATGTCTAAAAATAACTGCAGTTGTACCTAGTTGATGTTTTTCTAAACAATTGAGCGCCGTAGTCTAGCCACATTGACACACATGATAATCATCACCACCACTATAGATACAGATATTACATTCACATTTTTGTGTGAACATAAATTTTCATTTCCCTTCAGTAACACCTGAGAATTACAGTTCATATGACAAGTATATCTTTAACTGTAAAGAAAATGCCAATCCGTTTTGCAACATTTGTGTTTTTTAAGATTAATTTTATTTATTTGAAAGGTAGAGTTACAGAGAGAGAGTGGAAGAGAGAGAGAGAGAGAGACAGAGACAGAGAGAGGTCTTCCATCCACTGGTTCACTTCCGAAATAGCCACAATGGCCAGGGCTGGGCCAGGCCAAAGCCAGAAGCCAGTAGCTTCCCTGGGGTCTCCCTGTGAGTGTAGAGACACAAGCACCTGGGGCATTTTCCTCTGCTTTCCTATGTACACCAGCAGGGGGCCTGATCAGAATCGGAACCCACATGGGATGCCAGGGCTGCAGGTGGTAGCTCAATGCACTATGCCACAATGCTTTCATTAACATCTGTGTTTTTAAATAATCACTTGACAGATTTCTCATCAATGAACCTAACTTTAACAAGTAACACACACTGGGGTCTAACATTACTTGTTAGAAATGATTAAATGGAATTTGGAACACTGAGTCAGGAATGCAATACAAGAATTACCTTTGGTGTTGGTTGTTTGGTTTGATAGGCTGTGAAGGCTTGGAAGAAATTGTAGTCATCAAATATCCATTCCTTCTTCCATATTTCAAAGATTCCACATATTTAGCTGGGTACAGATGGTAATTTATCATCAGCGTATTAGGAACAGAGGAGAAGTTACAGATGACTGATTTAAAACAGCTAAGGATGTGTAGTACTTTTTCATTTATTCTTTTTTTTCCTTCTCTGGGCAGCTCAAAATAATTCAAAAGCTGAGTTGCACAAAGGAAACTACCTTCATAATAACTTATTCTTGTAGTGGAACAGCCTGAACTACATTCTCTATGATGTGGAAGAGAAATAAATCTTTTGTTTTAAACCTCTAAAATGTGAGGTTTGTCTGTTGCAGAAGCTGACATTAGTTATGTTGATTAATGCCTAATTTATTATCATTTATTTTCATCCTAATCTCAGGCTTTCTTTGAGGAAAGCTTTTATTCATTCCTGAGTATAATTGTCTTCCTAGTCTTATTACTACTACAGCTGTATAACTTTGTAGATCATGTTGTTATTCAGTAGGTAGACTCTGACCACCTATTCTCGATGATTCAGAATAGCTCCTTCTACAAAATTCCACACTCATTGTCAAAAGCCTCAGGAAGAAATGGTACTATGATGACAACTTATAAGGTTTTGTTTTACTCTTTAGACCTAGAAATTAGCAACCTGTTATTTAAGTTTTGACTTGTATATGCCTTCTCACAATCAGCTCTCCTCATTTATCTTAGCTCTTTCCTCCCTCAAAACATCAAAGAGAAGCAATTTGTTTTTCCATGCCAATGCAAACTAAAATAATATCTATTCTAGCACATCTAACGCCATGATATTGAAAGAGTATTTGTAACTAACCTCAGTAACTAATAAAATATTTTTGTGTTGTCCAAATTTTTACCAAAGATAGTAGCCATCTGAGGTAAGAGGGTAACAGCTGTGTTTACGTAGAATGATCAGTGGAGGAAAAGTAGAGAAAAAGATTGGAAGTCAGTCCTTCAAAATGAATTCAATAAGGTATTTCTGGAATGGTTCAGTAAGGGCTAAAGAAGTCCAACCTTCCTTAAGAACTCATGAAAATAACTGTCAATAATAGTTACAACAAATTTTTCAGAACTCTTCAAAATAGCCAAAAGCTTAAAACATTCTGGAGTACTTTATCAAGAAAAATGATAGAATCTTGGCAAAAGCAATGAGCTTTAGGGTTTTTGCTTGCCTTCTCCCCATACTCATGGTAGCTTTAAAAACCAGTGACTTCACAATGACAGCTGGTATAACCAAAAGCCAAGTGATCAGTACAAAAAGGAGATCAATTTTGGAGCACCTCAAAAAATCACTGACCCTAAATATTAGTCAATTTGACCTGTCTGGTAGCTCCTTGGGAAGCCCCATTGTAAGAATGGTCTTTATTTGACCTAACACTGTCATGAGAAAACAATAAACTGAGAACAGACTGAAATGTCATGAACCTGAAAAAAAACTCAACTTCAAATGCAAAACTGACAAAGGGCATCTATGAAAACTACAAAGTTAAAATAATACTTCGTGAAAACAGAATAAATCCTTGCCTTCTAAGATTAAAAAATAAAATTTTTCACTAGGGGCTTCTATTCCACATTGCATTGTATATATGATATAATTGGGGACAAACAGAAGCAGAAAGTTTCCAAACTAAAAACAAAAAAGTAAAATACTCTATACTTGTAAATTACATAATCTTAAATATAGAAAACCTGTAGGTATTCCCCAAATGCTATTGGATTTAGTAAGTGAGTTCTTCATGATGTCAAGATACACGATTAAAATACAAAGATCAATTTTGCTCATATAGACTACATTGAAAATTATGAACTGAATAAAATAATTCAAATTATAATTTCTTCCAATATAATAAAATACCTAGAAATGTTTTTTATCAAAGTAGTGCAATACGTTTATCCTGAGAACTACCAAATAAACAGAACAGACAAGGCACACAATCTGAATGATTAGATAATACCTTACAGATTAGAATGTAGCGTGATGCTCTCTAGGACTTGCTCAGAAACAAGTATAAACAATATGAAGGACATGATATAAGAATCTAAGGCTCCTAAGAGTCAAAACTGAAGACAAAATTTGTGCAACACTAATAAGTGCTTAACATGCTTCATAAGTATGACATGGATGTGAGGAAGAAAAGTAAACAGAGTTTAAGAGCTTACAGAGCCTGAAGACTTCAAGAGAACACAAAAGGAGTTATGAAGGAATTAAGAGAATCTCAGGGTCTCCTTTTCGTCTTATGTAAACAAAAAACAAAGAACTGGAGTGTTTAAAAGGGATATCTTATGGACCTATCAAACATCATAATTGAGTAAGACATAAAAACTAGTAAGGACAGAAAGTGAAATTACAGTGATTTTGGTATAAATTGAAAATACTTATATTTAGCTATCTCCATCCCATCTTGTGTTTTCATCATTCATGGTAAATGTCTTTTACAATTAAATATGGCTTTATAAACTTTGTATTCCTACAATCTTTTTATTTAAAGATTTATTTATTTATTTGGAAGGCTGAATATTGGGGGTAGGGGATGAGACAATATCTTCCATCACTGGTTTACTACCCAAATGCCCACAACAATTATCTTTGGGGGAAATTGTCCTCAGTTTTGACTTTGTTGATTTGAAAATCTCTACAGAATATCCAATGAATTGGAAGTAGTTATGACTGCAGGTAAAATGCCACCCAAACCTCTTCAGTCAGCTGAATAAACAACAAACAAACAAACAAACAAACTGGTTCGAGTGACTCTTATGCATTGTTATTTGTGGTAGAAAAATACAGAGATTAAAACATAACAAAATATACTCAAGGATCGTCGTGGGTTTTAATTGTGATTCAGATATTTAAGTGGCCAGCTTCATGGCATAGCAGGTTGCCTGAGATGTTGATATCCCATATGGGTGCTCGCTGGAGACCCAGGTGCTCCACTCCCGATCCAGCCCCCTGATAATGTGTCTGGGAAAGTAATGGAATATGGCGCAAGTGCTTGGGCCCCTGTGCCCATGTAGGGTATCTATAAGAAGCTTCTGGCCATCTGGGGAGTGAACCAGCAAATCGAAGATTTATCTCTCTCTCTCTCTCTCTCTCTATATATATATATATAACTCTGCTTTTCAAAAAATAAAAATAAATCTTTTTTAAAAAAATATTTCAGAAGCTTACATAACACCAAATATAAACATATGCACTTTAGAAAACCTGGAAAGAAAATTTTGATATATGTTTAGTGTATCCTGTGTTAGAGAGAACTGTGCCACTTCTGAGTTTTCTATTTTCCAAATGTGAATGGCTTTAGAATGAATATTAATTTCTGAACAATAAAGACTGAGAAATATGACAAGAAAGAAAAGCAAATTATTAAAGGAAGTCTTTCACGAACTTGATGACTATTTCATGCAAGCTTTAATTAGATGTAATTTCTGGATGATATTTGTATTTGACCTACTTATTTGAAAGCATTCAATGATCATTAGTTTTACACTCTTAATAGGTCCACTTTTGTCTGATGACTGAATCATTGCTGAGTGAACATTTTGATGAGTAAGTATTAGATTGCATTTTTCCCAACTGCTCATGAGTCAATTTGACCTTAGTAAAAAAATAAATTGAAGAAATGGTACTTTAAAAATTACCAGAATTGAAGGCAACCACATGCTACACTTGTGGTGCAGCAGGTTAAGTCACTGCTAAGGACACCTGTATCCCATGTTGGAGTGCTGATTGAAGTCCCAGCTCCTCTGCTTCTAATCTAGCTTCTTGCTAAAGCATCCTTGGAGGCAGCAGGTGATGCCTCAAATGCCTGGGTCCCTGCAACCCAAATGGAAGATCTGGATGGGGTCTTGGACTTCAAACTAGATCAGCCCTGGCTGATGTGAGCATTTCAGGAGTGAACCAATAGATGGAAGTGTTCTCTCTCCCTCTCTAAGGTAATAGAAAATAAGTAAGTTAAGCATTAAAAAATAAAAATTGACAAAATTGGGGTGAACATTGTACTGATTGTGCTGCACTAGGTTGAGTCACCTTTGCGGATGGCCACATTCCATATTGGAGTATCTAATTTGATTCAGGATACGTGGGTTCTTGCCACCCATGTGGGAGACCCAGATGGAGTTTTTGGTTCCTGGTTTTCACTTGGACGAGTTCAGGCTGATGCAGGCATTTGGAGAGTGACCAGCAATCGAAGATTTCTATGTGTTTTTCTCTTTCTCTCTCTCTATCTCTCTCTCTGTTCCTTCCCCTCTGTCTTTCAAATGAATAAATCAATCTTTAAAAATTAATAAAATAATTTTGAAATGTCCAATAGAACTGAGTGTCCCTACATTTGTTTGTAATACATTGTTATCTCTAGTATCACAATCTAAGATAAAAATGTAAAGACAAAATAGAATGAGAAGAGTAGTAGAATCTTCTAAGAGTCCTAAACAGGTCCATAACACTTACTCATAAATCTGAAATTCATAAACTGGAATTGGTTTATGACTAATTTAGCAACAAAAGCTATTTATGGTCCTTATAATATAGTGCGAATGTATGTGTACATGTATGTCTATGAGGACATAAAAATTTCATGGAAAACTAAATTAAAAGAAAAATTTATTCTGGTGTAAATATTAGAAATCTGTGCATTGTTCTTCTCACAACATACATCTCCATAAACTTTCTGAAGTACCTTCTTATACACCACTGTGTCTGTGAAGAAGCTGCCATCCACGCATTATTTTTTTCTTTTGTGGCAGAGATGTTTTACTTGATAATTCAGTGCTATTCTCGGCTCTGCTAAGGTTGCCACAGAGCATGCAGTATGTATACTCTCTTTGTAAAGTAATACAAATTGATCATGAGACTCTTCTAATATCAAGTATTCTGAATAAAGAATAGTGAGCCTGAGCCAACTATATTTTCTGGGTGGGCTTGTACTAACTATTGTCTGCCAGAAATCCAGAGGTAGACCAGGGTTCAGAGTTGTCCTAATTAAACACCTTTCACAAAAGCTAGAAATCAGGAGCTCAGCCAGGACTCAAACACATGCACTCTGATATGATATCCTGTGCATGAATCGCATCTTAATCACTATGACAACTGCCTTCTCCCAAAGGTCTTTTAGAAGAGTGAAGAAAATTTTTCCTATAAGTTTCAGATAACATCCCCCTCATGTTTCATAAGACTGAATTCCCTTCTATGATATGATAATTCCATAGTGGAATGAATTGGAGTCATGATTAAAAAACACTCTAACAAATCCCAATAGAAGTTACAATATTCTTCTCAATAAAAATGCAAAGAATTATAATTGGTTTGTTTAAAATAGTATGGAAAATACAAATTATGAAAAAAGTATGTATTTCAATTTTTGCACAAAATTAAACATAACATACTTTTAAATTCCATTTTCAATCACCTTTTTGAAATAACCTCATATAAGAGTGTTGTCATCAAAGAACACTAAGAAATATTGACTGGGGGTACATAAGAGTGATAAGTTTTCCTGGGGTGCTGTCAGATAAATATTCTGTGGTTTTTATGTGTTGTAGCAAGTCCTGAGGATTGGCTGGTTTACCAAAATATATCCCTGAAGCCCTGAAGCCCTAATACACTTAATTTGTAGAGTTGACAAAACTGGTTCTAATAAACCGTTGCACCAGGATATAAAAGAAGAATTCAGATTTTTTTTTTTTTTTTTTTGACAGGCAGAGTTAGACAGTGAGAGAGAGACAGAGATAAAGGTCTTCCTTTTCCTTTGGTTCATCCCCCAAATGGCCGCTAAGGCTGGCACACTGCACCAGTCCGAAGCCAGGAGCCAGGTGTTTCCTCCTGGTCTCCCATGCAGGTGCAGGGCCCAAGCACTTGGTCCATCCTCCACTGCCTTCCAGGGCCACAGCAGAGAGCTGGACTGGAAGAGGAGCAACCGGGACTAGAACCCGGTGTGCCGGCGCCGTAGGCGGAGGATTAGCCTAGTGAGCTGCGGCGCCAGCCAAGATGTATTTTCTTAAAATGCAAACAGGGCTGTCTTACTATGTCTTGGGCACATTACATAATAGTTATTGGACTTCACTCATGGGCAGTACGTTATAACTTTCATCTATCTGTGGTCATGTAGTCCCTGATGTTCATAGGACACACCAGTGGTCAGAACTCAACTTGGACTTACAAATCATTCCCAGACATGATCCAATCTTGGTTCATGAAGCACTTATTGGACATGAGTATGTAATATTGTTATTGGTTTAAATCAGTTATTCTCCATTATGCTGCACAATAGAAACACAAATAAAAAACAAACAAAATTAGTGATCAAAGGCTACGGAAGTAAAGTTCAAACATGAATAGTTTTAAATTCCACAGGTGTTTTCCCACAGGAATTAAGCCATTGGTTTGGACATCTACATCCCAAAGCAGGGTGTCTGAGTTCAGTCTTGGCACTGCTTCTGATTCCACATTCCTATTCATGTGAACCCTGGGGACAGCAGGTGATGACTGAGGTAGTTTGTCCCTGTCACCCCCACGGGAGATTCATATTGAGATCAGTGTTAAAAACCACTGGACTAACAATACTGGAAAGAAATTTAAAGATAATGAAATGTAACTACAATGTCCAATTTTGTTTAAAAGACCTAGATTAAATTGTATTTACACACCAAGGTTATGTTTGAAAAAATAATCCAAATAACATGTTCTTTACTATTTTTTTCTCATTAAAAATTCCTACTATTGTTCAATTGTATTGTTTAGTGTCTTTTTCTTGTGTTCTCTGGGTGGCCTTTCACACAGGCAGAAATTAATGGAAAATTCATGTGTTTTAGGACAGCTGATTTGTTGGTGAATTAAGTCACTACCACTTTTCTTTTCTGAAAAAATATGTTAAATAGAGTTTTGGAAAAGAATGTTCATCATTTTGTGAAACCTATATACGTACAATTATATGCATTTTTTGAAATAATAGAATAATGCTATTATAATCAAGTATCTTTTTATCTTAAATTTTCATATAAAATTCCATAGTTTATACTTGACAAAAAGCACTTCATGGTGGTGTCTAAACAACCTAAAATATAAAGCATACATCTGTTAAAACAATACTGTGGGGCTGCACTGTGGCTGAGCGGGTAAAGTCACCGCCTGCAGTGCCTGCATCCCATATGGATCAGTTCGAGTCCCAGTTGCTCCACTTCCTATCCAGCTCTCTGCTGTGTCCTGGGAAAGCAGTAGAAGATGGCCCAAGTATTTGGGCCCCTGCACCCATGTGGGAGACATGGAGAAAGCTCCTGGGTCCTGGCTTCGGATCAGCGCAGCTCTGGCCTTTGCGGACAGTTAAGGAGTAAACCAGCAGATGGAAGACCTCTCTTTCTTTCTCTCTGCCTCTCATTCTCTCTGTATGTAACTCTGACTGTCAAATAAATAAATAATAAATATATAAATCTTATAAAAAGCAATATTGTGGAAATTCTATGTGAAATAAAATGTATAATTATGCAGGGTCTTAGTCCACCCTTACAAGGATGGACTGGGTCCGAGGAAAGGTAAGTGCGCCACTCGCCCGTTCCCCAGCCTCCCGATCCCGGAGACAACCAGACACAGCGGGGAGTCAAGTCTAGCAAGAACTCGAGCCTTTTATAGCACAAAACTGCACAGAGTCATTGGGGCAGGGCTAAGGACCAGCCAATCACTTAAATGTTCATTTTCCGGGACGATTTTTACAGGACTAGCCACATATCTATACACGTGTTACTAGTTTTGTTACCTCCCCTGATGTTGCATGGCCAATAGCTTTAGTGGTAAACAACTTTGGATTTCACCCATCTTACTTCCTCTGGGCACCATCTTTGAATTGCTTTGTGTAACTAATTTCCCCACATAATTACAAAATTTTATTTTATTTTCCACACTTAATTTAGGTAATTAGAATAATTTATATAGAAAATCCTTTTAAAATTTAATAGAAACAAAATTTATGAAGTGGGCATATTTTAAGAGTACAGTTTATTATAGAAAATGTACTTTTGGCCATAGCCCAATATAAAATTGGGAAAACAACAAATTAAAGCATATTTATTGGAAACAATGTTGAAATACATCTTCATGATGGTTTCCATTTAATTTTTGAGGTTTATTTAGTTAATAATTTTTATTTTTGTCAGCATTGTTTTCTGGTTATAAAATGCAAGCAATCATAGCTGGCAATATTTTCAAAAGGACAAGATTTCACTGCCTTGAAGAAGTCTAGAGAATAGAATTGATTTCTTAGTTATTAAATTAATTGAAATCTAATTTTTTTACATTAAGAAGTGATTGGCTTTTTACCGTGTAAGAATATTTCTACTGCATGCGTGTAATTTTAAGAAGTATTTATATATCATTCCCTGTCTCTTCTTCATCGTGTTATTCATTACGTTGCAAACAAAATGTCTCATATTTGTCTTGTACTCACAAGTTTAACTTCAAATATTTAAATCATATGAAAAATTAGCAGCAGCACAGTTCTCAAAGTCTCAAAACCATTCTTTTCATGATGAATATCACATAGCATAGTAATAGTAATTAATATAGGTTCATTGTATCATATAAAAATCACATATTTCAAGTAAAAGTCAATTTGTCATCTGGTTATTAATTTTTTCACATTCTAAATAGACCAATGGAAATCTATAATCTTTGATTTCTTTCTTTTAAGATTTATTTATTTATTTGAAAGTCAGAGTTACACAAAGAGAGGAGAGGCAGAGAGAGAGAGAAAGAGAGAGAGAGGGAGAGAGAGGTCTTCCGTCCACTGGTACACTCCCCAACTGGCCGCAACGGCTGGAGCTGCACCAATCCAAACCCAGGAGACAGGAGCTTCTTCCAGGTCTCCCACGCAGGTGCAGGGCCCCAAGGACTTGGGCCATCTTCTACTGCTCTCCCAGGCCATAGCAGCGAGGTGGATTGGAAGTGGAACAGCAGGGTCTCAAACCAGCACCCATATGGGATGTCAGTGCTTTAGGCCAGGACGTTAACCTGCTGTGCCATAGCACCAGCCCCAATCTTTGATCTCTTGATATATGTCAATGATATAAAATTAACACTAACTTTGACAAAACATCTTTTTAAAATATGCATATTTCTGGCAGCACTGTGGCTCTCTTGGCTAATCCTCTGCCTGCAGTGCCGGCACCCTGGATTCTAGTCTCGGTTAGGGGCACTGGTTCTGTCCCAGTTGCTGCCCTTCCAGTCCAGCTCTCTGCTGTGGCCCAGGAAGGCAGTGGAGGATGGCCCAGGTGCTTGGGCCCTGCACCTGCAAGGGAGACCAGGGGGAGGCGCCTGGCTACAGGCTTCGGATTGGCGCAGCGCACCGGCCGTAGCGGCCATTTGGGGGGTGAACCAATGGAAGGAAGACCTTTCTCTCTGTCTCTCTCTCTCTCTCTCTCTCTCTCTCACTGTCTAACTCTGCCTGTCAAAAAAAAATGCATATTTCTACTTATAAAATTTCTCCATTATATTCATTCTAAGTGAGCCAAAAAACAATTGCTTTGTGTGGATTGTATTTTGCCTCTATGATCTGGAGGACAGAGACTCTTTATTTTATTGTTAATCCTAGTTTCTGTGTCATTTATAGTTATTGCCCCCAAAATGCTTACTGTAAGAAAAAGGGAAGGAGCGAAGGAGAAAGCTAAAGAAGAAGAGAGAGAGAGAGAGAGGAAAGAAATATGGTGCGGGAAAGAAGGAAGAGAGGGAAGGAAGGAGGAAGACAGGCAGGCAAACAGCCTTCTCCACATGTGTCTAGGCTGCCTCAGGGTTGAAACATTATTCTCATTCATCCAAACTTGTTGGAATCTCATTTATTGCTCAAAATTATGCTAAAATCAGACTACTTTGGATATTTCTTGATCATTTTAAAAATATTGCTTTTTCCACATTTATGTAACTTAATTCTGTATAGATTTCTTTCTCAGATGCTCTTTCATGAAGTTAAGCAAGGAAAAAAGAGGGGGGTTCATATGAATGAAATTCCAATTTTGGCATAAAAATAAACTTATGTTTTCATTCCATTTTCCACAACCTTTTTCAATTACCCTACTATATTTTATTTTCTAGCATCTATTTAAAATCAAGAATTGGATGCTATGTAGCCCTGTTGTATTGTGTTGTATCTGTGCTCAGAGGGATTAATTTCGGGGAGGGGAGAAGGGAATTAGGCTGGATCATGGAGTCACCTCTGTGGTTGGGAGCTAGATCTCATTAGTAGCTAACTGTACCAGAAATGGGGTAAGGAAAGGGCATTTCTGTGAAGGAAATTGATATTAAAGAGAAGCATATCAGGTACCAGTTACGTATTTCATTCCTTAAAAAGGATTCAATGAGAAGGCAATGAATAAGTATCAACTGAAAATATGAATAGTAAATGATTGCATTTCTGTAACCACAAGTGATTATTTTGTAGTACTAAGCATATACTATGCTAAAAAGGGAAACATGTCCTAGAAGAAAGTAAACCAATCCATAAGAATTTTTAAACATTTCAATATATTTAGACATCTTAATATTATTTAACATGGGTGCTTTCTAATAGGATATAGATATTAAACTCATTTTATTCAACTACTGCTTCCTTAAGCCTTTTTAACATTTGACTGAAGTTTTTGAACTTGCAAAAATCTGCCTGGAAACATTTTTATTTTAAAATAAATGTGTAGCAGACTTGTTGAATGAGGTTATGGCTTAATTAAAATCGAAAACAAAGACATCTATAAAATGAAAAAAGTATATGCATAATCTATAAACCCAGTATTACTCCACATTAAGTTGAAATCATGTTTACTACATTGATATTTTTTACTTCTTCAAGGGGTCATCAGCATAATTATGATACAACATAAATGGCAAAACCATGGAAAAGTAGTATAAAGACAGAATTGCTAAATTTGATTTTCATATATGTTCATTTATTAGTTTACTTTTATTTACTTGTTTCTATAAAGTACTCTCTGCGCATTAATATCCTTAGCAAAAAATCTCTTCAGTTATGTGAGTGGCTGAATTTTGAAAATAAAAGTTGCAATTACATTTTCCAATCTTTTGAGACTATATCAGAAAATACATTATATTTTTGCTATATATCTAATGCCTCAGGCTGTTTTCAGCATCTGTTTGTAGACACAATGCATTTGGCTGTTGAATGAATACTGCACTGGCTAATGTTGCCAACAGTAGGCCATTTAAATATGCTTGGAGAGCTTGGCTACAACAACTTTAACTAAGAACTCTAGGTATGAGATTCAAAAATGCATCGTTTTCATACTCATTAGATTAGATAACAAATTTGTAACAATTTTCCTCTGCCTAATGCCCTTAGCTAATTATCAATTATCTAGTTTGTTTTCATCAAACACCATTCACAAAGCGTTATTTCTAATGAACAAAAAGGTTTCATAGATTACTCCAAATGTAATCTTTATATTTGCAGCAATATACATGGAGAACTCTTCTGAGTATATAAAATGACCTATGCATTTTCTAATACCAGTTTAAAGACTGGTAATAAAGTTGGTCTTTATAAAAGCAAGCTTTCAGTGCTTGTGTTATATTATATTGCCCAGGTATATAACATCTCTTGTTGCTAACCTCTCTTCTCAACATTATCTATAAAGATCTGAATGTAAAATCATTCCCCGTGTCCAGTGTTAGACAGTTACAGTGTTAGGGATGGGATCACAGAATTACTCTAACATCTGGGTCCAGAACACAGGGTAGGAACAGAGAATGCAGATTCCTTTTGACATTGAGTTAAGGATGATGCGAATTACAAATGCAAATGCCAGAAAATTCAGAAACTTAATATATGCTAATATAAACTTTAGAAATTTAATATATTCCAAGAAACAAAAATGACAGAATCCAGATGTTGTTTAGTAATATTATGTTGCTCAATGAAATAAGCTTTTTCAATGCAGTTCTCTGTTTTCACTTCTGGCCACATCTCCATAATCACAAAGCATTGCTTTCTATTCCAAGACCCATAGTGATCATGTTCAAGGGTAAAAAGATGTGGCATGGCTGCATTTTCTTTATCACAGACCCATAAATATCCTCAGATCAATTAAAACTAGACTGGAAATCATAACTGCCATCAATGTTATAGAAGTTTCCAAACTAAACCTGTGTAAAGTAAATGAACTCTTAAGAGTTTATAGAGCTAACTCTTATGTCTCCATGTTTTGCTTCTGTTGGAAATTATTATATGTCACCTTGCATTCCATACCAACTCTACTTATATTAAATTTAGCTAAGATTTAGGATCATTACATTCCCTCCCCTCCAAACTTCAACATATAAGGACAATAAATAATTCTTCATTAGAATTTATCCTTCCCCTTCAGGCTGAGACAAATCACTCTAATAACTAGGGGAACCTTCTGACCTAGAAATAAATGTTCTAATTTAATTTGGTGATTTTGCTGGAAAGAGCTGATGAATATAACAACATTTTTCATATGGCAGGCAAATTAACCTAATTTTAGAAAATCGTTGAATTATTGTCAGACATAAAATAAGGGGCCACTTCACAAGAGGTCAAGTTACAGAAGCCTGGACCCACGAGTTAACTCAATGAGGTAACAGAAATGAAATTCTGAAATAAGCAACCACCCAGAGGGTGCTGTGATTAACTTTTATTATAATATGAGTGAGTTCTTCATGTTTCCCTTTCCTACCAAACTAATAAATATCTGGGCAACTGAGGTGGTTATTAATCTTACTTTGAAGAATAATATGTATTTTATAGAGTAAGAGATGTAAGAGATCTTTCTTTGCCAGATTGTGTAATCCATCATTTGAAAAACGTTTCTTTTGGTATCTAAAAGATACTTTGTCTAAAAACAAAGACACATAGTTTCCTTATTTGGAATTGTGAAAGAGAAATAAAATTTAAATTTAAAAATGATGGCTCCAAGTGAAGTCAGATTGAAAGAAATGTAGCTGTTTATAACATAATTCCTGGCTATAAACCTAGGAGATATCCATATGGAGATGATATTCCTTGAGGTATTCTGTTTTAAAGAGTACCTTTAATGTATTAATGTAACATTTCCACTAGTCTAAAATAATATCACAAATTAATTTAGGTTGGAAGAATTTGGGAACCTAATTACTTTTCAGAATTAAATGAAAATTTGGCTGCCTAATTTTTTTCCTTTAGGTCCAAACAGAAAACAACAATATAAATTTATAAAATGGTCATTTTGAATATTTACTGACCAACTATCAGGTACCAACATTACCAGAGATAATGGAAATACAAATGAACATATGTCTCTCATCCTCAGGAGTTTGAGTTTCTGGCCAGATAGAAACAGGGAATCCACAAAGATGTGACATGGTAAATGCAAAAGGTAAAGTTGTAAATGCAGTTCCAGGAATACTAGATAGGCGCTGGTGACTCCGTGGGCTCAGGGAAGCCTTTGCAGATTTCTGGATACAAGAATGTTCTAAAGAATAAGCAAAGTCACTTCGTGTAGAAAAGTTGCAATGGTATTACAGATACGGAAAACAACATGAACAAAGATGCAGAACATAAAGAAGCATGTTTTCTGTTTGCAAGGTAGGTGTACGTTGTTCTGCACCATTGAATAAAAAAGGAGCACAGCCCTTGGAAAGAGCATTTGGCGATTTTCTAAAATCAAGATGTGGATGTAGAACATGAGAGGGAAAGGCTGAGGTCTAAGTTATCAAATGTTAAATAGTCATTGGCAGAAAGAGAGCACTGGGGGCCTCTAAACACAGGGAGACATAGCTGGTAATCTGTTGCAGAAATACCAAGTTCATACCAACAGAGGGTACAATTTATAAATGCATATTCTTGTGTAATGTATTCTTTTGGCACAAAAGTTATCACACGATCAGAAGCATAGAATGCTCAATATAATAAAATGTTTAAACTAAATTATAGTGAATAATGGCTTTTTAGCTTCAGAGAGGAGAAAACTTTGTGCTATTTCTTCCATGGAATTTTTACTTACATTTGGCTGCCTAGAGAAGTTAACATATTGTACTCTAATTATGTTTTTATCTTTCTCTTCTTATTAATTCATGATTTATTTTTTAAACTAAAAATGTCCTTTGTTTTCATTGTTATACAACGTATTTTCTGAAACATCAGATTGAATAGGTGAATAAATCAATGAATTAAAAGTTCTAGTCAGCTTCCAGTATGTAGCAGTTGATTTTAACATCTCCCTGTGCTCTTCTGAAAAGCATGCTAAGAAATTATCCAGGCTATTCCTCTTTACTCAGTGTTAAGATTCTTTCTGATCAATCACTTATCTGGATGCCATATTGTGTTCATAGGTAGTGAAGAAACAATACATGTGAATTTTAAAATATTTTATTAAAATTAATAAGATCAGATATCAAATTACTTGCTAGCCTTTTGATGTTCTTCTTTTTCTCCTTCTCCTTCTCCTTCCCCTTCTTCTTTTAGTAGAAGAGAAAGATGTAGAGCCATAGTTAGCATAGAAATGGATTTCACAAAATTTGGTTTATACCCTTAAGTATGTCCTAGCAGGGAAGAACAAAAAGGCCAGCACAAAATGAACAGAGAATAAAAACAAAACAGGTGTAGGGAAATGTGTTCATATCAAAGGGGAAAAGCAATCCAATCTGTTGCTTCCACAGACCTACATATGGCTCCCCTTTCTGAAAGTGGCCCAAAGCCCAGGCTTTGATCTAACTGTTGGAAGATCAGACTAATAATTTACCTAATGAAGCTTCACACGAGATATTCCCTGTTAAATAGCAAGTAGAAAATAACTAGACTTTGACTTTGGACTTCTATATGTAATGAGAAATAAAAGAGCTCATTGATAAATTTTCTATTTTTAGTTATTATCTCCTCTACATGCATTGGTGTCACTGCTTCGGTTTTTAGTAAAGCTTGCTGATTGGAAATGAAAGAATAATGAAAATAATTACCCAAACACAATGTGGGTAGTTTCCATTTTAATAGAAATTGAACTTCTTTAGGAAAAATTAATATGTCCTATTTGTTCATAAAGTAATTTGCTCATTTACTTCACTTTTTTTTTTTTTTTTTGACAGGCAGAGTGGACAGTGAGAGAGAGAGACAGAGAGAAAGGTCTTCCTTTTTGCCGTTGGTTCACCCTCCAATGGCTGCCGCGGCCTGCGCGCTACAGCCGGCGCATTGCGCTGATCCGAAGCCAGGAGCCAGGTGCTTCTCCTGGTCTCCCATGTGGGTGCAGGGCCCAAGCACTTGGGCCATCCTCCACTGCACTCCCGGGCCACAGCAGAGAGCTGGCCTGGAAGAGGGGCAACCGGGACAGAATCCGGCGCCCCGACCAGGACTAGAACCCGGTGTGCCGGCGCTGCAAGGCGGGGGATTAGCCTATTGAGCCACGGCACTGGCACTTCATATGTTTTTATGTGCCCTCTCTGAGTCACATCACTTAACTGCCTTGAGGTAGGTCAGTGAGCAATATGAAGACCCTTACTTATTATATTAAGGGGAAAAGTATATAATAAATATAAAAAATAACTAGGTAATTACAGTTCATTAGATTGCAGTAAGTGCTATGGAAAATAAGTTAAGGAGAACCTGAGTGTTCCAGGGTTAAAGAGAGGTATGTAGTTGAAAATAGGGTGATCAAGGACATTGAGTGGAGTTGATGGCTATGAGCAAAGTTGATGGCAAAAGTATTCAGGGCAAGAGAAATCATTTCTGCAAAGTCTAAGGGTGAACCATGTCTGAGATGTTCAGGAGTGGAAAGAAAGCCAAACTGAGAGCAAAGGGGACAAACATGGCAGAACTGGATAAAAGACTGTGCAGTATGTTAAGGAGCTGGGTGGATTATGGAAGACCTTGTGGTTCATTTTATGAAATTTTAATTTGAATGAAAGAAGGAACCATTGTAGATTTAAGCATGGGAGTGACAAGATAAGGCTTCCATTTCTTTCTCTTTTTTAAAGATTTATTTATTTATTTGAGAGGTATAGTTACAGACAGAGAGAGGGAGAGACAGAGAGAGGTCTTCCACCTGCTTTTCACTCCCCAAATGACAACAGCCAGAGCTGGACCTATCTGAAGCCAGAAGCCAGGAGCTTCTGGGTCTTCCACATGGGTGCAGAAGCCCAAGCATTTGGGCCGTCTTCCACTGCTTTTCCAGGCCACCAGCAGGGAGCTGCATGGGAAGTAGAGCAGTCGGAACACAAATGGACACCCTTATAGGATGCTGGCACCACAACCGGAGGCTTAATCTACTACGCTGTGGTGCTGACTCTAAGACTTCCATTTTCTTTTGGCTGCTGCTGTAAATGAAGGGTAGCAGGATGAGGGAAGAGTCAGGTAAACCAGCAAGGGGGCAACTGACATAATATAGGTGAGAAATAGATGTGATTCATACAAGGGTGGTGGGAAAAGAAGATGAGAAGCAATCATTTTCTGGGTGTATTTTGAAGATCTATCAATATGTTAATTGTAGGTAAATTGTTCAATTTGTATTTTTGGGGGGCTGGTGCTGTGGCTTAGTGGGTAAAGCTGCCACCTGCAATGCTGGCATCCCATACAGATGCAGATTCCTGTCCAAGCTGCTCCACTTCCAATCCAGCTAACTGCTCTTGTGCCTGGGAAGGCAGTGGAAGATGGCCCAAGTGATTGGGACCCTGCGCTCACATAAGAGACCCAGAGAAGCTCCTGGCTGCTGGCTTTGGATCACCCCGGTTCTGGCCTTTGCAGCCACTTGGGGAGTGAACTAGTGAATGGAAGCTCGCTCTCTCTCTCTCTCTCTCTCTCTCTGTAACTCTATCTTTCAGATAAATAAATAAACCTTAAAAAGTATATTCTTTGTCAATTTCTATGTAAATAGATCACTAATCATTTTGCTCAATGTCCCAAATGTCTCCAGTTTAATATTTACAGTTACTATAATATTGTACTATTTTTTTTGTGACAGGCAGAGTGGACAGTGTGAGAGAGAGAGAGACAGAGAGAAAAGTCTTCCTTTTGCCGTTGGTTCACCCTCCAGTGGCCACCAAGGCTGGCGTGCTGCGCCTGGCGCATTGTGCTGATCTTAAGCCAGGAGCCAGGTGCTTCTCCTGGTCTCCCATGTGGGTGCAGGGCCCAAGCACTTGGGCCATCCTCCACTGCACTCCCGGGCCACAGCAGAGAGCTGGCCTGAAGAGGGGCAACCGGGACAGAATCTGGCGCCCAGACCGGGACTAGAACCCGGTGTGCTGGCGCCGCTAGGTGGAGGATTAGCCTATTATTATTGAGCAGCGGCGCCGGCCTAATAAATATTCTTAAACTGGTGTTTCTTAAATGGTTTGAGAAAGTTTTCTAAAATGTTCTAATTTTGCTTACATGTGTTGTTCGTTGAAGCTTCTGTGATAAGAACATATTATGTCCTGCCTTCGGATCAGCGCGGTGCGCTGGCCGCAGCGCGCCGGCCGCGGCGGCCATTGGAGGGTGAACCAACGGCAAAAGAAGACCTTTCTCTCTGTCTCTCTCTCTCACTGTCCACTCTGCCTGTCAAAAAAAAAAAAAAAAAAAAAAAAAGAACATATTATGTGACACCCAAGAATGTGTTTTAAGAAATTAGATGTCCATTATTATTTTATAAAAATATGGCTGGAAAAGTTAATTTATAAATTTTGTTTCAATGATAATATGATTATTTTGAGAGAGTTTAATAGTATTTGTATTCTTGACAAAAGCATGCCATCAAGAAAAAGATACTACCAGTGAAAGAGAAAAGACAGAAAAGGAGGAAAGATTGAAAGATCAGTTTAAGTCTAAATTATCCCTAGAAATGAGATGTGAAATTAAGCCAGTAGAATATTCTAGAGAACAATTAACACAATATGCTTGGATATTGTTGTTTTCATAAGAACATAAAAATGAAAGCAATAAATATATCTACTATTGGTCTTATAATTGTTAAAGTTACAGCCGGCGCCGCGGCTCACTAGGCTAATCCTCCGCCTAGCGGCGCCGGCACACAGGGTTCTAGTCCCGGTCGGGGCGCCGGATTCTGTCCCGGTTGCCCCTCTTCCAGGCCAGCCCTCTGCTGTGGCCAGGGAGTGCAGTGGAGGATGGCCCAGGTGCTTGGGCCCTGCACCCCATGGGAGACCAGGAAAAGCACCTGGCTCCTGGCTCCTGCCATCGGATCGGTGCGGTGCGCCGGCCGCAGCGCGCCGGCCGCGGCGGCCATTGGAGGGTGAACCAACGGCAAAGGAAGACCTTTCTCTCTGTCTCTCTCTCTCACTGTCCACTCTGCCTGTCAAAAAAAAAAAAAAAAAAAAAAAAAAAAACAAACAAACAAACAAAAAAAAAATTTAAAAAAAAAAATAAAAAAAAATAAAAAAAAAATAATTGTTAAAGTTACATTTAATGTTAACACAAAATGAATTGCCCAATGATCTCTATACACTTAAACAATATACCAAATAAACTAGCTCCAATATCTGACTCCCACATTGAAAATATGTGTACTGTTTTTACCCTGAATAGACAGCACTATGTATTATTAATCTTGGTTTGGAAGAATACACAATGTCCTAGGGTAGAAAACATTGAACACAAATTATCACTTGAATTTACAAAATTAAAATTTATTTAATTATTTCAAGCTAACTTTTCACTTTTCATTTTAATATAAACATCATAATTTTAGTAAACCTAATAAAAAAGACATGTCTGGCTAAGAGAAAAACAAAGAATATATGCACTTTGCCTAACACACACCTTTAAATTGATACTTAAATTTCATTGTGGTTGAAACCAGAGTTTTCCTACTCAAAAAAATAGTACAATATTATAGTAACTGTAAATATTAAACTGGAGACATTTGGGACATTGAGCAAAATGATTAGTGATCTATTTACATAGAAATTGACAAAGAATATACTTTTTAAGGTTTATTTATTTATCTGAAAGATAGAGTTACAGAGAGAGAGAGAGAGAGAGAGAGAGAGCGAGCTTCCATTCACTAGTTCACTCCCCAAGTGGCTGCAAAGGCCAGAACCGGGGTGATCCAAAGCCAGCAGCCAGGAGCTTCTCTGGGTCTCTTATGTGAGCGCAGGGTCCCAATCACTTGGGCCATCTTCCACTGCCTTCCCAGGCACAAGAGCAGTTAGCTGGATTGGAAGTGGAGCAGCTTGGGCAGGAATCTGCATCTGTATGGGATGCCAGCATTGCAGGTGGCAGCTTTACCCACTAAGCCACAGCACCAGCCCCCCAAAAATACAATTGAAAATACTTTTGAAAAGATCTTCTCTTTCCAAAATTTGAGTTGATTAATTTATAGTTTTTCCTTTTAAAATCACCTTTAGCAAACTACATATAACAGATAATAATACTATGCTCATTAAATCACGAGACTATTTCAGAAGCATCCTTGGGGAACTTTTTGGCTTTTTGCTTGCAAACAGTTTGTAAGAAAAAAATTTGAGAAATATATTTTGGAGAAAAATATTTTGAAATCTTTGTTTTTACTATCAAGTGGAAAATAACACAAGTGGAACCACATAGAGTTTTAAAATTCTTAACTCAGAAATAAAGAATGTAAAAGCATGCAATAAAATCTGAAACAGCCATTAATTCTAGTTTATTAGGAAAAGTTTCAGTGCATCTGATAGTAGTCAATTCATTAAAGTTCCATGATTCTTCCTGGGTAGCTAATAAAGTTACTATCACTCGGGAGTAGGTCAGTTTAGTTGCAGGACAACACCTTTGTCAGGTAATCTTCTGTTATGTCTTTCCATCTTCAGTGAGAATAAAAATCTTTCACAAGAGAAATCCTCAGAAATGCAAAACTTGGGTTTTTATTTCTCTAATTGCATAGACATCTTTCATGCCTGTGGATATTTTTATATCAAAGACAGCCTGCAGTTCCTCTTGCCAACCTGAAACTTGTTTCACAAATTTTTTAGCAGCTGCTATGAAAATAAGCCAGTTTTCATGTAAATTAACAATCTTCCTAATAAATCTTTAACTACAAATTTTAAATCTTACAAATTTTTGAGTCAATTTTTAAAAAAAAATAAAAATTTTATCAAATCTGCTTATTTGCCTTCATTCCTTTCATATAAGGGTAGTTTAAAGGTTAGAGAGAAATGGAGCAAAATAATGTTTATTTTTATACAAACCTTTTGAAATTCATGCATTTTTTATAATATACATTTTCATGAATTTTCTGAAAAATTCTCACATGCATTTTGAAAATCTTTGTGCCAAATTAATTTATCCTTGAATTCCAGTTTTCATGCACTTTTTAACAAAACCTTGTATGAAGTGTCTTATTTTAAGAAATAGTTCTATGGGCCTGGCACTGTGGCATAGCAAGTAAAACCGCCACCTTAAGTGCCGGCAACCCATTTGAGTGCTGGTTTGATTCCCGGCTGCTCCACTTCCGATCCAGCTCTTTGTTATAGCCTGGGAGAGCAGTAGCAGATGGCCCAAGTCCTTGGATCTCTGCACCCGTGTGGGAGACCTGGAGAAGGCTCCTGGCTCCTGGCTTCAGATCGGCGTAACTCCGGCCATTGCAGCCAATTGGGGAGTGAACCAGAGGATGGAAGATCTCTCTCTCTCTCTCTCTCTCTCTCTCTCCCTCTTGCTGTGTGTTAACTCTGACTTTCTGACTTTCAAATAAATAAATAAATCTTGAAAAAAGAAATGTTTCTATGAAGCAGAACTGTTTTCTATATAATTATGGCTTGTCAAATGTGATTAAGTCAATTTTTATTGAAAAGCTCATTTTCCTTTTCCTTTTATTATTTATTCCAATATTATTCTAAAATGATATACATTTACTAATTCAAATATAATGAAGTTGGTATGGTTTTTTGCTACCAATCTAAATGCAATATATTGACATCAGTCATTTCTTCAGAGACAAAAGCTATCACAAAATACTTTTGATGCTGATATGAATTATTTCTTATAATCGCCTGGGCCAACTTTTTTCAAACCATAAAGTAATCAACTATTAAATGTATCTAGTTATTTACAACATGAAAATCACTTTTTCAGTTTTCCATTCATTAACTAATTTTCTGAGAGTAAATTGAAATACATATTATTGAAGAGTTTTTGTTGTATGACTGTATTTCTATGTGTATGGACCTATTTTCCCAATTTTTGGTGATTCTGGTACTGGGTGAGGTTATGCCTACAAATGGAAGGTCTTGAAGACATATCATTGGGCAGTAAGTGTCGAGGACAGAGAAATTGAGGTACTTGGGAAACAAATAGGTGGAGAAGCATATAGGTTAAAAAAAAAGCAGAGTGAAGGGTAAGTTACAGAAAATATTTTTGGATTGCTTAAGTGCTTGTGTTGCTCACAAATTATTATTCACGATTAGTCATATCCCACCATTTTATGGGAGAAATACTCTTCTGTACCTCATAATGAGGGTCTTGGCCAAGTGATTTGCTTTGGACAGTAGAATCATGGCAGGTGTGATGATGTGCCAATGGGAAGCCTGGCCTTAACAGTCAGTCATCAAGTTTCTGGTGGCTTTTTACATTTTTGTCTTTTGCCATGAGAATACGCTGAGAAACTACTCACTAAAAAGGTGAGAAATGTGGAGAAGTCCTAAAAAGTTAACAAATAATAGAGCTAGGACAATCTAAAATTGAAATTTCCAACCACCATATAGATATGTGATGAAGACTACAACTATAGCTTTAAGTCATTGAGTTTGGGAATGACTGGTTTTGCAGCACTATTGTGGCAATAGCTTATTCGTTCAGTGTTACTTTAATCTTGAATTAGTACTATCTTCTAATTAATTCCTAATCCATTATTTTTACTCTTGCCATGTTATATGTTTCTAATTGTAGATTTTATCATAATATCCAATATCAGAAATTAACAGAAATATAAAGATAGGAAAAGAGTGACAATTAAATGGTGGTCCCAATATGATCAAATAGGAGAAACTAAGTGGTGAAAAGGGTAAAATGTAATTTGATACAAGAATCTACTTAATTTTATGTTAAAATGCTCAAATACTACTCTCAAGAGAAGAATATGAAATTAAGCAAGATTACAATACGACAATTAGAATCTGGATAAGGGTTTGTGGAAATAATAGATGAGAAAAATTATTGGTAGAGCTTTTATAAGACTATAGATTCTCTCATGACTCATTCTGAATTCTCATGTTTTATACATATCCACCAAATCCCTTATAGGCAGAACACTAAAGTAACATTATTAAATATGATTGCATACTGCTTTTCCTTCAAAGATGTGTTATTTATCTCCCTCTAGTTTTGTAAATTAGCTTGGCCTATATCCAAAAAAGCACCAATACTTATGCATTATTACATTCAAAAAAGCCTAAAATCCATCTTAAAATCACTGAATATTGTTATTTTCAAAGGGAATATATTATTCTTGATGAGATTTCCTACAACAAACAAAGCTATCCTAAGAAATTATTTGAAGGATTTTATGACTCTAATTGGTTTATGGAATACTAATGTAGACTTAAAACATCCCTATATTTACTACAGAGTAGTTTAAACATTTTTAAAAAGGTTTATTTTATTTATTTGAAATGCAGAGTGGCAGAGAAGGAGATCTTCAACTCCCTGATTCATTCCTCAAATGATCAAAATAGCCAGGTCTGGGCCAGGCTGATGCCAAGAGCCAGGAACTCCATCTGGGTCTCCAATGTAGGCGTCAGAAACCCAACTTGGGCCATGACCCGCTGCCTCCCAGGCCCACTAGCAATAAACTGTATCTGAAGCATGAAATAGTTGGTACTTGAACTAAGTACTGTGATATGGGATGAAGGCATCCCAAAGAACAGCTCTACACATTGTGCTACAGTTTCTGTCCCCTAAATAAATTTATGTATAAAACCTGAAACATTTAAACTGATGCACTCAGAATCTTTTATAGGACACTCGGTATTATACCAGAGCTACTGTTTTCTAACAGGCATGTCTTCAAAACCAGCCTCTGTTTCCAGCTTCCTAGCATGATTATCTTTGAAACTCTGTCATAGTTAAGGGCAGTATTGACTTCCCAATTGTTCACAGGTTAGCTGGTAATAAGCTCTTACTCTCTTTCAGGAAACTGAATCTAATTAATACAAAAAATTTCTCCTTAATCATACCTTTTCAGTGTTTCTCAGCGATGTTTGTTCTTTTCCTGATATGGTACCATTTTAGACATTTAGAATTTTTTTTATTAAACCACTGGGAAGACCCACTTTGGTACTTGTATTAGGGAGCTTCAAAGAGTTCATAGAAAATGGAATTAAGTCTATGCTTTGTTAATGTAATTTTGTCAATCTGAATATCTTTTTCTCAATTTCTATTTGGAAAAATTCCATTTTTCCTGCATGATCCATATCAATTCTATAGCATAGTCATTACCATATGGCTTTGGAAGCCAGAAACACTTGGACACAGTTCTGTCAGTTTCCTACAACAATAAACATGCATTTATTATTTGGCACAGGAATTCTGCTACTAGAAAACTACCCAAGAGAAATTAAAAGTTATGTCCACAAAAATAACTATGGAAGAGCTTTTGTAGACAACGTATCCACAGAAGCCCAAACTGGAAATATCCTAGGTACCCCTCAGTAGAATTATGAATAACCATTGAGTTTTTGTATCCACATGAAGGAATTCCACTCAGTAATATAAAGATTTATGCTCAAGCTGACTTACCTCAAATGGTAGAGTTAGAAACATACCAGGGGATTCCAATTCAATCCCATCAAGGTGGCATGTACCAATGCCATCTCACTAGTCCCAGTGATCAATTTCTGTTCACAATTGATCATAATGAAAGGACTAAGAACCAAAGGGATCACATAAACAAGAATAGTGTCTGCAAATACTAGCTGATAGAACCAAAAAGGGAGAGAATGATCCAACATGGGAAGTGAGATACACAGCAGACCCATAGAATGGCAGATGTCCTAAACAGCACTCTGGCCTCAGAATCAGCCCTTAAGGCATGCGGATTTGGCTGAAAAGCCCATGAGAGTATTTCAGGCATGGAAAGCCAAGACACTCTGGGGAAAAAAAAAAAAACAAACACGCTAAATGAAAGATCTCCGCAAGTGAGATCCCAGTGGAAAAAATGGGTCATCAAAGAAGGAGGTACCTTTCTCTGAAGGGATGAGAGAACTTCCACTTTGACCATGGCCTTGTCTAAATATGATCAGAGTCAGTGAACTCAGGGGGCTTCCATAGCCTTGGCAGCTCATGACAAGAGCCTAGGGTGATTACTGATGCCATAAACAAGAGTGTCAATTTGTTAAGTCAACAACAGGAGTCACTGTGCACTTACTCCTCATGTAGGATCTTTGTCCTTAGTGTGCTGTACATTGTGATTTAATGCTATAACTAGTACTCAAACAGTATTTTTCACTTTATGTTTCTGTGTGGGAGCAAACTGTTGAAATCTTTACTTAATATATGCTAAACTGATCTTCTGTATATAAAGAGAATCGAAAATGAATCTTGATGTGAATGGAAGGGCAGAGGGAGTGGGAAAGGGGAGGGTTGCGGGTGGGAGGGACGTTATGGGGGGGAAGCCATTGTAATCCATAAGCTGTACTTTGGAAATTTATATTCATTAAATAAAAGTTAAAAAATAAATAAATTAATTAATTAAAACTTTCAAAAAAAAGATTTATGAACAACATGAAGGAATCAACAAAGTATAAGCCTTGGTGAAGGAAATAGTAATAATAGCCACTTTTTTTTTTATTATTTCACTTATATGAAATGAAGATTGATGTATGTTAGGAAAAAAAACAGAAAAGTGGTTGTTCTTGAGAAGTGGTAAGGGTATTATCTGAGAACAGGCAGGAGTGAATTTTCTCTAGGGCTGGCAATAACTTGACAAGCAACTGTATTACACAGTTGTGTCAAAACTGACCAATGATATATTTAAGACTTGCTAATTTTGTTTTATGTAAATTTTATATCAAAAGAAAAATAGGAACTGTAAATAAACATATTGTATGCTAAAGATTGTGTGTGCTGCAGTGTTTAGAGAAGAAATTCATTTACATGTAAAATTAATTTTGAGGTATTTCCATAAGATAAAAAGGACTAATGGGTATGTAGAATGATAGAAAGGTGGATTTATGTATAAGGAAATCTCTTTACACACACTTTTGATGCCAAAATATGAGAGTTTGTTAGACCAAATACTTCTCTAATTTTCTGCAGACAACAACTGGGTGTCCTGCGTGCAGTTTATTTCAGTTCTGACAGCTACTCAAAGTTAGTGCAAACCCCACAGGTAAAGAGCTCACATTTTTCCATTTCATATGCAAGTGCCCAGAGTACTCACATTCCTATTAAACTTGGCTACAAATTGAGGGTACCTACAACCTTCTCCTCTTGTTTGATAATTTGGTATAATGGCTCACAGAACTTCAGAAAAGAATTTATTTCAGTTCACCAGTTTATTATAAAATATATTATAAAGGGTACACATGACCCACCCAAAGAAGATGTATACAGAGCACGGTTCAGAGCGGTTCCTAGCACATGTTCCCTTGTCCTCATATTGCTGGGGTCTGCCATCCTCTGGGCTCATGGGTGCATTCTCAATCTGGAAGCTACACGAACTCCATAGTTAGTGATTTTCATAGGCTTTCATCACATGGACATGATTGACTATTAATTCAATCTTCAGACTTTCTTTCCTCCCCAAAGAATGGAGGGTAGATCTAAATGTCCCAAGTTTCTAATCATGATTTAGTTTCTGGTGACTAGCTCCCAAACTCAAGCTAAATAGGAGAATACAGCAAGAACACTAGAACAAAAGATGCTCCTATAATCCAAGAAATTACAATGGATTTAGGAGCTCTGTGTCAGGAACTTGGGGCAGGGTACAAATATACATTTCTTATGTCATATTGAGTGAGACACCACATATAGTGAAATGTTAATGGCAGAATCTAAATGGTAGGGGCTGGCTCTGGTATGGCCTCAGAGAGCTGAGCTGCCACTGCCATGGTGTAACCCCATTATATTGGTTCAGGTCTCAGCGGCTCTGCTTCTGATCCAGCTCCCTGTTAGTGGGCCTTAGGAGGCAGCAGAGGATGGCCCAAGTATTTGGGCCTTTGCCACCCATGTGGGAGACCCAGATGGAACCAAATGGAATTCCTGACTCCTAGCTTCAGTGTAGATCAACCCTGGCTGTTGCAGTAGTTTGGGTGTTTCAGTAGTTTGGGTAGTGAACCAGGGAATGGAAATCTCTCTCTCTCTCTCTCTCTCTCTCTCTCTCTCTCTCTCCTTCCCTTACTCTATCACTCTGCCTTTTAAATAAATAAATCTACAACAAAGAATCTAAGTGGTGAATACACCAATGTTCACTATACAATTCCTCAAATTTTTTCTGTATGCTAGAAATTTTCATAATGCTTTGGAAAAATTTCAAACACCCATTTTAGAAATTATGGATTATTCCTACTCAAATAAATTATTACTGTTCTGTTTGTAAAATGATACTTTTTCTAAGTCCCACTTTCCATTCATCTTTATATTTGGCATTTTACTATAAGTAGCAAGTATTTTCTTCCAAAATTATTGGTTGATCTAGTGTGAGGATTATGTCTTGTATTCTATTTATTGAGCCACACTGTGTCACTGTTATTAATTTCCCAGTTCAAAATTTCCCATATTTAGCAAACTGGAAGATTTTCAAGACATCTCCTATTTCCTCTTGATATGTGCCCCCTCTCTTTTTAATTACTTCTGGCACAACATTTTTCCAAGCTCATCATGTACTTTATTTGTGCCAAACCTACTTGCAACCATTCCTTTCAGAAACATTGATTCTTTTGAGTGGAAAACAGTATTTATCTACAAAAGCTTGACTACTAGTATGCCCATTACGCAGTGTGTCTTTGCTTTTAGGCCTTTTTAGCAAAATTTTATGATTTTTATATTTAAAATGAAATTCTATTGAACATATACTTTAAATTATAATGAGTTTATTCTGAAATTTCAGTCCAACATTAGAGGGTTCCCTTTTTTGTATATTTCAGTTATTTAACATCTGTCATTGCACATTTTTAACAGCTTCTTCAGCAGTATAGACAATAATTCCCAATGTCAGTGTAGCTACATATTGCTCAAATCCTCAGAATACTATATATGTGTGTAAATCAAGGGAGGAATTCTGGGTAAGATGACAATGAAAAGACAAGCAAAAACTCCTCCTTGAATCAAAGGGAATTTGAAATATGAATGTTAATATGAACTAACAACAGAAGAAAAATAAAAAAAAAAAGAATAGCCAGGAAGAATTTTAACTAGATACAGAGAAGGAATAAACAAAATGGGTGATTTTGTTCCTTGTTATAGTACAACAGGTTAATAATGCCACCATTTGTGACATCGGCATCCCATGTGGTAGTGTCAGTTGGAGCCTCAGCTGCTCTGCTTCCAATCCAGCTTCTTGCTAATGTGCCTGGAAAATGTAGCAGAAGATGGCCCAAGTACTTAGGCTCCTGACCAATTACAGGGGAGATCTGGACGGAATTACAGGATCCTGGCTTTGGCCTGGCCCAATCCTGGCAATGGCAGCCATTTGGGGAGTGAACTAGTGGATGGAATCTCTCTCCTGATTTGTGCCTCTTCTCTCTCTGGCATTCTAAGTTGCAAATAAATAAATAAATAAAACTTTATAAGAAAGGAAATGTTGCATCACTTCAAATTAACAATTATACCTTTGTGGAATGTTTTAAATGCATGGATTTCTAGAGTAAGAGGTAAAAACCTAAGTGAACTATGGTGGCTGAAATATCACTTATCTATGCCTTTTTTAAGAACACAGACCAGTACAAATTTGAAAGCAACTGAAATGGAAACCAAAAGCCAACAGAAAACAGACAGCAACTTTCAGAAAGCTCAGAGAGCCTCTGGGGAAAGTTCCTGACATTGAGGTAGCAACTCAAGAGGCTGAAAATGGCATCCCTTTGTAACTGGTGAAAGCTTTTCCATTGTTTACTAAAATAAAATGAATTAAAGGAAAAGTAATTGAGCACCAATGTAAGGAGTCAGGGATAGGAAAAGAACAAATCAATAAAGGTAGACGAATGATATAATAGAATTAGAGCAGAATTTAGTAAATTTGAAAGTGAAAAATTGATAAGATATAGAAATAAGTTTAAGAGCTTATAAAGTAAAACATTCTCCATGTCTTAACAGTTTTAATTACTACTGTATAGTTTGGTTTATGTTCTTGCCTTGATAAATCGACACATTCTGCATAGGATCTTTAGCCTAGGGTCTGGAACAAGAAACTACACAATGCATATTTGTTGTGATACAAATCTGACAAATAGAGAAATTGATACACGTAGATATCAACATAACACAAATTATACAAACAAATAAAGAGGCCATCATATGGCATTGGCTTGAGACCATCAGCTAGCAGTTAGACAGTAAATAGTTATCAGACTTTGGAAACCTGGCAAACAACATAATTCAATGGTGAAATATTTGGTAAACCTGTAACCTGTAAAAATTTGAAAAACAGATAATATATCCAGTGCACCTGTGACTCTGGGAGAAGAGAACGTAATTAATATGAGTTTTCTGTTATTAGCTGCATTTGGTAAGAAATATTTCAAGTTAGTTGAGTTCAAGGAAGAATTGGCTAATTTTCAACAACAGATGAAAAAGAAAAATATGTCAGGGATTCCAAGAGTTACAGGCTTTAGAGCTAACACATTTTCTTCTGTAATTAGTAAAAGGAAAAAAAATCCAAGAAAAGTTTTGAACAACTGTAGTGAACAAAGTGAGGATAATGTAATGAGAATGAGAAATAAATGCTGTTGTATTATGATTCTTGGGTAAGGAGTTGGGCAACAAGACTGACTAATACAAGCTATTATGTGAATGATGGATAGGTGAGTAGATCACAAGGATGGAGCCACTTGTGCATGTTTTAGTGTTCTTAAAGTAGACTTCATTTTCCTTCTCCCTCCTATGAGGACAGATAAGGAATTAGTTATCTGCAAACCAGGAAGAGGTCCTCATCAGATCTCAGATCTGCCTGCAAGTTGCTCTTGGACTTCCAGCCTTCATAACAGGGCAAAACAAATATTTATTATTTAAACTATTCTGTCTACTTTGCTTACATATCTTGAACTCACAAAAATACTAGCATAGTGGGAAGCCGAGTTTTAAAATATAAAATAGTATTATGCAGAAATCTATGTTTGAAATTTTCTCAAAATAGTGACTCTGAAAATAAGTTGCAAAGTGACTAAAGAGAAACAAGAAAACCTAAATAGGCAGATATTTTTTTAAAAGATCTTGGGGAAAAAATTTGCAAGAATTAACTCCTAAAGACTACTAGACCCAGATGGTTTTACAAACTAATTTATTTCAATCTTTCAGGAAGAGATGCTTCCAAGTAGACATGCACATGCTATTCAACAATTTAATGAAACATGAAATATTCATAAATCACTTTGTAAAACCAGCATAACAAAAATGTTACCCAAAGGTGCTGCCGAGGCACACAGGGCTAGCCACCACAGGTGATGCCAGGATCCCATATCAGAGTGCTGGTTCCGGTCAGTTCCTGACTCCTGCCTGCTGGGGCCATGGGAGGGAGTCAACCAGCAGATGGAAGATCTTTCTCTCCCCCTCTCCCTCCCTCCCCACTTCCCCCAAATCTCTGCCATTCAAATGAATAAAAATAAATCTTTCTTAAAAATCACACCAAAAAAAAAAAAAAACCATAAAAAACAATCTCAGTGGTGGACAGAGATACTTTGTAGTGGATTGTTGTCAATTTGACCTTCTGTTACTTCTTTCTAGTGTATTGGGTGCTACATTTCCAAGTATTTCCTTTCCTTTAGGCCCTGAGGGCTTGTCCACGGTAGAAGCAAGCAAATACTTTGGAAGACAGAAATGAAATGGAGACCACCATTCTCAGGTGTCATACAGACAGATGCAGTGGCTTCTTGCACTTCCACGTGTGAGCTTGGGAATTCCCATCTGCTACATTGCTTGAATGTGAGTTTCTTAGTGAGTGTTTGATTATCTAGCTGTCTTTACTCCCTATCCCAATTTTTTCCAGATTTGTAAAGTTCAAATTTTTTTACTAAATATCTATCCCAGTAACATTGGGATCCCAGTAAAGTTGCTCTACTTTAAGGACCAATCAAGACTGATAAATATGCTCATATAGTGGGCCAGAGTTTGATCTAGTGTTAAGTTTCTGGTTGGGATGCTCACATCTTGTGTAGAGGTGCCTGAGTTTGAGACCCTTTCTTATTATAACTCTCTGCTAATGCACCCTGGGAGGCAGCAGGTGATATTCCAGTAGTTCGGTCCCAGTCACCCACACGTAAGACCTGGATTGAGTTCCTGGCTCCTGGTTTTGGCCTGCGATGGCCACTTCTGGACATTGCAAGGATTTAGGGAGTGAGCCAGAGGACAGGTGATCTTTCTGTCTCTTCCACTCAAATAAATAGTTAAACATAAAACTAAATCGAAATGTTCACACAACAATGGTTCAAGGAGAATAGAACTCAATGAAGGAAACTGATGACTAAATTTTGCTAGTGTATAAAGATTTTAGGTTTTGTTTTTTTGTTTTTTTTTTGGTTTTTTTGCCAATGGTAAACAAGGCAATGAGAGTTTCTTCATTCTTAGGAAGGAGAATAAGGACCATTGGCAAAACTGAATCTGAAAAGTATCACCAGAGTATGAGTTGGAAGACAAATCTCAAATAATAGGGAGTACAGATTTGCGATATCTGAACATGAAGTGTATATATTTGGTGCAGATGTAAAATTTTTCTGCCCCTTTCATAGATGCCTGTGGCCTCTGAACAATGTAGCCACTTTCTCACTACAACAAGCTTCTCTACTTTTATCTTTAATTCTCTTAGAGTAACATAGGCTTTGTTTATTTTGTGGTTTCTCATAAAACATATCATAACTATTTTATTAATTTACAACTTGCCACTGTGATTCTTGGCAACTCTATGTGGAAAAGTCAAAATGCAATTTTACTTAAGGAATCTTTCCCAGGGGTTTACATTGTCTAGATGTTCCTTTTGTGTGTGCCTTACAGTGAAGAAATATTGGAGTTGAGAAATTAAGGTCACATGAGAGCATGCAAGGATCTATATACACATGGGTATTTATTTCATAGTAAGCATAAACCACCTATGTCATAGACTCTCAATAGCTTGTGGGTTAGTATCAGCCTCTGTTTAACCAAAGAGACAACAGGGAGTCAGTAAAGATTACATGTGGGGGTGAGGGAACTTCCAGGCACAGGTAATCTGTCTTAGCAGATTCTTATATGCCCAAGTGGAATGGGAACAACGGTAATCCCAGATCCTGAAGGGATGGGGGCAGGGGCCATGCGCATTTTATTGATTACCTCCATAGACAGCCCAACAATCAGAGGATATAACTTTCTGTTACTTGGATCTATAGAAACACCAAAAATCATTTTTATAAAACTAAACATAAGAAGGGAGGTCTTAGAAGATGTTTGAAGCTTGTTAGAAAGTTCCAAGAATGAATGAGATGAGTCAGAAACTAAGTGAATTTATAGCAAATAATATATTCAGCTACTACTAAATGTTTTTCATAAACATAGGGAATATAACCAGTTAAGTTCTAGCATATGCTGGCTTTGGATTTGGGAGTAGGGGGAGTAGCTATATACTACCTGCACAATCCCAAGCTGAATCCATGTACAGGGCATTCTCTAGGTCTTAAGCCAACTTCTGAATTTGTATATTAGTAACCTACAAGTCCATACCTATAATTATTGCAGGGTAAGGGTGAAGGATGAGGAATGAGAAGAACATTGGGAGGCCAAAGATCACCATTACTCAGGGATAATGATCTTCCTTCATCTTTAAGACCTCATGAATCATAACCCTGTCATCAGCTAGGAAAGCCAGGCCTAAACTTCAACTCTTTGCCATTAGCATTATATTTTAATGTAAACTTTGACCCACAACCTTCTTTTCAATGACTCAAACTCCTGTTCTTAAAATCCAATGTGACTATATTGCCTGTGGAAGTTATTTTCATGCTATTAGGTGAATGAGTTCCATTAGCTCATATTTTGGGCTACTTAAAATGCAATTCCTCAATTGCTTCTTTTTGTTATTAGTGGCTTCTTTCACTAGAAGTTTTTCAGACTTTGCACTATCATTAGGGAACTGAAAAACGACATTCTGGAGGCATCCTGGTTAGTTCAGGTATAAGAACATGATCCAGAGCAGCCAAAGTTTTCACTGGGAAGTACAGAAGTCAAAAGAAAACAAATCAACTAAACAAAAAACTTCCACATTTTATTGTGTTTTTTAAGTTGAAATAGGGTTATGCACATACATGAACCTTAAAATTCACTGCTTTTGAAGATGTAAAACCCCAATTAATAAACTGAAGCCACAAGAAAGGATTTTTATTTATTTATTTTAGAGATAGAGTTACAGACAGTGAGAGGGAGATACAGAAACATCTTCCATCCACTGATTCACTCCACAAGTGGTTGCAACTGCTGGACCTGGGCCGATCCTGAGCCAGGAGCCTGCAGCTTCTTTCAGGTCTCCCACACGGGTATAGGGGCGCAAGGACCCACGCCATCCTTCACTGCTTTCCCAGGCTATAAGCAGAGAGCTGGATTGGCAGAGAAGCAGCTAGGACTAGAACCGGTGCCCATATGGGATGTCAGCATAGCAGGTGGAGACTTAACCCACTGCACCACAACACGGGCCTTCCATAGATGATTCTTTTTTTAACTGCATAAATACTGGGACACTAAGGACTTTTCAACAAATACAAATAAGTGCACAAAACTGCAAAAAAAAAAAGGTACCATTAATACCAAAAGTTGCTTCTTTGAAAAGATTAACAGGGGTGCAGGTACTGTGGCTCAGATTAAAGCCTTGGTCTGCTGCACCTACATCCCATATGGGCTCTGGTTTGCGTCCTGGCTGTTTCACTTCTGATTCAGTTCCTTGCTAATGCACCTGGGAAAACAGCAGAGGCTGGCCCAAGTCCTTGGGCCTGTGCACCCAGGTGGGAGACCTGGAAGAAGCTCCTGGTTTCGGATTAGCTCAGCTCCAGATACTTTGTTTGGAAAGTGAACCAGCGTATGAAAGACCTCTCTCTGTCTCTCTCTCTATAACGCTTTGAAATAAATAAAATAAATCTTTAAAAAAAGATCAATAGGTAAATATTTCACATTTACCTGATTTAAGACAATGCATGGGAAGGTTTAAATAAATAACATTATGGAGAAGTGTGTATACACACACACACATACACACACACACAATTAAGGAACCACATCTGTGTCTCCCAAGTGTGTGGCATGGGCTGAAGATATTGCACTACCTTTTAACACTTTTCTCAGGGAACTGGATAGGAAGTTGAGTAGCCAGGATTCAACTTGGAATTCAGACTTGAGATTCCAGCAATCTAAGTGGCAACTTAAAGTGCTGAATCACAACACTGGCTCCTATTGAACAGGGTGTTTAGCTGTTAAAATGCACAGAACTCATATCAACGTGCCTCTGTTCTGTACCTGGCTCCAACCCCTGACTCCAGTTTCCAACTAATGCAGATCCTGGGAGGCTACTCATCATTGCTGAAGTGATTGTGTTCCTTCAACCCACATGCAAGACTGAGATTAAGTTCCTGGCTCCAGGCTCCTGTCTCTGTTCAGCCTTCACCTTTATAGGTATTTGAGGATTGAATGAAAAGATGGGAGCTCTCTGTGCCTCTTTCGCTCTCTCAGTTAAATAAATAAAAGTTTTAAAAATGATACAAACAATTAAATGGAAATGCCATATATATAAATAATAGAATATTACTCAGCTATAAAACAGAATGAAATTATACCATGCATCCAAATGGATGCAACTGGAGGACATTATGTTGGATGAAATAAGCCAGACACAGAAAGACAAATACTGCATGTTCTCTCTTATATGTGGGAGATAAAATTTTAAATTGAAAAAAAAAAACACAAATACAACAAAAACAATGCCTATGTATATCAGAATTGCTCAAATACAATTTTGTAAAACTTTGTTTAATACCTTTGCCAAATCAATGGTAAGAATATTATACTACTATGGTTTAATGATTTGTGATTAGTATAAAATCTACTGTAAAAAATGAATTGGCAGAATTTACTCACTTGAGAAGAATGATTGGTTTAAGTAGACCATTAGAAAAATGGAATAATAATATAGCTCCCTTAACCCTGGTTCCTCCTTTCCTGGATTTCCTGGGTGTGTAATAAACAACTTCCGTCATGTTAAAGGTTATTTGAGATACTGGAATAGCAGTGTAAACTTTGAATCTCATTTCATGATGCTAGAATAAGCTTAATAAACACACTTTGTAAGGAGAACATAAACAAATAACATGTCAACTTCAATTATAAAGATGAAAAGCTCTGTAAGTAAAATGTGAAAAAACTTGGATCTGACATTTTATACAAAGAAGAATGGGGTGGATATTTAACCTAACAGTTAAGACAACTTCATTCCACATTTTAGTACCTAGATTTAATTCCCAGCTCCACTCTCCTATCCATCTTCTAGCTAACACACATCCTGGAGATCAGCAATGATGGTCAAGTGGTTGGATCAGTGCCCCCAATATGGGAGAACTGGATTGAGCTTCTGATTCTGAGGTTGGACATTTGGGGGCTGGGAGAGCAGATGGGAGCTCTGTACACCTCTCAAATATATAATAAAATTAATTATTTTTAAAAGCTTTCATAAAAATAAAAGCAATATCTCATAGCCAATTGAGATTTATTCTAGGCATTCAAGCATGGCTCAGTAACAGAATAGCTTTACTTACTTGTAAAGTAAGTTATATGTTCAAAGCCATAGGCTTATTTTCATACATATCTGAGCTTCTCTCACCCTCAGTCACGCCAGGTGAACTGTTCCTTTAGCGTCGTTTCATTGACTTCTACCTGGAATTCACCACCATCATTTAATATCTTCAAGGCTAACTCCTGCAATCACTCAAGTCCTTGATTCTATAAAAATCTTAACGAGACCCATCTTGTTGACTATATTTAAAATTAAAATCCTCCCTCCTTCCACTGACCTTTCCACAAAGACAGGGGCACATGAACACAGGCGCTTTAAATTGCCATCATGTATAAGTTCATAGTGGAAGTTAATTCAAGGTTCAAGTATCATGTATTGGAAGAGTAGGTTTAAAAAAATTAAAATTCACAGAGCTTATAGGATCTGAATATATCAGTAGTGAGATCTCATAGTGAAGGAACCAAAAGGCAGCTCACATATTGCATGCACGACAATTACCAGAAAACATTTTGAATTTGGATCTCCAAATAGCTATCTACTGAGCATGGTACCTGACACATAAAGTGTTTTAGAAAAGTATTTGAATATTTTATAAAAGAAATGTATAATTATAGAGTAACTTGAAAGCTTAGTAATCATGATCAAAAACACAAAGCCAGGGGGTACATTTCTATGTCAACAAAGTGACAGCTTGTGTTGGTATTTTTACTTGCCAAAGCTATTTTGCTAGTGCAGAAACACCAGCAAAATTCTGCCATTTTCTACATTATCTGTAATGCTTTACCAACTTAAGCTATTAGTTACAAAATGATTTGACTATTTCAGTTCAGTTATTCCATCATCTACCCATGGGAAGGTCATCTGATTAACTTGATTACTTGTCTTGTTTCTCTCAGCCTTTTATCCATTAGGAAAATGGAAGAACAGAATATTCAGTAGATGTTTTGGGATTGACAAGTTTTTGGTTTCAGAAAAAGTTTGAAATGAGTATAGAAACTGATAGCATTTGGTATGGAACACTTTGTAATAAAAATCTTTGTTAGAATGCAAAAAAATCAAAATAAACTGCATACATTACAATATGAGAAATGGAATTAATATAATCTCATATGTGGATATCAATGTTTTGCTTTAGTATTGTAGATATATATTTGAATTATCTTTCTGAATTTTGCTGCTATATCTTTGAGAGTCTTAACATAATAATGTTACAATATGAGATTTGGTTTAAGAAGTATTGGATAAAATGTCTCAGAAAATCAGTCCTTCCCTCCTGCAGTAAAAGAGAATACTCGCTTTTCTCTTCCAATTGTGGTTTTGATCAGATTTTTTTTTTTGTAAGTGAGGAGTGTGACAATAATACTTGCATAAAAGTAGGACTCAGCCTGGCTTCCCCACTTCATATCCAGCTCTCTGTTGTGGCCTGGGAAAGCAGTAGAAGATGGTCCAAATCTTTGGGCCCCTGCACCTGCACGGGAGAACTGGAGGAAGCTCCTGGATCCTGGTTTCAGAATGGCACAGCTTGGGCCATTGAGGCCACTTGGGGAGTGAAACAGTGGATGCATGACCTCTCTCTCTCTCTGTCTCTTTTTTTTTTCTCTCTCTCTCTCTCTCTCTCTCTGCCTCTCCTTCTCTCTCTGTGTGTAACTCTTTCAAATAAATAAATAAATCTTTAAAAAAAAAGTAGGACTCAGATTCAGAAAGCTATTTGTATAGGGGCAGGCATTTATTACAGTATCTACCAGCTGTCATTTAACTGTGTGGCTTTACACAATCCCAGTCTAAGTGTTTTTCTTTGCAATGTTCACCTAATAACTATATTAACATCACAAGATTAAGAAAAATGATAGTGATTACTCTGGACATTTTCACTGCACATAATTCACACTGAATCAATGCTTCTTAGTATTATCAAATACAGTGTGACCAGAAAGACTAGCCTTCCACGTAAGTTGAAATAGTCTTACACATCTTGCTATTCCCCTGCTGTTTGCTGCCTCCTCCTCCCACATCAACAACATGTGGTCACTTTCCTGCAGTATGACATAGAAGGCATTCAGTATTCACTAACCTAAAGGCCGCTGATAATGATCTTTAAATTGTTTAAGAGTCTTTTTAAATGAAATTTAAAAATGGATGCATTTTACCTATGACTGAAGTTCCTACCTTCTCATTTTCTGGTCTGTCTTTACCAACTCCACTGGGTGTTTTCGAAGGTGGTTAGCCCTTATGTCTATTCTCCTCACTCCTTTTGTTAAAAACTACAAATTCATTAGAGGCTCACAAGGTAACATAAAAACATGAATTCTGAGGCCAGTAGATCTCACTTTAATTCTTTGTCACTGAACTTGTTGTGTGTGACATTTTGCAAATTGTTTCCTGAGTATCACCTCTCTCTAATCTCTAAATTTGGAAAAGCACTTCATTAATTGGTTGAGAAGATTAAATAAGATGTTGTAAAGACCCAGGTATTTGGTGGAAAGTTCAATACAATCTGTGGTTTCTTCTTCCTCTCCATATTGACATCAAAGTTTAAATTAATATCAGTCACTCTGAGGACACCACTCCATACATCATTTGTGACATGTAGTTTTCCTTGTGCACTTGGTCAAACCTCAGTGAAAAACTTAAGAGGGGAATACTTTTTGCATAGTTCTTCCTGGGATTGTGTGGAATCATTCCAGCAAGTGTGTGGATAACTTGGTTTCTTGAAGACAAATCTAACCCTGATGATGGAGGTCAAGGCTTTACCTATTTTCTTAAATCCCTCTCAGTTTATATAGGTGATAATTGTACTGCATTTTGATTTCAATATAAATTAAATGGTGTGAATCTACATAAGTATTTGCCTTCCACCAACAGGTGAAGTAAGAAGCAAATTATGTAAGATGTTCTCTAAGAGGTTTATTGTGACTTTTTACTTTTTGCTGTGGTTCATCTGTCAAAAAAGCATTCATTTCCCTTGGTAGGCGATGGCCAACCATGGAAGGAATACACTCTTATTTTTAATTCTTAATTTTTAAAAGGTAGAAATGGAAAAGAGGCTGAGTCAAAGCTCTCTTGGCTGCTTTAAAAACTAAGGATTAGCACCAATGTTCTGACCTGAAATTTAGGTCTTGTGATTTCTTTCCAGGAGATTTTTTTTTTTTTTTTTACTGCATGAAAAACCTGTCCGCTAAAGCCTTATTATTTAATTCAATCTTAATTGGATACAGACTCAAAATCTAAGAGATTGTTGGAAGGCCGCAAAGTGCACTGAGGTATTTTTTAATGGGATGACCAATCATCTGGAAGAAAAAGTCACTGAAATTTTCTTCTATATGCTGTAGGGCCATTGTATTTCTCCCAAATTTTTAAACTCTCAAAGAGAGAGACCTTCATCCCCACAGCACACGCTCAGGTTAGGAGCAGTTCAGCCATTTGCAGATAGAGGCTAGGCTTTGTGTTCCTGAGAGGTGTATTTGAGTTCTCCAGGTGGCTTAATTGTGAGCATGCCTCCACTGTCAGCAGAGGTGAGTCAGGCTTCATCTTACAAAGGGAGCCCTTGGGGAAGAGTGGGCGCTCAGAGAACAACCCAGGGTGGACGGCAGCTCCCTAAGCACACTTTCCTGGGCTAGGCAGAATCGCTGAGCACCATCGGGCCACCTCTTGATCAAGACGCAAATGTCCAAGATGCTTTTCTTTGGCAAGATATGTAAACGGCCAGCCTAGGGAATAAGCCAGGGAGACGAGTTCTTGGGTCACCCACTCTCTGAGAATACCCAGAGTCTTTGAGGTAGGACCACTCCTATTGTTACGCTGGTTCAGACAAAAGCAGGGAGGGGACCGGCAACTGGTGCCCATCCTTCGAGTGGTGTGGGCTGGAGGAAGGCAGGCTGGCAGGGAGACTTTGTTTTGTTCTGCTCTGCAGCGGGCTTCCTAGGTCCCACCCCGCACCCCGCGGGCCCAGCCCCAGGCGCAGGGAGGACGCGGAGGGCAGCCGCAGTGGCTTCTGCGTCAAGTGGCAGCAGGGCGGGGATGGGCGGCGCGCAGCCGGCGGACCCGCTCCCTGCCCTGCTGTGCGCCCCGCCGCCGCCGCCCGCAGCCTCCCCCTCCGCCCGCAGCGTGTCGGGCGGGCCGGGCACGTGGGTGCCTCCGTCACACCCTCACTCACACACACTGGCGCGCGCACGGCTCCGCGCCTGCCTCCCGCGCTGGTTCCCTAGCAGACGCACCGCGGCTCACGAGTCTCTCCCCAGCAAGCCCGCAGGGCAGCCACCCTCCCGAAACCCCGCTTCTCCGTTCCGCCCTGGGCCAGCGGCCGCTCCTCTCCACACAACTGCTTTGCGGCCTCCTTCAGATACCTGGACCCGACCCTTTGGCGGCGGCTGCTGCTGCTGTCGCTGCTGCCGGGACGTGGGAGCAACGAGAGGCACTGGGTCACGGCACACTCACGGTAAGGACACTCTCCTTTGCTAGGGGGCTCGGTGAGGCTTGGGGTGCGGCTCGCTGTTAGCCGCCCCGGAGCCAGAGGGCTGGGGACCAGGAGCAGCATTGATGGATGGCTCCAGGGAAGGACTCAGCCTGGGTCCTCCCTGGGCTGGGAGGGGGGAGGCGGCTCCGAGGCCACGGGAGGGAGAGGCTGGGCTCTGTGGGCGACCCTCTGGGCTATGCGTCCTGCACCTGTGCACGATGGGGAGTGGGGAGGGTGCATAAGCACATGGGTCGAAACGTGCCGCCATCCTTCCTTCGTTCCCGCGGTGGAAAAGACCCACGGCGTCCCCGGAGACCTCCAGGTTTCCGAGTGAAAGAGGACGTGGAAGGGTGGGGTCCGAACTCCAGGAAGTCCAGGAGAAAAGTTGGGAGGGTCGGGGCGGAGAGAGGCGCTCCCGAGGTGCATCGGAAGGCGATGCACAAGCGGGTGGGCGGTGGGGCGGGGAGAGAAAGCCAGCCTCATCTCTCCATTCGCTTCTGCTAGCCTTGGCGACTGCGGAAGGCGAGGGTTTTCACGTGACCCCGGCTCCCTTTCGCTGGAGGCTCCCTGGGATGCGAGGAATGAACACCGGCCCTTCGCTGCGCGCAAGGCACGTGGCTGCCGGGGAACGCGCAGCTTGGGAGTTTCTGCGCATCCTGGAATTGGAGAACGGGGCGGTGAGGGCGGCGCTACTGGGATTTTTAAGGAGAGCATGGGGAAGGAATGGGAAACCCAGATCGTGTCTAGCTTCCATTCCCTTGTCTGGTCCGTGCGAGTACAGGAAAGACGGGGGAAAATCCTTTCTCAGCCTGAACTTGCGCACTGGCTTTGGAAAGGTAAATGCATCACAACGCCTAGGCATCCCGGAGGCAGACGTGACCCACCGAGGGGCACCGGCCGAGGGGCGGGCAAGCCTTCCCGTGGAGTAGAGCAGCGGCGTGTGCCGTGCGCTGCAGGGTCGCGGAGCTCCAGGCTCGCGCTCCCTAGCGTCTCCCTTTCCCTTTGCAGCCTCCTGCCTCGCAGGGAGCGGCTGGAGTAGAACGGGGCGGGGTCCCGACTCGGCGCGGTGACGTCAGCAGTGTTTGGGTGCTTATGCAAATGAGGCTGCGACTGTAGCCTCGGGTCCTTCGGTTTTCTCCCCGCGGCTCTTAAAGGTAGAGCCGGTGTTAGTCGCCGCGCACTACCCAAGCAGTGTGGGATGGATGGCAGGTTTGCTTCGTGGGCTGTGCTTGGCGCCTCCTCGTCCGTTTTCTACCTGTTAGTGCCCGTTGGCTCTTCTGGGATGCTGGAGGCCGAGTGTTTGCTCGGGAGGAATTGTTCTGTGCTCACCGCACCCAGTTTCATTGCTGAAGAACGCGGCTGAGATACAGACTTTGTCAGGGCTTGGTTTGTTGTAGGCACTTAATAAATACTTAGTGCTGGACTGAGTTTTCCTTAGAGACTATGTTTCTGTCATATTAAATTCGATGGATTTGAGCATCAGACGATTGTGTTGTTGTGTCGCTGCTCTCCTGTCCGCATGATAAGTGATCCATGCATACTTGTTGGAATAAAATATATTATTCCACCGAACTTGAAGTTGAAATTTACTATTTCTCTCCACGTGAAACCATCAATGTGTTCTTCATTAGGCAAAACAGAAGTTAGCATACTTTTAAAGGGAGATTATCTCCTAAACGTTTGTTGACAGCTTTTCTTTTTCTAATTGTACATTGCAACTCGATTCAAGAATTACTAATAGTTAACTCAAGATGTATTTTAATGAAATTAAGAAAGATATTTACACACGTTCTAGGGGATTAATACTTTGTCACCTAATACATAAGAAATACTAGAGAATTTCAGAATTGAATACCTTAGGTATTTGAGATCCCAAAAATCACATGAGATGCCTTGCTTGTCAGTTATTGAAAATTTAAAATGTCTAAAAATAGTTACTGAAACCTAAAATCCATATTTATGATCGTTAACTTACTCAATGACCACAGTTCAAATTTTACTGAATGCACATTAGAAAACATACTTCTTCTATCAAAAAAATGAAAATTGTGTATGAATTCATAAATTTACATTCCTTTAAACCTTTAAACTCTTTGATTAGATCCAGACAATCAAAAAAGCATGACTTAGAGAAAGTGAGGGACCTGAAAGACTTGGGTGATTACCAACACTCAAAAAACTTTTACTTCTCAATCTCTTTTGGACAGTATGTTAATTCTTTACTACTACATGTATGTATGGAAATATTGATACATTCCTATGCAGAGCAGGTTTGAAGTCCTTTCTGAGCAGATGACATTAGTAAAAATCTACAGCATTGTCTGATGCATGAAAAACACTCAAGGTTCCATGGCAGGGATTTTTAGATTTAAATCCAATTTTTATAGCTTACAGCGCTACTCTTGTGTCAGGATTAATTAAATAATTTTAGATGTGTATTTGTTTGAATACTAGACAAATAATTATCTCTTCCTGTGTGAATAACAAGCCATAAGGAAAGTACAGGGTAGTTATACACATATAGGACCACTTGATGGGAGACACAGATTGTTTTAGTGTGGAAGGTCACTTTATTTGCTTGTGACTAATGCACTAAGGCATTTTTTTTTTTTACATAAGGTTAATTGACTGTTATCTTTAAATAGGATGCATGTCCTAGGAGCTTTCTGACCTATCAGACTGTCAAAGATAAAAACCAACCAACCAAGACAAAATTCTACCCACTGTATTGAAAAAGGCAGTGGGAAACAGGCACTTTCATGCATAGTTTGGGTAGTATATATTGAGACTTTTTATAAAGAGCCATTTAACATTTATCAAAATGATAACAGCACATAGCTTTAATCAAGAAGCTACAGGTGTAGGGACTTATTCTAAAGAGATGGAAATGTAAGACACATAGTTTTCTGTTGGAACATTTAGTAGCAAATTATCAGAAATGACCTAAAAATATGGTACACTTTCACCAAGGAATAGCATACAATTACTTTTTAACAGTGATGCTTTTTTATAAGAAAATGTACAGGAATAAAAGTTTTCCATTTCTAAGCTTCTAAACTTTTCCTATCCAAGCCAAGTAGAGATTTGAGCAAAACATAGATAGAGATAGATAGATAGATAGCTAGCTAGCTAGCTAGCTAGCTAGCTAATTTAGGAAAAAAAATGAAACTTGTATTAAGTTTTTGAAGATTTTTGAAATGAGAAACTAAAATACATAATTAGGCATATAGTAATACCATAAAAATAAGTGAGTTATGGGGTAAAAATTTTAAGCCATATATAACATACATGAATGTATAATATATGTATATATATGTGTGTGTACTTGAATATATGGAAAATATATGTGGAAGACTTTGGTTACTTGTAGGGAGGTAGACCTGTGCTATAATTAAAGGCTGGGAAATATTTTTCACACTGTGCCAGTTACTGTCATATCATTATATTATTTATTCAAAATATAAATTTAAAAATACTTAAAGATTAATACAATAGCAGATAAACACATTTGGTATAGCAGTATTCAGGCATCAAATGCCTGAATTAGTAAGTTACAAAAGTCAATGAGTTCTTGATTTTTGTTGTTTGTTCTGAGTATACAAGAAAATTTTCCCTTTTTATATTTTTATTATTAAAATTACATTGAGTAGCATATTAATGAATTAACTAAATTCAGCCAGTTGTATCAACATAAAAGGATATAGGTTTTTGGGATTTTCGGGGGAAGTGGACAGCTTTTCAAAAATTTCAATTGTGAGGCTATTATAAATTCACATGTAGTTATTACGAAATCTGTCTTGTAAAAGCTATCCTACAACATCATAATCAGAATGTTGACATTGACATGATAAAGTTATGCAATAGTCCCCTTACATAAGGACTCCCTGCACTGTCCTTTTAGTCACATCAAATTTACTCCTGCCTAACTTTTGGCAACCTCTAATCTGTTTTGTCATGTGAATGAAATCATGTAGTAGGTAAGCTTTTGGAACTGACATTTTTCACTTAGCAAAGTATTAGTAGTTTGTTTTCATTGCTTAGTAGTACTCCATGGTATGGCTAGATCAGTGTTTATGCAATCATTCACCTATTGGGTCGTATCTAGGTCAATCTGGGAAGTTACTGTGTATGCAGATACCATAGACCCTCCTGTAAAGGGTTTTTATGGTACATAAGTTTTCTATCTGGGATAAATGCTCAGGAGAGCAGTGGCTGGGCTATATTTTAGTCACATGTTTAGTTTTTTAAGAAACTGTCAAGCATTCATCCAGAGTGGTTGTACTATTTTACATCCTTATCATCAATAAATGAATGATCTGTTTTCTCTGCATCCCTGCCAGAAGTTCAGTCATATTTTAGCCATTGTGACAGGTATGTAGATGCTCCTTGACTGACAGTGGAGTTATATCCCAATAAACATCAGAAAATACATTAATAGGCCTAATATGCCAACCATAGCTTAGAAACACAGTGCACTGAAGGAAGCAGTCATTTATCCTAGTGGTCATGTGTCTGGGAGCTGCCACTCGTTGCCACTACTCAGCATTGCACTCTGTATCTCTAACACAAAAAAGTCAAAATCCAAAATCTGAAGGAAACTTTTTCTACTGATGCAGATCACTTTCACAGCATCTGTACAGTTGGAAAACTCCTAAGTGGACCATTTTTAAGTTGGGTATCATCTGTATGGTGATATCTCATTGTGATTTTAATTTGCTTTTTTTTGTAATAGGGAATAATATTGAACCTCATTTACATCCATGTACTATTCAATAAACTATCTCTTAATGTCCTTTACTAACTCTATTTTAGTGATTAGATTTTAAGAGTTCTTTATTCTAAATACTGATTTTTTTAATATGTGGTTTTCAAATATTTTCTCCTAATTTTTAAGTTTGTGCTTTTATGTTCTTAATAGATTCTTTCACTGAGCCAAAGTTTTAAGTTGAGACCCAGCTTATCAATTACAGCTTCAGTGGATCCCATCAAATAACTCTCTGCTTAGCTCTAGATCTGAAACATTTTCCTTGTTTTTCTTTTTTTCTTAAAGGTTTTGAAATTTTCTGTTTTCACATTTCATGTCTAGGAAACTTTCTGAGGCTTATGTTTTTTCCCAGGGCTATTTAATTGTTTCCAAACTCAGTTGTCACAAGGGTTATCCTTTCTCCATTGGAATTACATTTGTACTGCTATCAGTAATTGGTTGGGCGTATTAGTGTACCTTCCTTTCTGGCAAGTCTCTTCTATCCCGTCATTTGCGTTTTCATTAATGTACCAACAGAAGTCTTGAAATCAGGGATAGTCCTTCTTTCCATTTCACTTCTGTGAAATTATCAAAACATTTTTAGGTATTCTTTGCTTTTTCATATAAGTTTTAGAATAATCTTGTTTATAATTTTTGGGGATTTTCATAGGAATAGTATTAAACCCATGTGCCAATTTAGAGACAATTGACATATTTACTAAATTAAGTCTTCTAATCCATGAATAGTTATGGAGCTATTAAATGATCTATTGAATATTGGGCATGCTGTGTTTTTAAGAAAATGGTACAGTAAATATAAATTACCAATTTTACATAAGTAGGATTTTTGCTAATAATGATCCTTTATTACAATTTTGATATCTGTGTACTTTGTAATAATAATCCTTGTTTCATTTTTTTATATAAAAGTTGCCTTAGGTGGGCGCCGCGGCTCACTAGGCTAATCCTCCGCCTTGTGGTGCCGACACCCCAGGTTCTAGTCCCGGTTGGGGCGCCAGATTCTTTCCCGGTTGCCCCTCTTCCAGGCCAGCTCTCTGCTGTGGCCAGGGAGTGCAGTGGAGGATGGCCCAAGTGCTTGGGCCCTGCATCCCATGATAAGCACCTGGCTTCTGGCTTTGGATCAGCGTGGTGCGCAGGCCGCAGCGCGCCAGCCGCAGCGGCCATTGGAGGGTGAACCAACGGTAAAGGAAAACCTTTCTCTCTGTCTCTCTCTCTCTCTCACTGTCCACTCTGCCTGTCAAAAAAAAAGAAAAGAGAAGTTGCCTTAGACATGAGATTGTCTATATGGCATTTTACATAAGACTGACTAAATTTGACTTCAAAAGTTAATACTTATTTTGTGGTTAAAAGAAAATCACTGTGTGGATTTAAAAACTTAAACCCCTTCTCATAGGTCTTAGCCCCACTGTGAATATACAGTATTTTACATTTCATTGGAATATTTATGCTTTCAGATAAATTCAGTGATGTTTAATTTACCTTACCAATAGGCAGTGTTTCGGTTTTCTATGCTACACCACAAACCATCTTAAAACATGGACTTCTTATTTCTGATCTTTCTGTGGAGTGGCTGGGTTCAGTTGGGTGGTTCTTCTGTTTCAAATTGTGAGTTGGCTAGCATATCAATGACATTGTTCTTGTATCTGCAGCTTCAGCCTGGGTGACTAGAACAGCTGGTGTCTTATTGACTTTCTTTCTTCCTCTCTCTATCTTTTCATGTGAGGTTTCCAGCAGAGCATGTGGACTGCATTTTTTTAAAAAAAATATTTATTTAGTTAGTTAATTATTTATTTGAAAAGCAGAGTGATAGAAAGAGAGGATGATACAGAGAAGAGAGAGAATCTTCCATCTATTTCACTCCCCAAATGTCTGCAACCGCTGAGGAGTGGCCAAGCTGAAATCAGGAGCCAGGAACTGCACCCGGTCTCCCACATGGGAGGCAGGGGCCCAAGTACTTAGGCCATCATCCATTGCTTTTCCTAGGAACATTAGTAGGGCGCTGGATTGGAAGCATAGCAACTGGGTCTTGATACAGCTGTATGATGTGGGGTGCCCAACTTGCAAGCAGCAGCCTAACCTGCTGCATGGCAATGTCAGCCTCTACTTTCTAATTCTTGACTGCAATAAATGTTACATGATTTGAAAAAAGGGTTTTTGTAGATGTAACTTTGATATGAAGAGATAATCCAGGAATATGCAGATGACTCTACATGCCATCTCAAGTGTCCTCAGAGAAAGAAGATGGAAGCTAACAAGTAGATAGAAGTAGGCAATGTGACAATGGAGACAGAAATTGTAGTGATGTGGGCTGCAAGTGAAGCAATGCCAGCAGACTCTCCCACAGAAGAAGATATTTAGCCTAGTGTTTCAAACTAGTATTTAAGACACAGGTTAAGATGCCCGTTTCTCACACCAGAGTGACTTTCTTATTTGATATTTGGCTTCACAACTGACTAGCTTCTCACTCTTGTGGGCCCTGGAAGCCGCAGTGATGGTTCAAATAACTGGGTTCCTGCCATCTACATGGCACACCTAGTTTGAGTTCCCTAGTCCTGGCTTCAGCCTGGGCCCCCACCCTGGACACGGCAGGCATTTGGAGAGTGAACCAGCAGATGGTAGCTGTCTATCTTGAAAACAAAAACTAACAAAAAAAAGCCCCACTGCAATATCAAAACCACAATTTTTGATGTATTTTTCATAAAGTGTTTTGAGATTATTTTCTCTTTATATCATTCTCTGTGTGTGTGTGTGTGTGTATGTGCACGTGCATGTATTTGGCTTAATACAAACATTTTATGCAAAAGGAGCTAAAATTTGCAAAAAATATTTTAGTCGAGTTTTATATTATTAAATTATTTGGAATTTTTTTCAAGATCATTGTGCAGTATTTCATCAAATTTCTTTTTCCTTTTGCAGCTGGTCCATAATAATAAACTAATTTGCATATTTTGCTAGTTTTTAATTGAGGGCTGCAGTATGACTCAGCATTTTCATTTTATTCAGATAGTCCTTAATTTTTTTTGATTTTTTATTTTCTTTAATAATTTTCAATTTATATAAGGTGAACAAATGTCATGTATTCCATATATACAGATTTAGGAGCATAGTGATCCTTCTCACACTACCCTACCTCCTGTGCAGGCTCCCATCCCCCCTCATCCTTCGTTTCTTATTATTTCTTTTAATTTTTACAATTGTAAACTATTAGTTTATTTTATAATCACAAGCTTAACCCTCCACTAAGTAAAGAATTCAGCAAATAGAAGAGAGAGAGAGAAAAAAAAACACTATTCCTAAACAGTAGAGACAAGGGCTGTAAACAATAATCAATTCTCAAAATGTCAGTTTCTTTCATTAGATTTTTTAGTACTCTAACAGTTACCACATATCAGTGAAAAAATGATATTTGTCTTTTGGGGGCTAGCTTATTTCACTAAGTATAATGGTATCCAGCTGCATCCATTTTGTTGTAGAACACAGGATTTCATTATTTTTTTATGGCTGAGTAACATTCCATAGTGTGTATATATACCACATTTTATTTATCCAGTCATCGGCTAATGTTCATCTAAGATATGTTCCATATCTTAGCTATTGTGAATTAAGCTCCAATTAACACGGGAGTACAGGTAACTCTTTCATATGTCTATTTCATTTCCTTTGGGTAAATTTCCAGGAGTGTGATGACAGGGTCATACTGTAGATCTATATTCGGATTTCTGAGGAATCTCCATACTGTCTTCCACAATGGCTGTACTAGATTACATTTCCACCAACAGTGTATTAGGATACCTTTCCCCCCACATCCTTGCCAGCATCTACTTTTTTTTTTTTAATTTTTGTATGATGGCAATTCTATCTATAGTGAATTGAGACCTCATTATGATTTTTGTTTTCATTTCCCTGATGGCTAGTGATCCTGAGCATTTTTTCATGTGTCTGTTGGCCATTTGAATTTCATCCTTTGAAAAATACCTGTTCAAGTCATTTGCCCATTTCTTGGAGACTGAACAACATGTTCCTGAATGAACAGTGGGTCATAGCAGAAACTAAAAGGGAAATAAAAAAATTTCCTGGAAACAAATTAAGATGACAACACATCAAAAGCTATTGGATATAGTGAAAGCAGTGTTAAGAGGAAGTTTATGGCAATCAGTGCTTGCATCAAGAAATTGGAAGGGCATCGAGTAAATGATTTAACAATGCATCTTAAAGACCTAGAAAAACAAGAGCAAACCAAAGCAAAATTAGTAGGAACAAAGAAATAATTAAAATTAGAGAATAAATAAACAAAATTGAGACCAAGAAAATGATACAAAGGATCAGTGAGATGAAGAGCTGTTTTTTTTGGAAAAAAATAAATAAAATTGATATACCATTGGCTCAACTAACAATAAAAATGTAGAAGACTCAAATTAATATTATCAGAGATAAAAAAGGAGGTGTTGCAACAGATACCACAGAAATAAAAATAATCATCACAAATTACTACAGACTGCTATATGCCAATAAATTGGAAAATCTAGAGGAAATGGATAGATTCCTGGACACATACAATCTACCAAAATTGAGTTGTGAAGACACAAAAAACCTAGATAGGCCAATAACCAAGATAGAGATTGAATCAGTAATAAAGACCCTTAAAAAAAAGCCCAGGACCAGCTGGCTTCACTGCTGAATTCTACCAAACTTTAAAAAAATTAATTCCAATTATTCTCAAGCTATTTAAAACAACTGAAAAGGAGAGAATCCTTGCAAACTTCTTCTATGAGACCAGCATCAGTTTAATTCCTAAACCAGAAAAAGAAGGAACACAGAAAGAGAACTATAGACCAACATCATTGATGAACATAGAAAATCCTCAGTGAAATACTAGCTAATTGAATCCAACAATGCATCAGAAAGTTCTTTCACCAGAACCAAGTGAGATTTATCCCTAGTATGCAGGGGTTGTTCAACATTTGCAAATCAATAAAACTATACATCACATTAACGAATTAAAGATTTTCTATTTTATATAAAAGAATTAGAAAAATATATTTCAATTGAATCCAGATTGAGTTTCATATTTGTTTATATATCAGAGAAAAATTTTTAAGCATAGTTTGAATTTCTCAGTGAGATACTTTACTGATGTTCCAATGTTTTATTATAGAATATTAAATTTGTGTGCATTGTCATAAAATTAGCCACTGTATGCCATTCTCCTTGAATTGTACCTCATCACTGATATACAAATGCCTGCCTATAAGTTCAAGACTTTGCATGTATTCACTGGAAATATTAATTAAAATTTAATGCAATGCATTTTCCATCTGAGAGATAAAATGTCTTGAAAGATGGAGTAAGAATAGCAGAAAGTGTTGAATTAATTTTGTAATGAAAATATTAGCAAGATTAGTCAAGACAAAATCAGACAAAATAAAAAAAAAAAGCCTACTGCTACCAATATCTGGGATAAAAAATGAGATATGACTACAAATTCTTCCTAAAATACTTTGGAATCTTATGAAACACTTTATGCTGACAAATTTGACACCTTAGATGAAATGTATTAGTTCTTCAAAGAAGGCAGTTTATCACCACTAACATAATATGAAAATGAAAATATATGTAGGTATATATCAATGAAAGAAATTAAAATTTTAATTTAAAATATTTTCAGAAAGAAAACTCCAGGCACAGATGGCTTTATTGATGAGTGATGCCAAGTACTGAAGGAAGCAATGAACTAATCCTATACATATTCTCTCAGAAAATAAAAGAGAAATAATTTTAAAAACCACTTTCTGAGGCCATGAAAACTAGAGAAGCAAAGTACAAGACAAAATACAGAGTCACATTCCTACTAATGTAATTGAAAAAAATCCATAACAGTATATTAGCAGGCTTATTCCAGTGATACATTAGAAAGGTGATTCCTGAACAAGTGAGTTTTATTGTATAAATGAAAGATGACTTCAATATATAAAACCAGTAAGTATAATAATGTATATGAGGCATCTTCAAAAAGTTCTTGGAAAATGTGTATTATGCATGGATTTAAAATTTTTGCATTACAGTAAACATCTTTTAATTGCATTTTCATGATTTTTTGAATTGACATATTAATAAAGAAATATTTTAATAAATGAAAATATGTATCAACATAATTTTAAAAAATCTTACTGAACTAAATATAAGTTCTCCACTCTTCCAGTCCAGCTCTCTGCTGTGGCCTGGGAAGGCAGTGGAGGATGGCCCAGGAGCTTGGGCCCCTGCACCCGCATGGAAGACCAGGAGGAAGCACCTGGCTCCTGGCTTCAGATCGGCGCAGCGCGCCAGCCGTAGCGGCCATTTAGGGGGGTGAACCAACGGAAAAGGAAGACCTTTCTGTCTCCTTCTCTCTCTCACTGTCTAACTATGAAAAGAATCCATAATATTGTATCTATGAAAAGAATCCATAATATTGTACTAAAAAAGTGAAACATTAAGTATTTTATCAGTAGCATTGGGAGTTAGGTGAGAATTCTGCTCTTAGCACTTGTATGCATTTTAGTGGACATAATAGCCAAGAAAAAAGAAATTAAAAGCAAATGATTAGAAAAGTACAAGTTAAATTATATTTATTTACTGATGGCATGTTTGTGTAAATGGAAATCCTAAGGAATTTTTTAAAAAGCCAAAATTTAGTATCATTTCAGGATGGAAATCTTGTATTTTAAAAATTAATTTTAGGGGCCAGCAACGTGGCTCAATAGGCTAATCCTCCGCCTTGCGGCGCCGGCACACCAGGTTCTAGTCCCGGTCGGGGCGCCAGATTCTGTCCTGGTTGCCCCTCTTCCAGGCCAGCTCTCTGCTGTGGCCAGGGGTGCAGTGGAGGATGGCCCAAGTGCTTGGGCCCTGCGCCCCATGGGAGACCAGGATAAGTACCTGGCTCCTGCCATCGGATCAGCGCGGTGTGCCGGTCGCAGTGCACCAGCTGCGGCGGCCATTGGAGGGTGAACCAATGGCAAAGGAAGACCTTTCTCTGTCTCTCTCACTGTCTACTCTGCCTGTCAAAAAAAAAAAATAATAATTTTAGCGACCAGAGCTGTGGCACAGTGGTAAAGCCATTGCCTGCAGTACCGGCATCCCATAAGGGTACCCGTTGGACACCTGGCTGTTCCACTTCTGATCCAGCTCTCTGCTGTGGCCTGGGAAGGTGGTACAAGATGGCCCAAGTGCTTGGGCCTTGCAACAGCGTGGGAGACCTCGAAGAACCTCCTGGCTCCTGGCTTTGGATCGGCACAGCTCTGACCTTTGCGGCCATTTGGGCAGTGAATCAGCAGATGGAAGACCTCTCTCTCTCTGCCTTTGCTCTGCCTCTCTGTAACTCTGCCTTTCAAATAAATAAATAATTTTTTTTTTTTTTTTTTACAGGCAGAGTGGACAGCGAGAGAGAGAGAGACAGAGAGAAAGGTCTTCCTTTTGCCGCTGGTTCACCCTCCAATGGCCGCCGCCGCTGGCGCGCTGCGGTGCACAGTGCTGATCCGAAGGCAGGAGCCAGGTTTTTATCCTGGTCTCCAATGGGGTGCAGGGCCCAAGCACTTGGGCCATCCTCCACTGCACTCCCTGGCCACAGCAGAAAGCTGGCCTGGAAGAGGGGCAACTGGGACAGAATCCGGCGCCCCGACCGGGACTGGAACCTGGTGTGCCGGTGCCGCAAGGCAGAGGATTAGCCTACTGAGCCGTGGTGCTGGCCAATAAATAAATATTTTTAAAAAGTAATTTTATTCCCTACACTAGGAAAAAATAATTGCACCCTGAATCAAGGAAAAATCAAAAATAAACTATATTAGGACAAAGATATGCAGAATTGGTCCACTAAAATCTTTGAAACATTGTTTAAAGAAATGAGAGAAGAGAAAAATAAAAAGATATACCAAGTTCATAGATGGGAAACTTGGTTTTTTAGATGTCAGTACTACTGAAATGGATTTATGGACTTGATGCAATCCCATTTAAAATCTCAACAGGCTGGTTTTATTTTTGTTAGTATAAATGGACAAGCCATTTTCAACATTTATATGGAAAGACAAAGTGAAGTAACCTTAAAAAGAGATGAAATGATTGGAGTTGAGAATATTTATTAGTTAGAAATTCATTAACATTGATATTAAAAAGTTTTGAATCTAGTTTTAAGTCTTTCACTATAGATTTATTTTGAAAAACTACACATGAAGATAATTAAAGCAATATAAAAATGGGAGAATGAGAAAAATGTAACTATAAAGTCAAATTTTAATGATGTAAAATTCCCAGCATTTTTATGTAATTATACTTAGACACAGATCAATGGAAAGATAATTATAGTTTTACATTTACAATGTTTTCCTTATTTAGGGTCTCTACCTAGTGTTGGCCAAGACTTAAGGTTTACAACAAGTTTTGGCAGGGTCACAGTGGCTCAAAGAAACAATGGGATGCTTGCCAATGAGATGGAAAAGGGCAAGAATGAAAATAGTTCTGAGAACTAGAAACTGGATCCATGACTACAGTTAGTAATCACAGCCTGGGCATAATGCCTTTAATGGAATTGAATGAAAGGCCAACTTTCTGATCTCTTTTTTCCTGTTGTCAAGATTCAAACTACATGGGAGGGGAATCTAACTGGTCAAATATAGAAGGTTATTTTCAAACATGGTGATGATATTTTTCTGTCCTCTTTTGTCATGCCTTGTGCATTATGACTTTGCTCTTTCCATGAAGATGTGGGATTTATCTCTTTCCTCTTGACTGCCTCTGGACACTAATATGAGACTTCCTTTGATGAGTGAGACCTCACTAATTTGACACAAACAGAAACTTCTAGTAACCCTTGACATTAGGCTTACCTAATCTCTTAGGATACTGTTGGAAAGATGAGATTTTATTGTAAACAAATCAGGGCATGCATTTTGGAAAGACTACCTGTAGGAGAACCAAGGCGCTGAGTATTTAAGTTAGATCATCTGAGATTTGAACTGACAGATGTCCGTAGTGCAAGAGTGGTTCTAGTCAAAACCAGAACCACCAGTCATCTCAGCCTGGCTCATGTTGCTAACCATAAGAATCATGACTTGTTTTTTTAAGTGCTGAGTTTTGGTGTGATTCATAATGCAGAAACAGATAGCTAATAAAATAGAGGTGGTTAAAAAGACTAAAACATGTAGAATTGGCTCTGTGCTGAACAACTTACTGGAATAACACACAACAAACCAGTTGAAATACAATACAACCTCAGGAGTAGTGCTCTCAGTATGCTGGCATTTATCCATCCATTTTATTATTAGATAAACATTACTGTCCATTACTGTCCTGATTTCATTTATGAGGAAACTGAGGCACCATTAATTAACTTGGCCAATGTCATAAAACTGTAAGTAGAATTAAAACTCAGTCTGTCTGTGAAACTTTACTATAAATGTTTGGCAGCAATGGGTATTTTTTCATGTCAGGACATTAATTCCTGTAAAATTCCATGACAACTGAATTAGAAAAAGCATATGATAACACAAAGAAGTTACAGACATCAACCTCTTTTAGATTACAAACTTTACATTTATGTAGTATCTGTTACTTCCTTGGTGAAAGATGGGGACAATTACATCCTTTTTATTTATTATTTTTTAAATTTTTTAAAGATTTTTATTTTTTATTTGAAAGTCAGAGTTACACACAGAGAGAAGGAGAGGCAGAGACAGAGAGAGAGAGAGAGAGGTCTTACATCCACTGGTTCACTCCCCAGTTGGCTGCAATGGCCGGAGCTGCGCTGATCCGAAGCCAGGAAAAGAGCTTCTTCTGGGTCTCCCACGTGGGTGCAGGAGCCCAAGGACTTGAGCCATCTTCTACTGCTTTCCCAGGCCATAGCAGAGAGCTAGATTGGAAGTGCAGCAGCTGGGACTCGAACTGACACCCATATGGGATGCCGGCACTGCAGGCAGCAGCTTTACCCGCTTTGCCACAGCACCGGCCTCACATCATTTTTATTTCTATCATTTCCATTTCCTCCTATTTCAAATTCCTGGTTTTGTTGTCTTTTATTTTTGATTTATACTTTTGTCCTCTATACATAATTTCTACACTTTGTCAGCTTTACCTTATTGTTTAAATTAGTGTTCACTTTTCTCTTTTAACATGGCTTCACTGTTATCTTGATCATTATTTTGTTTTCTCTCATGGTGGGCTAAATTTCATGATCATACAGTTGCTTCCTTCCCATCCCTCAGTGCCCAGCCCCATAGGACTCATCAGCTCTCTTAGGGATTGGAATATTTGCTTATAGTGTTAATAACTGGTATACAAGTTAATTGGATATAAAAATTAGAGATCCTGCATTTTTCCTTAGTTTTTATAGAAGTAACTAAATATACTCAGGGGGCTTATCGTTTCTCCTTTCTACTGCTTTAAATTCCTAGGAATTCCTTACTTTAGTAATTCTGTGTTTACCCTCCTATTTTATTATTTTAAATTATAAATTCTTAATTGTTTTAAATTATAAATTCAAAACATTTACCATACTGTCTTTTAGTGTTTTGCATCTTATTCATTCTGTTCTCTATTGGAATTATGTTTCTTGGATAAGCTTTATCTGATGTGTTCTTATTAGGATTTTTTTTTTTTTGGTAAATAATGTCACATAAATGAAGCATATATGGAGTGTGCTGCGGAACTCCACACCATCAGTTGAGATTTATTCTCTGATAGAAAGGTTGGCCAAAAAAATCTATTTTTTGGTAAAGAATCAGTAAATGCTTTAGGCTTTGCTTTCCAGAAGAGAAACTCTGCTGCAGTATCACAAAATCAGCCTTAGACATGGATATGGTTCAGTAGGTTTTATTTACAACATTGGACTGTGGGCTGTATTTTTTTTTTTTTTTTTACCCTTTCTCTGTTGCACTATTGTACATAGGAGGCTCTTAGATAATGGTGAGTATGGCTAATGGAACTCTTAGGGTTTGAGGTGCCTCCATATGAAGTATGTGGGTGATGACTTGTTCTCCAGTTGCCTTTCTGTCACAAGAGTGGATAGTACTACCTTGGCAGAGGCTGTGCAGTTACTTGATATTGATCCAACTACTGTCCATGTGAACTACTGATACTGAACCTTCATGATCTTCTACCTCCCTTCTTTCCCAGACATTCCTGATTCATTTATTCTGGTATTCCTGGACGTGGCAATTGTAAAGCATTCCTGGCAATAATCAACCTCTTCTTGCATTCTATATTTAGTGTACACTTATGGCCTACTTTTATGGATTAAGCCTTTAGGCAAGCTTTCAGAATTCATAAAATTTTTGTCCTTCAAAAAAGTCATGTTTGGTGTCTAAATCTATGTCTCTAGATTTAGTTTTTACAAATCTATTCAGAAACTCAAGATATATCTTCAGATTTGGCAATATGAATCCTGTGCACAAGAAACAATTGCCTCTGTTAAGTGGGTGTAGGTTCTTCTGGTAAAAACACTAACATGTACGAAAACGTTTGACAGGCAATTTTGAATGCTGAGGATATGAGTGTAAGATAAACAAAGTCATACTCCAGGCAACAACATTCCCCCCAGGCTTAAATGTAATTGTAAAAAAATTCGGTGTTAATTGCAGTCCCTTCCCATATCCTTGTACCCCAGACAGAGCAGGAAACTGGGAGAGAAGAAGAAATAGATTAAGAGAAGGGACCTTAAATCATTTTACTTGTAATACCATTAATTTTTTATCCTTTTTCTGTTTATAGTAGAAAAAAGATTTTATTTATTTGAAAGGCAGAGTTTCAGAGAGAGAGAGAGAAGGAGAGGGAGAGATAGAGAGAGATATCTTCCATCTGCTGGTTCACTCCTCAAATGGCCACAATGGCTGGAGCTGACCCAAACTCTGTGTATAAGACCAAAATCAGTATTCATGTATCACTTGTTATCATGCCCACACCTTTTATCTTAATATTAACTCGGTAAATGTAGGCTTTTAATCTGGATAATTCGCATCTCAAAACTCATAATTTTTATGTTAGGTTGCTCCCTTTCAGCAAAAAAAAAAAAAAAAAAAAAAAGAACACTTATTTCAGTTTTTCATTTATTCAACTAATATTTATTGAGTTCTAGAGAAAAATAATTCAAAGTAAAGTTACAATCCCAAACTTCATGATCTATTTCTATATTCAAACCTCATTGCCCCTTTAAAATAATCCCTGTGGTTAGTCATTCTAGAAATTCCCTATCACTCAAATATTTTGGAAATGCTTTTGATTTCCAGAATTGCCTTTATAGTTTCCTCTTAACCTGCACCAAAATGTAAGTGAGTTACCTGCTATTTTGTCTTGCTTATTGATACTACAGACTAAAGTATGACAACTGTTTAATTTTGTTACTTTTTATGTAAATCTAGCATGAGTTCTATGAAAAAATTCCATTTTTTTCTAGCACTGGATGGCAGAATTCTTAGATTGTCATTTCTGCAACTCCTCAATAAATTTTAAAAGAAGCACTTATTTGTTTAGTCACTTTTAAAAACAGAGAACACTACTGATCTGTAGGCAAGCCTTCTTTACTTAGTCTGTGTCTGAATACAAAGGAGAATATGAAACGTATCATAAAATATGAAAAGAGAAAAAAGTCCCAAAGCGATGACAGTGTTTTAATTCATTGTTTAAGAGAATATTCACATATTATCATGAATTTTTGCCACTTGCTGCCTCTGTTTATACAATTCCTTGTCTTAGGTGTGGCTTCACTCCATTTCTGCCCAATTTAAGTGTCACTTTTATCCAGTATTCCTGATCTTTCCTATTATAATGATGCTGGATCATTTAAATTCTGAAGTGTAATAGAGTGACTTGGGATATACCTTTCTCTTTATTAGATATAAACTCCTTAAAAGCAGACCTTGTATATTTCACTGATGATTTTATCTCATAAAGTTCAATCACAATTAATATTAAATGTGTGAATGGATGAATAGATTACTGGGAAAGAATATTTTTATATATATGTATAAATATGATAAATTTACAGGTTGACATGCATTTATGTATATAATATTACAAAGAACAAAATAAGGGATCTATAAGAAAAATATCAGGGGAGAAAGGAAAATTATGAAAAGTCACAAATTTTAATTGTAAATGACAGAATATATGTTATGCATTGGCATATATCTGAGAGCAAAATAGATTTTTGCAAGAAGGAGGAAATTAGCCAAAATAAAATGTGTTTGAAACTCATGTGTTTTCAATTCCCACAATTCTGGAAATAACATGTTCTGAAAGGCAGAGGACAATCATGCTTTATACACTATAAAAACAGTTCCCGTCATAAAAATCAACAAGAAAGGGTTTCTAATATTTTCATCATTAAATACTGTCACATTTCAACTTACAATTTTCCAGGTACCAACAGAATATTGGACATACAGATCAAGGATTCATAAGACCTTATCACCTTGAATCAAGGATTTATTTGAAATCCTCCCCATTCTTTACTTCATATCAAGTAATATTTTTAAAGAAAGAATTAACACATTTTCCACAAGGGAGTTTGTAAAAGTAATACTTCCCATACTTTCCAATGCCTAAGAATAGCAAAGTGGTAAAAAGAGAATTAGATGATGAGGTTATTGAGTCTGTCAAAGACCTTCTTTCCAATGAAGATTCAGCTGATGATGCTTTTAAGAAGAGTGAACTGATTGTCGATGTCCAAGAAGAGAAAGATACAGATGCTGAAGAAGCCTCTGAAATAGAAGATGAAAGACCAGCCTGGAATAGTAAGCTACAATACATCCTGGCCCAAGTTGGATTTTCTGTAGGCTTAGGGAATGTGTGGCGATTCCCATACTTATGTCAGAAGAATGGAGGTGGTAAGTTTTTATTTTTATTTATTTATTTCGTGTGTGTGTGTGTGTGTGTGTGTGTGTGATTAACTACGATAGTAAATTGCAGTTGGTTGTCTTAAGTAGCTCTGATTGCTGTTGCCATCTCATTATTTTTGAAACTATGAATTCCATTGAAAAGCTAGAGACTCCTTTGTGGGAAGTGTGCCCAGCTCTGTTTTCAGATTAGGTTTCCAGAGGAGCAGACTGGCTTGCTACAAATACTCAGTGATTGCTTAAGGGTAACACATTTTCAGATTCTTTCTGTGGATGCTATGAACATCTTTGATTTATTGACTTGAACTTCTCTAACAAATGTTGCATCCTTTGTGCTTGTCAGTTATTCCCTTTGAAGAATGACCTAAAGCTTCTCATGTAAGACAAACTGGTGAAGGAAGACAGAATTTTCTCTCCATGACTTATTAAATCTGAGTTTTAAGTTGCCTCACTCTTCAAAAAAGCAAAAATGACATGTAATTTAGAATGATTATGGTCTTCAAATGCTGACCAGAACTCTTAGATCCCAGTAGAAGGAATGTACCCAGGTAATTAATATAATGCCAGTCATTCTTCATCCTTATCTTACATATTTAGCTTTCAATTCTGTAGTATTTTGGAATAATGTTCCATTTCAAAGAAAGTTTTAACAAAATTAAGATTCTTCATTTTAAGCAAAAGTATCTGCACTTTCTTTGATATTCTTGCTTGTGTGTTAATGCATATAATAAGAAAGGCTTAGTTAGCAAAAATTCTCCAAAAAGTCTAGGAAAATTCTTTACAAAGGAAGAAATTGTTTATATATGATACTAGTGCCATAGTACATTAAAATCAAACTAACTGTTCAATTAACTAATGTTTGAGTTGAAATTTTACTATCTATGTACATGAAGGCTATTAAAATAAATGTGACTAGATACTCTATATTTCATAATTCATGAGTTTCAACACAGAAAGGTCACAAAGAAAATTGTGGTGGTGAGTCCAGTCTATGGTAGTTTTATTGACTGGACAAATGTGCTTTTATTTCTAATACAGTTGTAATCTATAAGCCTTATGTCAAATGAAATGTAGCAATTCATATGCAAATCCTTTTAAATATACTTATTTATTTATTTATTTATTTGAAAGACAGAAGGATGGGGTGGGGAGCAGAGAGAGAGAGAGGGAGATCTTCCATTCACTGCTTCACTTCCCAAATACACATAACAGCCAGGGCTGGGCCAGGCTGAATCCAGGAACCAATGACTCCATCTCTGTCTCTCACATGGATGGCAGGAATCCAAGTACTTGGATCATCATCCATGGCCTCCTTGGGAGGCTGGATTAGAAACAGAAGAGCTTGGACTTCAACAAGCACTTTTATATGGGATGTGGGTGTCCCAAGCTGTGACAACCCATAGTGCCACAACACTACCTTAGAAATTATTTGTATCCTCCCAAAGATTAAAAAAATGGTATTATGGTGAAAAAATATGTTTTTTAGTTAATTCAAACAGGTACAAAGGAAGAGGTTTGTTAAAAAATAGCTTATTTGACAAATATGCCTGGAAGCAAGAATCAATACATGAACTTGGTGGTGTCCTGCCTATCACTCTACTGAAATTGTGAGCTCCTCATCTATTCTGTAACCTCACATATGAATTATTTATCAAATCAGCTATAAGCAACTGCACACTACTGTGCTTTTTTGTTCCTCACAAATAATTCCATTTGCCAAGAGTAGCAAAAAGTGAATTCTGATTTTGAAAATTTTCACCTTGAAAACTCTCCCAGCCATACAGTTAAGGCTGTTTTGGTTGAAAGGTTGCTTTCCCTTTAGTATAATATATGTCTTGGTAGGAAGCTCTGAAATAGATATTCCCTATTCACTACCAGGTTATTAGCAAAAATGGCTCTTCCATCATATATTCAAATATAAAAAATCAATTTACTCTTCCTATAATTGGTTCCTCTTTTCTAGCTGCCAATACAGCATTATTAGCATGTGTTATAAAATATCAGTGGATTTTATTATTTCAGGATGCCATTAGAGTACCAAATATTTTACTAATGAACCTGAAATGTAGCATTGATTTTTCTAGGTATCTGAGGATTATCCTCCAGCTGTTTAGCTGAACAGTTTCAGCTACTGAGGTCTTATTCTGTAATCATTTGATGCAGTTTTTGGATAATAGATAAACCAATATAAGTTGGCTTGTCTGACTTCTCACAACTTAACTCACTTCTTCAGGCTCCATTTCCAAACCTGTGAAATGTGGGGGGAGGTTGTAGTGATTGTATTTCCCTTGCTGGATTCTTTATCATATATAAATGAATGACTGCATATAATGTGCTTAGAAATATATCTGTTAAATAGTAAATACTACCATAGTAAATATTATATTTTGTCTATGGTTTTTAAATATGAGGACTAATGTTAGAATAATTTGAGTTAGAAGAAAAGCCAGGTATCTAATAGCATGTCATGTACACATAATTGCAGAAATAAATCCCAATAAATCCAGTGTTAATTCTCTCTCCCCCCACCACCTTTATTCTTGTTCACAGTCATTCACATGCATATACACCCACTCAAAATCTAAAATTTGATGCAAGTGTTAAAATTTTTCTTTCAGTCCTTTGGGAAGCACTTTCAATGTTAGCAGTCCCTGAACATTGCAAATCAATTTGGGAATAAAATCTTGATAACTTTGTATTGTTTTGCAAGCTCATATATTCATGCTGCATGATGCATGCTGCTTTGTGAAAATAACTAAAGTCTGGGCTGGCGCTGCGGCTCACTAGGCTCATCCTTCGCCTGCACCCTGGGGTTCTAGTCCCTGTTGGGGTGCCTGATTCTGTCCAGGTTGCTCCTCCTCCAGTCCAGCTCTCTGCTGTGGCCCGGGAGTACAGTGGAGAATGGCCCAAGTGCTTGGGCCCTGCACCCACATGGGAGACCAGGAGGAAGCACCTGGCTCCTGGCTTCGGGCCAGCACGCTGCAATTTGGGGGGGTGAACCAACGGGAGGAAGACTTTTCTCTCTGTCTCTCTCTCTCTCACTAACTCTGCCTGTCAAAAAAAATTAATAAATAAAAAAATTAAAAAAAAAAACAATTAAAGTCTGATCCTTTATAGCATGGTAGATTATGTACAAACCACTATTTTAAAGTCCTTAAATAATCATTGTTATCATTGCATAAGAGTGTAGATAATTGAGAGAAATAATTTGAGAAACTATATTACCATTTACTAATCACTACTCTTATGTCTTTATCTGTGATTTAGATGAAAAAATATTTGTTTTTAACTATGGAAACATTACCACACAGATGATAATACACACATTTTTAATCAGACATTGAATGTTTAGTTTCTCAATCACTCTCACACCCCTTCTTAGAATTTTAAAAAATAAAACAAAAATTTCCCTCCTGGAGTGTACTTTATTATGTATTAAATATGAGAAAAAAGACCTTTTTTTCTGGTAGAAGATATTATACTTTTTAATTTTTTTCTGTTTAGGTCTGTTCTTTTAATTTCAGAAAAAAAGAGTCACTTTTAATTTCCTACAACTCAATCTCATTTATCAGACTTGGGATGAAGGATTTAAATGGATTGGATAACACAATAAAGGACTTCATAAACCATATATGAATGAAATTTCTAGGATTTTTCAGAACCTAATCCAGAACAGAATTCATTTTAAAGAATCAGTTATTTTCATGGAAAATGAAGCTGTCTTACCTTTTCAATAAAATGAAAAATTTCATTAATATATTTATCAAAATTATTTTATATCGAAAACTCTTTTAGCAAGTTTAAGTTTCAAAATCTTAAATGTATAAAGTAATGAAATGGCATTTTATGTAAATTTCCTCTGCACATTACATTGAATCTCAAATAGGGTCTTTCATGAAATGATCAGAGTTACTGAATTCTTTATTGTGACTACTGAAAATATAATCTATTTTATTTGTTTCTCTCTCTGCAGGTGCATATCTTTTACCATACTTAATACTACTCCTGGTAATAGGTATTCCCCTTTTTTTCCTGGAACTTTCTGTGGGTCAGAGAATCCGGCGAGGAAGCATTGGTGTATGGAATTACATAAGCCCAAAACTGGGTGGGATTGGATTTGCAAGTTGTGTAGTAAGTTTCCTATTGTGGTGTATACTATTATCTTTACAAGGCTTGCAATTGTAAAATTGACATTTAAGTAGATTTTCACTCAGCATGTGCTTTTTCGCAACTTAGTCATGTTTTTAAAAACGCTACTGGAGTACGTATTAGCACACAAAATAAATTGTAAATATTGCTGTAATTTAGTATTGTTAATGCATGTTCTGAGGTCTGTAAGAGAGATTGTTTTTAGAGACGACCATGTGTTTCACATAAAAAGGAAAGAGGAGGATTTTCAAAATGTTAAATGAAAATTTGTGCATTTGATCTCACCATTTTAAAGAAAGAGGCATGAAGGATTTCATGTTAACTATATTGTTTTATTTTGCAGGTGTGTTATTTTGTGGCTCTCTACTACAATGTCATCATTGGCTGGAGTTTGTTTTATTTTTCTCAGTCTTTTCAGCAACCTCTACCTTGGGATCAGTGTCCTTTGGTGAAAAATGCTTCTCACACTTGTAAGACATGTGCTGAGTAATGTTTTTGTATTTAAAGATTAGAAAATTACTAAAGGCACAAACTTCAAAATTTTTTTTCTTTAATGAAGGAAAATTTTCAAAATCATCATAACAGACTCTCCTCACTTTTAGGACTCATACACTTTGAGAAAATTTTGGCATCATCTAATTTTACCAGGTTATTTTACTATGCCCTATGACAAAACAGCCAAATTTTCTAAGTCTTAAATTGCTAACTTAGACAATCTTTTATTTTGTACTCTCTAACTGATGTTTTACATTTTCATTGACATCCACAGAAATGGAACCAAAGAAAATAATTTAAATTGAAATAACTGCTTTTATACCTTAGCCTGTTGTTTTGTAGTCCCCCATTGTTTTTTAAATACTGTGAAATAAAGGGAGAATGAATCCTTATAGGAGCAGCACCCAGTAAGTAAAGCATTTAACTCAATTATAGAGTTCAAAATTTTCTAGTGACCACATTTAGGAAAAGTTGCAAAGAAAGAAATAAAATATTTTATTTAATTTAACATATCCAAACATCCAATTTCAACATATAATTAATATAAACATTACTAATATAACAGTTTACATTATTTTTCTTATATTCAATCTGAAATCCAGTTCCAGTTTTATGTTTGGGGCAATGAATTTGATTTGTAATTGCATTAGTAAGCCCACATATTCTTTCTTCAAAAATAAGTAATAAGAAATACCAAAGAGGATCCATGTCTGTTGGTTTTTCAAATTTTTGGACAGTTGAATTTTTTATTCTTCATTTTGAGTTTAAATACTGCTGTATAATAGTTTTCCTTTCTTGAAAACGTTAATAATTCATTTCTAAGCTTACTGGGGAAAAACTGTCTCATTTCCCTTTATTGCTTGACACAATTGTGTCATCTTTCTTCCTACAGTTGTAGAGCCAGAATGTGAAAAAAGTTCCGCTACCACCTATTACTGGTACAGAGAAGCACTGAATATTTCCAGTTCCATTTCTGAAAGTGGAGGCCTGAACTGGAAGATGACCATCTGTTTGCTGGCTGCGTGGGTCATGGTTTGCTTGGCCATGATCAAAGGCATTCAGTCTTCTGGAAAAGTTAGTATTGTTAGAGCCCTTCCTGATTCTGCTGATCACCATTCCTAGGCACGACACCCCCCTTAAGCTCTGTTAGAGATCTCTGCATGCAATTAGCAAGTAACACCTCATTGTAGGTAGTCAACTAAAGGTTAGTAAGAAAATGATGCTTCTAAAAATGTGTTTAGGATGAGGAAATAATATAAAGATTCAGTGTGTTTTTGTGATATCTAAGATCATTTATAACCTTTCCTGTCATTTATAATCTTGCCTATTTCAACAAATCTTTAATTTTTTTGTCAACACTTAAAAGTCCTCTCTTTTTGCTATTCAATTGACCCTAATGTTTTAATTCTCTGACCACTGATGAGTTCAAGTCATGGAAATTGGTTAAAGTGGCAAAATGAAGAATGCATGTATTCTGTTTGTTTTATACTATTATTCTCTTTCACACTTAGTGTTCTAAAGGAATAGTTGCATAAAGAATTTTAAAATAGTGTAGTGTTGAGTGTTTCTTAAAGCTCTGAACATCCTAAGGTAGTTATGATAATCCTGACAAAGAATCTGGAGGAATGTAAAAGACTCAAGAGCATGCCAGCATGGCACACTGAAGATGTAAAAAGGCTGTGATTGAAAAAGATGTGAGGTGATTTCTACCTGTGCTGATTTATTATGTTTTGAAGGATGCATTAGGAAAGTGCTTGCTATTCACTATTTTGCTTTCATATTGCCTTTTTCCTCCATTATCACTGCTGTTGCCTTTGAGGTCTTTATGTCTGTTAGCTGAACCATAGCAAGAATTTATTGTTGACTTTTCTCTCTGTCTCTCTGCCCCTTAACAGTCCATCTCTACTATTTTTCTTGCCAAAGCATAGCTCTGATCCTATAATTTTCAGGCTAAGTCTTTACCTATATACGTATAGTAGTAGGCATGAGAATGGTAGTTAATAAATTAATAAATGATAGGGGTAGATATGTTTCTGACAATGATTATAGCAAGAACAATTACAGGCCGATATTTAATACTTATTATTATGCACCATACACTATGATACATACTTTATATATTTTATCTCATTTAATTCTTTTTTTAAAATGATTTATTTGGGGTTATTTGACAGGTAGAGTTACAGAAAGAGAGGGAGACAGAGATTAAGAGAGAGAGCTCTTCCACCCTCCAGTTCACTCCCCAAATGGCCACACTGGCTGGGCCTGGGCCATGCCGAAGCCAGGAGCCTAGAATCCCATCCAAGTCTGCCACCTGGGTGGAGGAGGCCCAAGCACTTCCACTGCTTTCCCAAGTGCTTTAGCAGGGAACTGTATTGGTAGTACAACAGCTGGGTTGACCTGCTGTGCCACAACATTGGCCCCTATCACATTTAATTCTAAAATAACACTAAGAAGTAATTGCTACTTTCAGATTTGTTTTACAGATTAAAAAAAAAAAAAAAACAGGTTTGAGAAATCAGGTAACTTCACAAAAATTTCAAGACTAGTAAATCCTAATACTTGGAGTGAAATACAAGTCTATCTGAATCTAGAGCCATGTTCTTCAATTTCAATATCACAATGTTTCTCACTTTCATATTTGTTGCTACCAACTGATAGACTCTTTCATGAAAGACCTCTGTAATATTCTTTGCTTTCTGATACTTTCTAATTTAATTAGAATATTTGATGATTTGTTTGAGTGGCAAATCATAGCTAATTTTATATTTACCCTCCTGGTGGAAATTCTGTATAGTACTTGGGCCCCTGTTTTCCACATGGGAGACCTAGATGGAGTTCCTGGCTCCTGTCTTTGGTCTGACCCAGCCCTGGCCATTGTGGCCATTTGGGGAGTGAACCAGTGGATGGAATTTCTCTTTCTGTCTCTCCCTCTCTTGTCACTCTGCCTTTCAAATAAATAAATCTAAGAATATTGTCTACAATTACATTTAGACTAGCATATAAAGTGTATAGGAAACATAGGTGAATTTTGTTTGTACACTTAGGACCATCTACCAAAATATAATTTTTCTGCACATATTCCAATTCCAAAAAAAAAAAATCTGAAATCCAAAACACTTTGTATTCCAAGTATTTTGCTTAAGGGATGTTCAACTTGTACTACTCTGCTGTTATTATTACCACTATGCTAAATACATCACATACATTTCTACTGGCCAGATGGTTTTCATGTTTTTATACTCATTTTACAGCAAAGTTGACAAGCTTAGGAAGAATAAATAATTGGCCAGCATTGAGCAACTGCTAAATAACAGAGCAAAATGTAGGCTATAAAATTTCTAAAAGATTGAGTCTTTTTTTGCAGGTATTTTTATAATAAACATTTTAATATGTAAGAAAAAATAAGGAATTATATTTTCTATTTTTAAATAATTAAAATGAAAATACATAGCATTTAGTTGATTAATAACTAATCTCTCTGCTTAATCTATTTTATTTCTTTTTTAAATTTTTATATTTTATTAGAGAGAGAGACAGAGATAGAGAGAGAGGTCTTCCATCCACAGTTTCAATCCCCAGATGACTGCAACAAAGCCAGCAGCCAGGAGCTTCCTCAAGGTCTCCCACATGGTTGCAGGGACACCAGCACTTGGGCCATTCTCTGCTGCTTTCTCAGGTGTATTAGCAGGGAGGTGGATCAGAAGTGGAGCAGCTAGGACATGAACTAGTGCCCATATGCGATGCTGGCTTTGCAGGTGATGGCTTTACCTGGTACACCACAATGCCGGACCCAATGTGTTTTTCAAAGGTGTTTTATTTCTCAAAAGCCAACAGGACTTAAAAATCATACAAAGGAATGTGTTTCATATTTATTTTCCAATTCTAAAAATGTGTACTTCTTGGACAATATAGTGGCTATGCATTCATGAAGTTATTTATTTAACAAATATTTATTAAATACTTATTGTATCTCAGTCACTGATCTAATTCTGGAAGTATAGCAACTAGCTTTATGATTTGCACAATGTCTTGTCTGTTTTGTTTTTCAACAGAAATCAAATGTAGTGACAGGTGTCCTAAAATATCGCTAATCTCACTTATTTTTCAAGTGAAAATGAAGGCTACATATTTATATTCTGGAGAGGCTGATTATGCTTTTCTAATTAAAATAATACCTTCAAATTTTACATGTATGTTTTGCTTCATAATTTTATTTTTATACTCTCTATAATTTCAACTTAAGCATGAAGAGAGGAAAAGATTCATCTTGTACTTATATTTTTCCAAGCAGAAAAACTCCAACACATCCTTAACATGTTCTTTTCCCCGTGTCCCACAACCAACTTCTTGCCAAGTCCAACTGATTCTACCACAGGAATCTCACATCTGTCCCCTCGTTTCCATTCTTGGTGATCTGTCACCTGTTTCCATGACAATAGTTTCCTCTTGTATCTTGCCTTCTGACTATCTCTGTCATTTCTCCCATGCATCCCAGATATCCATCATCTACTCTGCTTCCACAGTGATCTTTCCAAAGATCTGATGGTGATACTGAAAAGATACGCATCTTTGAATGTTCTACTCTTTGCCTATCACTGCCCACAGATCCTTCAGCATCTGCAATCAACTGGCATTTCATGCTTCATCTCCCACAAGCTGCACAAACTATATGTAAAACTCACAGGAGTACTCAGCAGTCTGGATTTTGCATAGGCTCTCTTTCGTGCTTGCCTAAAATGTTCTCTCTCAAATTTCTAGCACACAACTCTTCAACCATCAAACTCTAGTTCAAATGTTACCTCCTATGTGAAATCTTTCAAATCCAGGACAATTTAAATGGCTGCCTCTATGCTATTATGTACTTTCTACGTGCTTCTATTACTGACTTAAATTGTAATTATCCATCTCACTCATTAAGCTATGAATTCCATGATGGCAAGACTGTGTCATATTATTCTTGGCACACTCTAAAACATTGTGTATTAAGAGAGGATTTATGGGAAGTTAAATTTTTCTTTAAGAACTCATTTTCTAAAAGAAATTTGAATTATGTAGTATTTTAAAACTATATACTAATTATATAATCAGCCTTATTTCAACTCTGGCTTATAAATTCAACAAACATATGAGCTCTTAAATACACTGATGTGGATTCTGTGATAAGACTCTAATTTAGCTTTATAAGGATGGACAGAAACTTTCCAATCGCATAATATGGAGAAAAACAAGTCACAATTTTAAACATGTAAATGGAATTAAGATCACAACTTCAATTTCATTCTTCTATGACCAGATGAAAATACAAAATATCCAAACATTAAATGCCCAGATTTAAAAGGATGTATGAGGGTTCTTTTTAAAAATTCATGGCAAATGGAATTAAAACTTAATATACACATTTCACAAATATTTTGAAGTACCCTATTGTTTAAGTCGGCACTTTATGGAGACATTTATTTTTTAAATTTTAATTTACTTGACAGGCAGAGAGACAGACATCTGAAGAGCACACATATTCTCTGATTCACTCCAAATGCCTGCAATAGCCAGGCAGAAGCCAGGCACCAGGAATGCAACACTGATCTCCCAAGTGGGTTATCACTACTGCCTCCCACTTGCATTAGCAGGAAGCTGGTGTCAGGAGCTGGATCTGGGCATCAAACCCATGTACTCTGGATGTGGTATATGGGCATCTAACTGTTGAGCTAAATGCCCACTTTCCATGTTGTTTTTAAATATAAATTCTTTGGACTTAATCATATGTCTTTAATTTTAGCATACCAAAAGAATCAGCTTCAAGTACATTGAATCCAACTTATATACACCCCAAACTCTTTCTCCTTACCATCCCTTATTTTATGATTTGCTGTCTAAAATTATTTTATGAAGTCGCTTATTGTTTGCCTTCTTCTGCCACTAGAGTGAAAACTGTGAGGATAGACACATCATCTGGCTTGAAGCTTTAATATTTGCAAAGGAGAATCATAAAGGAGAGAGCTGTAATTCAAGTGAGATAAAAGTACCTCACAAATTTAAAGAGTGCTAAATGTTGGGCTGGTGTTGTGGCACGGTGGGTTAGGTCCCCACTTGGGACATTAGCATCCCTTATTGGAGTGCTGGTTCAGGTCTTGGATCCTTGGCTTCTGATCCTGGTTCCTGCTAACACATCCTGGAAAGCAGCAGGTGATGGCTTCAGTGCTTGGTTTCCTGCCACCCATGTGAGAGACCTGGATGGATTTGCAGACTCCTGAGCCATTGAAAGCTATTGTGTACGTTAGGGGACTGAACCAGCAGATGGAAGATGTCTTTCTGTCTCTCTCTTTCTTCCTGTATGTTTCTCTTCTCTCTCTTGCTTTGCCTTTCAAGCAGATGAAAATAAACTGTCTTGTTTTCCAGTGTAGGGGACTAATAAATATAAATAATTCCAACAGTGCTAAGTGATGCTAAAACAAGCAAAATCAAGGTGATATCACTGAAGGTTGCTGGGGTGGGTGGGGATCAGGGGCAATGGAGAAAACAGGATGGAAAAAGTATAGCCTTGTGTTGGATGGTCAGTGAGAACCTTCAGGAGACGACGAAGATGAGAATCACGTGCAGAAGAGGGAGATGAGAGGACCCATCCTTTCTCTGCCCCCAAGGCTGACTGGACTAGGTATCCTCACAAGATAGCAAGAGCTTGAAGGGCTGGAGATCAGCAAGGAACCGGGGTGGGGTGGGGCTGGGGTGATTTGGAGGACATTTAGGCAGGCACTCTAGTTAAGGCTCTGCAGGTCAGAGGAAGGAATCAGCATTTTATTCCAATGGTATTAAGACATTCTTGGAGTGTTTTAAACAGGGTATGATATAACCTTAGTAGTAGTATGGAAACCCAGTTAGGAGAGGTTATTTATTTATTTTTAATTACTAGAGAGGAGTTCCAACTGCTGGTTGATTCCCCAAATACGGCAAGGTCTGGGGCTGGGGCCACAGCTGGGACCTGGGTCCTCAATTCAAGCTTCCATGGAGGTAGCAGGAGCTGAATTGAGCTATCCCTCCTGCGTCCCAGGGTATGCATTAGCTGGAAGCTGGAGTCAGGAGCCAGAGCTAGGAATGTTAAATTCAGCTGCCCATTAGGCTTATTCTTGTCCCAGGAGAACATTATCTGTTACTTGTAGATGTTTGATTTAGCAATCAGATGAATGGTGGGAGTCCATTTTCTGAAATGGACATAGGTGGGAACAACTTTGGGGAAATTCAAAAGTTCATTTCTGGACCCGAAAAAATTTGTCTGGGAGTCGGTGAATGGTATGAAAAGGAGAGTTCCTTTTCAGTGATTAGAAAGTTACTGGGGAGAAAAAAAAAAAAAAAAAGAGGTGAAGTAGAAGGTAAAGCATTATTTTTTTAACTGTTCAGAACTGAAGCAGACTTAGCATTGGGACCATTCTGTACTTTGGAAAGCTTTGTAGAATTGTAATGAAACTTCGTTTAAAATATACCTTGTGTTTTTGCTAATTAAGATAATATAAGTGGAGTGGGCTCTAGGCTTATGTTAGGACACTACTTGGGACACTCTCATTCAATAGTCGGTGCCTGATTTGAGTACAGGTTTCTCTGCTTCCAATCCAGTTTTCTTAAAATGTGCACCTTGGGAGGCAGCAGATGAAGGCAGACGTGTCCCCGCCATCCACAGGGACACCCAGATTGAGTTCCCAGCTCCTGGCTGTGGCCTGGCCCAGTCCTGATTATTCAGGACATTTGGGGAGTAAATGAGTGGATAGATCTCCATCTGTCTCTTTCTGTCTGTCTGCCTTTCAAATTAAAAAATAAGCAAAAAATAGGCGGGCACCTCGGCTCAGTAGGCTAATCCTCTGCCTATGGTGCTGGCACACCGGTTTCTAGTTCCGGTTGGGGCACTGGATTCTGTCCCGGTTGCCCCTCTCCAGTCCAGCTCTCTGCTGTGGCCAGGGAGTGCAGTGGAGGATGGCCCAAGTGCTTGGGCCCTGCACCCCATGGGAGACCAGGAGAAGCACCTGGCTCCTGGCTTTGGATCAGCGCGGTGCGCCGGCCGCAGCACACCGGCCTTGGTGGCCATTGGAGGGTGAACCAATGGTAAAAGAAGACTTTTCTCTCTGTCTCTCTCTCTCACTGTCCACTCTGCCTGTCAAAATATATATATATAAGCAAAAGGTAAAATGACAAAAGTAGGATTTGTTAGGGAGTTAGAACCTGTTCATTTCTCTCTTAAGTATTGCTTGTTTTATGAACTTTAAGGAATAGACACTATTCATGCTACACTATACCTATGGATTAGTTCAAAGTAGATTAAATGCAGACTTAAAAAATTTTTTCATCTGGGGCCAGCATTGTGGTGTAGTGGGTAAAGTTGCTACCTGTGATGCCTGTGATACCATATAGGCACTAGTTGGAGTCTCTGCTGCTCCACTTCTAATCCAGCTCCCTGCTAACCGCCTGGGAATAGCAGTGGAGGATGGCCCAAGTGCATGGGCACCTCCCACCCACATGGGATACCCAGATGAAGCTCCTGGCTCCTGGCTTTGGCCTGGCTAATCCCCGGCCGTTGCAGCTTTCTGGCGAGTGAACCAGCAGATGGAAGGTTTTCTCTCTCTTTCTTCCCTCCCTCCCTCCAACTCTGAATTTCAAATAAATAAAATAAATCCTTAAAAATTTGTAAAATTAATACTTACATAAACCAATTAAGGCAAATTAGCTATTCTCAGATGGCTTTACAAGTTTTTAATAATAATATTAAAAACAGTAACTGTTAAAATATGGAATAGAACGTATTTAATCTTAACTACTGAAAAGAAATGTACTTGTGTGTTCACCTGTTTCTATTTTCCTTTCCTTGCAGATTATGTATTTTAGTTCTCTGTTCCCTTATGTAGTACTTATATGCTTCCTAATCAGAGCACTTCTTTTAAATGGTTCCATTGATGGCATCCGTCATATGTTCACACCCAAGGTATGTGCCATATTTCTGTTTAACATTTACAGTCATGAAAACATTTTGGGAATTGTTAAAATGTTCTCACAGTTACAGTTAAGGGCTAATTGTTCAAACATATGTACATTAGACTTAAATGTAGTTGTTATGTTAACCAGCCTGTAAAATCCAGAACTTTTATATAGCATCTATAATTACATCTGTTTGCCTTCAATTTTTAGTGTCCCATTTTGGCTCTGGAGTAAGACCATCAATATTTAAACTTCAAAAATCCGCGTTTGTAAATTAACCTCCAGTGATTACACTGATGTGTTTTAGAACTTTTCAGTCTTCATTTACTCTCCCATCTCTGTTTCAGTGATTCTTAACCTTTTTGTGGACCCCTTTGCAAAAATGAAAATAGGAATCCTTTTACCAGAAAAAAAAGAATGAACCTATTAATCTGTGTAGTGTCTCAGGAGAACGACAGATTACCTAAAGTCCATGGACTCAGGTTAAGAACTTCGTGGTAAAATTCTGTCTCAGAGAAAAATCAGTATTTTCTAGTTTCTGTTTTGTTTTGATTTGTGTGTCTTCCTGGGGTAAAATTTATAGTGGTCAGTTTGGGGCATTCTGTAACTTTTATCAATTCATGAACATCTCAGGAAAATTATCGTTAAGCTTCATAGAACTTACGCTCTGCCATTCAACTTAATGGAGCTGAACTCAATGCTGGACGCATTGAACCTGGTTAATCATAACTTGATTTCTGTCATACCCTATTACTTTGATTTGACAGGAAACAAAAATAAATTTTGGGGTGTATTTGTTTTATTCAACACAATGAAGTTGTACCTCCCTGTTAGTTTGCTATTAACATTGTCTTGGCTAACATAAAGGTACAAGTATATAAAGATAATTTAAAAACTAATATTAAAATTGGAAGTTATCTGAAGAAGGAGTGGCAGTCAGCATCATGCTGTAGGGTTTGGACAGGAGGGATTCGCTTCTCTGGAATTCTTTGTCACTCAGAGCAGCTGCCTTGATACTGTGTAAAAAAAGCTGTATTCTTTGCGTGTCTGGTTCTGAGTTGGTATTCATTCTGTAGCAGCAAAAGTGCTGACAGTGGCGTCTGGTTTTCTCGGCCAGTTCAAAGGATCTATTTCACAGAGTTGCTGGTACTTCTCCTTAGTGAACATGAGTTAAGATTCATGAATTCCGGTCATGTTAGAAATGAGATCTGCTTCAAATGGGCCGTATTTAATGATCAAAAATATTTATATTTATAATATCAAGCAAAAATACTTTCTGAGTTTAAAATAACCAAATTCGGTGTGAATCTCTAGAATATATCTCCACGTTGGCAATTACTTGGGAAACAGTTCTCTTTCATTTGGGATATGTGTATCTTTCACAACTTTAATGCTTCTATGTAATACTTTCATATTGCCTCAGTATTTAAAAATGCAGCACAAATTAGTATTATTTTTACTTGGACTAATGATCCTTATTAAAATGTTAATTCCTTCTGCAGCTTGCTTTTCGTTGTTAAGATGCTTTATATAGGTCACAGTAGGATGAGACATTTTCTGTAAGAATGACAAATAGCTGTAAATTATTTATTAGTTTATATTACTATGTGTGTGGAAGAAAGTATGCAATCACACAAAATACTACAGAATCAGTGAATGGATTTTTCAGAAATTGGAAGTCATCGGAATGCATTAGTAAATAGGTATTTTCTGCCATCTAGTGGGCAAAATTGAGAAAGACAATTAATGGTCTGGTACTGTAATACCTTAGTTGATTACGAATAAATTATAGACAATAATGATTATTTTTCATGAACACCTTTAAAAATTTTCAGTAATAATATTAAAATTAATTTAAGCAATGCATCCTAATATTTGATAGGGCATGGATTACAGAATTGACCTGTGTTTATATTTCACCTCTACACCCAAACTACTGTGTAACCTGCGCTAGGTTGCTTGACTGTTTCCTGATTCAGATGATAGTGCAACTTCTCCATGGATTTCTGTGATTAAGGGAGATGAACTAGTACAGTACTTATCAGTGTGTCCACCACTATAGTTCACATATGTTATCAATTAACAAACACACACTACTGTGGCTCTCATCTTTCTGTTGAGAAAGATGCAACCTAGAAGAGACATTTCACTTTTCCTAGAATGTACTACTTTAAAATTATTGAATATCAGAGTCAGGATCTTAAACTCTCTGGGAAACTCATGTTCTTAACCAAGTTTTATGTTGTTCCAAATAAAGACGATTTCATTGCAGTGGCAAAAAGAGATAGTATTCCAATTCAGCCAATACCACATATTACCAAAACCTAACTTACTTGATATTGAAGTCTACATAATTTATAGCTAGTATTAATTGTTCCATCAGAAGTTTTGATTATATACAGTAATAATTATAGAAGGAATAAACACAGTTTTTTGAAATATGTGTTCTGCACAGACTTAGAACACTAGGACTTTTCATCTGAAAGAGCATATATAGATGACATAGTTGAATTTCTACTATTTTTTAATGAAATGGTTTTCAGGAATCCATTGAATGAATGTCTATATGAACATGGAAAGTACACACAGTTCTACTGTACGGAGTTCATGATTATTATCTGCTGCTTACAACTGTAAGATTTCCATGAGAAAACACAAAACTTGGAGTATTACTTATTTAAGGGTTATTAAGAAGATGTAATGGGAAATAACTGTGTATGTGTGTGTGTGTGTGCTTTTCCAAAAAAATTTCCTATATAAGTAGAAAAATCTTCATGTAAGTAAAATCCCCATGTATGGGCTTGATAGTTTTCTTATTCTTCTTTATTTCTTTCCTAAAGAAATCCTAAAAATTAGTTACGTCTACATAAAAACAGGTCATCTCACAGATTTAAGCGACTTGTGGGTACATAAATGTTATTTTACCATATTTATCCAACAGACAAATTCCACAAGTTAATTATTCTGAAGTCTAACTGTGTAGCTGATCTCTGCTATGTTTGCTTTTAAACAGCTTGAAATAATGCTGGAGCCCAAGGTCTGGAGAGAAGCCGCTGCCCAGGTGTTCTTCGCCTTGGGTCTGGGATTTGGTGGTGTCATTGCATTTTCCAGCTACAACAAGAGAGACAACAACTGCCACTTTGATGCTGTCCTGGTGTCTTTCATCAACTTCTTCACCTCTGTCCTGGCAACGCTGGTGGTGTTTGCAGTTCTGGGGTTCAAAGCAAACGTTGTCAATGAGAAGTGCATCGCACAGTATGGATCTTTACTTCGATGAGCTTTTGATGGTACAATTATACACAAATTATACATCAAAGGACCCTGGGAGCTCATATGTATGCTTTCTTTTTCTATTTTTTCAGAAATTCCGAAATGATTGTCAAATTTTTGAAAATGGGAAACATCAGTGAGGATATTATTCCCCATCACATCAACCTTTCAGCTGTGACTGCAGAAGATTATCATTTGGTTTATGACATCATTCAAAAAGTGACGGAAGAAGAATTTCCTGCTCTTCGTCTCAATTCCTGCCAAATTGAAGATGAGCTAAATCAAGTTAGTAGTCCATGTTTGAGCAATAAAATGATTATCATTCAGTTACAATCTGCATTATCCAGCAGGCTGCTTTCATGAAAATGGCCTTTCAAATGCCTAGGAATGATTATGCTGTTTCAAAAATTCGTTCTTCATCTCAGTGAACGTGATGTCCTATATAACCCAGATACACTTTATTTTAAAAGCAATTTCAGGGGAGGACTTTGTGGCACAGCAGGTTAAGCCACCATTCAGAATGGCTGCATCCTTCCTGGAGTGCCTAGGTGGGAGTCCTGCCTCCACCTCTGATCCAGCTTCTTGCTAATGCACACACTGTGGTGGCAGAGGGTGATGGCTCAAGTACTTGTGCCCTTGCCACAGTTGGGAGACCTGTATGGAGTTTCTTGGCCCTGGCTTCTGCCTGGCCCAGTGCTGGCTGTGGCAGGAATTCGGGGAGTGAGCCACAGAATGGAAGATCTCTCTCTTTCTCTCTTTCAAGTAAATGAAAATAAATAAAAAATAGAACATTAAAACAGCCATGTACAAAAAATCATGAGCGAAGCCATCATTAATATAATAACCTAATTTACCTTAAGGGAACAGTTAACTAAATATCAATTTATTCTTCAAAGTTTTAAAAATGAATTCTGGTCTATTTTATTTATGAGATAACACAATCAACTTGGAGTTTTGTTAGATGGTCTCTTAGGAGAAGTAAGTTATTATTTCAGAATTCTATATCTGTGGCATTTATATATACACAAATCATCTCAAGTTAATATTTTCTAGGAATCACATTCCACTCTGTCTGGTTGGAGATTTTTACTTTTATCCACTTTGTTACTGATATTAACTGGAAATTCACTATGTCTCTTGAATTATGAACACCAGCATGTCAACTTGGACTTTTTGGCAGAGTAGTGGCAAGAGGAGAAATAGAAACAATGAAGATGTAGTTTTTTTAAACATTGAGCAGTGACTTTATAATCCAGTTATTCTATTCACATCTTTTTGCTTTGCATTCACATTTTTATCCAAACAATTTTATCATTCATAGTCTTTTTTATACCATTTGATTAATCTACTTTGAGGAATGGTAAAAAATAAATATTTTCTATTTTAATATATTAGTCAGAAATCATTGTATATGTATATATTTATATATTTACATGTATATTTATGTATCTGTGATAATAAATCTGTGATATGTCATGTATCTGTGATAATAAATCACTACTTATGTTCATAAATGTTAATAGAACCATAAAGTATTAAGTCTCTAATACTTATCTTTAATTTCATTTCACATGGACTTTTTTGCATTATCCTTGTTTTTTGTTTGTGTACTCCGGTATTTATGAGAAGATTTTCATTATTTGGATCTACTTGGTCTGAGTAAATCTGGGTTCTGAGAAAGAAAATATGTGGTTTAACAGGTCAAAGGCAGATGTTGGCATGTTTATCTCCAGTAGCCTCTGGCCATCGTTTGCAGATTGCCCTCGCCGTTGTCACTGATATACAGAGCCACAACTTAATATTGCCATGTTCTAATACTGCCATTTGTATGCCTTACAGGCTGTTCAGGGGACTGGCTTAGCTTTTATTGCCTTCACAGAAGCGATGACGCATTTCCCCGCATCTCCTTTCTGGTCTGTGATGTTTTTCCTCATGCTGGTGAACCTAGGGCTTGGCAGCATGTTTGGAACCATTGAAGGGATCATCACCCCTATTGTGGACACCTTCAAAGTGAGGAAGGAAATTCTTACTGGTAAGTTTGCAGTGTACGTAACTCTGTACTGAACTGATAGCGATCATTCTGTTCTTTGTGAGAGTTTGCAGATAGAAACAGAAAAGTTTTATGTTTTAGACTTTATTGATGTCTACTTATTCTGTTTATTAATATTTATTACATTTATATAATGTATATACTATATATTTAATGGATATTACATTTAATTATTACTTTATTATTTCACTACAGTAGTACTAGTACTGGTAATTAATGCCACTATAATGAATTGCTGACCCAAAAATAAAGTCATAGAATATTTATGCATAATCTTACATACAAGTCAAGTAATTAAATGGAACAGTTTGGGGGGCCAGCATTGTGGCATGCTGCTTTTGGACACTAGCATCCTATGTTAGAGAGCTGGCTCAAGTCCTGGATGCTCTGTTTCTAATCAATCGTTGGGCTAATGTGCCTGAAAAGGCAGCAGAAGATAGCCAAAATACCTGGGTCCTGCCACCTATGTGGGAGACCAGGATGGAGTTCCTTGCTCTGAATTTTGCCTGGCCAAGACCTGGGTATTGTAGCCATCTGGGGAATGATCCACTAGATGGGAGATTCTCTCTCTCTCTCTTTCTCTTATCCTTCCTCCCTCTCTCACCATCAATCTGTATTTCAAATAAATAAATAAATAAATCTTCAGAAAATGAATCAATTCTGATCCAATCATCTTTATCCAAAAAGTTCATTGTTGAAGTGAGAATACTGAAGCTTGTGTTCATATATACTAGCAATTGTGGTTTACTAATAGTTAATGTCTAAGAAGGAAGAAAAGGAAACCATCTTGTCAGTTTGGATGGTTGTTCATATGTCCAGTAGTCTGCACATTTTATTGAAATACTTCATCTGTACTGCATCTTCCTTGCATTTGAAGGAAATAATAGCAATGGTAAGAGACACAGAGATATGAAAGGGTCTCTTTTTCAAAAATAGTACTATTGAAATTAGAATCAGGTTGAGTAGATAAGACTTGTATCATGTAATATAATAGACTGACAGAGAACATTATGGAGATTTCACGTTGTAAGAATTCAAAAGAGATTTAGTTACCCAAATATATGATGGAACTGTCAGAGAATTGAATTGGGAAGTAGAAGGGCTTAAGCATGGGTCAGAGTGTAGCTTTAATGGACATAATCAATTAAGATAAAGAGAGCAGTAGGGAAGTTAGCCAGACCAGAAGTACAGGAACAAGACTTGAGTGATGTAAAAATAAGATTGAATAAAAAGATGCATAGGTGATCTTAAGCCCTAGGCAATGGTTCACAAGCTCTGTCAAGGTTTTTTATTTTAGCCCTGATAGATATAGCAATGATTTATGTGCAAATAGTTCTAAGATATATACCTTTTAAACTTGTTCTGCTAAATTTGCATGTGTGTATTAAAACAATTTAAGGTCAGCAATTTGTTTTGTGTATGTGTGTGTCTGTGTGTGTGTGTGTGTATAAATGTTCAACTTGGCTGAACAAAAACAAGAAACATCTTTATTTTTCCCCAGAAAGCAGTTTCTTCTGAATATTAATAGCCTGACTTATATGCTGGCTACAAAAAAGTCATCTCTGCATAATTATCCCCCTATATTCAATCCATCCCCCCATGGTAAAGAGCTTGCAAAATTAAAGAAAAAGGTAACAGTGTGGAGAGAAAATCACACATGGTAATATTTGCAGACTCCCACTGGAAAAGTTATTTGGAGAAAGCAAAGGAGAATGCACTGTTTACCCCCATTTCCTGTCCTTTGGATTCATACCTATATTTCAAGTTATATTTGACCTTGATGAAATGTTAACCTCATCACATTTGTTAGGTGAGGTTTTCTTTAACAATTCAGTGAGATTTAGGTAAGCGAATTACTCATTATCTTGTACTCTTACATTTCCAGCCAAACGCATACTATCTGTATTGCCGAGAAGGCACTTTCTTCCTATTTATGTTCTACTAGGGTGTAATTAGGAGAGAGTGGTCCAGGCTATTGAGTTAGACGGACTTGGTGCATCTCCAAGCTCTGCTACTTCCAGTCTCATGTTTTTGAGTACAGTACTTAAATTCTTCAGGGTAATTTCTCTCGTTTGTAGAATGGAAAGAATACACAAAATTAAATTAAATTAAATTGGGATGGTATAAAAGTTAAGTGAGATAATTAAAATGTCCTGGATACTCTGACAAACATTTGCAATCAATATGATGCCGTAGACTCCAGGTGAAGTGTTATTTCCTTTCCTACATTGTGTGTTTACAAATGAGAGTCATTTTCATGTGGTGTAACTCATAGCTCCAGTACAGTACTTAAGATGGAGAGGTAATGGGGTTAATTAATGCATACTTACTGATATTATTAGATAACCTTCATGGGATCGAATCCCTGGATATCTGTTCTTTCCTGTACTGCAGTCATTGCCTTACTGTTTTCAGTTTACTCATTTCTGTTAAAACGTGGTTGAGAAAGAGAATGTCTTTTCTGTCGTGGGTCTCCCTGCTAATGAGCATGAAAGTAGAAAGAATTCAAAATATAGGAATAGTGTATAGATTCTGAAAACCTCTCTTTCTAATTTAATGGTAGCTGGTCAAAGTTTATTCATTTGTTTCTTAAATATTACTTCAGAAATTCCTTTTAGATGAATCTAATTAGTTATTGCTTGCTGCTTTGATAATCAGTTTCTCAATGCTGTTATACTTAGTTTCCAAACTAATCTGTTCAAGTCAGATAAAGATATCTGTTCAGGTAAGATGGAGATAAAAATGTGGGCTTCATAAAGTTATTATAAGCCACATGGTCTCATTGTTAATTTAAAAATTCTGTATGAATATCAACACGATAGCATAATATTTAAAGGTAAAAAGGAACTATGGATACTTGATGACTGGAAAAGTTACTTTCCTATTAATCATGGGAGTAAGGTATGGAAATTTATACTTCTAAAATTTTTCTGTCAATTTTGCCCAATTTATTATTTGTGCTTGGGAAATATGTTTCTACAGTCTCAGAGATGAAGTATTGTCCTACAGTGAATTAATACTAAAGCTGGGGCTAATCTCAGGTAATTTAACTCAAAATATGTTGCAGTCCATCGTATATTCATAGTATCTGTTGCCTATTTATGTAACTGATTCAATATAAAAGTTTTAATAGAAGTTTGACTATGATAATTTTGTACTAAAATTTTTTGTTTTGTAAATTTAAAACTATTTGAAAATCAAAAAAGGCTTTTTTAAAAAAATTCACAATGAAGTTCAAAATATTTGACTCTGAATAGGGGCTAATTTTTTTATTTGTTCCTTTTGTCCAGTTATCTGCTGCCTTCTGGCATTTTGTATTGGCCTCATATTTGTGCAACGCTCTGGAAATTACTTTGTTACAATGTTTGATGATTATTCTGCTACACTGCCTCTGCTAATTGTAGTCATCTTGGAGAATATTGCTGTAAGCTTTGTTTATGGCATAGATAAGTAAGTATTTTTGCTTTTATGCATTCATTTTATACTCTGTTTTGAAAACACCAATTATCAGTATCTATTTAATTTAGAAGAAGAGGAAAATTAATTGAGAGGAGAAGGAGAATCGTTTGCAAAATCAAATCTCCTACAGGCCCTTTGCTCTTTCGGCAATTTTAGTAAAGTATATTTGCATATTAAATGGGCAGATAGAATCATGTAGACTGTAGCATTGTGCAGAATTCTGGAGCTTAGGCTTAAATCTGGTTATCAAAGAGTAGCTTTCAAGATCTAGTAAGTATTGGTTAATTTGTAAAAATCTAAAGTTCTTTTGAGTTATTATTGTATCTACATTTTACAAATAAGGAAAATAAGGCTTAGACAGTAACCAAGTGTGCTGATTATCACACAACTGGATAGATGGGACTGAGATGCATGGCCATTTATGCTTAACACTAAATCCTGTGTTCTAATCATTTTACTGGTCTGTTTGATGAGAAGAATGTGTATGCCATCATGCTTTATGTAGTAGGAATTTTGGGACATGATGTCTACTGATTGGTAAGTATGTATGTGTGCACATGTATGCGTGTGTGTGTATGCTACACAGCAGCTCCATATTTATATGGAGACATTACTTGAATTCACTATATGCCTAAATATCCAGTTATATACCTGCTTAGGTCAAAATATGTATTTGATATTAAAGAAAGCATCACAGTAATCTAGAAAAAAAGATAACTGAAGGATGGCTAGTGTTTTTTAAAAGTAATGGTTTAATTCACATATACATGGGCTGAAAGACAGTAACATCATCAATCTTATTATAGCACTGTGTTAAGAGTAGGAATAAATGCACCATGAGTGAAGACAAGAGCCATCATAAGCAACACAGAGAATATTACTAGCATTCAATGGTCTCTGTAACAAGCTTAGAGAATATATTTATTATTATTCTAAGTAGTTCTAGGTCAAGAAAGATAGAACATTTAACAGTCATGTATTATGTAGCAATAGTATTAACTGATGTCTGGCATAGAGTAAGTCTTAAGCCTGAAATGCCAGTTGAGATGCCTGCATCCTGCATTGGTGTGCCTGGATTCAAGTCTTGCTCTACTCCTGGTTACAAATTCCTGCTAATAACGTGCACCCAGGGTAGCAGCGCTAGCTATTGTGGGCATCTGGGAAGTGAGTCAGTGGATGTGAGATTTCTCTTTGTCTTTTTTTGTCTTCCTTTCAACTAAGTAAATTAAAATGGAAGAAAAATATATATAATCACCAAGATAACTTCATAAATAAAAAGCAAGTAGATTGAAAAAAAAATAAACCTCTGTGTGGTTGGCAAATAAGCATATGGAAAGATTATTAATAATACCATATATCATCAAGGAAATGAAAATTAAAACAACGAGATATAGCTACATGCATATTAGAATGCCCATTGAGAAATTTGACAACACAAAATGCTGATATACTGCTAATTAGAACGGAACAGTACAGCCCCTTTAGAAGACAGTTTCTACCCTAACAACACACAGGCTTACTGAATGATCTAGCAGTCACTCCTTTTCGATCAACATGAGTTGAAAACACATTCACGTAGCTTTATTCGTAATTACCAAAACTGGGAAACAATCAAGATCTCCTTGGATAAATAAAACAGTATGAGGAAATTTCAAAAACTCATGGAAAACAAACTTTAAAATATGTTTATTTTAGTGCAAATAGTTTTTGAAATCCTGGCACAGTATTTTCATAATATGCAATTTCCCATAAAATTCTGAAGAGCACTCACACATATACCCAAGCCATGGGATATTATTCAGTGCTAAAAAGAAACGATCCATGACACCAGATAAATATGAGGAAGAGAGCAGAGGTGGTCCAATACGAGGCCAGTCCTTGGTTGCTTTGCAGAAATAGAGAGGACATGCTTATCTCTCCCTCCTAAATATGCAGGGGAATTCACTTTTACTTAAGTATGATTAAGTCTTATGAGATATTATTTTAAGAAAAATACAGGAGCAGAATAATATCCCTACCAAGAAAATCACACAGCAAAATAAATTATAAACAATACTTCAAAATGATGTAGAAATAAAAAAGAGTTGCCAGGGGAGCCTGGAGGTTAATAATGGCTTTAGAGATATGTCAGTTAGTTTCAAATTGTGGATCTTCCTTCAATTCAAACAGACTGTAAAAGGAAGTAAGTTAAGAAACTATAAATCCTGATTAGGGGTATCTGATGATATTATTATCACAATAAAAACAAATAATTTTAATATACTTCAAACAGTGTGCTTATAGGATAGGAAGTTTTCAGTAGGAAGAGTCTTTTAAATGATTGGCTTTAAATGACTGGGTTTCACTAAATAAAAATCATATGTAACTAGTTTCACTTTATGTTACGTATTTCTTAATTTATAAGTCATCTTCTAATATTAATTTTTGATTCAATGTAGTGTGTCATAACACTGATTTAATGCACATTTTAAAATATAGCAAAATTAACTGAATAAATAATTAAATATTTTATTCTTACTTAGGTTTATGGAGGACCTAAAAGATATGCTGGGCTTTGCTCCAAGCAAATACTACTACTATATGTGGAAATATATTTCTCCTCTAATGCTAGTATCATTGCTAATAGCTAGCATTGTGAATATGGGACTAAGTCCTCCTGGCTATAATGCATGGATTGAAGATAAGGTAAAATAAAAAATAAAAGGTTAGATATTAAAAGGTGGACAAAATTGCTAGCTTAGAGGTTTTTGCCTTTTGTTTTCTTCACAGCATTTTTGATGTTTATTGAAAGATGTTGCTTTTATGTGAGAATCTTGAGATACATGTTTTATGTTCTAAACGTCTGTGTTTTGAATAAATTATGAATTTATCACATGGTGAACCCTAATTTTGTCCTTACCAAAACTGATTCATTAACATTATGAACTTGCAATTATTGGGTCTTTGACTCTAGAAAACATATTAATCAAATCTCCAGAAACATTGCTAAATAAATTTATTAAATGGTATCTTATTTAAAAATATCTGCATAAATATATGCATGAGTCATGTAAACATAATTACATAAAATAAGTAAACATTGAAGTGAATATCTATTATGTGCAAAAAATGGGTTGCTAATTATTATTTTTTGGCTCCTACAGGCATCTGAAGAATTTCTGAGCTACCCAATGTGGGGAATGGCTGTCTGTATCTCTCTGATAATCCTTGCAATACTCCCTGTCCCAGTAGTCTTCATTGTTCGTCGCTGCAACCTCATAGATGATAGTTCTGGTAATTTAGCATCTGTGACCTATAAGAGAGGAAGGGCCCTGAAAGAGCCTGTAAACCTAGAGGGAGATGATGCAAGCCTCATTCATGGAAAGATACCAAGCGAGATGTCATCCCCAAATTTTGGTAAAAATATTTATCGAAAGCAGAGTGGATCACCAACTCTGGATACAGCTCCCAATGGACGGTATGGAATAGGGTACTTGATGGCGGATATGCCAGATATGCCAGAATCTGATTTGTAGCTAGGGAGAAAAATCAGCAGGTTTTATCTGGTTCATTTCTATCAATGAACATTGGCTCTACTTAAGGGAAGCACTAGGCTTCACTTATCAGAGGGCGATCTCAGGTGTTCCATGGCTGTGATCTCTACTCCTAACAGTGTATGTCAGTTCAGCTAGAGCATTCCTTTGGATTCTTTGGTTTACATTTGTGCAGACAGGATTAAAACAAAGCTTATAATGAGTGAGGTCCACGTTTGTTGGGATTCTTTAAGGTACTTTTGGTGTCTTTTCAAGTATTTCTATTTAAAAAAAAAAAACAGGTGTTACCTCAGTTTCTGATAATTTCTGGACTTAGTAATATTGGCAATTCAAAAATGGTATACCTTCAAATGTATAAGTTTACCTTCAGGACAAATCCCAGTATTACAATGAGCAGTTCTGTCAGTTGGTGCCTCTCAGCACATTTCCATGAATCTATTGTGTAGATAGGCTGTACTTATTTTGGTAGCATTGATACCTTTTTAGGCGATTAGTTGAAGAAAGCTGCAAAATATTTTCTTATGTAATAGCTGCATAGAGCAATAGTAGCAAAGAATAAGAAGGCACTAATGCTGGGATGAAAGGTTAGATTCATAGGTGATTGAAGATCATGTGAGTGATGGCTGTACATTCTGTGTAAAATATATGTATGAAAGTGATCCAAGAGTGAGTCACTCAGCACTCTCAAGAATTATGCAAATTCTGCATTTTTCTTATGCCGTGTGCCTAAAATCCTACTTGATATTTATTGTGGTTTCAAGATTAATCAGAGTATATTTATATAATATACTTGCAATGTACATAGATGTATATTAGTACTCTAAGTACTGATTTGAAAACTTGAAGCAAGATGGCATTTTATTTCATATATTTCTGTTTTGCTTCTGTTTTATGCAAATATAAATCCTTTTTTAAGTGATTGTTAAAATTGTATGGCATTACATTTTAATCTACAAATAAACAACATTAAAAAATGATGTTTGTTTTCCACATTGATTTTCCTTTTATCACATGACCTGGATTATCTTGCATTTCAGTCGGCACTTAAGTCTTTCATAATAACTAACGAACACATTCCATGTAGGATTAATACTTTCATTAATAGAACTACTGCCACTTTAGAGACAAAGGGAAAGCCGAGTATCATTGTTAAATGGTGTTCACTATGGTTTCACAATGGTTGAAGAAATACTTGAAGTCTCTCAAGAAACTGTGTGTATAGTTGAGTGTTTGCTGTATCAGTATTGTCTCTGAAGTTTAAAAAATTATGATTTTATGAAATTCTTGCATATATAACATTAGATAAAGCAGAGGTATCCCACTGAACGCCATTTAGTTAAAAGGCTTTTATTTGTAAGTGGCCCATCACCATGTCAGCTGCATTTATAACAATGAAAACAGCACCAAAATAGGGGAGGTAGCACACACAAAATATCCATGATTAATTTGGCCAAATAGTTTTTTTGTAGTGTACACATATGATAGCAGACTACATTACAGCATTTAAAATATGAATTCTATAGGTAACTACATGTTTTAGGTTTTTAAATATATTTATGAAAATCATGTTTTACATAATTTTAAACATTGTGTTCTGTAAAACAATATGTTTATATTATCAGAACTCAAAAATTATAACAAATCAGCAGGAAGTCAATGTGCTCATCCAACATTTCTCCTAGCTGCCCATCAGATATCCTTGAAGGCAACTGCCATTATCAATTTCTTGTGTATTCTTCGGGAGATGGTCTGTGTATTTTTATTACAAACATATAAGTGACATCCTTCTGTATTTTGTCTTATGCATCTTATTTATTTCAATGGATAATTTATTCTGGAGAGTTTCATCTTAGCATATGTATCTGCCTCATTACTACAAAAGTTGAATTAATCTAAATTTTATTTATTTTTGTGGTGAAGAAATCCATTCTTTTATAATCTGCCTCATTAGTAAAAAATACATGGCAAATACAGATGCCCCTAAACTTAACTGTGGTATTACATTCAGCTAAATTCGCCCTAAGTTAAAAACAGCGTATCATGAAAATGCAGTGAGTCCACCTAATCTATTGAACAATGTAGCTTGGCAACACAACCCACTATAGCGTTTAGGTTGTTTGCCCTTGTGACCATGGGGCTGACAGGGAGCCACTCAGCATCACCGGAGAGTATCAGACTTCATATTAGTAGCTTGAGAAAGGATCCAAATTCAAAAAAGAGACTGGTTTCTACTGAAGGTGTATCATGCACATACCATCCTGAAGTTGGGAACCATCTACATACTTAACCTGCCATCCTTTAACATAATGTGACCACACACTGCCAAATGGCACCAGCCCTCTCTTTCCTTGGTGGCTATTTTTTAAAAAACCTGTATATATATTTGACATGTATACACACACACACACACACACACATATATGAGAGAGAATACTGATGTCATAATTAAGCAAATTAAACTATCACCTTCCATAATTACTTCTGAATGTGGTAAGTAGACTTGAAAATATATTGTTTCTTAGCAAACTTTCATTATACAACCCAATATTATTGACCACAGTCTTTGTGCTTTATGTTAGATTTAGAGTTATGTATCCGATATAACTTCAAATTTGTAGCTTTTTAAAAAGGATTCTTTTATTTATTTGAAGATCATGGAGCAGAGAGAGAGGGGCCGACCCTGTGGCGCAGTTTAATCCTCCACCTGCAGCACCAGCATCCCATATGGGCGCCGGCTCTAGTCCTGGCTACTCCTCTTCCAATCCAGCTCTCTGCTATGGCCCAAGTCCTTGGACCCCTCCACCCACATGGGAAACCGGGAAGAAGCCCTGGCTCCTGGCTTCAGATCGGCACAGGTCCGACCATTGCGGCCACTGGGGAGTGAACCAACGGACGGCAGACCTTTCTGTCTGTTTCTCCCTCTCACTGTCTGTATGGCTGTAGCAGCTAGAGCAGGCCAGGCCGAAGCCAGGAGCCCTGAGCTTCTTCTGGGTCTCCCATGTGGGTACAGGGATGCAAGCTCTTGGGCCATCTTCACTACTTTCCCAGGTACATTAGCACAGGGAGCTGGACTGGAAGTAGAACAGCTGGTTCTCAAACATGGGATGGTGGCATCATAGGCAGAGGCTTACTCTGCTATGCCACAACGCCAGGCTTAAGTTTGTAGCTTTTGACTTGCTTCTCTACATTTCCTCCCCTTTCTCACACTTGTTAATCCACTATTCAAGGCTCTGTCCTTATATATTTGAATTTTTTTTCTGATTCCCTATATAAGTGAGACTATGCAATGTTTGTCTTTTTGTGTGAGTTATTTTGCTTACTGTCTTCCAGGTTTATCAATGTCGTTGCAAATGGTAATATCTTCTTTTTAAAGCCTGAATAGTATTCCACTGTGTGTGTGTGTGTGTGTGTGTGTGAGAGAGAGAGAGAGAGAGAGAGAGAGAGAATTTCTTTGTCCATCCAGGGATGCACATTTAGATTGTTTCTAAATCTTTCTAAATCCCATGCAGGGAACATGGGAGCACAGATGATCTCTGTAAGGTGCTGATTCCACTTCCTTGTGGTGTAACCTACAGTTTGGACACTTGCCTTAGGAAATTGGTCTTCATGCTTCTATCCACAGAGTGGAATGAGGAATGCAGGAATCTCAGCTTTAATATGGAAGACAATCTAAATCTATTCAAATGTCTCACTTGGCAGATGAGGAAACAGAGCCAAAGAGCTTAAAGTGAAATGAACTAAATTATTTCTTCTTTGCTTTGTTCACAGAATCAAATCGTCAGGTGTTCATTTATTGACGTAGTCACCCTTTCCTTCAGTATCTACTGAGTGACCATCTACCTTACTCTCAGTACTAAGCCAGCGTGGTGCCACTGTAGTTAGAGTGCAAGATTGATCTCTCTCTTTCCCTCCTCCTCTCTCCCTCTTTCTCCCTTTCAAATAAAATGAAAATTAAAAAAAAAAAATTGAGGTGATTTGTCTTTACATTGCTTTCTCCTATTTCTAAAACTCTGGCCTAAACTTACACAAAGATGGACATAGTTAAAAAATTACCGGTCTTCAAAAGGGAAATGTGCAGAAGGGTTAATACAATGTGTGGATTGGAATAAAATGATGAAGGAGAAAATATACTCACTATTAGAGTCCAACACTCTTAGTATCATAATGTAGCAGTCTTAATATCTTAAATCAATAAAATTTTAAGATTTAATTTCATGAAAGTATAAATTTCCATACCTATGTTTGTGTACATATGTATTTTTAATGCAGAAGTTATTTTTATCAGCAAAACTTCAAATTAGGTCTGTGATCCTAGAAATTTCAATATCAAGACTCTGCTTATGAACTACAATTATGCCTTCAAGTCACTTGTGCCATTTTTAAAGTTATACGAGTGGCCTTCAAGAAACTTTATGGAAAATGCTAATTAAAAGATATGTATAGATTTTGGAAAATAAAGATATTTTAATTCCATTTTTCCAATATTTGTGAAGTATACCTATATTTCCAACCTACTAAATTAAAATATTTTTGAGGGTATTTTTCTGATGCTCAGTCTTGGTTAGGAATTTGATTGTAGTGAAAATAAAAAGAGTGACAAGCAGAATATTGATCCTTATTGATTTCTGCTCAACATAATGAAATGAAGGATGGAGGAGGAAATTATTTTGGTGGATAGGAGTTGTAATTATTAATAAAAATCCTTTGAAAAGTAAAATAGTTTCTCCTTTGAGTTTATTATGTGGTCATCATGGTACCTGAACACCATATCTATGTTGTGACTATGAATAAAATCAATACCAGTTATAGCAATTACATAGTTTTGCATAAATTTAATTGTGAATTTTTTGATCCATAAATTTTTGCAGTAAAAGGAAAATCTATAAAACACTAGAAATCTATGGAAATATTAAAATAACAATCCCCAAAACCTATCTATTCCTGAGTGTATGATTTTTTTACAGAATAACTTGGGGCTAAAGTGGAATGCACCATTTGTTATTTGTGTCCCAGATGCCTACTTCCAAAATTGAATGATTTTCAGGCTACCATGATACTCATTTTTACTTAAATTTTGTTTAAAACACCTGTCATGTGGAGGGAAAAATAAAAATGGGACTGGTACATTATCCTCTCCTTAAGTTCAGTGTCCTGTGGGTTCTAATAATGCTTTAAACACAGTCATTCCCAGCACCACCATCAAAACACACAGGCAACACTACTACTATCTCTGCCATCAACACAAAAACCACTTGATTTATTTGATCAGCAAGAAACATGTGCGATATCTGTGCAGTACCATGTAGTGCCATGTAAATAAATCATGTCTCATAGATGAATGGTGATATCCCAGCTGCTATTTTGCCCTATTAATTGCCTTTGCAGGGCATATTTAGTTGCAAAATTAAAAAGATAAAGGCTATTTAGAAGAGATTGATATTTGTATTTCTGAGAAAAGAATTTTCTCAGGAAAAGAACTTTTAGTATCCTTTAAAGGAATATTTTATAAAACAAACAAACAAACAAAAAGCCTGTGATTGCCCAGAGGACCTAATCTGAGAATATTGAGTAACCTTCACATTTTTAAGCATAGAAGTCTAACATTCATCTGACCTCTCATTTAACCCCATTATTGATCAGGTCAAGAGAATCCATAGATGAAGATATCTGCCGTATACTCATCACTCCTAGACCACTCTGTCTTGTTAAGACTGCCTTTTTCCCCTCCTTCTTTGTAAAGCTTTGTTTTAAATCGAATAAATAGTAAAAGGCATAGTGTGGGAAGATTTGAAGTGGGTCAAATCAATACCTAATAGAACCAAACAATGATGACAGCTACTCTGAGATGGCCCAATGTCTGCTAAATAAATCATATAAAATGTGATTTGCTAGGTATTTTCTTAATACATTTTTGGGCAGAGTCAGTTTAATTCATTTTTTAAGAGACATTCTTATCAGATTTAATCGTAACAATTTTTTTGATTGCTATGTGAAGTAACACACTGTCAACATATATAATCTGCCAACCAACCAACCAACCAACAAGCCAGCTAGCCATTCAAATAAGAACATCCAGTCTCCACTTCCTTTGCTAAGTGAGGCCACTGGTAAATGACACTGACTTAGGTTCAATGGAATAAATCACTATTTTTATAATTCACAATTTCAACTCATGATATGAGAGTAATTTTATAGTTTGTGTTCACTTGCCAACATTTTTTTAAAAAGGGATTTATTTGTTTATTTGAAAGCAGAGTGACAGAGAGAGGTGAGACAGAGATCTTCCATCCACTGGATGACTCCCTAGATGGCCACAACAGCCAGGGCTGGGGAACACTGAAACCAGGAGCCAGGGACTCCATCCTAATCTCTCACTTGTATGGTTGTGGCCCAAGTACTTAGGCCATTATTTGCTACCTTCCCAAGTGCATTACCAGGAAGCTTGATCAGAAGCACAGTAGCCAGCATTGGAAGGAACACTCCAAAATTAGACGCAGGGAGTCACAAGCAGTAGTCTAACCTGCTGTGCCACAATGCCAGCTACCCCCTCCCCCATTTTACAATTTAATAATAACACATCCAAAAAGCATTGAATTCATTTTTCTCATTCAACATTGTTTCACTTTTTTCCTACCTCTTAATTAAATATTTATTCCAAACAAATCTCAACTCAGATCTGTCTTGCTTTTTTTTTTTTTTTCTTTTTGACAGGCAGAGTGGACAGTGAGAGAGAGAGAGAGAGAGAGAAAGGTCTTCCTTTCACCGTTGGTTCACCCTCCAATTGCCGCTGCGGCCGGCGCGCCTAGGCTGGCGCACTGCGCTGATCTGAAGCCAGGAGCCAGGTGCTTTTCCTCGTCTCCCATGCGGGTGCAGGGCCCAAGGACTTGGGCCATCCTCCACTGCCTTCCCGGGCCACAGCAGAGATCTGGCCTGGAAGAGGGGCAACCGGGACACAATCTAGCGCCCCGACAGGGACTAGAACCCAGTGTGCCGGCGCTGTAGGCAGAGGATTAGCCTATTGAGCCGTGGCGCTGGCCCTGTCTTGCTTTTAAAGTTGTTCATTTTTAATTGTTTTATTTTTAATTTATTTTTAAAGGAATTTATTAACACATCAGATTCTCAAAGTCACAGCAAATGGACATTATTACAACACAATTCTCATGTCGTTGTGATATCAATACGAAGAACAGATTCCATGAAGTCCAGTAGTAAAAGCACACACTCATTTTTTCATTACTTTACTGTGTGTTTACTTGTCTGTACTCACTTAGCAAATACAGCAGATTATATGCTAAGCCTCAATTTTTCAAAGTTTTCAATTGTTCAAACTGAAATTCAAGTTAGGCTGTTAAAACTGGTACTTCATTTTCAGGCAATCTGAGCAAATATTTTTAGAATGGGAGTCATAGATCAAAGCATTCACATTTTTGGTATTCTTATCTCAAAAGTACATTTTATAATTTATCTAGTGATGAAAAACACTAATTTTGGGGTTCTGCTTTGATTTTGTGTGATTAAACTAGCTAAAATTCTCTCATAGACTACAGTAGTTGTATACAATTAAGGCATACATACTTCTTTATTATGATCACAAAATCTTAGGTAATGTCAAGATCACAGAATAAGTTTTTGGCATTAAATTATGCCAACTGAATGAACATAATGGTAAGAATTATCTGACAATAGGGTGAAGAGTATTCTAAATCTCTGTCTTTAAGTTCTGGTTATTCTGGAAGAAAAAATAATTTCTACATTAATTAATTTTTGCCTTTTAATAGAACATAACAGTATTTACTGTGTATCCTTAAAGAAAAATAATCACAAGTTTCAGGAAAGACCTGTGTGTTTTTGCTTTCTCTGCCCCGCAGTGAGATTCCTCACTGATCAGGCAGGCTAAGTAACTTTGTCTCTTACTAATTAGCTCTCAAGGTTGACACGAATTTTCCACTGAATGATCAGATCAAAATTGCACTCTTAAATATTTCAATTATGTACATTTTCTTGAGAAATATGAATAAACAGTAAGAAGTCTACTTTTAATTATTACTCTCAGTAGCATATATGTCTTGCATAGTTTTAAACATAATCAAAATACTATAAAGACAGTTTATTAAGCCTATCTAACACAAAGAGGTTTTACTTATTTTCAAAGATGATCCATGGCATACTATACGCATTCACACATACACACTAAACAATAATGAAAAATTTAATTCATCTTTTTCCAATTTATAATGAAAGTGTTTTCATAATATTCTACTGATGTCCAGAATTGCTACTGGAATATCAGTACATCATGTCAATTTTCTCAAAGTTTGCTTTCATTCAGGAGAACAATTTTTTAAGAATATATTTTATATTTATTTAAAATTTAAATAATAATATTTGTCATTTTATATTTTGTATAAAGGCTTTACTTTTGGATAGGAATAACATACATTTTAAAATACATAGTAGTAGAGCTGTATAAAATATAATGTAATTTAAATACTCACAGGATTTTAAATAAGCATAGCAAAATCCTTCTAGGGCTCTGCATTTCCATCAGTTTAAACCACTTAGGATGGGAAGCCTGGTTCTTCATGCTAAGTTCCTGCTTTACCTATTTAGGGCATCTCTCCCCTCACACACTTCACAGCAATTGGTGTGCTTCCTGTTCTTTGGATATTTCCAGTCCTTCTAAACCATTTATTTGCACACATTATTATCCATGCCCATATTCCTCTCCATGTCTCCCTAAATGTTTGACTAGAAGGAGTCCATCTTTCCAGTTTCCAGTTTAGATGGTGTTTTCCACTGTGGGATATTCACGCTTAGAACAGCACTTATCACACTGTATTTGAATTCTCGGTTTTATACATTAGCCTATATACTCCCAACATCGAGATAAAACTTCAAAATTGAGCAGCTCCAAATTGTGTTTCCAAGACTTACATAATGCTTGGTATGCAGGATGCCTGCAAACTTTGTGTTAGGGAAGAGTGGAAGGGAAGGAGCTATCAAAGGAGGAAGAAACATCAGAGAATAAATAAGATCACATATGAATTGCCACACTTTCTAAATTTTGTGCCATAATTTAAATATCCCCCATTTTTATTTCCATGCCAGTGGGTTTTCAAATTACCCCTCCTGTGAAAATACTATAAAGAATGTTGTTGCTTTCCAGTGTGTTTCTGTAAGCTATCAATTTTGTTTTGTTTTAGCTTTTATAATTTTAACTTTTTTTTTTATATTCCACAAGTATTTTTTAAAGATTTATTTATTTGGAAGGCAGAGTGACACACATACACACACAGAGCGAGAGCAAGAGTGAGTCTTCCATCTGCTCCTTCACTCTCCAAATGTTCACAAGAGTCAGAGCTGGGCCAGGCCAAAACCAGAAACTTCTACCTCCATGTGCATCTCCAACATGGGTTTTGGGGCCCAAGCCCTCATCTGCTGCTTTCCCAGGTTCATTAGCAGGGAGTTGAATCCAAAGAAAAGCAGAGAGGTCACGAATTTGCACTCCAACATTGAAAACTGTCATAACCAAGTGAAGGTTTAATGTGTTGTGCCACAATGCCAGACCCCCATAAGGATTTTATACACTTTTTAATTAACAATAATTGTACACATTTATGGGATCTAGTGTGGTTTTCATAGCAAGTATACAAAGTGAACTGATCAAATCACATTAATTAGCATTTCCATGTCTTTATCATTTTGTTGTTGTTTGGAGCCTTCCAGCTCTCTCCGCCAGTTCTCCATATATAAAAATTTTGAGAACTATAGTCTCCACTCTATGCTGTGGAACACTAGAATACATTTTTTCTATATGTGTTTTGGTAGCAGTTAACTAATCTTCCTCTATCCCGCTTGTTCACTGTTCCCAATTTATAGTAATCATTACTCTACATTCAGATCAACTTTCTTTTTTGTTTAATTAAGCTTCCACATATGATAGAGAACAAGCAGTATTTATCTTTCTGAGCCTGGCTTAGTTCACTTAATCTAGGTCTTCTAGTTTCCATCCATTTTGCTACAAATTACAAAATTTCACTCTTTTTTACAGCTAAATAACACTCCATTATGTATACCATATTTACTTTATTCACCCACTGACAGTCTCCTAGGTTGATTCCATATCTTGGCTATGGTAATGAACATGGGAGGGAGTACAAGTATCTCTTCCACATGCTGATTTTATTTCCTTTGAATAGGACAGCTGGATCTAATTAGGCCCAAGGACTAGACCCATTTAGTTTTCCAGAAACCTCCACACTGTTCTCCATAATGGCAACATTAATTTAAATTCCCACCAACAGTATAGAAGTGTTTCTCCACAACTTCATTAGAGTATTTTACTTTTTGTCTTTTTATTAATAGCCATTCTATGGCTATTATTAAAGGTAACAACTCACCTTAGCTTTGATTTGTATCACATTCTTATAAAATTAAATTCATTTTCTAATTTAATTTGTTAGAATACATTAAAATAATAAAAGTGGTGATGAGCTGACAATTTCTAAGTTCTCTCCAGAGATCATGGATGAATACATAAAACTTTTTATGTAAATTATCTTGATTGTGGTGAAGCTGTGGAATTTTGGAACCATGTAGCCTGGGCTCAAAATACCAGCTCTGCTACTTAGTATCCTATTGATTGAGTAATTGCCATAACTTCTTCATGCCTTCATTTCCTCAGCTGAAATCAGAGATGATAGTAGTAATTAACCCATAAGGATGATGTAAGAATATGGTGAGTTAATATTGCAGAATGCTTTGTTCTTAGAACAATGCACATCAAATCACATGTTATATATTAACTGTTATTTTCAGTACTTTATTTATTTATTTATTTATTGACAGGCAGAGTGGATAGTGAGAGAGAGACAGAGAGAAAGGTCTTCCTTTGCCATTGGTTCACCCTCCAATGGCCGGTGCAGCCGGTGTGCTGTGGCTGGCGCACTGCGCTGATCTGATGGCAGGAGCCAGGTACTTATCCTGGTCTCCTATGGGGTGCAGGGCCCAAGTACTTGGGCCATCCTCCACTGCACTCCCTGGCCACAGCAGAGAGCTGGCCTGGAAGAGGGGCAACCGGGACTGAATCTGGCGCCCCGACTGGGACTAGAACCTGGTGTGCCGGCGCTGCAGGCAGAGGATTAGCCTAGTGAGCCGCGGCACCGGCCCCTGCTCCACTTCTGATCCAGCTCTCTCTGCTGTGGCCTGGGAAAGTAGAAGATGGGTCAAGTCCTTGGGCCTCTGACCCCGCATGGGAGACCTGGGAGAAGATCCTAGCTCCTGGCTTTGGATAGGAGCAGCTCCGGCCAATGCGGTCAACTGGGGAATGAACCAGCGAATGGAAGCCCTCCCTCCCTCCCTCTCTCTCTCTCTCTCAGACCTCTCTTTCTCTCTCTGTGTAACTGACTTTCAAATAAATAAATGAATCTTTAAAAAGAATTGTAGTTGAGAAATATCCTAACAAAAGAAATAAAACAACAAGCAAACAAAATAAAGAATTGTGAATTCAATCAAATTGTTTCAATCTTATTTACTTTTTGTCACCTCAAAAGGGATGCACAATACTGTGTGTTATTACAGTATCTTCCATTAGAGGGCAGTGCAACATTTCCATATCAATAGAAGGTTTTTAAGTACAGCTTTTCATTTTATGGTCAAGTAAACTGACAGTAATGATTAGTGCTTTGGAAGGCATATGTTTATGTAAAATTTGAGGTTTCATTTTGGCTTAAAGCTTTATTTTATGCACCTCTAACACCATGTAATTTTTAAAAAATATTTAAGTCTGTGTAAATGAAACTTTTAAAATATTAAGATAAACATTACACGTTCTTAAAAACAAAATACAGATACTCATTAAAAATATCATTTTCTGAAATGAAATTAAACCTCAACTGACATAATGCATCAATATTCCGGTAGCAGTTCTAAACATTAGTAAAATATTTTGAAAATATCTTTATTAAGATACATAAATAAATAGTGAAAAGATGAATTGCTGATTTCTCCATCATTACTTAGGCATTTATTATGTGTGCATATATGCGTATGCATTACTGTGTGTAAAATGCCATGAATCATCTTTGAAAAGAAGTAAAACCTCATTGTACTAGGTAGGCTAACAAAGTAAATATATTCACATCATTTTGAATAACATGATCAAAGAAGCAAATAGTTTTCATTGCTATAAATTTATCATGTGTCTAAAGGAGAAACCTCAGATTAATACCATGCAATGTATGTTATGGTTTGGGGATATCTAATTGTTACAGAAAATGTGTGTGCAGAGGGATAATGCTAATATAAACATGGATTGAACTTAATAACAATAACTCTACCCAAAATGTATTTCAGCAACAACAAACATTTGTTGACTCAATGTATACTACATGCCAGACCAAGCTCATGGTGGTAACCACAGTTCTGATGTCATCTGTTTTTCACAGAATTTTCATGAGGTAGCTCTTTCAGTACTATAAGCTCCATTGTATAACCAGAGTTAAATGTTTTAATTCTCACATAAAAATATAAATATAATGTGTCTAAGTTCCTAGTACTAGTATGTGGCAAAAATCAGGTCTGAAAGATCCTGAGAGCTTAACCAGTTTGCTGGAATTAAACATTAAAAATTTGACAAGGTATAAAAAAGGCATAATAAAAATGAGGTAGTCAATTTACTTACATTTTTACTCGGCATCTGGGTGTCTCTGTGTGTAAAGGACTGCTTTAAAGGTTGGTTACATTGAGCTAAAACCTTAACAATGAAAGTGAGCTAGTTAAAGATATATTGAGGTACATGCTCTGCCCTCCAATCCCCACTGCCTTATCCTTTTTCTTCTCTTTCTCTTCCATAGGTGCTGAGCTTTTGCAAAGACTGCCGGAAGACTGGTGCATACAATACAGGAGATAGAGAAAATATGCAAATAAATTGAGGATAGAGGGAGCCCAGTGTCTGCAGCCATTGCTGTGCAGTGGGCTAGGCCACCTTTGAGAAACCTACATCCCATAACTGAGTACTGGTTCCAGTTCTGGCTTCCTGCAAATGCAGCAGGTGATGGCCTAAGGGCTGGAGTCTTTAGCCTGGGAGAGACCCAGATTGAGTTATGGGCTTCTGGCTTTGTCCTGGCCCAGTCATGGCTGTTGCAGTTAACTGAAGAGTGAACAAGCAAACTAACAGAAGGAATCTCTCTCTCTCTCTCTCTCTCTCTCTATATATATATATATATACACACACACACACACACACTCTATATATATATACCTAGAAAAATGTATATAAATACATTTAAATATGTGTATATAAGTACACTTAGAAAAAATGGATGCAGGAGTTGCCATTTAAGCTTCTAGTTAAGACACCCCTGGCCCACATCAGAATAACTCAGTTCCATTCTCTGTTCCTGCTCCTAACTCCAGTTTCCTGCCAATGGGACTCTAGGAAGTGGTAGTAATGGCTAAAGCAACTGGGTTTCACCACTCATGTGGGAGACGTGGGTTGGATTCTAGACTTTCAACTTCTTCAGATGGCTGTTGGTGTAGCCCTGGCCAATGTGGGCATTTGGGATGCAAACTTGCACAAGGCAGTTCAATATCTCTAACTCTCTTTCACTCTTGCTTGGTCTCTCTGCCTCTCAAATAAATAAGTAAATTAAAATAGGGTAAAGATGTGGAAAATGGAAGGCTAGAATTGGAATGAGTGGTGTGTAACTGACTTAAAAAAAAGATAGTAAGATACAGAAAAAAAGATACCAAAAGAATAAGACAGTAAGATACAGAAATAAACAGATTTGCACACACAAGGAATTTACCCCCAGCTCTCTCTACAGATTAGCCAATAAGCAATGATGCTTCACTTGAAATGAGCACAGCTCACACCGGATCTTGGTGTATAAATACCATTGTCCACCAAAGTGAACGAGGGCTCCTTGAAGAAATGGCCAACTGCAGGACTTGTTAACATCACCAGTAATGTATTTCTATTACAACTCTTGAGGAGTACACACATCAATATTAAACATTCCTCAAATTAACTGACCTGAACTCTTCAAACCTGTTGAGGACATGAAATAGAATGAGAACCTTGCAGATTGAAAAAGGCTAGTGAGACATGGCAATTAAACATATCATACATTGCTGGATTAGATGCTAGTCCCTTAACACTTTATATTGGGACAATCAGTGAGATTTGATATGAACTTGTGGCTTAGATGATGACATTTAATCAATATTTCATCAATGGTAATTTCCTGATTGTGAAGATTTTCCTGTGGTTATAAGTGTCTTTATCTGGAAATTACATCGGTGGGAGCTCTTAACAGGATCTGGCAAGTTTTATGTAAATCTGAAATTATTTGAAAATAAAGCTTTTTAAATAAACCCATGAGGGAAGAATTTACCAGGGAGAGAGAACAGCACATGCTAAGGCACTAAAGCAGAAGAAGGAGGTGGAGACAGAAGGGCCGAGTGATGGCTGGACTCATCACTTGTAGTGTTCTGAGATAGGACTTGAGAGATGTACGGGGGCCCAATCTTGCAGGGCTCTGCTGAGCAAACACGTTTGAATTTTAACATAAAAGAAAGTGCAAGCCCTGGAAGCTTGAGACAAGTGATTGGCATGACCTGATTCATATCAGGATGGCAAAGTTTATGTAATCACTTTAGGGAGTTATATCCTGAGACACATTTACTGGAAACAATAAATGGGAATTTCAAACTAGTCATTAATTTATATGATAATTTAATTCAGTTGTTTTATAGCAATTTAGATAATTAACCTTGTAGACACATTTTTATTCAGTTGCCAAATATTGAGTACTTAAATGTGTCAAAAGCTCTTAGATATGGTACACAAAAATTACTAGTTAGTGATCTTCATCCATTATAGATTCCATATGCCCTGTGCTTTCTGTCAGTCTCAATTTTCCAGGTGGTGACCTCAGTCTCGATTTTTGAATGGTTTGAATTGTGAGTAGACCTGTCCCATTTGCTGTTTGTTCTTGTACTTTGTGGTTTGCTTTATTTTTCATTAACTTTACTGATTCTAATGCACCTAAGAGGACCCCTAGGGAATCTCATAGGTTCCAGACAGTCTTTCTGTATCAACATGCAGCAGCAACTCCAATTTAATGTAGTTAATTAGGATTTAGCACTGTGAACAGTGTACCATTACCTCTGTCTCTTGCTTCAGTGATAGGAGAATTGCAAAGTGGCCAGGTGCAATTTCAACTTCCAATATTATGAAAGCAATGACTGCTGGAGCAGTCTCATATGGACACCAGCAGAACTAGTGATGCACCTGATTCTCAATTCTGCATTCAATATCACCTTGTCAGCTTGAAATTAAACAGTGAGGGAGTATTTATGCTACAGAAATCAGCAAGTGTTATAAATCAGGGCCTGGTATCCACTATGGCTTCATTTCAGGTCACAAAAACAAGTACTATAACAGCTAAGCATATGTATTCCATTACATTGTAATGTGTGTAAATACCAATTACTTTGTCCCACTCCCACTCCTATCCTTATCCATTAAATTTACATTGTCATGCTAAAATTGTAATTTAGTTATCAGATAACAGAATATCCAGGTGGGATGGTGACTGAATCTGGGGAGTAATTAAAGTATCCACAGATGAATTCTACCACTGATGAAATTTTCTGTCTGCCCTGTTGAGGAGGTAGGTGAGAATATTTTCATATGTATAAAATAGAGTGGAATACTGTTAGTTGAAAATGTAAAATTGTTATATGGCTATTATAATATATGGAGAAGCATTTTACAGGTGATAAGTAATAGGAGAGACTAATTGTTTTGGTAATTTGTCTATTTTCTCTCATCTCCAAAACCATGCTTCCATGTTCTGCTCTGTGATGCTGGTGTTATTTCTGATGGTTCAGCCTCAACAACTGCTCCTCACTCTGGGAAAGATATTAAGTTCTATCCAGCATCTTCACTCTAAGGCCCAAGTCCTAGGTAACTGAGTTCCTCCTGTGAGGTTAGAACTCATTGGCATATTTCCTTCCAAGAAGATCGACACTTAGCATTCCAAAGCTCCTCTTCCAAACACTGAAGATCTAATGCCCTCAATCAGCTGTAAGGTTGGGAGCTATTTCTTCTCTTCATTCTCTTTGTGATACCTTTCAAAAATATTTTGCTCTCACCCTATCATTATCATTGAAACTTATTATTTCTATTAAATAATTTCTATTAAATGGTTTCTATTAAAATAACTAGAATAGTTTGCCTTTTCTTAACAAGAACTTTCTAAGTATATTCACGATCAACCAGCACACCTCTGTAAAAATGTTAGAAATTCTAAGTTGAAAATCTGTAGGCTATTTCACTGCATTGCTCCTTTACATTTGGGAAGAAGAAAAATTGGCAGATTAAGGCATTACGGCTGTGTTTTATGCATCTTTCTGCTTCTTAGGCTTATTGTGTGCCCACTGCAGTGTCAGGCCAGAGACAATAGTGACCCAAAAAGGATAAGAAAGACATCTATGAGGAGCATGCATTGTGGCACAGACAGTTAAATGGCCACATGGGATGTCCACATTTCATTTTGGAGTGCTCATTGGAGCTGTAGCTCCTCTGCTTACAATCCAGTTTCCTGTTAATGTGCCTGAGAAAGCAGAGGATGATGGTGCTGGAAACCTGCTACACAAAGATGGACTTCCTGGCTTCTGGCTTCAGCCTGGTATAGCCTTGGATGTTGCAGGCAGCTGGGAATGAACCAGTGTATGTGTTATACACACAATGGGAAAGAAGGAAGAGGGAGGGAAGGTATGGTAGGAAGTATCATTGTGCTCTTAAAACTGTATATATGGGCCGGCGCCGTGGTTCACTAGGCTAATCCTCTGCCTGTGGCGCCGGCACCCCGGGTTCTAGTCCCAGTTGGGGCACTGGATTCTGTCCTGGTTGCTCCTCTTCTGGTCCAGCTCTCTGCTGTGGCCCGAGAGAGTGCAGTGGAGGATGGCCCAGGCTCTTGGGCCCTGCACCCGCATGGGAGACCAGGATTCTGTCCTGGTTGCCCCTCTTCCAGTCCAGCTCTCTGCTGTGGCCCAGGAGTGCAGTGGAGGATGGCCCAGGCCCTTGGACCCTGCACTCTCATGGGAGACCAGGAGGAAGCACCTGGCTCCTGGCTTCGGATAAGTGCAGCACGCCGGCCGCAATGCTCCGGCCGTAGCGACCACTTGGGAGGTGAACCAATGGAAAAAGGAAAACCTTTCTCTCTGTCTCTCTCTCTCTCACTGTCTAACTCTGCCTGTCAAAAAAATAAATAAAAATAAAAAAAAACCTGTGTATATGAAATATATGACATTTGTTCTATTTATATAAATAAAAAAGTTAAAAAAAGGAATATATGCACTCCTAAATAAATAATTTTTTAAAAGAAACAGATCTATTTCTGTAAATAAAAAAGAAGAAGAAATTATCAATTCCCAACTTGACTCTCATTGGGATTAAACATGATAATAGGTCTGATCTGATTTCATCATCATTTAAAAAATCATCTATTATTTTTCACTTTATGTTTCTGTGTGGGAGCAAACTGTTGAAATCTTTACTTAATGTATGCTAAACTGATCTTCTGTATATAAAGAGAATCGAAAATGAATCCTCATGTGAATAGAAGGGGAGAGGGAGTGGGAAAGGGGAGGGTTGCAGGTGGGAGGCACGTTATGGGGGGGAAGCCATTGTAATCCATAAGCCGTACTTTGGAAATTTATATTCATTAAATAAAAGTTAAAAAAAAGAGATCTATGACAGTATAAACTGTTTAGCATAATGGGATTTTATGAAATATAGAGAAGGGAAATTATTACAGGAATAAAGAAATTAGGGAAGCATATAATTAAAGAAAGAAGTGAAGAGATAGTACGGGCAAAAAGGAGATAGAAGAGATAGTACTCACTGATTTTTTAGGAGAATACTAAAACTATTTTGAAGAACAATACAAAATGAACTTCTAAAAAGTATTTTCAATGTATCAGATATGAGCACCATCACTTTATAAGGCAAAGCATTTGAACACAAAATGAAGGAAGAACATCCTATCAGCATCAAAGATACCCTTTCCTAAGGAAAGACAGTTGACAACTTATTACTGCACACCGACACATGTATACACATCACAGACATTCCACTAATGTTTATCTCCACAACTATATTTGGTAAAGAAGTTAGTTATATTTTCATTTAACTGAATCAGTTGAAAGATGACTTTTTTGAAAGATTTATTTTATTTTTATTTGAAGGCAGAGTTGGAGAGGAGGAGACAGACAGACAGACACACACACACACACACAGAGTGAGAGAGAGAGTGAGAGATCTTCCATCTACTGGTTCACTTCCCAAATGGCCACAGTGTCCAGGGCTGGGCCAGGCTGAAGCCAGGAGCTTCATCCGAGGCTCCCATGTGGCTGCAGGGGCCCAACAACTTGGGCCATCTTCTGCTGCCTTCCCAGGCACAATAGCAAGCAGCTGGATCAGAAGTGGAGCAGGGGCCTGCGCTGTGGTATAGTGGGTAAAGCCACCGCCTGCAGTGCTGGCATCCCATATGGCCCCTGGTTTTGTGTCCTGGCTGCTCTACTTCTGATCCAGCTCTCTGCTATGGCCTAGGAAAGCAGTAGAAGATGGCTCAAGTCCTTGGCCCCCTGCACCCACGTGGGAGACCTAGAAGCTTCTGGCTCGTGGCTTTGGATCAGCTCAATTTTGGCCATTGTGACCACTTGGGGAGTGAACCAGTGGATGGAAGACTGCTCTGTCTCTCTGCATCTGCCTCTCTATAACTCTGCCTTTCAAATAAACCTTTTAAAAAAAGGATAGGAGGAGCAGGAGGAGGGGAACTGGAGGAGGAATTGGAGGAGGGGGAGGGAAAGGAGGAGGGAGAGAAGGGGATGAGGGGGAGGAGAAGTAGTGGGTGGAGCAGCCAGGACATAAACTGGTACCCAAATGGGATGACAGTGGTGCAGGTGTCGGTTTAACCCATTATGCCACATGTGGCCTCAAAAGATGATTTTTTAAAAAAATACTTAACTGATGTAAAATTATACACCTGTACAGGTTTCTGTGTTTTGTTTCAGAACATGGAAAGATTGTGCAATGTTCAGATCAAGGTAAATATATCTATTTCCTCAAATATTTATCATTTGATAACATTCAAAATCCTTTCTTCTAGCTTTTTAAAATATGCATTACCTATAGTCTGCAATTCTATCCATAGTCACCTACTATGCAACAGAGGTTCTGAATACCAGAAATTAAAGGAGATATTTTTAGGATTTTTTCTCCAGCTGTCTCTTTCCTAAATAGATGACCATTCACTTTGTGTGTGTGTGTTTTTTTTTTTTTTTTTTAACTGAGCATGGCCTAAAGCTTTCAGACCACTGTCCTCCTCAGAATGACGCTACAATATTGTTTTTCCTCTTTTTTCTAAACATTTTTTACTAATGTAAAGAGAACAGATTTCATATATTATGTAAGTTCAGTTCTAAGAATATAACTATATTTCCCTGACTCCCATTCTCCCTCCCTCAATCACCTTCCTTTCCTTTTTTTATTTTTGCAAAAAAAAAACCCCATAATTTTAATCAGAGATGTTGATGTACAAAAGGCCAGATTTCACTGTAGGGAGTAAAAGAAACTTTAAAATGTCATTGTTTTAGACCTGGCTAAAATAACAGTTGTCCCTATTTTCTGGGATAAAATCCTATGAACATTTTCTATTAGAAAATTTTCAAACTTACACAGAGAGATAAAAACTAATCCTCCTGTAAACTCCATGAATAATGATTAAGGATTTTCCAAATTTATTTGACATATTACACGTTATTTTTTTGTGGACTATTTTAAAGCACACCTCAGATATCAGGTAATTTTAATTTGGTTCTTCTAAAAGAAATAAAGTTTATATACCAACACAGAGACCAATGCAGTATGCCTCTTTTGTTATTTACTTCAAATAAATATTAAACCTATTCAGGCTCTATCCCCACAGGTCAGCCCTTCGTCAATTAGGATGACTCCTCTTCCTCCAGCTTTTCTAGAATTCTGAGCAATTCTGGGAACACCGTAGAAGGAAGTTATGGTTTTGCCTACATTCAGGTGACAATTGCAAAGTAGAGAAGAATTTGACCAGTTTAATTACTTCCTTTTGGGTAGAAACAATGGGTCATGGTAACAGGCAATCATAATTGCATTATCTTATTTGAGATGGGTTCAATTATATTGAATCATATTCAATTATATTGCATATAAGCAACATTAAAACTGCAAGTAACAATTACATGTTGCTTATATTATGATTAATTTTTATTTTTTGGGAGCATGTGCCTGCAAGATAATAAGGTTAATTTTCAAAAGTCCTAATCCCACCTATACCCACAAAAATTAGGAAAAAAACGTTTTTTATGATGAGTGTTAAGAAAAGTTCTCTAAGTTGTGAGCCATTTAACTAAGGAAGCTTTAGCAGAATCTTGGTCCTATGAGCAGACTCAGAACTCAGTCACGCTGCCCCGTACTCACTTCTCCATCTCCTGAAAGTATTTCCCATGAAGCCACCACACAGCTTTGTTTAGAAAACCGCACACACAACTGCAGAGCCCAGTCTCATACTAGAATCAATCCTTCTGTTAGTGTAATCTGGAGGGTATAATAAATGTATCTGTGTCAATATCGTAGGGCTAAGTTTTTCTGTTTGCAATAAACTATTCACAGGGAACGCAGTGAAGGTTTACACAAAACTGTCTGGATGAGGCCTGGAATTTCAGGTGTAGCTCACTGGTCTGTATGAGATTTGGAACCAGTAACCTCTGAGGCTTCTCCAGCAGGATGTATTGAGGTGTGTGGTCATCAGTGAGCAATTAGTTGAAAATATATACATGTACATATACCCATGCTTGCCAAGAAATAAATTCTCTGTATGGACTATATTCACACAAAATATACGCTATTCACTATATAGCACGTAGCCCACCCTGTAGACACCAAAATGTTACTCTCATCCCAATTCCAAAACCATACCACAAAAAGCTATGGGTCAATGAGAAATGGCACTAATTGCTGTGCATTTCCAAAGCATCTACCCCTTACGGGTACTTTTTTCTATAAGAAGTCCTCCCAATAGGAAAACGTACACATTTACTTACCTTAAACTAGACAGAAGTAAATCTATATGAGCCAGTGAACCACAAAGAGGATGTTTTACTCTCCTGCACATGGCAATGGGTTCTCCAATAATTCAGGAGTTTTTTTTCCTCATTAACTCCTTATTGCAAGTCACGCTCTGATAGGAGTATACGTGGAATTACGTGAAAAAAAATATATCCAAGAATAAAAAGCACAGTACATAAAGTAGCATGTGCATTCCAGTGAGATAGGGCGTCCGAGGGTCAGCGCTTCCAACATGACGGATGGCCGAATGGTCTGGGCGGCTGGGCTGGCCAGCAGGCAGTGGGGGCCCCTGCTTCCCCGCGGCCCAGTGAGTGGGGCAGCACCGGCTCCTGGGACCCTGGTCCAGCCCCGCGGGTCATCCATGCCTAGCAGCAGCGATGCAATGCGGCCCGGGGCCTTCGTAAAGCGCCCTCCGGAGCCTGGCACTCAGTCTTCTTCAGGAAGACCTCACTGGGAATAACTTACCCCGGCAAGTCCGTCTGGATTGAAAGGCGCAGTGCAACCAGGGGACCAAAGGCAGGGTCCAGCTTGCCTTCTGCCGCACCGTTGTAGCCGGAGACTATCTGCAGGGAGAGGAGGCGCAGAGTGGCTGAGCGGCCCTCCTGCGGGGCCTTCCTGTCAGCCAGGGACGACCTTGTCTCGCGGGCGCTCGATACTCCCCCTGCGGAAGAAGAACCGCTCAAGGCTGAGTGGCTGGCGGCAGCGGAAGTGGAAGCAGGTGAAGTCCCGGGCACGGCAGGCGTGAAGGCCCAGAAGTCCTCGAACAGGAAGGCCTTCTTCAGGGTGAAGGGCTGGTGTGCATTGAGTCTGTGGCCACCTCGGCCGGTGGCTTCACCTGCTCCATCCGCAGCTCCTGCTTCCCGAAGTCCTTGCCCTTCAGTTTCTGGGTCTTGGCGGCCAGCGAGCAGTGCATGCCCACGTGCTGGAAGCGGGACGGCTTGAAGCGGATCTGCAGGTTGACCTTCTGTCGGTCACAGTGCTTCGCCACAGGATGTGGTCCAGCAGGCAGTCGATGGGCTTGTCCCGGTAGAACATGAAGGTGAACTCCACAATCAGGCTCAGGTCCAGCGACTTGGGCATCTTCCCAGTGAAGCCCAGCTCGGAGAACTCCAGGATCATCCAGTCCTTGGAGGGCTCTTGAGGACGAAGTTCTTCATGGTGCTCTTTTAGTTGGGCTTGGCTACGAGTTTGTCCTCCAGCTGCACGTAGTAGACGCCTCTGGATTTCGTGTACGTATGTCATGAGGAAGCAGTAGTCCAGGTTCTGTTTGATCCTCCAGCTGACTCCCAAAGGACTTGCGGGGGTGGAAGAAGACCTCCAGGAGTCCTGAGTGATCCCCGTGAGGAACAAGGCCTTGATGTTCTCTGTCGCTGCTGAAGTGTACCGTGGGTCAGGCACGGCGATCAGCACCACGATGATCGAGTCCTCCTTGTCCTGCAGCCTCAGCTTAGAGAAGAGCGAGTGCAGCATGTCCGTTACGTGCCAGAGCACCTCGCCCTGGACGCTTGGGATGCCCATGGCCACCCACACTCCGGCGCAGCCCTGGCCCACGCTCACTGCCGGCTGCTGGCAGATGGTGGAAGGCAGTAGGCAGGTGCAACATGCACCTGTGTGAGATGTTCCAGGGCTTCAGCCAGGGTGGGGGGTGGGGTGGCCTCTGTCAAGCGGCCACGGGTGTGATTGCTATCGCCATCTCTCAGGGCCTGCCTCTCTGACACAGCCCCCTTGATCTCCTCTAGCACCGGGCTGAGCTCCTTGGAGCACTTAAGACTCTATCTTGGTCATGAGCAAACAGTCCCGCAGTGCCAGGAACCCAGCAGGAGTTGGTATTTACGCTGGTATATGTCCACTACGGTGCCTTTCTGGCCACTAAGCACCGCACCAGGAGAGCGAGACGGGGGCACACAGGCAGAAGAGCAGCCAGCATCAGGAGTGTGCCATTGTGGCGTCTCATCTCGTTCGGTATACAGTGGTTTCTTAATTGCATACTCATTACATTTTCCTATATTATTTTGGACCCAAGAAGTCTTTTTTTTTTAAGATGTATCTTTATTTATTTGAAAGGCAGAGTTAAAGAGAATACAGAGAGAGAGAGAGAGATATCTTCCATCCACTGATTCACTTCCCAAATGGCAGCAATGGTTAGGGCTGGGCCAGGCGGAAGCCAGGAGCTAGCTGCTTCTTGGTCTCTCATGTGGATGAAGGGGATCAGACACTTGGGCCATCTGTTGCTGCTTTCCTAGGTGCATTAGCAGGGAGCTTGGTGGGAAGTAGAGCAGCTGGGTCTCCAACCTGCACCCATCTGGGATGCCAGAGTTGAAGGCGGAGGCTTAACCTCCTACACACAACACCACCACATTACCCTGCTCCACTACCCCCCAGGAAGAATTCTTTATGACTAAAGAGAGGATGACAGATTTTCTACTAGAATTAAAATTAGTTGTGATAATATGATAAATACTAATTTCTGAATATAAAGGTTTTCAAGAAAATTCACTTATGCCTTTACCATAATAGGTGCTGTAATTAAAATGACTTAGGAAGCTAATTTAAATTAAAGCTAATTTAAATTAAAGAAATTTTGTTTTAATACATCTGGGAGGGGTGAGTGATTAGCATTATTTTTTTTTAAAGAAGTATCCTTGGGAATCTTGATGCAAATGATCTATTTAACCTTTACTATGAGAATTATGTCACAGACTATAAACATATAAAGTAAGTTTTAATTAGTGATTGAGAAGAGGAAATAGTGTAATGTGTATGTATATATTCCAACAACTCAGATGCTCAAATGATTTCCCTTTACCAAGCACTCTTAACGCAACATGCTGTGGAACACCTGGGTGTAAAGAATCTGGGGCTCCCTTAGATAAACACACAGACTGGCTTATTCTCTCCCACTGTGAAGGCACTTTTCCTTGCTTCCTGGGTTCTCTAAATTCTCGGTTTCTACAGCCATCATGAATTCAAATTTCTGGATGACAGCAGAGGGTAGCTTGGCTATATGCAGTTTTTGCTTTGCTTCTGACTCAGGGAGGCCCAAAGGTATGACTTCATAAAAGAGGAAGGGAAAATATCAATAAGAATAAAAACACACAAATTATTTTTTATTTTCATTTACTTGAAAGCCAGGGAGAGAAAGGGATGGGGGGAGGAGAGCAAGGAGCGCTTCCATCCAGTGATTCACTCCTGCAATACTCCCAACAGCCAGTACTCGGGTTGACACCATGAGTAAAGATCTCCACCAGGATCTCCCATGTTGGTGGACAGACTCAAGTACCTGAAGCATCACCTGCTGCTTCCAGGATGCATTAGCAAACAGCTGAATTGGAAGCAGAGGAGCCAGGACTAAAACCTATACCAAAATAGAGATGCAAGTGTCCCAAGTGGCCATTTAACCAGTTACACCACAACAGCTTCCCATCAAGAAAAATGTAACCTGGAAAAAATTTAAAGACGCTTTTCTAAACAGTCTTAAAATCTCTACAGCAAACATTTTCTTTCTTTATTTCACAGACAGATCCTGAAATAGCCACAGCTGGAGTAATCCCATAAGAATGATTGGTAAGAATAAACACACCATAATGGAGTGTGGAATTTTACTTGGAATTTTATTCTTGTCTGAAATGGTTCTGTTGATTTTAGGATGCTGAAATGAGTGACCAGCTGCACTTTCTGGTCAATATGGTTGCTCTCTGTCTACCATATTGTCTGTCTAACTGGTCCAAACAAGTTAGGTTTTATAGTTTATATTTGAAAAGAAATGTATAATTTATCTAAATCTTCTGATATCTCCACATTCAAATACAATACCTGTAATCTTTTGAGCAATTATTACATGTTACTATTTTATTTTCTTTTTTTGTTGTTGTTGATTATCTATTTAATATGTCCCTACATATTTGCATCTTTTGTTATAGAATCCAAATCTTTGTATCCAAATGAGCCATGTCTTTTGGGACCTTTTGTAGGGTCAAAATCAGAATGGAGTGAGTATGGCTAAAAGCTAATTGAAGATCTCTTGCTTCTGTACATATTAGCTTTGCTTGCTGAAGGGTAAGGGTGTATCTTGTGAAACAATGTGGACCCAAATTCCAAGGAACTGAGAAAGCACTAAGTTGACATAAATGCACCCTGCACTGTTATCTTACAACCAAATCTTGGATTTGCTGTTGTTCCTGGGTTTGTCATTGTTAACTGTTACAACCATATTCTGCATTTTTTTAAAATTATTGTTCATTGCATACCAGGGGTTCGAAATTGTGAGCCTTAGTGGAAGAATACTATAAAAAAAACTGTGTAACTCACTGTTGGGGGCTGCACTCTGGTAAGGAGTATAGGTCCTGATTGGTTGCTGGACCTGATCGGTTGCCTTGCCTCTCATTTTCAATAAAATTCATGTGTGACTGCCACTGGTTTTTGTAATACTCTATTTTAGCTGATGAGTAGATGCAACACTTTGAAATTTTTTCCCACCTCTAGAACTCTACTAAGTCAAAATTTTCAGGGATTAACTTTTGAATTTTACATATTTGTTAAATTATATGAGTAATTCTAGCATGTGATCACATTTCAAAACTACTGAAACAAAATGCAAAAAGAAAAAAAGTTGAGAGCATCAATAAGAAGTTCTGTTCCTTTAAAAATAGTCTTCAAGATGAACTTCTTTCGTGAGTTGTTTTCCCCCCAGACAAGGGCCTTTTGAATATCACTGACACAAATGTATTTATTTCTGGTATTTAAATGGTTCAATTTTGAAGAAAGATTTGAAACCATTGTCTGGAATTGCAATACAGAAGTCAGCATTACTCAGTTTCTGACTCCTTCAAATTCCATGCTACTCAAGAAAATACCTATAACCAGTATTTTACTTTTACTAGTTTAATTTAGTAAAAGTTAGCTTTTTGGCTTGAATTATTTAAACTAATATAATACACTATTGAAAACTTTTCATTTTAACTTAAATTCTGCTCTAATGACTATATATTAGGCTCTTAGTAGTTTTTGTTAAAATGAGAGCAATTTCACTATAAACAATAATTTCTTTGGTTTTAAAAATAGGGGCAGAGCAGGATTTCTGTTTGAATACTAAGTGTCCCACTAAATCAAATTATAACCATTATATATATTCTCTTTTCTCTTCCATGTCTCTTACACCACTGGAACTTTAGTATGTGTGGAAGGGATTAGAAAAAATACTCACTATAGGAGTATGCATACCTGGATGCAAGACTAGTTAACACTGAGCTAACAGAACTGTAATGAAGTTGAAATGAAATACTGTACATAAAAGTTATCTTGGGGCAGGTGTCATGGCCTGGTGAGTTAAACAACATTCTGGGACACCCACATATCCCATATCAGATGGGTTGTGCCGGGGATCAAACCCAGCTCCACAGCTTTTGATCTAGCTTGTGGGTAACGTACTTGGGAGGCAGCACTGACAACCCAAGTACTTGGGTTCCTCAGCTGTTACAGACATTTGGGAAGAGAGCCAGAGAATGGAAAGAATGGAAGATTCCTTCTCTCTCTCCTTCTCTCCCTCCCTCCTCCGACTTTGGGAAAAAAAAAAAAACACATTAATTCTTCAAAAATGTTCTCTAGAAAAAGTAGAAAAAAATATATGTAGTATATTTGAGAAATCTAATTCAAGTTTTTGTAAAAGGTTGTGACAGCATATTTATGTTTTCTTTTTTCTTTAAAATATTTATTTATTTGAAAGACATGGTTGCAGAGAGAGAATCTTCCATCCACTGGTTCACTCCCCAGATGGATGAAATGGCCAGAGCTGGGCCAACTTGAAGCCAGCAGCCAGGGATTTCTTCCCAGTCTCCCACATGGTTGCAGAGGGCCAAGGGCTTGGGCCATCTTCTATTGCTTTCCCAGGCACATTAGCAGGGAGCTGGATCAGAAGTGGAGCAGCTGGGACTTGAACCAGTGCCCAAATGGGATGCTAGCACTGCATGTGGTGGCTTTACCTGTGACACCACAGCACTGGCCCCTGTTTATGTTTTCTTCAAAGTATGTTAACTTCTTTGTTCTACTAAACCAATTAATATTTTGATGATTTTTTGTTCATTAGTAATCTTTCATCATTAGAGCTGAACCTGCCAATAAGTGGTAATCTTTAGCGTACCATTCTGAATTGAGCTACATGTCATTTTATAAGTAACTCTTCGAATTTTCAATCCTAGTATTTCTCTTGTCATAAAGCATGAACTTTAAAAGTACTAATTGATTTGGGATATAGATAGATAGATAGATAGATAGACAGATAGACAGACAAATCCTATCTAATGGTTCATCCCCACATTCCTACAACAATTGGAACAGGTTGGGAGCCAGGAACCAGGAACTGGATTAAGGTCTTCCACACAGCTAGCAGGAATCTAATCAACTGAGTCATAGCTGCTGTCTCCTAAGGTCAGCATTAGTATGAAGCTGGAGTCAGGAACTAGAACCAGTTATCTAATTCACACACTAATATACAGGATATGGAAGGCCAAATGCCAATTGGTAGGCCAAATGCCAGCCCCAGTGCATAGACTTTTAATGAAGAAACGCCTCCAACTTCCAAGTTAAATAGTAAATATACTTACTAGTTTTTGAACTTGTTGCCAGATCATAAACAAATGTGAGTCATTGGGAATGATTTGACATCATTGCCAACCACAGGCAATATTGCAGGTTGTTATTTCTGCAACATACTCACTTTCAAATACAATGTTTGAATGAAAATAATAAACTGTTATTTGCTATGAATTTGAAGAGAAAAATGTCTTGTGATATATTTATTTTTCCCCTGGTGGTAGTGTTGGGATTTTGGGATATTACTCTGGCAGCTGTGGAAATTATGTGGGCATAATTATATATGACTTTGAGGTTTATTATTTTTGCTGGATATGTCATTGAACTTAATGTTATACATATACATGGTTTCTTTGTATATATGAAACCATGAATACTTTTCTTTCCATTTATTTTTAATTATGAATATTTTATCTAAGTAATATGCTATTATTTCTAAAAATGCTTATGTGGAGAAAGAAATACTGAACCCATAAGTATATTTCTTATATCTACTTATTACAACACAGAAGAATAAAAAAACTTGTATTGTTTGCCAAACCATGAGAAAAACAATTTCCCCTCAATTTTTTCCTGTATAAATTTGAACATTTTGTAATTCCAAACATGCAGAAGAACCCACTCAAATTTCTAGGCTAAGATAAAAGAAATTTTCAGTTCCAGAGCTCTCCAGAGAAACAAAGTTTCAACAATGAATTAACAAATAATTACATAATTATGATATCACATTACAGAGAATTAGTATGAAGGACTTCTGATCAGATAAGCTATTTTACAAATCACTTCCAGGTTATAAAAATATGGATATGAAAGTAGAACAGGCTTACATAAGAGATCGCATGAAGAGTTTTTGTTAAGAAGAACATGATTTTACTTCTTGGTTTCCATGTACTTTCATATAAGAAACAGGCTTGAAGTATTTGAGCATGGCTGTGCAGACTGAGTGCAAAAGAATTGAGAGCTGAGGTAATAATTCAGGGAAATGCATCTGAAATTTGAATGTGCATATAAGCCATCTGAATAATTAATTAAAATATAGATTCTGATTCCATGGTTCTCTTTTGAGGTCTGAACTTTGCATTTTTGGCAAGTTCCCAGGTGGTACTGCTGTTGCTTGTCCATAGTCCACACACCATAGGTCCTACCTAGAGCAGTGAGTTCCTCAATCTGAGTGCCCAATACACTCCCTTCCATACTTTCTGAAGTTCCAGTGTTATAAGGGGCTGAGTCTTAACCCATATCTGCATTGGGATCAGTCATGAGGACATTTACCACACATGCTGTCAATAAATTGCATCACTGGTTCTGAGTCTTTGTTAGCATAATGGACCACTAACTCAAATAGTTTCCTCTGCTGAGAGCACACATTTAAGTTTAGTTGAGTATGAGAGGTATGTGGTTGGGGATTTGGGGTGGAAGTGTTTTAGAGGTCCAGAGAGAGAAGCAGCATCCTAGTTGTGTCCTGGTTGCTCCGCTTCTGATCCAGTTTCTTACTAATGCACCTGTGGATTATGGTCTAAGTGATTGGGCCCCTGACACCCATGTGGGAGACCAGAATGGAGTTTGTGGCTCATGACTTTGGCTTGGGCCCAGAACTGGCTGGCTGTTGTGGGCATTTGGGCAGTGAACCAAAATATGGAAGAGCTCTCACTCTCTCTCTCTCCCTCCCTCCCTCCTTCTCTCGCTCCCAGTGTGTGTGTATGTGTGTGTGTGTGTGTGTGCGTTTCCATCTCTCTGTTTTATAAATAAATAAATCTTAGAGAGAGAGAGAGAGAGAGAGTTTCACTTTAAGTAGGTATACTTCCTGTTATCAAACCTCCTTTTCTCCCAAATAAGCTAGTACTGATTTCTGAGGCAAAAATATTTTGACACATAGCCATGGACTAGGCATTCAAAATCAAATACAAAGAACTTACAGGGTCCTATAATGTCCTGGACTCTCAATACCTCTCTGAAATCTTCTCCCGCTACCCATCCCCTCAGCTACTCTGCTCCAGGCATACTGGCCTCTGTGATTTCTGATCATCTCCAAGCAAATCATCTTGGATTTTGCACTACATATTGCCTCTGTCCAGAATACCCTTACCCCAAATACCACATGGCTGGATCTCTTACCTCTTTCAAGGCTTTTCTCAATACTGTTTCCTTAGTAGGTCTCCCTGTGACCTTATTTAAAATGGCAACCCTATACCACATCTTCAGATACCCCTTTTCCACATGACATTTTTTATGGTGTATATAACATTTCCTTGTATGACTTATTTATTATTTGTTGGTCATCTTTTATTTCTCCTTTTTCCCATCCCTTGAAAGTTTCAGGAGTAGGGATCTCGGCCTATTTGTTCACAAACTTGCCAAACTCTTTGGAAAATTCCTATTCTATCATATGTTTCTTTTTTTTCTTTCTTTCTTTTTTTTTTTTTTTTTTTTTTTTTTTTTTTTTTTTTGACAGGCAGAGTGGATAGTGCGAGAGAGAGACAGAGAGAAAGGTCTTCCTTTGCCGTTGGTTCACCCTCCAATGGCCGCCACGGCTGGCGCACTGCAGCTGGCGCACCACACTGATCCAAAGCCAGGAGCCAGGTGCTTCTCCTGGTCTCCCATGGGGTACAGGGCCCAAGCACTTGGGCCATCCTCCACTGCCTTCCCGGGCCACAGAAGAGAGCTGACCTGGAAGAGGGGCAACCGGGACAGAATCTGGCGCCCCGACCGGGACTAGAACCCGGTGTGCTGGTGCCGCAAGGTGGAGGATTAGCCTATTGAGCTGCAGCGCCCGCCCTATCATATGTTTCATAAATGAATGAATGCATATAAGCTTAGGTGTCATTTAGGGACACTTCAGAGTGTCTTCTGTGACATTTCCAGTGAAAGGCTGCTTACCTTCAAACTTGCTTCTCATCTTGATCAGTACTTATTGTTTTTAGCCTATTAATGTAATGTATTACACTACATTATGGCATACTCTTATTTCCCTCCCTCTGTATTTGTCTCTTTCAATATAAATATAAAAATTTTTTCATTTGTTTTACAGCTTGTGATTAGAACATAAAATCTTTAAGAATACTGGCACTTTTCAGAAATATTTATTAAGCAACTACAAACACCTAACTCAGAGGAGATAAATAATAAATATTATTTTCTGGCTCAAAAATAAAACCTGGTTTTATAAAGATACGTTAGCTTTTCTGCATTGCTCTAATAGAATGAATAATTTCTCTGTTTTACATTTCTCTGGATGGAAAAACATTGTCTGGTGTTGATGGCTGATTTAGTGCTCTTTTATTCAAGAGAGCAAGGGCAAACAAATCAGTTAGACATTTATTTCCAGCATTAATGCTATGATCCCTTCACAGGGCAGAGTTTAGAGTGTGATTGTGTCCAGTTGCTTTGCTTGCCAAAAAGCACTCAGGTATTCACATTCTCCCTCCCCCGCTACCCCACTCCGTTTTCTTGGCTCCAAAAGATGCATACCCAGAATTCTACTAATGACAAATTGGCACTGCAGAGAGTCTGGCTCAGCCCAAGGCAAATTCACACAGCTGGCTAAAGTAATCGCATGGTGGGATGCTGTTTTTCTACTTAAATATACTTGTGGTCTATTGAGAGCTTTCTATTTCATAGTTGTTTACTTTTGATCCAACAGGGCCTATATTTTCCATTGTACAGCATTTCAGCAGCCCTATAGCTGCAGAGGCTGCCCTGTGGACATGTTTGTGTGAGGCAGTGGTGCCCAGATTTACTAAACAGACTTGAAGGTGGTATCTATGTGTTCTTTGCTGACCTAGGTCACTCAGTTGTGTTGATCTATTTACATAGTTTGTGGCTCATCAGATCATCTTCAAAGTTCCAAAATAGCTGTGCATTTGTTGGTCATCTTAATCTGGCTACAAATACAAGTACAGAAAGGAAAAGAATGTCCAATTACAACTTCAAAATCCATTAGAATTATTTTCTGAAATCAATGATCATTTCAGAGTTGATAACTCAGGAACTATAGGAAAATCATATCAAGTCTCTGGCTAGGACTCTTTCCTAGTCACTTCACTTAGTCATTCATTTATAAATTTACAAAAATAGTTGCTGAAAGCTATAATGTATACAGTTTGTAAAAGGCACTTGGGGCAAAAGATTCAATAATCTTAATTATACAAAACATGACAAAAACAAAAAGGAAAATAGACTCGTGATGCCATGATTGTATGAATTTAAGTTCAAGTAAACAAATTAAGACTTATACATTATGTTCAAAATGTAACACCTACATATGTGCACAGATTGACCATTATTGACTGGTTTGAATGAAAATCAGCTGCATATTATGTAAACATGAATTTGGTAGTGGGAGTTAGAAAAACCATAGAACATTAGAAAGAGAAAATGCTGTAAAATATTCTCCTTATCATTATTTCTTTGCAAAGGGAGAGTATGTGAGAATATTTAATGAAGTTGGTAAAGAATGGACTTAAAAGACAGGTCTATTCTGGTGCAAAAATGCATATAAGGGTCTTCAAAAAGTTTATGGAAAATGTCATAAAAACATGCATGTATTTCAAAATTTTTCAGAAAGTGAAAAAGTTAGGAAAGAACTAATTCATATTTGCACCTTCATGTTTGTTACAGCATTATTCATAATAACCAAGATGTGAAACAAACTAAATGTCCATCAGCAGATGAAAATATTAAGAAAATGTGATATATACAAAACAATAGAAAATTATACAGCCTTAACTAAGATGGAAGTTCTACAATAAACAACTACTCGGCTGAACTTGGAGGACATAATGCTAACTGAAATAAACCATCACAGAAGGACAAATACTGGATTATTCTTTTCTAAATTAGGTATCAAAAGTAGCTCAACTTTCAGAAGCAAAGTGCTTGCCAAGGGCTGCACTTGGGGCAAAAGGCACTTGGGGCAAGTCTCTGGCTAGGACTCTTTCCTAGTCACTTCACTTAGTCATTCATTTATAAATTTACAAAAATAGTTGCTGAAAGCTATAATGTATACAGTTTGTAAAAGGCACTTGGGGCAAAAGATTCAATAATCTTAATTATACAGAGACTATAAAGTGTGTTTACAAATTGTAGTAAGTTCTGTTTGGGAATTTACCATGAATAATTCATATTGTGGGGGATAAATTAAAAGTGACTCTCATAATTATATTTAAGTAGACAATAAAACATGCATGGTATGGCTCAACATCTGTAGAACTGGATCCACTGTGATTCTACATACAGGGGCAACCTCATTTAGGTACAACCACTTCCCATTGTTTAGAGTAGACCTTCCTGAGCACTGACATGCCAAGAAAGTCCTTTATTATATATTTTTAATATCTCAAATTTCCAAGTTCAGACATTAGGTAATTGTAGCCATGCATAGGAAGGCAGCCTTTAATGTATTAATTTAATTTCAGGAAAGTAATAGAGCATTAGATAATTATAAAGCAGGAAGTTTCATATATATATGAAAAATTTAAAAACGAGTGTACTGATTTAACAAAGAGTATTTAAAAGCTATGTTTCTCTATTAAATCACTTGAACGTTTATATTCTACATCCACATCCTATCTTGCAAAGAATTCTTTCAAAGAATTCATAAGTCTATGGAACTAACAGTAAATTATGACAAGATATAAAATATGTCATCATAAAGAAGGAACAAAGTACTGTTTATACCACACAGGAAAGAGAATCGGATCTTATAGATCAAGAAAATGTACCAATGCGGCTGGGAGAGAATGAGGGAACAGTGAGTCAGAGATCACAAAGATAGACTAAGTATAGGGTGTACTTAGGAAAAGGCAAATAGTTTCAATCTTTGGGGCAAATTATCTTGATAAACAAAACCTCTCAATTTTTGGCGTGAAACTTCTTGATGAACACAAATCATAGAGAAAAATAATATTTAGACCTTCTTTTGTGGATATAAATGACTGAATGCACAAGGAAGGATTAAGAAAAAGCTATTGGAAACAAATGACTAATGTTAATAGGACCAAGGTAACTAGAGAGTAAATATTTTTTAAAAATATTTTATACTAAGATAATTTGCATGTTTTTATAGCATACACATAAGGAAATTTTGTTTCAAACGATTGTACATGTTCAAATCCCATGAAAATTGAATGAGTAGCACTCTTGCCCCTTACATTTCATCTCAGTACCTGTTGAGTTTATGACTAGACTCAAGACATATTTCAGAAATCTAAATTTGTCTGGCTTTAATCATCTTGGTGCTCTGGAATATGTAGAGTATTTGAGACTTAGTCTGGCTGACCCAAACAGAAACCACCTGTGTGCTGACCATGTTTGTTAAGGGTTGAGTAATTTAGTAGTTGAGAATACAGATTTGCAGGCATTGCTAGGCAGTTGGCTTGCTCTTCCCCAACAAGATGTCCATGTTTTAAATCTCAGAACTTGTGAATATATTCTGTTACATGGAAAAGGAGCAATAAAATTGTGGATGGAATTAAGGTTATTCAAAAGCTCACTTTAAAATAGGGAGAGTATCGCAGATTATCCAGGTGGATGCAATATACTTATAAATCTTAAAATTAGAGGAGTGAAGTAGAAGAGACACTTAGTAGTTCCATATCAGCATTTTAAGTACCATTTTCTGGTGTTGTCATCTGTGTAAGTCTCTGTAGTCAAGAAGAAAGCTCTGGAGTCAGGCTCCTGGTTGTTGTTCTCAGCTGCCTGGAGAAAAACCTAATGCTGTCTTAGTTATAGTAAGTTAACAGCATAATGTGTTTGCAACACCTTGGGAAATAATAAATTGCACCTAAATACTGAAGATTTCCTTTTAGTTATATCTATCAGTACATAGACTAGACATTAAATGGAATTTCTGGTTCCATGGTTAAGATTAAAGATTTCATTTATAAGGATTCTACTTGCATAGAAAAGTTAATATGCTATATAATGCATAATACATCTACAGTTAAATAAGTTACAGGCATACAAATTCTCTGGTGTGAAATTTGATGATGCAAGCTTATTATGAATCATTTTAAGCAGAAAATGATATTTGAATATTATTCATATCATTTTGAGAAGAAACCATATATATGTACTCTTAATAAAATCACTAGTCTCAAGTTTTAACTATTTTGTTGCTAAAGTTTTATCTTCTCTTTCAGCAAGAAAAAATATCATACCAATAGTAAAGATTAGCTTATCTCAAGCTAGCAACTCAAATGTCTAGCTTTGCCATTCTTATGATCTTATAAAGTAAATGTGCTTACTATTTTTATCAAAGGTAGAGTCACAGTTTTGGTGAAAGAGAATGATGAGGCAAAGGACACAGATAAGGTCCTGAGCTATTAATTTCCTTTTTCCTTTGCTTCTCTAGAGAAAGGAAAAACTGAACAGTTGCCACATCTTGTTTTTCTGAATTAGTTGATAAGCTGCAGGAGAGGACAGTCATAATGATTAAGCAGTGTACAGTGTGTTTTCAGTAAGTTGTTCTGAAACCTAAATCATGGGAAAATGGCTCACAAAGTTTTGGGATAAGAATGACCCACACACTTCACTTCTATACTCTGTACCTCACCTTTGTCCTGAATCCTGATTCAAGAGGCCTTATGTGGGTTCTAGATGGGTGTGTTTTGTTTTTTACACCCTCTGTTGACTCTGATATCCCTTCACACACCTCACTCCTCATTCTTGTCTTCAAAGATCACATGCTGATAATGCGACCAGAAAAGATTTGTAAAGTAAAACCTAAAGTTTTATACTGTTCATAATTTTAATTCCAAGTTCTTGTTCCTTGAATGATAAATTCAAATAACTATAAAAGAAATAACACAGGAGGTATTACCTTACACATACTAACTTTAAAATAAACTATGAGATAACATAGTATTATCCATGAAATGTAGGTAATAAAATAGAGACACAAAGAAGTTCAATAACGTACAGAAGCATTTGAGGACAGACTGATCTCATAGCGTCTAATGGCAAAACTCAGCCTTTTTAATAGCACAGGATAATATCTGTATTCTATGTATGATATGATATAAATTAGTTTTAAAATTTGATAAAATTTACCAATAAATCAGTAGCAATGTATTTTAGTTATTCCTTAAAAAGCAAAGAAACATTTATAGCAAATTCAAGTTTATTTTTGGTTTTGAAATTTTACCACCCACATATCTTATGCATCCATATAAAGAAATCAGAAGGGAAATAAACCAGTTCAACAATTACTAAAACGTCTTTATTCAAAGTCAACCTTCTGAATCACATTTGCACTCACAGTCATCAATGTCTGCCTATTGCTTACAATTAAACATCTTAAAAGTGCACCACGGTTACCTCCAGGATTTTCATCGAAGTCATTAATAACCATTTTGTAAGTTTTTTTTTTTTTTTTTTTTTGACAGGCAGAGTGGACAGTGAGAGAGAGAGAGACACAGAGAGAAAGGTCTTCCTTTGCCGTTGGTTCACCCTCCAATGGCTGCTGCAGCCAGCGTATCGCGCTGATCCGAATGCAGGAGCCAGGTACTTCTCCTGGTCTCCCATGGGGTGCAGGGCCCAAGCACTTGGACCATCCTCCACTGCACTCCCTGGTCACAGCAGAGAGCTGTCCTGGAAGAGGGGCAACCGGGACTGAATCTGGCGCCCCGACTGGGACTAGAACCTGGTGTGCCGGCACTGCAGGCGGAGGATTAGCCTATTGAGCTGTGGCGCTGGCCGCCTGTAAGTTTTAATGCTAATACCTTGTTGATATTACCAGGTGTCAATTAAACATTTCCAGCGTATTCTTTCCTCAATTGATTCTTAATGTGTGGAGTAAAAGTTTGAGGAATCGTGATTATCCTGTCACATTACCAGGAATAACAACTAAGTTAATGCATAAGCAAGCACATAGCGTAGTCTCTGTCACATCTGCCCTCTGCCGAGAGCCACTGTAAAATGCCATCAATGCAGTATACTCCAGCTGTGGAGATGTTACATTCTGAAAAATATGAATACCATGAGTGTTGACTAATGGCAATTTAGACAAAGTTTTGTTCTCATTATAATAAGGGAGAATGGATGTGGCCTTTTAATAAAATAAAGAGATATGTTAAGAAGAGATAGTTTTCATCCTGTCATCTTTCTTGTTAGCATTTTTTGCTATCACAGAATCATGCAGAAAATGTAGTAAAATATATATTACATAGTTTATCTCCTCTAGATAGTTTATCTCCTCTAGGTAGGTCCATAAATCAAACCTAGCCAGTATAACTGGGAAGTTTTAGGTGTACATAGTAATGCTGAGCTTATATTGTGTGTGTGAGAATCAACTCTCACTAAAGGTTTTTCAAAATGAAACACTTTTTATTTTATTATTTTTATTATTTGACTAACTTTATTCATTTTTATATTAAGATAGAAAATTCCATTCAATTCCCTTAGGATATGAAATGAAGACTTCTATAAGGTCACTGGCTGAAAAATGTAGTTTACCATAATTCCATTCTAAATATATCTGAACCACAATTTCTCATGGAAAATAATAAGAAAGTATCTGTTTTTTATTTAAGCCTTGTATGTACACAAGACTAAGGGAATGAAAATGCTATAATAAAGATGAAGTTTAGAAAGCAACAAATGTCAACTAATACTCTTCTCTTTGTAAAATTCTAACTTGTATTTTTTTTAATTTGTATATTCCAGGCATCATTTATTGCAACTTGTTTTAGATCATCTACTTTTGATTTATTTCACTTCATAGATATTTTTCCAGCTTAAATTCTTAATTTTATCTTAATTATTTCTCATTTTTAACTACAGTGTACTGTTTACCAAGTTCTTTTGGCGAATGGACTTCACATTTAAGTGCCCTGTAATGGAGTTCTTTAGTTTGTTTAGAACTTGCTGTAGATACATTCTTTTCTCCTTGTAAATCACATTCCAGGCCATTTGGGCAAAGCTGATTTTGATTTTGATTTCATTATTTTTACCTTTTAAACTTTTTAATCTCATAATTTTTTTGCTAATTCTTTCCAAATGTCAGCCAATCTCTTTTAAAACAATAATAGCATTTGCATTTCTCTTTATTTTGGTTTTGCTCTCTGTTTCAATCTATAATTCTTTAGCTTTCTTCATATGTAATAACTGCTGTATGCACAGTGCCTGCACAGGTAGGTACCCAATACATCATGACTGCCTAATGGTGTTATGCTAACACTAACCCAAGGCAACTTTTATGTAACAAAAGTCTATAGACACTTACTGAGCAATATTTGAATTTATAAATTTATATAGAAGAGATTTATAGATTCATTTTTGTTCTGAAGTTTTGGCAATGGGCATATAAAATCAATAATGGCTAATTTACTGGCTTCTGTGTTATTTTACTGCAATAATATTCATTATTTTCATATTTCTCTAGTTTATAGAAAGTTGCACATTTATAAACATGGAATGTTGAATATATAATTTATAAATTTTAGCCAGAATTTCATGATAAACTTGGTATCTTGTTTTGAGGCATTGGCTTAAAAAATAGTTTTTGTCTCTTAAAATAAGAAAAAATTTTAAGGTAGTATAAAAGCTACCTCCTGGAAATATGAGGTGGTAAAACAAATAGCTCTCATACATTCCTCACCTTTTTCTATCTCCATTTCTAAAAAGAAAAACAAACAAACCAACAAACAAGGAGTGGCTTTATCCTTTGACTTTTCATATGTTTGTCTAAAAATCATCAAACAAAACAGAAAACAATTTTCTCTTTGATTTTTTCCTTTCTTAATAAATTTTATCTTTCCACTACTGGTTCATTTTATACTAACCCAGTATTTTCCTTTTGTTCTTACAAAAATATAGTAAAGTCATTACCAATCTTATTAAAAATCATAATGTATCACACTGTGTTTTATTGGTGGAAGAAATTATTACATACTTGTATGAATAGATGTCTAAAATGAACATAAGTGTTCCACTTCAGTTATGGTTGTGTACACCATACCACAGATAATAACCACACACTCAAAGCAAAATGTATAAAACAACTATCTGAAGACTGGAGAACAGTGGAAATAGGTAGATACTAAAAGGGACATGATACCTAGATTTCCCATTTCTACTGCTTTTACCTGGAGTTTTCAATGGAAACTTTCCGTCTTGCTGTTTTAAGCATAAGACAAAGTATGGGATTACACTTACCAGAAAGGTGTAGGTAAAATGGTAGGTAGAAGAAAAGTCAGAGAAAGGAGCTGCAGAGTCTATACTTAAACTTTGCCAGTGGCCAGCGTTGTACCAGACCTGGCTGTTTTGGCCAGTTGGGAAGTTAACCACCCAGTGGAAGATCTGTCTTTCTCTGCTTTCCCTCCCTCTGTCATTCTGCCTTTCAAATAAATAAATAAATAATTCTTTTAAAAATATTCTTTCATATCTCTGATTATTCTATATATATAAGCATGGAGAAGATTCCAAGTAGATTAGAAAATGCTCTGTGATCTGATATGAGATTTAAGCTGTCTTTCACTGAAAGAAAAATAACAATTTGAAATTTGAGCTGTGGTGCAGATGGTTAAGCTGTTGTCTGGAGTGCCAGCACCCCATATGGGTGCCAGCTACTCCACTTCTCATCCAGCTGCCTGCTAATGTGCCTGGGAAAGCAGAAGAGGATGGCCCAAGTACTTGGGCCCCTGATGGATCTCCTGGCTCCCAGCTTCAGCCTGGCCCAGCCCTGGATGTTGCGGCTATTTGGGAAGTGTACCAGCAGATGGGAGATTCTCTCTTTCTCTCTCTCTGTCCGCCTCTCCCTCTCTCTGTAACGTTGCCTTATAAGTAAATCTTTAGAAAGAGCACTAACAAAAGAAATCCGAGTTCTGTCAAATTAAGTCTCCAGATTTTTTAAGGTACTGATGTAATATTAAAAGTCAGAACTTTTACAATACATAATTTACAATGTCCAAGACAACAATCAGAACATACTTATTTTATAATGAATCAGGAAAAGCAGAGAGAGAGAAAGAGAGAAGAGATTTTTTTTCAACAAGTATTGATAGAAGAGCTGAATATCTTTTATGGAAAAAATCAACTGCAAAGTCATTAAATAAAAAATTAATTTGAAATGGGTCAAATACCTAATTTAAAATCTAAACAATGTAAAATTCCTAGAAGGAAACATAAGAGAATATCTTCATAATTGGAAGGTAGGCTAAGATTTCTTAGGCTATAGAAAGGAACAATCATAGAGAAAAAGAATGAATTATACCTTAACAAACTTTTGTTCACTAAAATATGTGGTTGAGGAAATGAATATATAAGCCATCATGTATCAGATATTTATACTGTTTTTGAAATATTTGGAAAACATGTATCTGAACAAAGGAGTAGTATTCAGGAGACAGGAAAAACCATACAAATCAAAAACTAAAAAAAAAAAAGAATACAAATTAGCAAACTATTTTAATTGATGCTTCACAAATGAAAGTAAGAATGAGTAACAATCATGTGAAATATGAAATATTATCTATCATAAAAAATCATACTCAAACCTCAATGAAACTACTATCATTGACTAAATGACCAGAAATGGTTCATGTGAAAAAGGCTGGCAACACCAAATGTTTCCCAAGAATGTGGAGGAATTAGAATTATTAAATAATTTTGGTGGGAGTTTAGAATATTGAATTACTTTGAAAATGTCTGGGTGTTTATTATAAGACGGGAGTATGACCCAGAAATTCCAATCCTAAGTATTCACCCATTCACCCATTAGAATTAAAGACATGCCTCACAAAAGACATCTACAAGAATGTTCATACTAGTTGTATTCATAATGGCCAAAACATTCTTTTTTTTTTTTTTTTTTTTTTTACAGGCAGAGTGGACAGTGAGAGAGACAGAGAGAAAGGTCTTCCTTTGCCATTGGTTCACCCTCCAATGGCCGCCACCGCTAGCGCACCGCGCTGATCTGATGGCAGGAGCCAGGAGACAGGTACTTCTCCTGGTCTCCCATGGGGTGCAGGGCCCAAGCACTTGGGCCATCCTCCACTGCACTCCCTGGCCACAGCAGAGAGCTGGCCTGGAAGAGGGGCAACCGGGACAGAATCCGGCGCCCCGACCGGGACTAAAACCCGGTGTGCTGGCGTCGCTAGGCGGAGGATTAGCCTAGTGAGCCGCGGCGCCGGCCCACAACATTCTTGATCCATACCATGTGTCCATAAGTAAGAGAATCAGAAAACAAAATGGAATGCTATTCAGCCATGAGAAATGAAATATCAGTGTTAATATATGTAACAGCATCGATGAATTTTTAAAACATTGATTGAGAGGGACATTGCTTATATCAAAAAAAGTGTAGCTACAGTTATAAAATTCTAGAATTGGCCAAAAATAAATATAAACATAGCATTTGTATCTGGGGACTTGGTGCAGTGATTTTCTGTGAAGGGCAAGAGGGAGATTTCTGGGATGATGGCAATATTTTATATCTTGATATGAATTGGTTTGCAAAGATGTATGCTTTCATGGGAATTTATTATTTAATGGGATACTAAATAGCTATGCATATCACTACTTGAAAATATTATCCGAAAAAGATTGAATTTTAAGCAATTATACATACCCTGAAATCTTTACGGGGACATATACTAGCCAGTGTCCACAATCAACCTGATAGTGCAGCCACAATAATATATAGATTTATGGAAAGAAAGAGGAATAGATTAATGGATGGCTATGTGATAAGGAACATATATTAAAATATTAAATTCTATCATTTAGGTACTGGGTTTGTGATTATTCACAGTAAGAACCTTTTAACTGTTCTTTATGCTTGAGAGTTTTCACCATAATACACTAGAAAAGGTACATGTAAGATATTAATTGTATTTTTACTATTTATTCATTTCAAATATATTTCAGCCTAATGAAGGCTCTAACTTGGTTATTCTATTGTGTGACTCAATAGGCCAACTGGGAATAAGCTTCTTTGTAAGGCCTTTCATATTCAGAATAAGAAGTAGCTACTATTACTGCTTAATGATGAAATATCAGTGGTGATTTTCAGTTTTGATTGCAGCACAGTGTATAAGACATTGGCATTTCAAAGATGTTAAATGAAAATTTCCTGAATTATTTTCCTCACTTTACTGGCTATACATTCTCTGTCACTCTTTCAAATAAATACATCTTAAAAAAGAAAGAATTTATCATTGCATTAATCGTGGAGAATCTGCTCACATTATAGGAATGATATATAACATGCATCTTGGTGGTGTAGATATCTTATGAAACATCACCTTAAGCATTATAATATTTGAACAAATAAAGTATTATGCATAATTAAACCTATGTTATGATTACCAATAGTAACCATACCAATATGGTTAATGAAAGTAATAACAGTATTGAAACCAGGTATCTATTTGAGAAAAATGTTTTGAGAGATTATAAGATTATAAAATGGATTTATTTCATCAGTTTGTATGTACTAACCAGAAAAAGTTTGCAAGATAAAGCTTAAATTTTAATAAAAGTGGCCCATCACTGGATATTTTACATTTTGAAAAACCACAAAATCTTTTTCTGATTATATAGTTACATATGAATTTTCGTCTAAGTAAGTCCTTTTTATTAAACTAAAAGATAAAACTGGGAACTGATTGACACTAATAAAAATATAACTTCTTTATACTTTTAGTTCTATATTTTATTTTCTTATATATAAGATTGCAATCTCCAAGGCTGTGATTAACATATTTACTCTTATAATCCCAATATCTAGCACATAGTCTGAAAATCTTTATTTCTTGGATATGTTCTTCAATTTTTTGAGATATTTTTCATTGCATCTGCACTCTTTCTTTGGAATTTCTTATTCCCAGATTGTTGTTCTAAGGCAGGTAGGGGGAACATCCAGCCCACGGGCTGTAATAAGGTCCACAAAATTGTTTTGGTCTAGCCCATCCAAAGCAAAACACAGATGAGACTAAAAATCCAGTAAATCTGTAACAAGCTAATTTTTAAACTGATAGTTTTATATGGCCCATGAATGATATAAAAATCCAGTGGCTCTTGGCAGAAAAAAAAAAAGCGTTTTCTACCCCTGTTCTAAGGTAACATCTTGTTTCTGTTTTATGGGACAAAGTACACATTTTGGCCTGGACATCCCTGGATATTCTTGAGTTTTAAAAGTTAAAGCCAAATATCATGTTTCCCCTGATATGTGACATTTAATATAGAATATAAAAAATGAATAGGAATTAAATGGAATCTTGTGATATGATTATTGTTTTTAGCTCTTGTTTATACGTCTATGGAACTGTGGTATTCCTATTTGTTTCTTGTTGAATATTATGGTTAGTAGTGAATTTAGCCAGTGATTTTAGAAAGGATTGAAATGATGTCTTTGCAAAAATTAAAGAAATAAAAGGAAGGAAGGAATGACAGGGATTGAGGGAGGGCGGAGAGGGAGATATGGTTATCACCTTAGAATTGTATCTATGAAATCCATGATATTTGTCCTCTTTATATTAACAAATTATTTTTAAAACAAGCTATTTTCCTGAATTGTCTGTTTTGTATAGGGTGAATTGTTACACAGTTTTAATCCTTTCCTTCATATTTTCTACATATGTCTAGCAGTATTTATTATTTCCATTGTATTTTAGAAGAACTTGAGTTTATACTTCCTGATGGCTGGCAATGGTTCCTTTGTAGAAGTGTAAGTTTCACCTTTTCTCCGGAGTTCTTTGCTCCCAATTAACTTGGCTGCCTAGGAAGGCAGTGAATATTGACAGGTGATCTACTTGTCTTCTTTGTAAGTCATGTTGTGCAAGCTTAGCCTTTAGTATGGCATAGACCCAACTACCAGACGGAAGGCTCTTCCCGGAGGAATGAATAACACCGTGTTCTGATTCATTTCCCAGTAGTTTTTTCCATTCTTTAGAGAATCCTCTGTTCTTTTCAATGCAAGGAAATACTCATCCACTTCTAACAGGAAACAAAGTATCTGAGTAGATGACAGGAAAGAGGAAGACACAGAGATATCACATGATCTTTAGATATGCTGCCAATTCATCTTCTAATTTCTTATATCTTATTCTACTTTCCTGATGATTTCAAGATCAGAATTTCAGGGTGACGATTCCTTCCTGATTTTTCTGAAGCCCCTCCTGTACTTTCTTTATTTGTGATTTCATTCTCTTAAATCATCAGTAGAGTTCTTTTTGGTTTTCGTCTTCCCAAATAATTTTAAAAACCAGGCATGGAAAGCCAAGACACTCTGGGGAAAAAAAAAAACCTAAATGAAAGATCTCTGCGAGTGAGATCCCAGTGGAAAGAATGGGTCATCAAAGAAGGAGGTACCTTTCTCTGAAGGGAGGAGAGAACTTCCAATTTGACCATGGCCTTGTCTAAATATGATCAGAGTCAGTGAACTCAGGGGGCTTCCATAGCCTTGGCAGCTCATGACAAGAGCCTAGGGTGATTACTGATGCCATAAACAAGAGTGTCAATTTGTTAAGTAAACAACAGGAGTCACTGTGCACTTACTCCTCATGTAGGATCTTTGTCCTTAGTGTGCTGTACATTGAGATTTAATGCTATAACTAGTACTCAAACAGTATTTTTCACTTTATGTTTCTGTGTGGGAGCAAACTGTTGAAATCTTTACTTAATATATGCTAAACTGATCTTCTGTATATAAAGATAATTGAAAATGAATCTTGATGTGAATGGAAGGGGAGAGGGAGTGGGAAAGGGGAGGGTTGCGGGTGGGAGGAACGTTATGGGGGGGAAGCCATTGTAATCCATAAGCTGTACTTTGGAAATTTATATTCATTAAATAAAAGTTTGAAAGAAAAAAAAAAAACTCTTACCTACTGAATCACTCTGTCATTTTCTTTACCATTATAGAAGTTATAGGTTATTCTCTTTATATACCTGGAAAAAAAAGTCAACTCCCAAAGTGGTTTAAGTTAACAGTAAAGACATCTATAAGGGTACTTCAAAAATTTCTTGGGAAATTATATTAACAGGTAAGTTTTTTTGTCTCAAAAATTCTGAGATTCATGTGTATGAAGAATCTTCAAAAAGTTCATGGAATGTGCACATTTTAATTTTTATTAATATAAAGAGAATAGATTTCATGTATTTCATATGTACATTATCATAAAATAATCATAATTCTCACCGTTCTCTTCTGTCCTCAACTTGCCTCCTTCCCTCCTTTCTTTTTTTTTCTCCAGTTTTTGCAAAAATATGATTTCAATCCACTTTGTAATCAGAGGCTTAATACACCACTAACCATAATATTCAACAAGTAAGAAGTAGAAAGACCACAGTTCCACAGGAGTATAAACAGATACTAAAACAACAATCAAATCATAAGAAGTCTGTTTCATTCATATACATTTTTGTATGCTATATTAATTACCACATATCGGAGAAAACATATGATATTTGTCTTTTTGGAACTGGCTTATTTCACTAAACATTTGTGATTCCCAGTCGCATCCATTTTATTGCAAAAGACAGGCTTTCATTCATTTTATGGCTGAGTATGGTTTTTTTATGGCTAAATATGCATGTACACACACACATATATCATTTTCTTAATCCAGTTATCAGTTGATGGACATCTGGGTTGATTCCATATCTTAGCTTTTATAAGTTGAGCTACAACAAACACGGGTGTACAAATTACTCTTTCATATGTTGATCCCATTTCCTTTGGGTAAATTTCCAGGAGTTGGATGGCTGGGTCATATGGTAGATCTGTTTTCAGATTTCTAAGGAATCTGTATAATGTATTCCATAATGGTTGTACTAGTTGTCTAATACACTGTTGGTGGGAATGAAAGGGAACAAGAATATTATGAAGAAAACTATTAATGAGTTTCAAAATAATAGTGTCAAAATATACCTGCTTTATAGTTATATATTTCATGATCTTTTTGAAGTTCTATTGTATGTTTTCTAAATTTATCTGTCCACAGTCTTTTTATTTTTGTGAATATTTCCCTCAAACTTTTGAGATTGTATATCCGGTAAATGACTATGCTACACATCACTTCCCTTTATCTACCATTAGTGATTAATCATTCCTCTTCATCTAACATCATGTTTAGAAATGAACATGGAACAAACCTAAGGAAATAAAAATCATACCCAAGAAATGTTTTTCCCTGTGTTGTAAGAATTGTGTAGGCCTGAAGCAAATATTGATCATCTTTGATACCATGAGAATTGCAGCTATCTGAAAACAGGCATTCTAGGAGGAAGAAATCAGGAGGATGAGTTCTAGTGCTTCGTGTCTCCGGATACAATAATACACAATGAACCTAAAATTTGAAACCAGTGGAGTCTCTCTTTCCCTAAATGATTGCATGAATTGAGTTTTATTATATATTTCATATGATTTCTGATTATCACAGTTACAGAGTTAACAATTAAACATTAAATGTTAGGTAACCTGACTGAAGAAACTGTTGCACATGTATGTTGGTTCAGTGAATCAACTACTTGGTTTGTCCATATTTGTTTTTTAAATATACCCAAAATATTAGTTTCTACTAAGAAAAACTGAAACAGGATTCAAAGTAGTTATGCATCCTGTAACTGGTTACAGATGATCTGATGGAAAGCAGCTAAAATACTTGTCTGGTAGCAGAGTAAGCAGTGTTCTCACAGGAAAGTTATAGTGGAAAATCACTCAGTGATATGTTCTGAACTGCATGTAAACTTGTACTTCATTGATTCAATTTAAGACTAAAATGAACAGATTTCTAGCTAACTATAAGTTGAAGTAAAAGCAAAATTTGGTGTATTGCCATGAAATAAATAAATACATAAGTGCTTGGCAGTTGGTCTCTCTCAGTGTATTGAGGGGTAATGAAAGCTATATGTAAAATCTTAACTTTTAGTTTCTTTGGACTTATTATTTATTAACTCAAATATTATGAAAAGAAATATATACAACTTAAATAAATGTATTAGGTTCCAGGGGAAGTAAAGAATACTGTATAACCTAATGATTAATCAAATTAATTTTCTATAGGGAGCAATTGGTTTCTAAACTATAAACATAAAGGTAACCAAATGAAGACAATTAGAAATTTGAACGTGTTAACTTCTGGCAAAGATGAGCACTCCTCCTAAGGGAAATATTACCAAGAGAAATGAATTCATTTTCAAATATTCTTGGGAACTAAAAAAGCAAACTAATTAGCCATCAACTCTGTACCATACTGGAAAACTGTACTATGTTATAAAATTGCCTTGGCTTTATCTACTTAGAATAAATGTTTATATAATTATATGTAGCACAAGGTATTGCAGATTAATGTTCTAGGTACACACTCAATTTACATGATGAGTCTCATTTTATATTGTGCGATAAAATTCTCATTTTATTTGTCATCAGGTTTAAAGATGCTCTAGCTTAGAGCAAATGAAAAAATCAATTCTCAAAAGCTTAGCCTATGTATCACCACTGGAGGTGATGCACTTTCATTGTTTAATCTGCTGTAGTGTATAGATAAAAGTGTCGGGTTTTAGGATTTGAAATATTTCATACTTATATACTGTTGAAATAATTGTTTTCCACTTTTTACATTAAACACAACCCTGATGTTTGTAACAAAATTACTCCCTTTTCCTGTACAGATGTATATTTTTAATATTTTTAGTTAAGGTAGTTAAATTATAGATGGATTGAAAAATATCTTTTTTTTTTTTTTTTTTGACAGGCAGAGTGGACAGTGAGAGAGAGAGACAGAGAGAAAGGTCTTCCTTTGCCGTTGGTTCACCCTCCAATGGCGGCCGGCGCATCATGCTGATCCGATGGCAGGAGCCAGGTGCTTATCCTGGTCTCCCATGGGGTGCAGGGCCCAAGCATTTGGGCCATCCTCCACTGCACTCCCTAGCCACAGCAGAGAGCTGTCCTGGAAGAGGGGCAACCGGGACAGAATCCGGCGCCCCGACCGGGACTAGAACCCGGTGTGCCGGCACCGCAAGGCGGAAGATTAGCCTAGTGAGCCGTGGCGCCGGCCGAAAAATATCTATTAAATGTTACCTGGGATATTTATTTTAATTTTTTTTTTACTAAAAGAGGCTTTATCCTTAAGCAAAACATCCCTTTCCACCCATCTCTACTGATTTACCCTAACATGTGGTGACCCTGAAGAGTCCAAGCTATAGTTTTTAAGATAGTTTTTGATTAAATGGCTAGCTTATTAAAATGGCTATCATTTTGCATATTCATTCTTAGTTAATGAAATTCAACAATTAATGTATATGTCATTATGGAAAGTATTCCAAACCATATATAGTCTTCACAAGTTAGTGTTCCCTTGATGTCTCTCTATGATTGCATTTAACCTACCTTGAAAGCTTAAAAACTTTACAGGGTCAGTGTTTACTTAACAGATTTGAGATAACTTATAAAGGGATGTTAAGTTTACACTGCTAATATACAAATGATAGGAGTTTTTCTTAGTCGTTTCATATTTAATGAACATTGATAATTGAATTGATAAAGGTATAGTTTGTGGTGAAAGTGCAAAATCACATGGAGTCTCAGTTGTTTCTTTCTGGAGTGAATCTATTTGATGGAAGCATGCTTTACTAGTTATTTCTTGTTTCTGTTGATAGTATTGCACTTCTAGTGTCATCAAATATAAATGACTAGCCATCAGGGGAATTATGTGAAAAAATAACACTCATTCTTTGATGACAGATACCATTGCCATATTATATTGCTGAATCTATTTCTCCATTACTAAACATGAGTTGTGGATAAATATGTAAGTAGATTATATACAAAAGAGTGTTCCTCATGGGGACAAGTTGAGTAGATATCTTTTTTAATTTTATTTAAGTTATATAGTTTCATATACTTAATATATATAGATTTTAGGAACACAGTGATACCTCCCATCCTGCCCTCCTTCCCGCCTATGTGCCAACTCTTTTTCCTCCTCCCTCTCCCATTCCCACTCTTAATTTTTACAAAGATCTACTTTCAGTTTACTTAATGATTGTAGTTAACCCTACAGTAAGTAAAAGAGATCAACAAACAGTATGAAGAAAACAAATACTGTCCCTCAACAGAAGAGACAATTTGAGTAGATCTTTATGATTAATAACAAATTTCTCTGGTAAAGAATCAACTGAATATTGCGGATTAGATCATAGTCTTTAGGATAAAGGAAATAATTTTGCAAGATATTTAAATTATTCTCCATGATATAATATGTGCCCTGTCCCTCTACCCTGTCATATTCCATTAAAAGCTATAATTATCTATTAAAATGTAATAAATACTTTATAAGTACTTTATATGTATATTATTTAATAAAGCCTCCAGAAGGTTGGGTGTGGTTGGTAATATTATTATCTTAATTTTAGAGGTGAAAATTTGAGAGTTCAGAAGTTTAACAGCCTGACGAAGTCACATGCTGGTAAGTGGCAGACATGAAATTTGAAATCAATTTGGCTATCTTTAGATTTTGAGCTCTAAACATCATCATAATCATTTTTATTTTTTATTTGATGCTTTAGTACAGTTGTATTTAAATAACAATTTGGCTACTGTATGTGTCCATTGTCCTTTAATAAAAGGACAACATAAAATATTCCAGAGTTACCTGATAGTATAACTAATTCTAAAATTAAACTTGCCTTACAAAGTATTTATTGTAGTATCAAGAAGGAATGATAATTTTCCAATGTATTCACTTCATGTTCAGGCATGCTTTTAAAACATATACATGAATGAAAACAACAGATTTAAAAAGAAAACAGTATTATCAATATTGGCGTGCTATGATGATTGAGTCTTCAAAGATTGTTAGCACTTTTCAGTTGGAAACTTCAAATAAGTCATATACAACTCTATAGGAGAACATAAATGTTCTATTATCCTAAGACATAATGCTTAAGAATCTTAAGAGTTCACACAGAGATCTCAATCTCAAATTGTTGATTACATTGCAATAAAGGGAAAAGGACAAAACATGGCTGGTGAAAGACAACAGAAAAAATCTAGAGATGCTTGTTTGATAATCTCACTGAGAGTATTTTAAATTTTAGGATATTTTTGGATTATTTTTCATTTTAGAAGACTTAGAAAATTATGTCAAAAATCTGAATTGAGGGCAACTATAGCTTATTTCACTCAACATGATGTCCTCCAGTTGCATCCATTTTGATACAAATGGTAGAATTTCAATGTTTTTTTACCTGAATAATATTCCATTGAGTATATACACCACGTTTTCTTTATCCTTTCATCTGATGATGGATACCTTGATAATTCCAAGGTTTGGATATTGTGAACAGTGCTGCTATAAACATGGCATTGTGGGTATCTTTATGATAAAACATGTTGATTTCTTTTGGCTATATACCCATTAGTGGGATTCCAGGACAAGGACATTTAGTCAGTGTCTGACCACTATGGCAAATGCTTTCTATGTATCTGTGCTAAATGTGTCATCATTTTCCTGCAAGGCTCTTCTGCAGTGATTGAGATCTGCACACAAGCTTTGTGGTATCAGTCCTAACCACACCTGTACTCTTAGCTTCATAAACAGCTTTGTTCTTGTTGCATTTATGTATCCTTATGTTCATTTTTCTTTCTGTTACTGTTCTGAGCTTTTGCCTTGTTTTTTCATGCTCCTTCTTTATTTCTCTCATTTCCTCTCTTTCTTCTTTTCCCTCCCTCCCTCCCTCCCTCCCTCCCTCCCTCTCCTCCTTCCTTTCTTTTTTTTGGCAAATAGAAAGACAGTGAAAGGACAGACTGTTGGAGGCAGTAATTTTAACAGATACAATTTTTTAAAAAAATGAGTAATTTATAATCCAGAACAGGTTAGAGGTCACATCATATTACAATGATTATGGCTACAATACCTGCCTCGCTTCATTACTGTATTATTTACAAAGAGTTTACCTTGAGTGGATTATTTAAAGTATTTGAAGTTCTATTTTTTCTTTATATCCTAAAAGTGAGGATAAGTGAGGATAACAGTTTCTGCCTCATAGAGATTGAAATGACCATATCAGAAAATACATTATTTCTAAATATAGTGGGTTTAGAAGATTACTTAGCAGTCAATAAATGCTAATTTTATTTTTTTTTGAAGTTAACAATTCCAAAAAGAGTACAATGGCCTGGATAGATAATTTCCCTAAATTGAAGAGGAATTTAGCTACTAACCTGTTGAAAGTAACATCCTACACTTATATTGTGCACATTACATTATTTTAGAACTGATTTCCTTGTCTTTTGTATGTTGTTTTATTTAACTCTCACACAAATGCCCTGAAGGAATTACTACTGATGTTTACATTTTCACATTTCAGAATCAGAAGCACAAGACCATACAGTTAAGTGACAGAGTCAGGATCTGAATCTTGGCAGTTTGAGTACTGCTTTCTTTATTCCTAATCATTAAACACATAATATTTTAAACAAGCAAAGCCTCTCTTCAAATATATAGATCATGGAAATATATCACCTTTGAATGAATTATTTGATTATATCATAATTTCTGATTTATATTCCACTGTAAAGTGTTTTAGCATTTTCCTCCTTTATGATAGTTGTACACTTTTAAATGAAAACATAGGTTATTAATAATGTATGAAGAGGACATTTTTAAAATTTAAATATTAGGTTATTTTTTCAAGATTGAAAAATTTCTGGATGGCACTGCGGCTCACTTGGCTAATCCTTTGCCTGTGGCGCCCGTATCCCGGGTTCTAGTCCCTGTTGGGGCGCTGGATTCTGTCCCGGTTGCTCCTCTTCTAGTCCAGCTCTCTGCTACAGCCCGGGAGGGCAGTGGAGGATGGCCCAGGTGCTTGGGCCCTGCACCCGCATGGGAGACCAGGGGGAGACACCTGGCTCCTGGCTTCGGATTGGCGCAGCATGCTGGCCTTAGCGGCCATTTGGGGGTGAACCAATGGAAGGAAGACTTCTCTCTCTCTCTCACTAACTCTGCCTGTCAAAAAAAAATTGAAAATTTTCTTAAACTCGATTTGAATTTAAGTATCAAATTATTGGATAGTAGTATTTCATGCTAAAATATTTTTAGTCACTTTCTTCTTGCTTCATCCCTCTTCTTCTTTGGACAAGACTGTCTCTTTATTTGTCAGATTTTCCATTAAATTACTTCAACCTGGTAAACTTAAAGTTAATCAAAGTTATGTAACTTGCTTAAAATATCACTGTTCAGATTTAAATGTAAAGGTAATATTTAACATGTAAGAATATAAATGGATTTTGCAATATAATGTGAAAGGAATCTATGAATTATGTCTGTGTGCATGCAGTTCATACTCTAAAATCATGGAGCTTGAACTTGCTTTGTGGCATAGCATGTTAAGCTGCTACCTGCGATGCTGGCATCCCATATGTGTGCTGGTTTGAGTCCTGTCTGCTACATTTCCAATCCAGCTTCTTGCTAATGGACTGGGAAAGTAACAGAGGAGGGCCGAGATGCTTGTGTCCCTGCACCCACGTGGGAGACCTGGAAGAAGCTTCTGGCTCCTGGACCAGCCCTGGCCATTGTGGCCATTTGAGGAATGAACCAGCAGATGAAAAGTGTCTCTCTTTGTCTCTATCTCTTCCCTTTCTGTCTCCCTCCCTCTTTCCTTCTATCTCTCTCTATAAGTCTACTTTTCAAATAAATAATAAATAAATGGATATTTTTAAATGTTAAAACAAATCATAGAGCTATGTGTCAATTACCCTATTATCCCTGTATAAGGAGGAAACCAATGACTCTCTTTCTGTGATTTAACCTGAGGTAACACACTACTCATTATGTGGGGTTTCTGTAGTACTTACTGATATTTGCTGATATATAAGCTACCCCAATGATGTCCCCTGTTACACCAGTTTGTGCCATACCCCGTTGTTCCAGTTATTTATTGCTCTATCACAAAAAAATCCCTAAATGTAATGACTAAAAATAATGACCACTTGGTTATGCTCAATGAATTGAGTAAGCTTAATGGATAAAATCTTTTATATCAACATTTCTAAGATGGAAGCTACAAATTCAACCTTGGAAGACACTATGTGAAAATAGAGTTCCCTGGACAAATTCTATAGTAGTTCAATTGCAATATTAGTACCCACATTCCTTCTTCTGTGTATATACCTTCTGTGTGACATAACTAATTAATGAAAGTTTGCATCAAGAGTTGGAACCTGTTTATCCCTTAAATCTGTGCTGTACTTCTGACTTTATTTGGGTAATAGAATAAAGTGAAAATAATATTTTGTCATTTTCAAGTACAGCTCCTTAAGGCTTAGCAAACTCCCATTCTCTATTTTAGAATTTTGCTTCTGCTAGAACAAGCTAAGGCAAGCCTGTTAGAAAACAAAAGACCATGTGAAGCAAAGTCAAGTTGCCCCAGCTGCCAGCTAGCAAGAAAATCATGTACAAGCCCAGAGATCAGTGGAACATGGTACAAATGCACAGAACTGTTCAAAAATCCATAGATTCAAAGTTTTGGAGTTTTTATGCACCAATCAATGTTTAACTGATGCAAATATCCTGAGTGTGAAATGCTTCTGAACATAATATTAACTCTGAAGAAAAAATAAAATATAAAATAAACACAACAATTATTGTGTACAATTTTTTTTTTTAAATATTTATTTGTTTGAAAGGCAGAGTTACAAAGAAAGAGAGAGACACAAAAGATCTTCCATATGCTGGTTCACTCCCCAGATGGTCACAATGACCCGGGTCTGGTCCAGGCTGAAGCCAGGAGCCAAGAGCTTCTTCCTGGTCTCCCATGTGGGTACAGGGGCCCAGGCATTTGAGCCATCTTCTTCTGCTTTCCCCGCACATTAGCAGGGAATTGGATCAAACAGCCAGTTCAGGAACCTACACATATAGGATGCTCACATCGTACACACAGCTTAACCTGGTATGCCATGGTGTCAGCCCCTAAAAGTGTACAATTTTATTTAGTAAACTTTCCCCACTTCATAAATCTCCCCATTTGGGAGAATTAATGTGTTATCTGCTGTACTTATGCTGTTATATTCAATAGACCACACTACAAAAACTTGTAGAATTAAGCAATAGCATAACATTTAAGGGATGGGTTCTGAGAAAATATAAAGTGACACTGCTTTTATTGTTCTACTTTCTTTCATGTAATTTGTTAATTTGGCTGAACTCATTCTTGTTTATGATATATACATTCTTAAAGCGTGTATTTTTTTCCTTGCTACAAATTGCCCTCAGTCTTCACATTTCCAATATAAAAATTTATAAAAGATTATTTTAATTTTAGTATTAATCATTCTCTCTGAGTCATGTACACATCTGATTAAGGTGTTTAATGGAAGAAGACTTATAGGGCAACATTAAATTAGACACTTAAGTTGTTCTCAAAATTCTTCACATAGTCTAAAAGATGGGAGCATGGCAAAAGGAATAGGAAATAGTACTTTAGGAATCAGTTGAGTATTACAGAATAATGTTTAAATTTTTTAAAGATTTCAAAACATTAATTTGAAAAAGCAACAAAGAGAGAAGGGGGAGAGAGAGAAAGAGAGAGTGAGCTAGCAAGATCTTCTTTCCACTGGTTCACTCCTCAAGTGAAAGCTAGGAGCTATGACCTCCAACTGCATCTCCCATGTGGGTGCCAGGGGCCCGTTCATTTGGGCTGTCATCCAGTGCCTTTCCAGACAGTTTAGCAGGAGACTAGATAGGCTAGCACTCACATATGGTAGCCTGCATTGCAAGCAGCATCTTAACTCACTATGCCACAATACAAGCCTCAAGCTTTGATTTTCTTGCCATGAAAAATGTGTTACTGTTACATGACCCTAAAATAATAGCTCATATGATTGTAGGAAAGATAATATTTCCTGAGATTAAATCTTGTCTGATTTTATCATTATTTCTAGGGTAAAAATGAATAAAATGTTATCTTTAAAGAACTCTAAGATATTAATAACTGTTGAATTTTACATGATAATTTTTTTTACATGAGAATTTAAAAATGGTTTTGTTCTTGTAGGTCTTCTTTAAATTGTCATCTCTGACATGAAACTTTTTACAGTTGTGAGATTAAGAACTTTTCATTTTGCAAGCCTGTATGGTGGTAAAATTTGCTCTGGAATGGAATTTAATTTTACATTAAAATAACAAGAAACTATTAGAGTAAAAATAAAAGATGTCAAAAGTAACTTACACCTCTAAGCAGAATAATAATGTTTAATTATAATCATTAAGTTCAATTTATTTAATTTTTATTAAGAATTAATTGCTATTTCTCCAAGTTGTGCTAATGTAGCTATAATTGTTTTAGTGGTTAAAGGGAAACAGGTAATTACAGAAGACATTAAAATATGCATTTAATTATAAATATTAGTAAGTTGGTAGTCATTTCAACTTAAAAATGATGGTAGATTTCAAATATAGACGCTTATTTGAAGTTAGAAGTCTGCACAAGTATTCATATTCAAGAATATCTATATACTCTATTTGTAAAAGTTCATAAAATGAAATACTAGAAATCAATAATCAGATTTATTGTTTATTAGAATGCATTGTATTCCAAAACTCAATTTTCAAATAATATTTAATGCCACATGGAAATCCTAGTGGTACACCATTAAAATAAAATACACAGTATAAGTCTGATTTTTATTAAAATTTAATTGCACACAGATTAGATACTGGGTTTATAGGCACTAAGTATTTAACAGTGGGTATTTCTGAATGATGGCATTACAGTTTCTTTCTAGTTTTGTGTTTATCCTTTTGTTTCCGATATATATATATTCTTAGAAAATCACTATAATGATCATACAATTTTTTATATCTTTATTTATAAGTTTAATCCATTTCTTTGAGAGGCAGAGGGCCAGAGAGAAAGAGACAGACAGATAGATGGACGAAGAGAGCTCCCATCTACTAGTTCATTCCCCAGTGCCTATAATAACTAGTGCTGGGCTGAGACCAGTGCCAAGAGCTAGAAATGCAATACTGGCCTCTCATGAGGGTGGCAGAAACCCAATTATTGAGCCATTATACCTGCCTTTCGATATCTGCATTAGGAGGGAGCTGAAGTCACGAACTGGAACCAGAAATCAAACCCAGGTGTTCCAGTATGGGAAGAGGAGTTAACTACCAGGCCAAACACCCATCTCAAAATTTTTATAAGGGAGTTTGTAATCATGCCCATATATCAAAATCATAGTTTTTTTAAAATTAGTATTGAGACATCTTAAATGATTTTTTTAATTTTTGAATTCTTAAACAAATTTTATCTGTGATATCTTATGGGGATAACGCTGTGTTTGCTAGCATATATTTGGTTAAAACAGGGTATTTTCTAATATTTGGATAATTGATGTATTATTTATTTATTCATTTGGTAATTTAAATATATTTTCTTTCATTTTTTTATTTGACAGGTAGAGTGAGAGAGAGACAGAGAAAGGTCTTCCCTCCACTAGTTCACTCTCCAAACTGCCGCTACCGTTGGCGCTGTGCTGATCCGAAGCCAGGAGCCAGGTGCTTCTTCCTGGTCTCCCATGCTGGTGCAGGGGCCCAAGCACTTGGGCCATCAAGCACTGCCCTCTTGGGTCACAGCAGAGAGCTGGAGTGGAAGAGGAGCAACCGGGACTAGAACCGGCACCCATATGGGATGCCTGCACCGCAGGCGGAGTATTTACCATGTGAGCCACGGCACTGGCCACAATTTAAATATATTTTCAAGTGATTACTAAGTGATCCAGTTTTAGGTATTGTGGACACAGCTGCATCACAGTAAAAATCTTTATTGAGCTTACACTCCCCTGACTGAATTAAAAAATGTGTTTCTGGACCAAATCTCTTTAGGTTTACCAAGCAAGATTCATGAAGGAATTAAACTTTTTTTTAAACTAATGATGAGTTTGTTATTGTGAATAAATGTGGTACTACCTTATGGAATAAAGTGGAATATACAAACATTTAGTAATGCCACAGGATTGTGGCATGGGTGACATTCAGAATTTCACTGAATAGTGTTTACTATTGCATAATTCTGACCTAAATTTGCCTCATCTCTGTTTTTCAGGTTTCTCGTACATTAAATAGAAGCAAAAATAATATTTGCATCGAAAGACTGTAGTGAGATTTAAATGAGTCAACATCTGATATGCTCACTGTGGTGATTATCAGATTTTTTTTTAACTTTTATTTAATGAATATAAATTTCCAATGTACAGCTTATGGATTACAATGGCTTCCCCCCTATAACTTCCCTCCCACCCGCAACCCTCCCCTTTCCCTCTCATTCTCCCCTTCCATTCACATCGATTCATTTTCAATTCTCTTTATATACAGAAGATCAGTTTAGCATATATTAAGTAAAGATTTCAACAGTTTGCACCCACATAGAAACATAAAGTGGAAAAAAAAAAAAAAAAAGACCTCAATGAAAGATCTCCGCGAGTGAGATCCCAGTGGAAAGAACAGGTCATCAAAGAAGGAGGTACCTTTCTCTGAAGGGAGGAGAGAACTTCCAATTTGACCATGGCCTTGTTTAAATATGATCAGAGTCAGTGAACTCAAAAGGCTTCCATAGCCTTGGCAACTCATGACAAGAGCCTAGGGTGATTACTGATGCCATATACAAGAGTGTCAATTTGTTAAGTCAACAACAGGAGTCACTGTGCACTTACTCCTCATGTAGGATCTCTGTCCTTAATGTGCTGTACATTGTGATTATCAGATTTTTTAAAACAATTGCTGGCGCTGTGGCTCACTAGGCTAATCCTCCACCTTGCGGCGCCAGCACACGGGGTTCTAGTCCCGGTTGGGGCACCGGATTCTGTCCCGGTTGCCCTCTTCCAGGCCAGCTCTCTGCTGTGGCTAGGGAGTGCAGTGGAGGATGGCCCAAGTACTTGGGCCCTGCACCCCATGGGAGACCAGGAGAAGCACCTGGCTCCTGTCATTGGATCAGCGTGGTGCGCCGGCCACGGCGGCCACTGGAGGGTGAACCAACAGCAAAGGAAGACCTTTCTCTCTTGTCTCTCTCTCTCACTGTCCACTCTGCCTGTCAAAAAAAATATTTATTGCTATTACATTCAATTGCCCTAAAACTTTTCTTTTTAACTACAGAATTGGTTTTTAGTCTGGGCTCTCTTTTCAATACCCACATTACTGATTACTGCAGGATAATAGTGATGTTTGTTACGCCTGTTATACCAACTTCCTAGCCAATGTCTCGGCCAACAACCTCTTTTACTCTTCATGATATCTAGAAGCAATTAAATTGTGTTGAGAGTAATTACACAAGTATTTCTATATTAGGTACTCATCTGAATTAGTATAAATCTAAAAGGGCTTAAATGTTATGCAATTATTGTTTTGCATGTAGGTAAGACAACATGGGTTAGACACATGATAAAATAATAGAGATTGTACTGTATAATAATTTCTCTTTAGGTCTTATTTACTCAATTTGTTATATATCTTATGGTATATAAAGTTTATGATCCAGTTATATATGAGAATATTTATTGATACAAGTCAAATTAGTGAATTTATTATGCATGTGTCATTAATCACTATGTACACACAACAACTTCTCTATGTCCAGTTAATATTTCTTTCTTTCTTCCAGCATTTTATGTGTCTTTTGGATCATCAGGTCCATTAGTTACCTCACAGTAACATGCTCAGAACTGTATTTCTTCTTTAAATACGTTGTTTTCTATGTTAATAAATGGCACATAATTCACTTTGTACAACAAGATTGAAGTTGGAAAAAAAAATCCCTGCAAGTCTTTCTGCTCACCCTCTTATCCTTTTCACACAGATACATAAATACAAGTTTTAAAAATTGTTTCCCATCCTCTGCTACCTTCTTCTGTCTGCTTTTACTCCCATTTCTTGGACTTTTGTCATCCAGTAACTGGTGTTTCTACCCAACCGTCATCTTTTTAGAAGTTTTTAATGAAAAACCATCAGCTACAGAATCAAATTTAAATGTCTTGGCATAGTATCATTTTCATATTTTTAATGCTATTTTGCATCTTGGCTATAAATTTTGATTTTCACTGCAGGAAAATTGGGTAGTTTGGACCATCAAACATTCCACCTCTACTTACAACTTTTTTTTTAATCCTTTCTCTTGCAGTTATTCTTGCTAGGCATATATTTTTTGTTATTTACTTATTTCACTATTGATTTATCAAAATTAAGCTCACATATTATCTCATAAAAGTTTTCTTTTCCACTATGCTAATGATGTGCTCAGAGAATCTTGTTTGTACCACATCCCCCATAGAATTTATTGATAAATACTGTAAATAGTATCTCACCTAATATTAAATCACAGTAGATTTGGAAGCCTGGGACATCTATTTATATCCTTATACCAGTTGAAGTGCCTATTCTAGTCTCTGAGACACATACTCAATAAATACTTCTTGAATGGGATAATCAAGTTAGACAACTTGATCAAGCTGAGACGCTTCTGTACTGCAAAAGAAACATGCAGCAAAATGAAGAGGCAACCAACAGATGGGAGAAAAAAAAATTTGCAAACTACACGACTGATAAAAGGTTAACATCTAGAAACTATAAAGAGCTGTAAAATCTATGAAGAGCTCAAAAACAGCACAACAAAACAGATAATCCAGTTAAGAAACGGGAAAAGTACTTGAACAGGCATTTTTCAAGAGAGCAAATTCAAATGGCCAACAGACACTTGAAAAAAATATTCAGGATCACTAGCCATCAGGGAAATGCAAATCAAAACCACAGTGAGGGGCCGGTGCTGTGGCACAGTGGGTTAATGCCCTGGCCTGAAGTGCCAGCATCCCAAATGCATGCCGGTTTGAGACCCGGCTGCTCCACTTCTGATCCAGCTCTCTGCTATGGCCTGGGAAAGCAGTAGAAGATGGTCCAAGTCCTTGGGCCCCTGTACCCACGTGGGAGACCAAGAAGAAGCTCCATGCTCCTGGATGTGGATTGGTGCAGCTCTGGCTGTTGAGGCCAATTGGGGTGTGAACCATTGGATGGAAAACTTCTCTCTCTGCCTCTCCTCTCTCTGTGTAACTCTTTCAAATAAATAAATAAATCTTAAAAAAAAAAAAAAAACACAATGATGTTTCACCTTACTCCAGCTAGAATGGCTTTCATACAGAAATCAACAAAAACTGCTACCAAGGACGTGGGAAAAAAATGTACCCTAGTCCACTGTTGGAGGGAATGTAAACTGTATACCCACTGTGGAAGAGAGTATGGAGAAACTTCTGAAAGCTGAATAAAGACCTACCATATGATCCAGCCATCCAGCTCCTGGGAATTTACCCAAACCAAAATAAATCAGCATACAAAAGAGTTATCTTTACCCCCAAGTTCATTGTAGCACAATTCACATTAGCCAAGATGTGCAATCAACCCAGACGTCCATCAACTGTTGACTATAAAGAAATTATGGTACATATATACTACGGGGTACTACTCAGCTGTAAAAAGAAATCCCGTATTTTGCAACAAGATGGACACAAACGGAAACCATTATACTTCGTGAAATAAGCCAGTCCCTGATCTGAGGTAACTGATGGAGTACCTAATAAGTCATGGAGTGAAATGGACATTTTGAGAGTCAATGATTGTTTAAAACTCTTGTCTCTCCCATTGAGGAACAGTGTAGCATAGGGTTAGTTGTATGATCATTTAGTAAACTGAAAATAGATCTTTGTAAAAATTAAAAGTGGGAATGTGAGAGCGGAGAGGAAGAAGGTTTGGAGCGTGGGTGGGAGGGAATGTGGGGTGCAGGGAGTATCACTATGTTTCTGTCTCTGTATATAAGAAATACATGAAACTTGTGTAATTTAAAGAACATTTTAAAAAAGCCAGACAGCATTGGATTCTATATCTAAGTAAAAGCTGTTTTTCTAAATAGCTTAGGGAAGTTGCTGAACTCTGTATGAATCCATGTATACCTTCTCTAAAACTCCATTGAGATCTCACTTAAGGAGGTCCTTCTGGCACTGCTTTAACTTTCTGGTAAATTGCACACCAACTTTCCAACCACTGTGGGTGCCCCAATGGTAAATTCAACTGGAAAAATAAAGGAAGGCGTGTATATTTACCCACACATAAAGAGATACATTCATACTAAAGCTTGCATTGCAACTTTTGTGTATAAAAACAAAAACCTGTAATAAATAAGTATATTCCTGATTTTGATGAGCTTGTCTTTCTTGACTGTCTGTGTAGCTTTTGGATTTTTGGTAACATTTGCCAGTGATATTGCCAAAGCACTGCCAAAGATGGCTCCTAGTAGTAGTTCTCTTAATCCTGCTGCAAGATTGAAATTTTTTGCAGTGAAGCTGAGCCAACCTCCAAGCCTGTGATCAACCAAGTTCTCTCAGGAATTGCTGCTTGAATTGACGTCCACTCAAGCCAAAGTAATTTTGATTTTTGTTCCTTCATCAGGAAACTTTGATGACTGGGAAGTAAGGAGATCATTGCAAATAGAAGACAATGCTTTTTAATAATTTAACAATTAAAAACAGTAAGATAAAATGTTGTAGAGGGGGCATTGGCATAGTGGTTAAGATAACAATATTGGAGTACCTGGTTCTAACCCCAGCTGCTTCACTACCTCAATCCAGCTTCCTGCTAATACACACCCTGGGAGGGTGCAGATGATGGCTTAAGTGCTGGGATTCCTGCCACAAACATGAAAGACTCAGATGCAGTTCTGGGCTCCTGGCTTTGGCCTCGTGCTAAGCTGTTGTGTTTGGGGAGTGAACCAGTAGTGGCAGCTCTGCTTCTGTCTCTGTTTCTGTCTGCCTTTCTTTCAAATAAAATGAAAATAAGTTGCAAGATTAATTAAAACTGTAATGGAAGGAAGTGAGGGTATGGATTTACTGAACAATAACAGGATCATGAAGTATTAATTGTGAAACACTGCAATTAACCTAAATTATCAGTGTCTTATATATATATATTTTTCTTATCTGTACAAATTTTCCCCTATTATGATTTTTCACAGTTCTCCTTCTCATGTCAAAATTGATTTTTCCTGGAACTCTATTATAGTGCAACTGCTATATCTACTACTGAAAAGACAAAAGAGCTTTTACTGTTGTTTTAACAATGAGATATAGTCTTTATACTGATGTATTACAGTCACTAAAATTTATGCTGTCATCTTTCAGAAAAAGCAGTCATTACAAATTACTTATCAAGCATGTGACTGCAGAATTGTTTTTCTTTCCTTTGTCAAACTACCCCTTTGCTTAAATTACTGTTTTTTTTTTTTTAAATTGATACACTGAAGTATCCAGGGAGTTGTTGAGAAATAAGTTGATTAATTTTAAAGTATTATTCACAAATGATTTCTTGATTAAATGGAAATCTTTCTAAAGGAATAAAAATAATCATTGACAAATTCCATCTTTGAGCAGGGCTATGAATTACTCCTTTTATTCCTTTAAAGACTGGGCAATTTGAAAAGATCTGATTTTTGGAAATAAAAATGATAGACTTAAAATGCCATTTTTATAATTTATTTATAAAAGCTGTATTCTTTATATGGCTAATAGATACAATGTCTTTTTCCTTTGTAAAAGGTCCTCATCATTATCATTAACAACACATATAATGAAGTCCAGTAGAAGGCACTTGCAAAAGATGAAATTCATATGTATACTAAGTATAAAGAACAATCCAAAATTGTACATTTATTTTGTAATTTTTATTTGTTTCAGAATTGACAATGCTTGGTTGTTTCTTTAACCTTCATGGTATAAAAAATAAACAAGTTAAAATGTATATGAAAAGTAAATTTATTTCTTATTGTAAGAAGTTCTTTTGACATTCTTTATATTTAGCATAACAGTGACATCTATTTTTCACAAACTAAATTATCTGGCAAGCATTTAATAAATATTGAAGGCAATATACTCCATGTCTCCTTTCATAAATGTAATGTGACAAGAGTGATAAAATAATACTGACCTAACTACTAAAATGCCTCAAAGAACTTATCCATCAATCCTATGTACTTTAGAATATTGCTAGATTTAATTAATCAGTATTAAAAATTTCTGAAGAAAATTAATAAAAATGTAACTGCATTAAATTCTTCTAACATAAATTTATTTCTTCTTTGTGTGATTCATCAATTCCCCTAATATCTCATTTGACTAAATCTTCATTGACTATGAATAACATTGTGCTTATTTTTTTAAAAAGATTTATTTATTTATTCATTTGAAAGTCAGTTACAGAGAAAAAAGGAGACATCATCCATCTGCTGGCTTACTCCCCAGATTACTGCAAAGGCTAGGGCTGGGCCAGGCTGAAGCCAGGAGCCAGGAGTTTCTTCCAGGTCTCCCACATGGATAACAGGGACCCAAGCTCTTGGGCCATCTTCTGACTTTTTATCCCCAAATTACCTTACTTCAGTGTTTTATAAAGACCACACATAAATACTCAATAATGTCTCAAGTCGTTTTATAGACTAAAATTTACCTCTCCAATTAATAATTGTACACACAGAATTTATACAACATCCTCTAGTGTTTTGACTTTTGTTTATAATTCCATCATAACAATATGTTTGCCTGGAGAAAATAGCTTTCTTATTCTTGTTTCTCCTTTATGGCTGGCTTTTCATCAAAGTTGCTATAATCTCCAGTAGTAGAACTTGTAGACAGTTTCCCTGTACTCAATTTTCTCTGTCCATCCTCTTAGCCAATTTCCTTGGGTCTACGTGTACAGGTCTCATTTTTCAGTGGTAATACCGTCTTCTGAGATCTACCTCAAGACTCTCATCTCTATAAAAAAGGATAGATGCAAAGTTGTTGCATGTTCAAATTCTTGTCAAATTTTTAATTCCCCTCCTTTATTCTCGACTATAAATTCTTTAGTCACTATAATTTGCGGTCTGAGTGGCAACCCCAATACTGAGACTAATCTGCATTGCTCAGAATGTCGTTTCTGGAGCAGACTCAGGCTCATCACAGATGGTGCACATTAAAAAGTTGCTAATGTTTATTGTATTGGCTTCCTAGGGTTTCATTAGCAAAGTACTACAAATTGGGTGCTTAATGCAACAGAAAGTTATTCTCTTACAATAGTGGAGGCTAGATGTCTGGAATCATAGTGTTTGTAGGATCATGATCTAAGTAATACTCTGGGGAACCAATTTTTAATTTTTTTTCTTAGTTTTTAATGTGGCTGGTAATACTTGGTGCTCTTAACCTTCCAGATGAACATTCTCAGTCTCCTTCTCCTTTATGAGAGTTCATTGAATTTGTGAATTATTTCGTGTAGTAAGGACACTTTAATAATATTAATTCTCACAATATATATGGGAGAACTTTCTAGTTTTGGGGATGGTATTCCTCAATATCATTCATTAGTGTTTGGTCATTTTCATCATAGAGATCTTTGTATTCTTGTTTACATGTAGTCCAGGATTTAAAAAATCTATTGTGAATAGGCTGGCTCTTATAATCTCTTTTTCAGCAAGTTTGTTATTGATATAAGCATGTGATAAATTCAACATCTATTCATGAATAAATTATGTGTAAAAGCAGACACCTCAACATGTTAATGGCTATATATAACAATCTCACAGCCAATGTTATATAGAATTGGGAAAAACTGAAACCATTTATTGTAATATCTGGAAGCAGACAAGGATGCCCGTTCTCATTGCGCTTATTCAATACAGTACTGGAAGTTTTATTCAGAACAAAAACAAAACATACACAAGAGGAAGACACACACAAAAATTAAAAAAAAGAAAAGGCATGAGTCAAATTTTTCCTATTTACAGATGACAGGGTTCCTTATATAGAGAAACCTGGAGTCTCTACTAAAAGACTTTTAGAAATTATAAACATATTCAGGAATTTTACAGGATACAAAATGAACAGAAATATCAGTATCATTTTTAAAATACCAATGAATGAATTCACTAGGGTTTTTTTATATATAGCAGTAGATAACGAATACTAGTACCCCCTGCTAAACTTCCAGATGTCTTTTGATTTTTTTCCCCCAATTTTATATGTGTTGAGATTTTGTTTTCTTATGCCCAGAGAGTATTTTAGAATTTGTGGAAATTCACAGGCTTTATAATGATGATTGAAGCACGTCTCTTTCTAGATTCTTATTGGACTGGGATGACTTTTTTTTTCTCTCTATATATCCATGATCTTTAAACTTTATGCCTGTATGATATGAGCACTCTGCCATCTGGCAAATTGATCTGATTTTATCAGAAATAGCTTTTAGTCTTATGAGTATATTTGATAATGTTACTGATGATGATGCTTTTGATTTTATGAGTATATTTGAAAATGTTACTGATGAACTAATTCAAGCATTTTTGGAGATGGTGCTAGTAACACAGAAGAAATTCTATTGAGACTGAAAATAGGGTTAAAATCCTCATTTAGAAGAAACACGAACACCATGTCACTTACTATGTTTGTGTTATTAAATATGCTTTGGGTTTTAGTGGTTTTGAGATATTGTTTCACAATATTATATTTAAGGTTCATGACATTTACTGAACATATAATCTAACTAGAACACTTACCAATATATTTATTCATATCTCAGTCTCTTTAGGGGATTTACACATGCCAATAATACTTTAAGAGTTCCTGAGAGTCACACTCTAAACTGCTTGCCCTCCCAAACACCAGCTCCCTTTGATTTTTGTATCCTAGCTTGAGAGTTATTAGGGATGCTAGCTTCACTTAAGATTATAATAAATATTTTAATACAGAGAAGGAAAATTCTAAACTCAGAAATAATATTTTAAAAATCCAGTGGTATACCATATGAAGAAATTCCTCATGGCTTGCATTTCAAGTTTAAGATTCTGCTATAGTTTAACCTGTTCTCATTGGGGTTGTTCTTTCCATTATGCAGTTTTCATTATATTTTCCATTAGTGAAGAAAAGCAGTGACCCAAAGGATTCATATGCCTTAGACATATAATTTAAGAAAACAGGGACTAAATCATTGATTTTTTCCCCCTTTCAAATGATGTGCAGTAAAAGAGAGTAGTGGATATGGGGATTCAGTATTAAAAAAGAACATGTTTTAGCAGTATGAAAAAATATGACCTCAGATTATCACTGAATATAGACTATTCATTTGAAAACAAATTTACCACAGCAAATATATTCATCTCCTCTCTCTACTCTACACCTTTCTCTCCTCTTCCCTTTTTTTGACAGGCAGAGTGGACAGTGAGAGAGAGAGACAGTGAGAAAGGTCTTCCTTTTTCCGTTGGTTCACCCCTCAATAGCCGCTGCGGTCGGCACACTGCGCTGATCTGAAGCCAGGAGCCAGGTGCTTCCCCTGGTCTCCCATGTGGGTGCAGGGCCCAAAGACTTGGGCCATCCTCCACTGCCTTCCTGGGCCACAGCAGAGACTGGACTGCATGAGGGGTAACCAGGACAGAATCCGGCGCCCCAACCAGGACTAGAACCCAGGGTGCTGGCACACAGGCGGAGGATTAGCCTATTGAGCCATGTCGCCGGCCTCCTCTTTTTAAAAGTACATTTTAATACATGCATTGCTTTATGTAAAATGTATTTAAGAAATTTTCATGAGTAAATACAACACAAGCTAGTATGATTTAAAAGTAGGTGAGAGCACGCAGATCTGGCTGAAAAGCCCATGAGAGTATTTCAGGCATGGAAAGCCAAGACACTCTGGCAAAAAAAAAAAAAAAAAACAAAAAAAACAAAAAAACACCTAAATGAAAGATCTCCACAAGTGAGATCCCAGTGGAAAGAACGGGTCATCAAAGAAGGAGGTACCTTTCTCTGAAGGGAGGAGAGAACTTCCACTTTGACTACAACCTTGTCTAAATATGATCAGAATCGGTGAACTCAAAAGGCTTCCATAGCCTTGGCAACTCATGACAAGAGCCTAGGGTGATTACTGATGCCATGAACAAGAGTGTCAATTTGTTAAGTCAACAACAGGAGTCACTGTGCACTTACTCCTCATGTAGGATCTCTGTCCTTAATGTGCTGTACATTGTGATTTAATGCTATAACTAGTACTCAAACAGTATTTTTCACTTTGTGTTACTATGTGGGTGCAAACTGTTGAAATCTTTACTTAATATATGCTAAACTGATCTTCTGTATATAAATAGAATTGAAAATGAATCTTGATGTGAATGGAAGGGGGAGGGAGCGGGAGATGGGAGGGTTACGGGTAGGAGGGAAGTTATGGGGTGGAAAGCCATTGTAATCCATAAGCTGTACTTTGGAAATTTGTATTCATTAAATAAAAGTTAAAAAAAATAAAAGTAGGTGAGAAACAATTTTTGTATAAGCTAGCATGAGGGTACATTTGTCTTATTAATACTTTATTACTGATTACATTGAAATTTAAAATGTAGCATAGAAACTCTTTCAGAGTGATATTTACTGTCGAGAAATTATATGGAATCTCTCACAGAAATAAGATATAAAAGGAGAAAGTGAAGGAAAGGCCAACAGAAATTCTCTCATGTGTGAGACAACTTGAGTGATAGGACAATGAGCAGAGGAGACTAGGAGAATTCTATCATTACCTCTAACTCAGCAGAGTGAAGGCTACAGATAGGAGTGATAATGTGGTTAATAGCGAACCAACTGTGTTCTACCATTAATGCAACCAAAAAGCAGTCTAGGCATTGGATAAAGTAAATGCACATTGCTGGAGGATTTTTCAAGGCAAAAACTTGAGTAACTTGAGTATTTGAAAATCCAGGCCAACAATACGAATGATAAAGATCATGATGACAACAACCACTACAACAATTTCACTCATGGAGTGCCTCATTTAACGAATGATATATTAATTCATAGTAGAATAGTCATAGAGGTTGGCGAGGATAATATGCTGTACAAAAACCAGGGAAACTTCTGGTGCTAGTTCATGTATTTCATAACAAAAAATAAAGGGGAAAACTTCATCATCAGGAAGGTGAAGATCTTTATACTTCCATATAGTCCCAGATTATTTTATACTTCTTCAGGTTTAAATATCTCTGAACTGTATTCAGTTTGCAGAAATTACCAACTTTTGATTCAACTTGGTTTTTTCTCTGTAAAATTAGGCAAATAACCAAATATTTTCCTACAATGCCATTTGTTATTTTAAAAAGAGCATTATTTTTTAATTAATTTAGCCATAGTTATTGCTTATATATTATGTGCCAGAAAATGTGCTAGGAACTCAAGAGTCAAGAATCCAGGCAACTCTTTTGATACATTTACTATGGGAACAAAAGTGAACTTTTAGAATAATTCTGGGTTGTGTACTCAGTGAAATTTAACAGAATAGTGCAAGTGAATAAAAAGATGAAAATTAAGAGAAATGACAAAACATGAAGTGTGTAGAAATGAAAAATATAGTTGTTGAAGTAAAACTCTGGCAGGGACTAGTTTTTACATCTTAAAATTTTTATTGACCCTTATTCCCACTCCAGTTGCAACCCTATCTTACTCTGCCATCACATTGGAAAAATTATATCCTTATATAATCTGTTGCTATCTTAAATTCCACCATCCCAATGGAATTCAAATTTGTTTCTCATTCTACTTCCCATTTGGAAGAACTCTTGCCCATATTATAATAGTTTAAATCTTTCTGAATTCAATAGTTACTTGAATATTGATTCTCTGGACTAAGATTTATTAACTATTCATTATTACTACTATTATTAATATTGCCAGGCATTCCTCTAAGCACTGAGATGCAGCAGTATGCTTTTTGTATACTAATGTATAACATAAAATGTAATATCTTCTTTCCATTTTTAATTTTTTTTTTTTGACAGGCAGAGTGGACAGTGAGAGAGACAGAGAGAAAGGTCTTCCTTTCTCTCACCCTCCAATGGCCGCCGTGGCCGGTGCGCTGCGGCCGGCACACCGCGCCGATCCAATGGCAGGAGCCAGATACTTATCCTGGTCTCCCATGCGGGTGCAGGGTCCAAGTACTTGGGCCATCCTCCACTGCACTCCCAGGCCACAGCATAGAGCTGGCCTGGAAGAGGGGCAAGCGGGACAGAATCTGGCGCCCCGACCAGGACTAGAACCCGGTGTGCCGGCGCCACAAGGCAGAGGATTAGCCTAGTGAGCCGCAACGCCGGCTCTTCTTTCCATTTTAAAACCCATATATATCATAAATACAATTGATCAAACATGTCATATACAGGGCAGCAACACTGGGGTCATTATCCATGATAAATTACTTCTGAAACGTAAGATTACGGTTCCTTCTACATAGGAACTTATCACCTATTTCTTTTATTATTATTATTATTATTTTTTTTACCTTACATGAGATTTCTTTCTTTCTTTCTTTTTTTTTTTTTTTTTTTTTTTTTTTGACAGGCAGAGTGGATAGTGAGAGAGAGAGACAGAGAGAAAAGTCTTCCTTTTTGCCGTTGGTTCACCCTCCAATGGCTGCCACGGCTGGCACGCTGCGGCTAGTGCACCGCGCTGATCCGATGGCAGGAGCCAGGTACTTATCCTGGTCTCCCTTGGGGTGCAGGGCCCAAGCACTTGCACCATCCTCCACTGCACTCCCGGGCCACAGCAGAGAGCTGGCCTGGAAGAGGGGCAAGCGGGACAGAATCTGGCGCCCCGACCGGGACTAGAACCCGGTGTGCCGGCGCCGCTAGGCGGAGGATTAGCCTATTGAGCCGCGGCGCCGGCCATCACCTATTTCTAATACTTCTTGTCATCTTTGGAACATATCAGCTTTGCAGGTACTCTCATAATTAAAAGTGAGGGAGCTCATGAAACTGGTGGCATGGAGATTTAGGGGGACAAATAGGGGAATTTAAGGAAAAAAACCACATTTTAACCCAACAAACTGCACTGGGTTATATGACAAAACCGTGTTTTTTTTTTAAGGATTGCACTATACATAAAATGATGTCAATCATATTTAGAGAAAAGTCCAGTTGAAAAATAACACTAACCCTTGTCTTTTTTGATCCTTAACTTTCTATCTAGATCCTACAGCTAACTCAGAAAATTTGAATGATCTGCCATGAGGGAAGAAAGGGGAGATTTAAGTGGATGATAGACGAGCCTTGGTTAGAAATAAGATTAGAATATGTGATTCTAATTTGGATAAATTTTCCATTAATGAGTTAAAGGGACATTTTTAATAAATGGCATACCTAATTCTCCTTCTAAATTAAGATATAAAATACATAATTAAAATGTAAAATTGTCTGCCTACAGAAGTCACTGAAATATTCAAAGCATTCACTTTATGTGGTACTTTTTCTGAATAGAAATTCAGAGGGAAGTTTTTTTGCCTCCAATTCTAGGATCAGAATGTTATGTCCTTCAAGCAATATAATCGTCTTATGTAAAAGGCAACAGTCATAGAGAGGTGCCAAAATTAATGTCTTATTAAACTAAACCTGAGCCATTTCTACCTTTAAAAGAGATGGAGGCAATGGCTGCGTAATTCAGATCTGCAGAAGAACAGAAAATATTTTTACAATTCCCTTCCTCTCATAGAACCTGATTATCACAGGATAATTCAAGTCCTGACAATGTAATGCCTCTGCCAACGTGGGATGCTAAAGATGCAGGTGGTGCACTGTTTAGAAAACACATCAGTGATTCTTTGGATCTGCAAAAACAGACAGTACCTCATTTAGTTATAGAAGATGGAGAGGTAAACTTCTCCGTAAAGTGTGAGATTTTAAAACAGTGTGTGCATGTCGCCAGAGTGGTTAGTGAGACAGACCCAGGGGAATGTGAAGCCTATGGTTGAGGGGTCAGAGTGCTGGGCGACAGGGGGAGGGGCTGGGACCCATGCACAAAGTGAGCTGGCCAGAAATCACTCCTGCGAAATGACCAGAATTTTAATTTTAAGCATTTAAAAAATAAAAGTTTACTTTGGAAGTATCAAACATATAAAACAGCATCATTTAATGATCCCGTGTTTCCATTTCCAAGTTTTAACAATTATCGATCAGTAGCCAAACCTGCTTCCTCCGTATCCCTGCATACTTTCCTCTCCTCACTCCTCCTGGAGTATTTTGAATGAAATTGCGGTCATCATATAATTTGATTTGTAAATATTTTATTTGGTTCTAAAATCAATGGGTATTTAAAAATCACTTATTTAAAAATCAGTTATTATGCCCCTGATATGATCAATAAATCCTCAAAATCATTGCATAACTGGTGTTCACATTTCTCCAACTGTTTAATAATTTCACTTTTTAACAGCTTAAAATTGTTTCTATGTCCAAAGTCTTTTTTTTTTTTTTTTTTTTTTTTTTTTTTTTTTTTTTTTTTTTACAGGCAGAGTGGACAGTGAGAAAGAGAGACAGAGAGAAAGGTCTTCCTTTGCCGTTGGTTCACCCTCCAATGGCCGCCATGGCCTGTGCACCGTGCTGATCCGATGGCAGGAGCCAGGTACTTATCCTGGTCTCCCATGAGTTGCAGGGCCCAAGCACTTGGGCCATCGTCCACTGCACTGCTGGGCCACAACAGAGAGCTGGCCTAGAAGAGGGGCAACCGGGACAGAATCCGGCACCCCGACCGGGACTAGAACCTGGTGTACCGGCGCCGCATAGCAGAGGATTAGCCTAGTGAGCCGCCTCGCCGGCCTCAAAGTCTTAATTTATATGTTTTTTTATCTCTCTCTTTCTCTTTTCTTACTATTTGTTGATAATGTGGGGTCATTTTTTATTACAGCTCATTATATTCTTTTTACTGATTATATAACTGTTGTCTAACATGTACTTCCCTCTATTTTCTACAAATATTTTAAGTGATAGAAGCTTTAAAAGATGTAGATTTCATAATTTTGTCAAGAATAGCTTGTTAGTGGCATCATATTCTGACACTAATATATGAGGGGTTTCAGAAAGTTCATGGAATATATGTATTATGAAAAAACTATTAATAGATTTATTTTTTGTACAATAAAGTTATCTTTTAAAAAACATGAGTTTATTTATTTATGTGAAAAGCAGAGACAGAAAGAGGCAGCAGAGAGAGAGAGAGAGAGAGAGAGAGAGAGATCCATCTTCTATCTGATGTTTCATTCTCTGAATTCCAAAATCAGGAGCCCACAACTGAATCCAGGTCTCCAACATGAGTGGCAGGCATCCAACTACTTGTACCATCCAACTCCTGCTGCCTCAGAGGTACACATAAAGCAGAAAGTTGGGTGAGAAGCAGAGCTGGGATGTGGGCATCCCAAGGGACATGTTAATTGTTGTCCAAACCCCTGCCACCACACTTCTCTTTTCATTCCATCTTCTATGAACTAGTAGGAGTGGAAGCATAAAGATTAATGCCAGTTTGTAGAACCTCCACTTTTTTTTTCTACTGAGGATATACAGTCTGTTCATGTACTGACTGAGTAAATAAACAAAACAAATAGAAAATTGTACACATTGTTTATATATATCAAATTATAATAGTTTATGCCATAAGTAAGTATGGATATTGTATGTCTGTTAGACTACTTTTTTAAAAATATAGGTGATCAGAGACCTAGAGAGTTATGTGAAGGTACATAGAGGCTTCACAGGTATTTGAAGACAGTTACTGGTATTTCTTTCACCTGGTAGGATCTGAAGGGATAACCCATTCCTGTATCATCTCCCTTGATACTCAAAACCAAGAACTTCATTGAATGTATAAGGAAACCAAGTTTCCAGTGCACATATTACATAAATCTGTCCACATCTCTTTTGTCTCCACTGCTACCATTCCTCACCCGGACTATCATTATTACTCCTATGTGGTCTCCATAAGAGTACTCTTCTGAAACCCAATTCTCAATAAATTAGATGGAGTTGTCTTAAGGAAACATAATTCAAATATGTTTTATTCCACTTAAGTTCTTTTAAGGGCTTTTCACTATGCTTATACTAAAAGCCAAGCTCCTTAGCCCAGACTGGGCCTTGAAGGATATAGCTGTTTCTAACCTTTGTGTCTCTTCTCATAATTCTGTCAGTGAATTTACTAAATTCAGCCCTTTCTTAGAACTTAAAGATGCCTTGCTCCCTCTGCCTATAGTTTTCATTTCACTTATTCTCATTTAGTTAAATTTTACTTCCTCAGATAAATCTTTCTTAACTAGTCTGTCTCAAGCTGTTCACCACTTATTTTCTCTCAGGTAAAAATGTACCTGGGTTTTGTTTTCCTCAGTGGTTTTCACTCACTGAAATTAATTACATCTGTTTATTTCTTATCTATCTCCACAATCCCCTCTTCTGTTCAGTACAGGTTCCCTGAGTGTTGGAAGCATGACTATTTGCTTACAACTATAACCCCTTGCCAAGAATAGTGCTTCTATCATGGTAGGCAGGCACACACTAAGTAATTTTGTTATGGAAGGAGCTGAAATACTATGTATGTGGCTGGCTTGCAGGAAGTGTGATGTGGCTACAAATAAGGCTCTTTGGAGTCTTAGGAAATTATGGGCCATATAAAACAGTCTGAAAGGGCAGTCACATGTTTAACATATTAAATCAGTGCAGTGACACTTCTCCAACTTGCAGTTTAGATAAATTAGTAGTTTCATTAAAAAACAGTAATAGCACCAGTATGATAATAACTAAAGTAATCAAAATAATAATAATACTTTCATTAGTAACAGCATTGACAGAAAACAAAATAGGCATTTGTAGGAAAGAATAGTAGTAACTAGAATGATTACTCCTTTTTAAATGAAATTTCATTTCATATGAAAGACAGGGAGACAGAGATCTTCCATCTGCTGGTTTGTTCCCAAATTCCACAATAATCAAGGCCAAAGCCAGATCTCCATCTTAGATCTCCATCTAATTCTCCCATGTAGGAGGAAGGGATCCAAATATTAGAACCATTATCTATTGCTTCTCAGAGTGTGCATTAGCAGGAAACTACATTGGAAGTAGAGTTGCTGGGATTTGAACCAGGCACTCCAAAATTAGATGCAGGTGTTCCAAGTGGCAGCTTAACTTTGTGCAATATGCCTGCCCAACTAATTGTTCTTCAATGCAACATTACTGTACAACAATATCTGAGGCATGCACTATAAGTGTGTATTTACATATATATGTACATACATAGATTATATAGAATTTATTTGTAGTTTTCTGAGGAACTTCTAATAGATGCTTAAAAATTGAAAAAAGAAATCTAGGTTGTACCTGAAATAGAATTTTATTTTATTTTGTAAAGTACTCTGAATTGCCCCTTATTTTGTGAATTTTGTTTTGTGGAATTACTGCAAGAATGCCACACTAGAATGGAAAGAATTTAAGTGTCCACCCACGAACTAGAAGTTATTATATTAAGCATAATCTGTCAGGCACAGACAGATAAATATCACATGGTCCCACTCAGATGTGGAACCTAAATAGCAGTGAGCAGCATAGAAGGTAAAAATATAATGGTGATTACTAGAATCTGGGGAGGGAAGTAGGAAGGGCAGGTTGGGTAAAGATCGATTGACAGATAAGTAGGTTACAGCAAGAAAGGGGTAAGAAGTTCTAGAGTTTGATTATACAGTGGGCTGACTATAGATAATGCAGTGTATATTTAGCTATTAAAACAAATTAGAAGATAGGATTTTTATATGTTTTTCTATGGTAAATTCTTGAAGAGATAAATATATTTATCCTGATTGGAAATTATGCAATGTATATATGTATAATTTTATATGTCCATTAACAGGGAAAAATATTTATTTCCTAACAGAGAGAAAAACAGAAAGTCTCATTCACTGGCTCACTCCCTAAACATACCGAACTGGGAACTCAATCCAGGCTCCTGTATGAGTAGCTGGGACACAGTTATTCAAGCTGTTACCTACTACCAGACTAAAATGCAGGCACTCTCATATGGGATGTGGGCATCCCAAGCAATGTATTAACTGCTAAACCAAATATTTGCTCTCCACAAACTAGGTATCTGTAAAATAGTATAGAAATATGCATTTTTGCAGATTAAAAGTACTCAGAGGTATTATTTATTTTGCTCTTTTCTATTTCTTCTTTAGCTTGAAGTTTGCTTTGTGAGCCCAAAAGTTTTAACCTTAGAAAATGAAGTTCACTTGCTTCTTGCAGTTAAGATTAATTACCGATTTAATATCTTAGCAAAGGAACTCCTGCTGCTGCTTTATGATTTTTTTTACTCCACCATAACATCATACCCTCTAAAGGTTGAGTAAGGTAGATAATTAAGGCCTTAACAGCCTGTCTTATTGTCATTTATTTCAACTAATGCCTTATTTTTATTCCCCTTTAAATCAAAGTTTGTTCTCACTGGAATTTTTTTCTGGATGTGTGCATTAGAATAGGAAGGATCATCTTCTTTCTGTTTTGGGTTACAAAGCTGTAGTTCACTATGATAAGTAGTGGATTCTTTCTTCAGTTGTGCCAGTCAGTTAAAATGAAATTTTTTCTGACTCTAAAACTTCGTGGGACACTCCAGGTCTATGATCAAATTTCAAATATCATTCACTAAACATCATCTCTCTGTGCCTTTCCATTTCACATCTCATAAATTTGAAAACCAACAAGGAAACAGACAGCATATATTGAGTTCCTTCTGTATGACAAGCAAAAGGCTAGGGATTGGGTATACAAAGATGATGAAGTCATGGTTTCTGATCTTGAATAGCTCCCAGTAGTTACCAGAACATATCAGCAATTAAAAACTATGTTGTGCATAATCCCTAAGTAACTGCTGCAATGCAACTTTTGAATTATGAATGAATGTACACCACCAAACCTGCTTCCTTTCTTGGACCCAAGACATCAGACAAGAGGTAGATATCAAGGACCATTGCTTTAGAAGAAGGTCATCACTGCAGAAAAGCATGGGAAAGGGATTTAAATTTCAAAAACACAGACTTCAGGGGATGAAGGTAAGAACTCAACGCAGAAGACAGAAATGTAGGAGAATGCATGTTGAGGAAAGACAATATCTCAACTAGGGTGCAGTAATGTAGTGGAAAATGGATCCTTTGATACTGAGGAGAGATACATAAAGCCTTGAATGTGAATATCAAGGCCAAAGCAGAAAAAATATTGTGACCTTTTAATTAGCTGCAATTTTAAGTTAACATAGCCTGTCACTGCCAACTACAGATACCGTCTCAAGTTTAAGGGAGAGAAAATTCCATTTAAGACACAATAATTTGGTTAGAAATTTATGTAATAATCATAAAGGAGAACAATCATTCTTAAACATTTGGAGTGTAAGTGTCCATATTTTGTACGTAGGATCATTGTGAGTGGCAATGTGGAATTTTGTTGAAGCCGATTTTGAATCTGTCGCTCCCCCTCTTCATGGAGGAACGACACTAAACCCTGCCTAGGCTTCATATCCGAGTCATGGCACCATTATGTCGCTCCCCGTCTTCGTGGAGGAATGACACAGGACCCTGAGTTGTTCTTTCGTCTGCTCGGCCCTTCCCGGGTTTGCTGCTGGTTCTTCCCGGGTTGGCTACCGACCCTTCCACCTCCGTGGAAGGGCAGTTCCCCCTAGCCACTTTCCCCACTTCCGCGGGGGAGCGGCACACCGCCGGCTGGCTCTCTCGGGGGCTGCACAGGTGTTCCTTCAGATAGATGTTCCTGGTACATGTTGTCTCTCTCCTCCTTTATAGTCCTCTTCCACCAATCCCAACTCTGCTACCCACAGGCCGAGTACGCTGCTCTCCTCCAATCAGGAGCAGGTCCTACAGTTTATTGATTGAACTGGAGGCAGCTGTGTAGAAGCTGTTACTCCCTTCTCAGCGCCATATTGTGGGAGAGCAGATGCATAGAATAAGTCTTAATTCCAGTAACTTAGTCTAGTCCGAGTTGCTCTCAGTTGCTCCCCACAGAATCCTACTTTTGTGTGCTGGGTTTGTAGACTACAGGAGTGATCATGATGAGAGATTCTGATTCTTGTGATGGGGCTCAGCCGCTTTGTGTTGACAGTGCCTGGGGCTGACTGCATTGGAAGGAGTGGGTTGGGGGACAAAAAAACCCAGAGATCAGTAGAAGGGTTAGCAATATTCCAGGAAGCAGGATGACTTTGTAGGCATTGGGTTGAGAAATGGAGGCAGAGACAGTGAGAGCGAGGGAGAGAGAGCGCATAGGTCAGGATTTTCCTATATGTCAGTGTAGCTTCTATATAATCAATTTTATTAATAAAATTAGTGATCATGTTCTAGCTGAGTCCATTTTCTGATGCTACAACAAAATACTATAGACTGGGATATTTATAAAGAAATGAAATATATTTGTTATAGTTCTCAATCTGGGAAATCCAGGATTGAATGGCTACATCTGATGGGTGTTTTCTAGCCTTGTCATAACTTGGTACAGAGCTTGGTAAGACAGAACATGCCTATGTGAGAGGAGGGAGGACCAAATTACTCCTTTTATAATTAACCCACTTCTACAATAACTAATGTATAACCATGATAGGGCCTTGGTTCATTCATAAAGGTGCTATTTCTATAACCTAATCACCTTTAAAAATTGCACCTGTTAATACTGTCACACTGGCAATACAATTTCAACATGCATTTGGGGAGGCATTTTAACCATAACATATATCATATACATTCCTCTTAATCACACCCCTGTATAGTTGGTCAGATTCAAATATTCATTTCACAGATGAAGACATTTAGATTTTAAGTGAAATTGCCAAGATGGACTGAGAAGAGAAGTACTCTGAGTTTGTGTACTTAAGCACTATTCACTTAGCAATTTTTTTCTGCTTCCTTTTGCAGCATTTCATAAAGAGAATGTATTTTTTATTCAATTGAAGGGTTTCTGAAAATATCTTTTTCCATATTTTAAATGTTCATTGTGTTAATACTATCTTTTTGAACCACAGTATGTCTTATTTTTGGTACCTCCTCAAAGCCAACCTTGAGAAAAGGATTTCAAAGCACTCCTGCTAGGGGACTAGGGACATGAGACAGTGAAGGGACAGTAGCCAATAAATGACTTGTGACTGCATTTGAATCTCAGTGAAGAACTTTTGGTAAAGGTGTAAACACACACTTCAAGATTAATTATCCACATGACAGGGATTTGGGAATATTTGTACACTCACTGTTTTCTAGTCATTGGTTGAAAGCTGCTCTCAGAGTTAATTCTTTTGTTCTTCCTTTCTATTTTGGTAAAAGTTATTAGGAAGTTGCTGGAGGAGATACTTGGACATTATAAGGCCCAGAGGAAATAGATGCTAAAAAGTTATTATTTATGTAATAAAGTACCTTAAGTCATATGGAAAGTAATAGGAACTATTTATTTATTGCTTTTGTAACTAGTTTGTTTGATTGATAAGAATAAGGATTATAATATCAGAGGATATCTATTGATTTCTTCCAGTGTACCAATTTCATTTCCAAGAACATTAAAGGTATTAACACATTTAATCATCATTACCACATTATTAAATAGGCATTGTTAGTATTATATTTGAAAGAAAATGGCCTAAATTTTCAGAGCAACAAATAGGATTGGGAATGCAGAAGATGGGCCTCAGCTCCTTACCCCCAGTCATCCGTTTCATCATTTGTTCTTTTCTCTTGCTGGCCATTCACAAGTAGAATTACTTGCACTTTGAATGCAAAGGGAGATGTACACATTCACATAAAACATACTCCTCTGCCTTCCAAAGGCTTCCCATAGATAGAAAATGATGTAATCAGATATTGTTTGATTAGGATATTGCTTTTCTGAAGTAGTACCAGTGATAGCACAATGTAACCTCCTGGACTCTGAGGGAAATGTGGTATTGTTCAATCTTCATTCTATTGACTGATTTGAGAACCAACAATGGAAAAAAAGGCTTTGTCAGAAATGAAAAGAGAATTAATGAAACATGAGTCATCTGTCACACTCTGTTAAAGAATGAAGTTGCTAAAGAAAGGCTTAAATATCCCAAGGTTTGACTTAAATTATTGAAGCAATAAAGTTTGGCTTCTTTTTTTTAACTTTTATTTAATGAATATAAATTTCCAAAGTACAGAATATGGATTACAATGGCTTCCCCCCCATAACATCCCTCCAACCCGCAACCCTCCCCTTTCCCACTCCCTCTCCCCTTCCATTCACATCAAGATTCATTTACGTTTCTCTTTATATACAGAAGATCAGTTTAGCATACATTAAGTAAAGATTTCAACAGTTTGCTCCCACACAGAAACATAAAGTGAAACATACTGTTTGAGTACTAGTTATAGCATTAAATCTCAATGTACAGCACACTAAGGACAAAGATCCTACATGAGGAGTAAGTGCACAGTGACTCCTGTTGTTGACTTAACAAATTGACACTCTTGTTTATGGCATCAGTAATCACCCTAGGCTCTTGTCATGAGCTGCCAAGGCTATGGAAGGCCCCTGAGTTCACTGACTCTGATCATATTTAGACAAGGCCATGGTCAAAGTGGAAGTTCTCTCCTCCCTTCAGAGAAAGGTACCTCCTTCTTTGATGACCCGTTCTTTCCACTGGGATCTCACTCGCGGAGATCTTTCATTTAGGTTTTTTTTTCCCCAGAGTGTCTTGGCTTTCCATTCCTGAAATACTCTCATGGGCATTTCAGCCGGGATCTGCATGCCTTAAGGGCTGATTATGAGGCCAGAGTGCTGTTTAGGACATTTGCCATTCTATGGGTCTGCTGTGTATCTCACTTCCCATGTTGGATCATTTTCTCCCTTTTTTATTCTATCAGCTAGTATTTGCAGACACTATTCTTGTTTATGTGCTCCCTTTGGTTCTTAGTCCTATCATTGTGATCAATTGTGAACAGAAATTGATCACTGGGACTAGTGAGATGGCATTGGTACATGCCACCTTGATGGGATTGAATTGGAATCCCCTGGTATGTTTCTAACTCTACCATTTGAGGTAAGTCAGCTTGAGCATGTCCCGAATTGCACATCTCTTCCCTCTCTTATTCCCATTTTGGCGTATTAAAATAGCTGATACCAACTTATTTTGACACACATTAATTCTCATAGCATTTTATTTTTAAACAAATAATCAACTTTTATTTCATTTTTATTTGTCACCTGCACTCTCCATATGAAAGACCTAGCATTAATCTATTCATAGTTTTCATTTTCATTAAAATTACACACATATAACATGTATAGTTATTCATCAGTATCTGTGGGGTTTGTTTTTAGGACCTTTACCTAAACCAAAAATCTGTGAGTGCTCAAGTTCCTTATGATGTATTGCTTACTTACAATCTATACTTTTCTTAAGCTTTAAGTAATCTAGATTACTTGCAATATCTAATACAATGTGAGTGCTACATAAATGTTTGTTATACTATATGGAGTAGAAAAGAATGTCAAGGGAAATAGTCTATACATGTTCAGTGCAGATGAGATTTTGTTTTTCTGAATATTTTTGATTCCTGGTTGGTTGAACCAATGAATGCAGAACTTAGGGATACACAGCACTAATTAAAATACATATTTATGTACATATATATCTATGTATGCTATTTGTTTTATTGTTTTCATATGAAATTATCCTACTTATGTCAAAATCTAAATTATTTAGCTCTAATCCTTTTTAGAGCTTAATTTCCATATTTAATTGATATATACTTATCTATTCCACTATCTTCCATCAATGAATATTAAATTTGATTTAATTCTTTTTCATTTTATTTTGATATTTACTGTGTGTAGTACTCACTATTAAACATAATGCAATAAACAATTACCAGCTACATTTAAATAAATATTGAGTATGGTAAGATATTTTATTTCATTTCCTCTCATGCAACATAGGTTCCTTTGTGTTAGCTACCAATCACAGTTGCAACTTCATGGCATTCTCTAAAATATCACACAAAAGCACTCAGGAAAAGAGTTCAGCAAGAAGAGAAGGCACAGACCCCCATTTCTCATTATCACTCATATTGACTCCTGCCATAGTTGGAGCAGCTTGTTGAATGCAAAGGAACCCATGGTTGCAACCTTGTCAGTGGGGGCATAAATACTCTACACTATGCCAGGAAAATAGGATTTCATTATCAGATGTTTACACTGGTTTGAGGAAAGTCAATTGCCCAGCATCTGGACTTTAAAGTTTATTTTGCCAATGATTCAAGGTAGTTGGTAACTATGTGGGAAGCAGAATTTTTTTCTTTGGCATTCTAAATACTTTATTTCTTTTAACTTTTATTTAATAAATATAAATTTCCAAAGTACAACTTTTGAGTATAGTGACTTTTCTTCCCATAACCTCCCTCCCACCAGCAACCATCCCATCACCCACTCCCTCTCCCATCCCATTCTTCATCACAATTCATTTTTAATTATCTTTATATACAGAAGATCAACTTAGTATATGCTAAGTAAAGATTTAACAGACTGCACCCACGAAGACACACAAAGTATAGAGTACTGTTTGGGTAGTAGTTTTACCATTAATTCGCATAGCACAACACATTAAGGACAGAGATCTTAATGGGGAGCAGGTGCACAGTGACTCCTGTTGTTGATTTAACAATTGACACTCTTATTTATGATGTTAGTAATCACCCGAGGCTCTTGTCATGAGCTGCCAAGGCTATGGAAGTCTCCCAGGTTCACCAACTCTGATCTTATTTAGACAAGGCCATATTCAAAGTGGAAGTTCTCTCCTCCCTTCAGAGAAAGGTACTGCCTTCTTTGATGGCCCGTTCTTTCTGTTCGCATCTTACTCACGGAGATCTTTCATGCAGGTTTTTTTTTTTTTTTTTTTTTTTTTTTTTTTTTTTTTTTTTTTTTTTTTGCCAGAGTGTCTTGGCTTTCCATGCCTGCGAAACTCTCATAGGCTTTTTAGCTAGATCTGAATGCCTTAAGGGCTGATTCTGAGGCCAGAGTGCTGTTTAGGGCATTTGCCATTCTATGAGTCTGCTGTGTATCCTGGGGAAGCAGAATTTTGATGCAGGCCTTGTTTTACCACTAGCTAAAGTGACCACTCAAAATAACTTTTGAACACTTTTGCTTATTGTCCTATAGTTAGCTTTTCCCAGCATGCCAATAAGCCACAGGTATCACAAGCAGACTTCAAAATGTTCACAGAGAATGAAATTAAAAGGTAAGTATATTTTAGTGCAAAAAATTGAAATCCATTCTTAAGTCAAAATGTTCATGAAAAACTTTGAAACTTTTGCCAGTCAAATGAATGCAAAGATGATCTGTTATATTTTATTTTATAAAAAACACCCCAAAAGTTAGTGGCTGAAAATCAAGACAGTATTTTCTGAGAATGTACAATGTGGGTAATTCTCCATGGGGTATAGATCCTCATTCATCTTTAGTTTGGCCTGCACAAACACTGTGGGTTGGAATCATCTGAACACTTACTCACTCAGATGTCTGGCAAATTGATGGTGGTTGTTGGCTGAGATTTCACCTGGAGTAGTGGCTAGTGCATTCATATGTGGCTCTTCCAAAGACTCTGTTTTCTGTATGGAGTGATAATGGGGCTCCAAAGGTAGATACTTCAGGAGAGAAATCTTCACAGTCCACAGGGCTCATTTAGCTTCACTTCTACTCTATTCATTAGAAGTTAGTCAGTAAGGCTGGTTTACATTCATGGAGAATTACACACCACTTTTGGTTGAGAGGAATTTCCAAAAAATTTGTCATGACTTAAAACTCATAATAGGGCCGGCGCCATGGCTCAATAGGCTAATCCTCCGCCTGCGGCACTGGCACATTGGGTTCTAGTCCCGGTCGGGGTGCCGGATTCTGTCCGGGTCGCTCTTCTTCCTGTCCAGCTCTCTGCTGTGGCCGGGAGTGCAGTGGAGGATGGCCCAAGTCCTTGGGCCCTGCACCTGCATGGGAGACCAGGAGAAGCACCTGGCTCCTGTCTTTGGATCAGCGCGATGTCTAAAAGAATTTTATGATTCATTTTCATTTCTATTGAATTGTTATCAGATAACACAGAAGTACACAACTGTTTCTTAAAATGTAAATTTGACTTTTGATCAAATATACAAATCTATATATTGGGAACATTTCAGGTTCACAACAAAATAATATATATTATAATATGTATTTTTATTTAATAACAAATGCTAAGTAGATAAATGTATCTTTTAATGATTTTATCTAGCTCTTACCTGTTTTACTTCTCTATTATAATTACTCAATTTGGAAAAATGTGGATTGAAGTATCTGTACAATTGTGTTATTATGAATGTCTTTTATCCATAATAATTTTTGCTTTATTTATTAGTTTCTATGTTATTTGCTACATTCAAATAAAAAAGTCTATTGTATATTTTACTTGACCATTGTATCATATTTTATTTTTATTATTATCATAGTTAAATTTAACTCCAGCTCATATTAATTTTTTTCACTTTCATTTGCTCCATATCGATTTTTCTATTACTCCCTAGTTTCAACCATTCTTGTCTGAAGGTGTTACTAGGCTACTAGGAATGAAGAGCCTAGACTTATTTGCTTAATTTCATTGCTTTTTACTGCTGCCTTGCTGCTACAAGCTTGGCAAGCATTGCATCTCCTTTGTCATGTAATAGCTTTCCTCCCTTAGCAGGTCAGTTGTGATTTAATTTGGTAAGCAAGAGGGATTGTGAAAGCAGATGTTCAAGATAAATATTGCTTAACAAAGCACCTGCTTCATTTGAGAGTTCCACATACTCCTAAATAAGGGAGCACCTGTGATACTTTAACAAGCGGTATGACTGCTTTTCCATGCTCAGAAATTTCAGAGGAATTTGGACCCTCAGGGTTTGCCAGTCTCATTGGTGTTCCTATCCTAAAGCTCAGGGTCACACTGCTATCATAACTAGATCCCAAATCCATGTAGGGGATTTCCAAAGTGGGAAATCAACCTTTTCTAAAGTTTTTCATTGGGTTAGGTTCTATATGTGCTCTTCTTCATGGTCAGCTCGCTGATTACAGCATTTATGGTGTTTTCAAGTTTTTCTGAGGAAGTCTATGACTCCTGTGGTTCTATATGAATTATATGAATTGTTTGATCGCCTCGTCTATTTTCTCTTTTCACAGTACCATATTGCTCACCCAGTGCTATCTAATTTCACACTTGATATAATTGCTATACTAGTCAAACTTCTCAAAGGCCAGAGATATCTCAAAGGCCAGAGATATTGTAGCAGATATCAAATACCACTCACTCTTTACAACTGTATCTTAGCCTAAGATGAAAGCCTTTATAGTTCAAGTTTCACAACATACCAGTGACTATCAAATTTCTCCCTACCATCAGAAAGGGGACCCTCAATCCAGCTGGTTACCAGATGTCCAAATCCAGAACCTAATCCTAGAGTCTGCTTCCTACAGCTCCCTCCTTAGGTCAGATTCCTAGAAGCAAAGCTTGAGACAGAGGTTTAGGTGTTTGTGATTTGTTGAGTGAGTTCTCAGGAAAATTATGTAAGATAATGATGGTAGCCTTGAGGTGGGAGGACAGGGGCACTGCTCGAGGAAAGCCTAGCAAGAATATAGACTCTGTTTGGTCTGATACACAGAAGGATTGGTGACATTCATGGAGAATAAAGTAAATAATAGAATTTACCCCTTGAGACTAAGGGACAGGATTTTATACCTTTTTTTAGTCATTAACTGGAAGGAAGGTGTTAAGTGCCTTTTTGTTTCTAAGCAAGTTGATTTCGTTCAAACAACAGCAGTTATTTAGAGAAGGTCATAGTTATAAATGTTGGCTGCACTGCTTACAGTTATTAGAGGTTGGTTGTAGGATGAGCTGGTAAAGAGGATGTGGCTGGGGCAATAAGAACTATCCCATACATGGTGTATAGTTAAGAAATATAAGTGTCCAGGCCGGCGCCGTGGCTCACTAGGCTAATCCTCCGCCTTGCGGCGCCGGCACACCGGGTTCTAGTCCCGGTCGGGGCGCCGGATTCTGTCCCGGTTGCCCCTCTTCCAGGCCAGCCCTCTGCTGTGGCCAGGGAGTGCAGTGGAGGATGGCCCAGGTGCTTGGGCCCTGCACCCCATGGGGAGACCAGGAAAAGCACCTGGCTCCTGGCTCCTGCCATCGGATCAGCGCGGTGCGCCGGCCGCAGCGCGCCGGCCGCGGCGGCCATTGGAGGGTGAACCAACGGCAAAAGGAAGACCTTTCTCTCTGTCTCTCTCTCTCTCACTATCCACTCTGCCTGTCAAAAAAATAATAAAAAAAAAAAAATATAAGTGTCCATAAATAACTAGAGTTGAATAACTCTGGCACAAAATTCTGTCATGAAGACATTTATGGGTACCATTCTGAACATTTTAGTGTAGACCTTGGGCATGTTTTTACTTACCATGATAACTTCTATCATTTTTGGTGGCTCATTTCATATTATGAACTTCTACAGGTGCATAAAAGAAACATAGGTCACTATGCTGGTCTCATGAACTGTACAAGATGTTGTCAGTATGTCAAGATATCATATAAATTCCAATATAAGTCTTAGTACAATTACCATTAAATGTCAAGGAACACAAAAAACAAAGTAATATTTTTCTTTTACAGAAACACCTCAAGCATTCAGAAGTAAGAGCTTAAAAGATTTCAGTATGTCTTTAATCAGCCATATTAGATTTGTTTTTTTGATGAATCAGTTTGAGTTCTTTCAATCTAATCTATCATCAGGGAAAAGGGAGACTGGATTGTTTTTCTTTTGTTATGACCATGTTATGACTTTAGAAATGAATGGTAATCTTTGCAGTTTTAGTTTAAACAAATAATGATCACATCACTATTATCCTGTGTCACTTTCCCTTATTAGAGCAGTTAATGTTGATTTTTTCAGCTAAGCTCACTCAGCAGTGGCTAGCCACAGATATTGAATGTTGGACAGCAACTTTTCTGTTTAAATTCTCTTTGGATGACAGAGAGGCTAACCAGACTTCAGTTAGGAATTTACTCTTGATCAAGAGCAAGTCTCTTAACAAATATAGGGGTAAAGTGACAAATATCACATGTGGTAAAAATTAGTAGGAGATAGCATGAACTGAAAGTTCTATTTTTTTCTCCAGCTAGTCATTAAAGGCATCATTTTAAAATTATGCCTGATTCTATTCAATATTAACACTAGTTGATTTACGGAAAAAGTGAAGAATCCTTCTCATAGACAAATTTTTATGGCATTTGCAAAACAAGAGCCTAAGAAATAGCACATTGTCATGAGAACTCGTTCTTCATGCTTTTCAAAAGAATTTCTCATTCTTCATTGCTGACAGAGTCATGTACTATACTAAAATACTTTTAGGAAGACATTTTCCAAAATTTACTTCCCAGTATGATGGTCACAAATTTCAACAGTGGTTTTTGCTTGATAAAGAGTTTACAAGGCCAGTGAGGTCCAGAAAGGACTTGATTAAACAAAGTTAAACAGGTTATATTAATTACAGAGCCTCTTGGAGAATTTAATATTCTCATGAGCACAACAAATCTTTAATAGAGAGAATTCTTTAAATAGTTGGACTACAGAGCTAATTTTTCTTAGAGCACATCAGTGTGACAAAGATTTTGAGAAATGCTTTTAAGAAAATCTGATTTAAGGCAAATGGTAGAATTAGTTCTTTTAAAATTAATCTTAAAAAATTTTCTTAGAGAAACAGAGAGACAGTGCCCATGTACTGGTTTACTCCCACAATAACCAGGATCAAAGAAATCAGCCTGAGTGTCCTACATGGGTAGCAGGGACCCGATTATTTGGGCAAATACATGGGCTAACATCTTCCCCCCGGGGTTTTCATTACTAGGAAGCTGGAATCTTCAGGAGTGGAGGTACAGCTCAAACCTTGGCACTCTGATACGGGATGTGGGCATACCAAGTGGTGTCTTAACCACTGTGTCCAATGCCAGCACCTTTAATTGCTTCTTAAATATCATTGCAACTTTCTAAACAGTAGCCTCAAAGATCTTGTAGATACAGTTTTGATATATAAAGTGTCATCAGTCAGTCTGACTATCTGATTGAGAGACCCATACAATGTTTTGAACAGAAAAAGTTTAAAATAAGGTTTTAAACTCTAATTTGGAACAGGATAATGAAGCGTAGGCGGGTAAAACACAAAGAGATCTCTAAAGAATACATAAATGGCAAGTATCAGGATCAGTCACTAACCATAGACTGGACAGAGCATCAGTGGAAGATATCACCCATATAGTCTGCATTGAAAGCTATAGCTTGTTGCAGAGGGAATGACCACTTCTCGTTGAATGGCAGAGAAGTCACCTTGATGAAACAACCGTGGAATTTGTTGGAAATATTTCCTCTTGAACTTAATAGAAATGCTTTCACGAGGGCACAGATGAAAGCTGTTCATAGATATCACTGGAAATTTTAAAGGATTTATCTATTTATTTGAAAGAGTTACACACACACAGACACAGAAAGAGGTATACAGAGATTACATCATCTGGTTCATTCCTCAAATGGCTGCAATGGAAGCCAGAGCTTCATCTGGGTCTCCCACATGGGTAGCAGAGCCCAAACACTTGGGCCATCTTCTGCTTTTTCCCAGGCCATTAGCAAGGAGCTGGAACGGAAGTGGAACTACTGGAACATGAGCTGGTGCCCACAGGTGATGTCGGCAATGTAGACGGCAGCTTAACCTGCTAGGGCACAAAGCCAACCCAGGGAAATGTTCTTCTAGGAAACATCTAGAGGGATTCTGGGGCAAGCTTTTGACTCTAAGGAATGCTAAGTGCCTTGAGCTGCACAACGTGGAAGAACTTGGTAAGGCACTGCAGGAGCCTGATGTTGGGGAAATTGTGTGTGCTTTATGAGCTGAACGTTATAAAACCCCTATGAGCACTAGTGTGAATCCCGGCTCCTTGATAATGTGCCTGGGAAAGCAATGGAAGATAGCACAAGTGCTTGGGCTCCTGCCACCCACAAGGGAAACCTGAATGAAGTGCCCAGTTCCTGGCTTTGGACTGGCCTCATCCCATGTTTTTCAGCCATTTGAGGAGTGAACTAGTGGACAGAAGATTTCCTTTGTTTACTATCTCTCTCTGTCTCTCCCTCTCTCTGTAACCCTTTCTTTTTTTAATATTTTATTTATTTATTTGACAGGTAGAGGTACAGACAGTGAGAGAGAGAGAGAGAGAGAGACAGAGAGAAAGGTCTTCCCTCCGTTGGTTCACTCCCCAAATGGCTGCAATGGCCAGAGCTGTGCGGATCTGAAGCCAGGAGCTAGGTGCCTCTTTCTGGTCTCCCAAACGGGTGCAGAGCCCATGGACTTGGGCCATCTTCTACTGCTTTCCCAGGCCATAGCAGAGAGCTGGACTGGAAGAGGAGCAACCGGGACTATAACCAGCGCCCATATGGGATGCCGGCACGGCAGGCAGAGGATTAACCTAGTGTGCCATGGCACCGGCCCCTGTAACTCTGTCTTTCAAATAATAAAGAAGTTTTACAAAGGGGAAAGAAAGGGAAAATATGCTTTGGAAGCCCACAGTAAATGTATTAATCAGAATGGTGTCACACAGCTACATCTGGCCAGGATTCTGGCTGGAAAAAAAACTTTGACACTATATCTGCCTTTCTAACAAAGATTGTATAGTATATAAGGATTTGGGAATCTCTGTTTAGTGAGCCAGTGAATATTATCTTCTTCCTAAAATCTTCCTGATTTAAACATATTGTGAAATAACTTAGTCATTAATTTACAGAATATATAGAAAAACAATTGGAAATTTTGATAGATGGAGTAGTTCTTTCCCCCTCTGTCCCGTGTTCCCTCCCAACAAAGATACCCATGTCATAATCTCTGGAAACTCTATCAGGGGCGGTGAACCTTTTTGGATCAAGGACCATTAACATCATTAATGGGACATACAGAATTATCTACTTAAAAATTTGCCTGCTATAGACATAATGAATTTTGAGTCTCACCTGTGGATGTCTTGGCAGGGTCAAGCCAAACAATTCTGTGGGCCTTATAAAATTCGCAGACTGGAGGGAGCAGAAGAGATCAGATAGTTATACAACTATGGGACAATGTGTTAGAGATGCAATATTGCTGGATTTAAAGATGAAAGAAGAGGGCTCTATCCAAGGAATGTGAGCACCCTGCTAAAGTTAGAAAGTGCGAGGAAATAGATCCTCCTTTAGTTACTGTAGATGGAATGCAGCTCTGCTTACATCTTGATGTTAGACTAATGAGACGTATATGGGACTCCCTACCTATGGAACTATTAGATAAGAAGCTTTTATAATTTTAAATCACCAAGTATATAGCAATTTATTACAGCACTGTTGTAACCCTAAAATAGGGAGAAATACAATGGAATAGACTGAATCCTTTTAACTTTTCACCTGCATAGTAGAGAATTCTTTGTGATGTTTTCCAGAAAAACTTATTACTATAGCAAATGGATTCAAAATTTAGATAGAGGCAATGGAAATTCTGCAACAGTGTTAAATTTATGCAGAATTATTTATTTTCTTACTGGAAAAACAAGACCCCTAAATCACAGTCCCGCTTGGTGTAAATACATAAAGATATTTGTTACCGAGTCTTCATCGTTTAGGTTATTGTAACAGCTCATTTAGGTCAGTTACACTGATTCATCCAAAATTTTTAAAGAAGGAAGATTAATGTTAACAGTAATGTTTCCTGAGTTTTTTCCAGCTGTGATTCAGCTTTTTTTTTAAAAAAAAAATCAATGACAGATGTACTTACTGTGCAGCTGTGTACATGATTTTATAACCAAATTTTTTTCCAGATGCTGAGTAGCTTTCATGTTACAAATGATTAAAAATAGCACTTGCAGTTTTTGAGACTCTCTGAATCAATAGTAAAAGAAATCACATGCTCTGTTATCATAATGTCATGCTGAATTTGGTTTTATTTGTCTTTACACTGAACAAGCTTGAATGCAAATCTGCAATAAAAATATCTTAAATATTATATTCCCAGAAGGAACATTTTATATATTAATAAAATCTTTTAAAAATAGATCATTTATCACCATGGCCTAGTTTTGCTTTTTTTAAAAAAAAATTATTACATGGAATATGTATCTCCTTTCTTCTCAAGTTAGTTCACACTTAATAGACTATGGATACTTCTTATGCTTAGGGTGCTTTCTATCAAGAGTTAAATTCCTTGCTCTGTCTATTACTTTCAGGAGGATTTTAGCAGACCATATATACCTTGCTAAATCTCAGTCTTCTCATTTACAATATGAGCTTGATATTGCAAAATGCATAGAAATTAGTTTTTGTTATAAAAATAAGCACTTAATCTGTACTTACTTATTAATAATAGAATACCAGTATTTATGCTTAAAAGCAAAACAAAACAAACAACAGTTTGGTGGCTCATGAAGAATACCTTTGAACAAAATATTTGTCTCTAACAGGATGCTTCAAATGTACCAGTGATTTAGGTTAGAGAATGTGTACTTTAATTTGCATGTGTTCCTACATATATGAATGAATGAAGAAATGTTCTTAGTAAGTTTAGGAATCATAGAATTTCCACGGCATGCAACTCAGAGTTCAAATTGTGTAGTATATGCACTTCAGAGTGTATTGTTGAAAACATAATTTAAGGGGCTAGCACTGTGGTGTAGTGGGTAACGCCACTGCCTGCAGCGCCGGCATCCCATATGGGCACTGGTTTGAATCCTGGCTGCTCCACTTCCAATCCAGCTCTCTGCTATGGCCTGGGAAAGGAGTGAAAAATGACCCAAGTCCTTGGGTCCCTGTACCCGTGTGGGAAACCCAGAAGAGGCTCCTGGCTCCTGGCTTCTGATCAGCATAGCTCCAGCTGTTGCGACCAACTGGGAAGTGAACCAGTGGATAGAAAATCTCTCTCTCTCTCTCTCTCTCTCTCTCTCTCTCTCTCTCTCTGCCTCTCCTTCTCTCTCTATGTAACTCTGACTTTCAAATAAAATGAATAATTCTTATTTTTTAAATTTTAATAAATATAAATTTTGAAAGTACAACTTTTGGATTTTAGGGGCTTTTCCCCCCATAACCTCCCTCCCACCCACAACCATCCCATCTCCCACTCCCTGTCCCATCCCATTCTTCATCACGATTCATTCTTAATTATCTTTATATACAGAAGATCAACTTAGTATATACAAAGTAATGATTTCAACAGTATGCACCCACAAAGACACACAAAGTATAGAGTACTATTTGGGTAGTAGTTTTACCATTAATTCGCATAGTACAACACATTAAGGACGGAGATTCTACATGGGGAGTAAGTGAATGATTCTTTAAAAAGAAAGAAAACATAATTCAAAGAAAAGTTTTCTTAGCTAACAAAGCAAAATGGTAAGGCAAAGATGGTCCCAGTGATGCACATTTAGAGTTCATGATGCGTGCTTTTGTACACATACTTACACAAAAATTTAGTCTAATTAAAATAAATAAAAAAAAAAAACAACTGTTATGACTTCACTTTGTTGGCTTTGGAATATAATTTCACTGAGAGCCTGCAAGGAGGGCAGCATCTTTTCACTACCATGGGCTATGTGGACATCATCTTGGTTGGCCCATTTAGCAGGTGAAGGACAATGCCATCATTTGTAACACTGGGCACTTTGATGTGGAGACTGATTTTAAGAGGCTCAATGAGAATGCTGTGGACAAGGTGAACATCAAGCCCCAGGTAGGCCATTTCTGGTTGCAGAATGGGCACTGCATCATCCCGCTAGCAGACTACCAGCTGGCCAATCTGTATTGTGCCATGGGCCATCCCAGTTCTGAGATGAGCAACTCCTTCATGAACCAGGCACTGGTAAATATTGAGCTGTGAATCAAACTCAACACATAGACTACTACAATTTAATTCTTGCCAAATAAGCTGGATGAGGTAGTGGTTGAAACTGTGTTGGGCAAGCTGAACATGAAGCTGACCAAATTGACTGTGCTGCATGCTGCAGGCTCAGGATATGGACAGGTTCCGTGATGACCCTTTCAAACCTGGTGACTACCCCTACTGAGAGCCACGCTGGCCCTTCACCTTTCAATACCCAATCTCCACCTCTTTTCCCCAAGAGAAAGTGGCATCAACTTTGCAAATGGCTTGTCGGTGATGTCTCCCACTGACCCTTTGGAGTTGATCACCCTGTCTTTGCCTGTCTGCATTCCTCAAATCATTCCAAATATGGCACAGAGAATTGCAAGGCCACTCCTCAAGTCCTGGTCATGTTGGAGGTATGAGAGACATCCATAGGAAACCATGACCCCAGCGTTTTTAGAACTGCTCTGTCAGTTGCTCTTTAGGGTAGAAGTTGGTAGCAGTGGTCACAAAGCCCACATAGTTTATCAGGTAGGCCTTCACCTGTCTTACATAGTATTAAATCTGTCGACTTGAATTACAGATTCATCAGTTTCTCAGCCCATGGCAAAAGAAAAGGATCTCTATCAAGGGGTAAGTAGGAACTGTTGAAGTTTGAACATTTCTGAGAGCCCGGCTTAGTGCTGGGCCTTCTGGGAACACTTAGAGAAGTTCTATTCTTCGCCCTTATTTTACAGAGGTTAGAATAATCTCTGTTAGGTACATCCAGGAAAGGACAAGATTAAGTGGCAGGCAGAGGTTGAGAGAGGCCAGGAAAACATAAAAGCAGGCATAGATCTGCCATCACTTTGTAACATGATACTTCCTACCACAACCCAGGATTGAAAAGAGATTAATTTGGCTTATAATGTTTGAAGAATGTTTTGAATGTTAAAAGAAAGCAGGAATGTGGGAAAACACAATTTTAATGCCTAAAAGAAAAAAAGTTCCTATTATTATTATCATTTTCTAAGGAACATAAAAGGTGGTGTTGCTGAAACCCTTGATACATACTTATTTATAACACACTGATATTTTTAAATTATTTTATACAAATTTATGACAACTAGCTGGTATTTTTATATATTTTATTATGCTGGTAATTACTATAGCACTTCTGCTTTTTATTAAACAGTTACTTTCATTATAAGGTGTACTGTTAGACCTTGTGTTCTTATGTTTCTTTCTTCTCTCATAAATAATCATATTTGGATGATCCTATAGATCAAGGGATACTTTATCCCAGGAGTAAAGAGTTGAAAATATTTTAAAAAGCCCATTCAGGAAAAGAATCTCTTAAATAAGCAATTTACTCAACAATTTTAAGAATAAGCAAATAAATGATTATATATTTTTAAAACACACCTATCCCACACACTCACACAAGTTCATGTAGGCACACCCTACAGGTATGCTAAGGCTGCTATTGTAATTATTTAAAATGAGCCTATATTGGAATGCAAACAAGAATATAAAATGGAAAAACTATTTCCTGACAAAGGACCACCAAATTAAAGCCATGGGTTTCTGCTCCATGTATACTGAATCCTATATCTTGATGTGCCAGCTTGATATTGAACAAATTTCCTTAAGGGTACAAACTTCTAAGGGAAACTCATACAATTAAAGAAAAAGGCTTTCACTAGTAACAACCATTTAGAAAAGTAAAGACATCCACATCTGACAGATCTGATCAGATCCTTCTTTTATTTCCAGTGTTTGAGCTAAATATGTGTTATTCTAATTCAGACACTGTATGCATTTGATTTAACGTTTTCTCAAAATCAGTTCTTGTTCTTGGCAAAGACGATGTGCCCCTACCTTTAATGGACATCTTTGTTTTCAATGTTTTAGTTAAGTTCTAGAGGAAAAAAAAACCCAAACCCATGTTAAATTACGTACCTAGTGTTAATTCTCTACAGAATTTTTCTTTGTGTATTTCTTTTTCTTTACTAAAAAATTGCCCGAATTTGAAATAAAACTAGTGGATATAGCTTTCCATTTGTTTTTAGCAGAGGCATCCCAAACGTATTTACGTAGATAGGAGAAAATGCTTGCACTTGACTTCAATGTTTGATATGTGCTGAGAGTGCTGACAACTATTAATAGTTACATTGATTTTTATATTTCTGTCTGGTAGAAAGGATAACTCAAATGTTATACTTTCATGGTCGTATATGAAATCAGTTTTTTATCTATTAGTTAATTTAATTTTATTTTATTTTATTGATGGATATATATAATGTAAATCCTTGACTCTCAGATTCTCCTTATCATCTTAGTGTTTACTTTATGAATTATTAAAGAGAATCTTTGACAGGCACTATTTTAGACTTAAAAATGTGTATTTTGCACATTATAAATATTTAAATAAAAGTTTTTGTAGCTACTGGGGCACTGAGCATTCTGGTATTTGATAAAATTATCTGTGTTTATGGCAGATGACTAAAGAGTAAAATTCTTTGTGAAAGTCCTAGGATTCTATACTAAAAATACTACCAGAACTATTTTGTCAATCACTCATTTCTTAATTTAGAATTATGTGTCATGTTAGACCAAATTGGTGCCACTCAGCTTAAAAATCTCATTTAATATCCTTGATTCTGAATGAGTTTTTACTACAAAAAATAAAAAGCGAATTTTAAATGTGGCAGAATAAATTTTTAGTTTCATTCTCTTAATTCCCAAAATGACCAAAAGATACACATCCAAAATTCAAAGTGAAATAATTAGAAACTAGATGTCTGTGACATCTAAGGGAAGTGGGAAACTTACAGATGTTCCTAAGAAGTACATGTGATCTTTGAGTTCTCAAAGTGAGCTCCTTCAGACAGGTGCAGGCAGGACTTCCTGCCATTAGCAACATTCTTTTCTTCTATCTACTATGCTTCTTGGGGTCCCATTCTCATTCTTTTCTCAGTTCCTTTTATAGCTGACACCAAGGTTGCTGAAGGATTCCCTAACTTTTCACCTTAACATGTGTCACTACATCATTCTGTTTTCCTCAAACATATTCCTCACTGAAGTGGGCATATATGTTTTACTTCCACATTCATTAAGTTTTTATTGGACTGCAAAGAAGAGATACACTATATAGAGGCTCTTGTAATAAGCTGTTTCAGTTTTATTCACTTCTTATTGTAGCTCCTTATGACTTAGTCTCTGCCTAGGAAAAGTAGTTGCCAACACTCTACTTTCTTAAAAGCTTCAAATGTTATGTGGAACCTCTTTGCCAGAGAAATATATTCTAGTGCAGGACTGTTAAGGTATGTGATCTTGAGAGGAATCAATACAAAGAACTGAAATCAGGGGAACACAAGCATGGGACAGTGTTGCCAAGTTTAGGCTGAGCAATAATGTTACTCTCCAACAAGAAACTACAGTCTCTGTAGGGATCAGTTAACTTGGCCTCATCTTGGCAATGGAATAATATAGAATGCCTGTTTCAGCTGATTGTGTAGGGAACAGGTCATGGAAGAATCATCTGAAACCTTTAGTCTATTTCTCAAGTCTAGAAGTCAGAACTAAATCTTTTCTTTTCAAAAACTTCTAGCCCTTAGTTTCTTTAGCCGAGGAAAATGTTGGATATTCTTCAAATAAAGTTTATGGGAACCCAAATGATTACCTAAAAACAGATTTGCATAATGACCATTTTGAAAACTGAGTCTTAAACTTTGAAGATAGCTTACTTTTCTAGAAGTTGCTATTGCATTGTTGTACAAGTCTTTAAGTGAATAACACTCACTTTTATATATGACTTCTGGCATATTTGCTAAAGCTGGTATATGTGTGGAAAGATATGGGGAAGACAATAAAAAGAGACCCAGAGAGGACAATGATAGTTTATGTTTATAACTTGGCTAAACATGATGTCTAAAGGGAAATTATCTCCTGAAAGAATAATTCAATCTGGAACCTGAAATTGGTTAAGATGCTGATGACCAACAGTCACAGAAATCATGGGTTCAAATGTCTCACTGCAGAAATCCAACAAAACGGGATTCTTTTATTGGGGAAATGCTACTAAAAACATAGCTGGGCTGAAATTCAAAAGAAAACACCTGACCCAGGAAACAGTACTCACCCTAGTTGCAGTAGGTGTGGACAGGGGGAAAATTAATATGTTTAACTACACAAATTCAGCTGAGCCTCCCCGAAGGGAGTGGAGAAGCAGTTATGAAAATAAAATGTAGAGTTGTTTCCCGCCACAGTAGAGAAAAATGTAGCAAAGAAATATTAGTCAAGCACTATAATGGCCAAGCACTAAAAAATATATATATCATGAGGAGTGCACATTCAAAGTATTGGTTTTCACTGTGTTTCTAGAGGCGCATATTTAGGAATTTCTACAACAGCTGCAACTCAGAGTTCTGTGCAGGTTGATGCTCCAGGCTGAACACATTTAAGATGAGGCTGTTTATTCTCTGGCATGCAATTCTCTTATTTCTGAGTAATTTAATGGCTGTCCACATGCAAAAAAATCATATTCGGTTTAACACTGAAATGCCAAGAAACAGGAAGAATAAGAAGAAACAGAAATTAACTCTGCCTTTCAAATAAATAAATAAATCTTAAAAAAAACTTATATTATGGAATCACAGGTCTGTTTTTTTTTCTCGAGTATAAAATGATCTTGGGGTGAATTTATTGAATCTACTATTCTTACTCATTTCAGAATCATTAAAAGTAAACACAATCCACCCATAAGAGTTGATAATGGGGAGTCATTTTCAGAAGGTTGAATCAGGCCTGCTCTCAGAAACCATTTTAAGCATTCTCTCTACGTTGTTGAATCCTCCTCCTAGTTAGCCACTGGTTACATGGTTAAGCTCAAATGGTTAAGAATGCAAAATGCTCTAAGAGAGAAATGACTCTTCCTTCACTACTTATTTCTCTATAGAGAGATCTTACATAAATACTCTCTGCTATTTTCATGCTTTTTTATTTTCATTTGTGGGAGAAAAATGAGTACGTTGGCATCATAGTTTGAATTTCTTGATTGTAAGTTGTTAATCTTTTCGAAGTTCCTGTGTATAAGATCTCTCTCTCAAGTTCATTCCATCTTGTCCTTGAATAGTAGGAGTCTGTTACTGAGAACGTCTGGTGCATAGCCACAGGCCCTTCTGAGGAGGATGTTGCTTTAGGATAAATTTTTTTTTTGACAGGCAGAGTTAGTGAGAGAGAGAGAGACAGAGAGAAAGGTCTTCCTCCTGTTGGTTCACCCCTCAAAGGGCCACTATGGCCGGCGCGCTGCGCCGATCCGAAGCCAGGAGCCAGGTGCTTCCTCCTGGTCTCCCATGCAGGTGCATGGAGCAACTGGGACAGAACCGGCACCCCAACCGGGACTAGAACCCGGGGTGCCGGCACCACAGGCAGAGGATTAGCCTAGTGAGCCACGGTGCTGACCGCTTTAGGTTAAAAATTGATAATTAGGAGGAGAGATGAGTCTGTTTTGACTGTCCAAATAACACTATCTTCAAAACTAATCTTTGTTAGTTATAATAACTATATCCTTCAGTATGCTAGTGTGTAATCAATGCAATTATAGTGCAGATAAAGAACACAGTGTGACTTATGGGCCCTCTTTCGACCCTTATATTATCTATATAAGGCTATAGATAATAGGCCCAGATGCATTCTATTACCAGACTGAGAGTTTTCTCCATTAACTTCCATGCCATAAATATAGTATACAGTGTTGGTAGTATGTGTCTCTGATCCTCTTAGATAAGGTTATCAACAATGGATGATTGAATACAATACTTGCTTCTGAATAAACTGATGACATATGTTCTATAACTCCCAATCTGATGGCTTTAAGGGCCACATGTCTTAGTGGATCAATCAGAATAGTGTAAGTAATGGTATGGAAGAAGCACTGAAAATTTCTCCTAATGAAAGCAACAAAGTTTGTCTCTTATGTGAGCTACCTATCATTTGCAAGCAAGGGAGTTATTCTTCTCATCATAGTTACCTATGGATCCAGGTTGATGATACATACATATAATACATGCTCCCAGAATTGCAGTCAGTGAAAAGAAAATGTGGTAATCAACATGCTAGGTTTTTAAGCCTGCAAGCTGAGTGTTACACATGTCACTGTCACTCATACTGCCTTAGAAAAGCAATTCATATGATCATCATGCTTGAGTTCACCAGACTCCTCAGGAGAATCATTCAATTGGTTTTTATACATATCTGATTATTTATTTTTTTAGTTTAAAATGTTTTCAATTTTTAAGAAATTCATTTCATTTTATATTTAAATAATAAATAAATTTTATTCTTATTACTTTATTATTATATTATTTATTAGTTAGTATTAATTATTATTTATTATTAATTTTTATATTATTTTAGTGTATATATTTATTTTTATTTATTTATTGTATATAATATTATATATCATTTATTATTATTTTATTATTTACTATGTTATTTATTATATTTATTATTTAAATTAATTAACTAATAAATTTATTTTATTATTTAAATAATGAATAAAATAATTAGATTTTATTTTATTATTAAAAAAGAAAAGATTTTATCTATTTCATATATACAGTTTTAAAAACATGATGATACTTTCCACTCTCCATCAGTTTTCCCTCCTTTTTTATTTTTCTTTTAATTTTTGTAGTGACATACTTTCAATTTATATTCACAAGCTTAATCTTCCACTGAATAAATAGTTCAACAAGTAGAAAATAGAAGGACCATTGTTCAATCAATATTTTGATGTGTATTTTTCTAGGGTTTTCTTATACTTTAATATTGTCCTCTGCCATTTCCGATACATGATCAGCACATTGTTGTTTTTCTCTACCATATTTTTCAAAGACTATGGGCAAAGTATCTTTTATCTCCTCTTGTGTACTTTTTTTTTTTTAACAAAATGAGTGTAACATGCTCTGATCCTTTCTTTTTTTAAAAGATTTTATTTATTTATTTGAGAGGCTGAGAGAGAGAGATAGAGAGAGAGGTCTTCCTTCCATTGGTTCACTCCCCAAAATGGCTCCAGCGACTGGAGCTGTGCTGATCTGAAGCCAGGAGCCAGAAGCTTCTTCCTGGTCTCCCATGTGGGTGCAGGGGCCTAAGCATTTGGGCCATCTTCTACTGCTTTCCCAGGCCATAGCAGAGAGCTGGATTGGAAGAGGAGCAGCCAAGACTAGAACCTTCGCCCATTAGGGATGCTGGTGCCACAGGTGGAGGATTAACCTACTGGGCAACGCCGCCGACCCCCTGATCCTTTTTTTAATTGATGTCATTCTTCTTTTTGGAATTTCTTTCAGATACTTGAAACACAATTCTAAAAATCTGTCTTCTGCCAAGCAATTTACTCAGTACTTAATATCCACTTTTTAAATTCTATAATCATGGGATAAAGGTTGCATAATTAAAGGAAAATTTTCTGGCCTTCATCTCAAGTTAAAATTAATATTTAGAAAAAATCTAATATTCACTTTAATTTGTTTTTCAATGTAGAATAGCTTTCATGGTACTTTTTCTCAGTACTTTCCATGACATGAGTTGAATTGGATAGAGCTATGTACTTAATCTGAAATAAATACTCAGAATATGTTAAAGTGAGGTAATTATTAAGAAGAAAAGTAGGGGCTGGTGCTGTGGTGTAGCCAGTAAAAGACACGGCCTGCAGTGCCAGCATCCCATATGCACATCCCATATGCACCGGTTCCAAAAAGATGGCTTCAGATCCGCATAGCTCTGGCCATTGTGGCCAACTGGGGAGTGAGCCAGTGGATGGGAGACCTCTCTCTCTCTGCCTCTCTTTCTCTCTCTGTGTAACTCTTTCAAATAAATAAAATAAATCTTTTTTTTTTTTTTTTTTTTGACAGGCAGAGTGGACAGTGAGAGAGAGACAGAGAGAAAGGTCTTCCTCTTCCGTTGGTTCACCCCACAATGGCTGATGCAGCCGGCGCGCTGCGGCCGGCGCACCACGGCTGGCGCACTGCGCTGATCTGAAGCCAGGAGCCAGGTGCTTTTCCTGGTCTCCCATGTGGGTGCAGGGCCCAAGGACCTGGGCCATCCTCCACTGCACTCCCGGGCCTTAGCAGAGAGCTGGCCTGGAAGAGGAGCAACCGGGACAGAATCCAGCGTCCTGACCAGGACTAGAACCTGGGGTGCCGACGCTGCAGGTGGAGGATTAGCCTATTCACCCGCAGCGCCGGCCTAAAATAAATCTTAAAGAAAAATAAGAAAAATATCAGATGCTCTTTTAGGGAGAAGAAATTACTTGCCTTAAGGCAGCAAATATGTTTGGAAAAGAATAAAACACACATTTTAATATAACTATTTGAAACCTGGAGAAAGAATTAAAATCTTTTATTTCATCCCAATTATATAAATCTTTGTTTAAATAGGAGCATCTGTTGGGAAACTTCAGAATTTATCAGCATTGAAAAAGGGTGAAAAATGTCAGGAGAATTAATTCCTGTATAAACGGTGGTGCAGCAGCACTTGAAAAGGCACACACAAAGGACTGATTCTGAAATATGTTTGTCTCCTGCATATGCTTTATAGTGCCATTTGAGTAATACAGGCTGCCAATTTCCTACTGTCTTCGTGAAATGGATAAATGCCCTAACATCAGTTTGAGATTTGGAACTTCATATCTAGCACAGAAAGGTTACCTGCTTTATTCTGCCAGAATTCTCTTTTCTTTAAGCAGACTTGTAGTGGTATTGCACAAAGGTGAAGTGCTAATATCCCCCAAAGGCCATTCTGTTAGAGGCAGGAAATATGAAACACCACATAAAGATCAACTAAATAGAAAGAGTTTTGAGGTGTAAATCTAGCGTAAGCATTGCATTTGTAACGTTTCTTTTAAAATGTAGTCTGAAGCTTACTTTTAAGCAAGAAGAACTTTAAACTTTTGCTTGTTTTCTCCCTGTGTTGCTTTTAAGATGCTCTGTAAATAAGAAAAAAGCTTCTACGGTATTCGCTTGAAAGACTCTTACGTGTGCCATTTGTTACGTACATTTCTGCATCTATGAGTCATTACATTACTGGATATCTGCACTACTGAGCGAAAGAAAGAAAGAATGAAAGAAAAGGCCTTTGAATCAGAAGAAATTGTATGACACATCAAAGAATAATAAAAAGAAATGATAATCCTTGTTATTAATTACTGAAGGAATCATGAGTAATAAAGTCTTAAATAAAATTCTATAAATAAAATTTGAGAAAAATGGAAAACTATTCATTCAGTTAAAATTGTTTTCTCTGTGTTCAGTTCTTGGTTATAACACCCTCCTCCTTTGTTACAGCAGGGTTCATGGCATTGTTTCAAAGGAAGATTTCCAATTTGAAGAGTATGACAGAAAAAGAAATTCACATGGAACTGAAGAGTCAGATTTTTAAGTCAGTCAGAAAAGTAGAAGCTCCATTTTCTAATTTAAATCTAGGGTAGGAGTCTTTCTAATAACCAGGCACATGACTGCTGCTTGAGCACTCCCATTTCCACGCAGCTCTGTATTTGAGGAGTCAAGTTGCTTCTCTGCTAATCACTCATAATTCCTTCAAAGTTTATTTTTATGTTGAGTTGAAATGTTTAGTGTTGTGTTTGTTCTTCTGATTTTAATCTCATCTCCAAGGGTAGCATAGAATGAGTTTATTTACAATAAAAAAAAAAAAAACAGGATAATATATCCCCATCCTAATCCACAACTGGCCAGATGATCTTACTAAACCTCAATTCCTTCAACCAGCATTCTGTTCAATTTTTAGTTGTTCTGGATGTCTTTTCAAAAAACTTTATTATTAACATGAAATTAGACAAAACCCTCTGATGCCTGCAGAATACAATGTTTTAATAATTTTCATTCTCATTATATACTCTTTTTCATATTCAACTGTTGTCTAAAAAGCACTCATATCTTTGTGTAAATTACTGTCTCTATCCTGCTACCTATGCTCTTGGTTTTGAAGCCTGTTAATGTAATACTGCACGTTGTGCTAAACCTCTTGTTCTTGATTTCAACTAGGTGATCTGTAAAGATTCTTTAACCCATCATCTGTACTATATCTTCTTCATCCTGGCCTTTTTCATCTGAAAATTTAAGACATTTTTTCCTAGTTACTAAAACTAGGGGTCTGGATAATAAAAGGAAGTACTGTTGGTTAGTATGAAATGCAGGTTTAAATATATCATATTGTATTTCAGTATGTTATGGTGTTCAAAAGGTAAAGGTGGTCCCTGCACTTGTCTTTGGGTGAGACTGCAAAATCACTAAAAGCTAACAGCTGTTGGAAGGGCAAGTTCCAATACTGAGGATCAGAGACATTAAGCAGATAGTTATTTGATTGTCTATTGAATGGTACAGACTGTAGAGATGGTGAACCTCAAAGACAAGTTGAGCTTAGACAGACTTGATAATCCTATCCAAAGCAACAGCTACCATGTTGAGTTACTTCTTCCATGATTCAGAGGAAAATCATGGGGAGGAGGCCAAGGAGTTCTGCTCCCACTCTGCCTAGAAAGCTGTTCTCCAGATTTAAAAGAGATGTTTTGGCTCTGATGAAGTGACAAGCTTGGATGCAGAACAACAGACGCCAAAGTTGTAAGTGGCTGGCCTAGGGCCCTGTATGGCAAGGGTTCTGCTCCTTTTAAACGTGAAGATTTTCTACGGAAGCATGAGAAAAGCCAAGCTTTTGTCAAACTGTTATTAAAACGACATGTGGTAAAAGAGGCTAGTTCTTTTAGATCTTGTTTCAAATTGTATCTTCTTAAATGTCTATGCTGCTAAGCAGCAATTGGTTTACACTGAGTATATTTATGATATATCTCTCAAAATTCACATTAGGAATTCAGAAAGCTATATATAACCATGAAATCTGGAGCTTGATAAACTATTACACCTATCAAGTAAGACCAGTCTCTAATGTTGATTAAATTGCAGTGAATAGTATTATGATTTCTTCAAGCGTATAAGTAATTAAGCAATGCAGGTTTATAAAAAACCTAAAAATTACATGAGATTAGCAAATTGGCCTGGGAAGTAGTTTAAGTCTTATAGATAATTTTAAAACAATTTTCTTCATGAAAACATGGTGAAAGCTAATTTTCCCTTCCTCTTTCTTCTTTCTCAAGGATAAAGAATGTGTGTTTTCACCATCCCCAAAAGGTGAAAGAAGTATGACATCAAGCACTACTTTTTGGAATAGATTTTGGAGTTGAAAGAGAAGGGTGATATAGATCATCTGGTCCATTTTATATTTCAGTGAAAGTGAAGCAGAGAGAAATAAACTGCCTGCTCCCAAGTCTCATAAAACAGATAATTGCAGAGGGAGTGTCTAGCATTTCATTCCAGAAACAGACCCAATGAAGAATATGGAAGTTCATCCAAAATGTTTAATAGCCATACCAAAGGCTTGCTGAGACTTCTAAAGGATTTGTGATGAAATATTGAAAAGTGAGACACTTAACTATCTGATAAAATACATTAGTAAGGTCCTCTGAGATTCAGAGATCATTGTAACTTGAACTGCCTGGAAGTTGAAGAAACCACGTGACCATATCCCAGAAGTGAACCAGGATTCAGTCCTGGCTTTGGTTAATTCCAAGCCATATAGAGCAACTTTTCAGGAAATGGTAGGGTTTGCCTCATTTTTTAAACTTATTTTTTTCTAATTTGTTATAAAATTAATGGAATATTGCTAAGCAATTAAAGATTGATCAATCATCCCAAAAAGGTAGGTTTGGGAGGTTTGAAGCTGGAATGACAATTAGGATAAAAGAAGTTGATCTTCCTCAAAAGTTGATTTTTTTTATTGCTTTATATAATTTCCCAGACCAGAAACTCTGTTGAGCATAATGACAGGTTTGGTATTTTCTCCCAAGATATTTATTTTGGTGAGCCTAACCTTCTAGCTTCTTAGATAATCCCAAAATTTAGATGTCAAAATAATTTTAAAATTTCAATTTCAATATTCAAAGCACATAAAAAACAAGGCAATAAAATGTGGCATTCTACTATACATTTATTGAAATGAAATGAGGATATGTAACCAGATGCCTGTTACCAACTTCTTTTATTGTAAACAAAGGATGATACAACTTAGAGAGTGCTACTGAAAATGTTTCATCTTTAAAAAAGCAAATTCTGTGGCCCTACTCCAGACCTACTGAATTAGAATCCATAGGAATGTCAACTAGAAACCTGTGTGACTTTTAAAAGTAATTTTTAAGATTAATTTTGTTCTATTTTAAGGTGTGATGGAGGAGGTGGAGGAGGTAGAGAGAAAGAAAGGGAGAGAGGGAGAGGCAGAGAGAGATCTTCTATATGCTATTTATTTCTCCAATGCCCGCAACAGCCAGCATTGCACCAGGCTGAAGTCAGGAGTCCAGAATTCAATTCAGGTCTTCCATAAAGGTGGCCAAGTACCACATACTTGAAACATCATTTGTTGCCTCCCCAGGTGTGCATTAGCAAGAAGCTAGATTGGAAGCACAGGAGCATTCCAATAAGGAGTGTTGACACCATTTTTTTTTTTTTTTTTTTTTTTGACAGGCAGAGTGGATAGCGAGAGAGAGAGAGACAGAGAGAAAGGTCTTCCTTTACCGTTGGTTCACCCTCCAATGGCCGCCGCGGCCGGCGCGCTGCGGCCGGCGCACCGCGCTGATCCAATGGCAGGAGCCAGGTGCTTCTCCTGGTCTCCCATGGGGTGCAGGGCCCAAGTACTTGGGCCATCCTCCACTGCACTCCCGGGCCACAGCAGAGGGCTGGCCTGGAAGAGGGGCAACCGGGACAGAATCCGGCGCCCCGACCGGGACTAGAACCCGGTGTGCCGGCACCACAAGGCGAAGGATTAGCCTAGTGAACCTCGGTGCCGCCGACACCATCTTAACTGCTGCCAGCTGTCTACCCTGGAACCTTGTTTAAACAGACTTTCCACATGACTGTTAGGCTAGCTCAGGGTTGAGACACTGATGAACACCTGACACATTTTGTCCTGTGCAGGACCATATTTAACAGAGCCAGGAGAAGAAAACAGGTGTAAAATTAAGAAGAGTTCTATGGTTAGAAATGGTAATGTTATGAGATGATGAAATGACTCTTTTGAGTGTATTTTTGATACCAACACATATGGAAATATGAGCTTATGTAATTTGAAAAATAGTTTTATAACTTATCAGGTATACTGCAATGTTAATTATATTGGTAGGGAATTTTAAGAGTTCATATGTATTGCTGTTTACTAAATAAAGGGTTTTTTAAAAAATTTATTTATTTTTAAAACAGAGGAGAGATGAACAGAGAGAGACATTCCATTTACTGGTTCTCTCCCCAAATGACCACAATGGCTGTGACTGGGCCAGGCTGAAGCCAGGAGGTAAGAATTCCATCTGGGTCTCCCATGAGGGTGGCAAGGTCCCAAGTACCTGGACCATCTTCCATTGCCTTCCCAGGCAGAGTAGCGGGACATCTTATTAAAGAAGAATATTTGTATAAATTTGGATAACCAAAACGTCTATAGTTAGAAATACTGCTTATGCAACTGTAAATTCTAAAATTTTCAAAATGGTCTAGTAAATACTATACAAAATTTAAAACACCTGTGCCAGCCAGTGTTATGAGAGAGTAATCAAAAAGCTTTCAAAATGGAAGACAGCCAAAATAGTAAAAGCTACTGTGAACAACAGTGCTCTTTTGTAATCACAAATAAGCTTAGTGACCCCAAATATTCTTTATACTTAGTTTAAATGAAACATCATACATACACACATGACTCCACCCACCCTCTATCGTCACCTAACCCTTTGGACAAGTTAAACAGAGGAGTGCAGTAGGTTAATCCTCCTGCAAAGTCGGCATCCTGTATGGGTGCTGGTTCTGGTCCTGGCTGCTCTGCTATTGCCTGGGAAAGCAGGAGAAGATGGGTCCAAGTGCTGATGCCCCTGTACCCCTGTGGGAGATCCAGAAGAAGTTCCTGGCTCCTGGCTTCGGATTGGCAAAGCTCCAGCCATTGCAGCCATTTGGGGAGTGAACCAATGGATGGAAGACCTCTCTCTCCCTCTCTCTGTCTGTAACTCTACCTCTCAAGCAAATAAATAACAAAAAAAATTTAAAAAATAAAATAAAGATATAAATTTAAACTACATTAGAATTCTTGAAAAGGTTCATGGAAAATCTATAACATGGGAAAACTATGCATGGATTTCCAATTTTTCACTAAAATAAGGTTATCATTGAATTCCATTTTCAATAGATATTTGGAAGTCCTCTAGTATTTCAGAATAGCTATCATTTTGAATATGCAAAATGTATAATTATATATGTAATTTACATAGTGTTACATATTCATAATTGATATATTTATTAATTCATATTTGTATTATTCATTAATATAAATATATATTATACTACTATCTAGTTAATATACTACATATAGGTATCTTCTTTTCAGTGAAAGGTATATCATGTAAGATACTATGCTTTTATATCATTTGCCAAATGTTAGGTTATGGAATGAATTTTCTATCAATGGAAAACAGACTTCTAGAAATGAATTATATTTTATAATATTATTAACTTATAGATTTTAACTTGAGACATTAGGAAAAAAGAGACTGTCCCACATCAGCCAACTGAAAGGATAAGACCAGAATACTAATATTGTAAAATTCAGGTTTTTCAGTTATGATGTATTCACATTGAAGCTTGCCTGTTGATGCACTTTCCATATGGGTAGAATTTTAGAAGGTAAATTTTTTTTCATTCATTTTCAACCCTCTAATTAGAGGTTCAATTCGTAGGTTTGTATTATACTTCAGGGAACTCCACTGGCAGGATATTTTAATTTAAATTACATGATGCATTTTGGTAAAAATAGGAAATAACTAAGAGACAATAAAAATAAGGCTAGTTTCTTAATGTAACTTGGTGATATTGTCATACAAGGAAATACAATATGCCTCATTTTTTAAGGTTTCTGTATTGTGTTCAATGGTATGAATGCACACAAATTTCTTGACTCTGTCAATAGCGAGGTAAAAAACAGAGAAATACACAAACAGCTTGGTAATTATAGATTTAAAATTTTGGATCGAATGGGGTGGTTCTTTGAGTAGATAAGTGTTCTGGGGGACAGTAGCTAGAGAACGCTGGTTGACAAAAAATTGTGGTACATATACACTATGGAGTACTACTTAGGTGTAACAAAAAAAATGAAATTCTTTTGCAACAAGATGGACACAGCTGGGAACCATTATACTTAGTAAAATAAGCCAGTCTCAGAAAGATAGATATCATATGTTTTCTGTGGTCTGAGGTAACCAATAGAGTACCTGAAGCGTAATGTATTGGAATGAAATAGCTCTTTTGAGATTCTAATTGATGATTGTTTATAGCCCTTGTCTCTTCCATAAAGGAACAGTGTTTCTTTTTTTTTTTTTTTCTCTTCATACTATTTGTTGAACTCTTTTACTTAGTGTAGTGTTAACTATATGTTCTTCAAGTAAACTGACAATAGATCTTTGTAAAAATTAAGAGTGGGAGGGTCTGGCACTGGCGCCGTGGTGCACTAGGTTAATCCTACACCTGCAGCACCTGCATCCCATATGGGTGCCAGGTTCTAGTCCCAGTTGCTCCTCTTCCAGTCCAGCTCTCTGCTGTGGCCCCGGAGGGCAGTGGAGGATGGCCCAAGTGCTTGGGCCCCTGCACCCGCATAGGAGACCAGGAGGAGGCACCTGGCTCCTGGCTTTGGATTGGCGTAGCTTTGGCTGCAGCGGCCATTTGGGGGGGTGAACCATCGGATGGAAGACCTTTCTCTCTGTCTTTCTCACTTTCTGTAACTCTACCTGTCAAATAAATTTAACAAAAAGAAAACAAAAAAAAATTAAGAGTGGGAATTTGAGAGGGAGGAGTTGGAAGGGTTGGGGCGGGAGCGGGAGAGAAGGTGGGTGGGGGGAAGTGGCACTATGTTCCTAAATCTGTACATATGAAATACATGAAAATTGTATAACTTAAATAAAATTTTAAAAAAGGAAAAAAAAAAAGAAGTAATGTATCGCTCCCCGTCTTCGTGGAGGAACGACACAGGACCCTGCACTGTTCTTTTATCTGCTCGGCCCTCCCCGGGTTTGCTTCTGGTTCTTCCCGGGTTGGCTACCGACCCTTCCACCTCCGTGGAAGGGCGGTTCCCCCTGCGGCACACCGCCGGCCGGCTCTCTCGGGGGCTGCACAGGTGTTCCTCAGGTGTTCCCCTTAGATGTTCCTCTTAGATGTTCCTGATGCATGTTGTCTCTCTCCTCCTTTATAGTCCTCCTCCGCCAATCCCAACTCGGCTGCCCACACGCCGAGTATGCTGCTCTCCTCCAATCAGGAGCAGGATCAGCTCCTGGAGGTCATCACTCAAGTTGGCAAGAGGCAGCTGCGTAGAAGCTGTTTTCTCCTCTCCCAGCGCCATATTGTGGGAGAGCAGATGCATAGAATAAGTCTTAATTCCAGTAACTTAGTCTAGTCCGGGTTGCTCCCCACATAATGGAACCGAGGTTGGCTAATATTCCAGAGAGGAGAACCACAAAGAGTTAAAGTGACCATAGGAGCTGCTTTCCCCATGCCATTTGGTATGTGTGTACATACACAGGAAGCTGAGAGCTACTGTTTACACACAGAGGAAAGGAGATGATGGAACAGAAAAACTTAACAGGTTTCAACTGTCATCTGGGACCTTCTTCTTCCTCGAGATTTCTGCCAACTTGTTTAGTTATATGGCCAGGAGGCTAAAATCTGGAATTGAGCAGAGTTTATAGCAATACTGTGAAGCTAAAGTGCCAGAGATGAACAAATAGGACCTATCACAGAGACAATCTAGAGTATTCATTGAAAATAAGAGGAATGCACCAGAATAAGACTAATCTTCCAAAAGTGCAGTCCAGTCTTTGGTTAGCTCAATCTGTGAATATCTTAAAGTCATCTGTATTCAATTCATGTAAGTAGCAGAGGAAAGAATCCACTTTCATTAGGACATAATAACATCGTCTGGATCTCCACATTTTAAAAAAATAGCCATCATTCATTCTTTATATGTATTTTCATTATGCAGTATTTTATATATATCATTGTATATATACATCATAATATATAGTCAAAGGTGAAAATCTGAAATGAAAAAATGTGAAATTAAAAAGTCTATTTAAAAATAGATAAGACAGAGCAAAACACAGAAATGAGACAATTACCAATAGCATATATCCAAGCAGAAATTCAGAGGGAAATAAACATGATATAAAGCATAAAGAGAGCATAACCAAAACATCTGGAAACATATATCTGAAAAATCATAAAAATGCTGAAAACCAGACAATGTGAAAGTATTAAAAGCTCCCACATCAAAGAGAAGTCAAATGATCTTCAAAGGATCAACACTAAGATTAATATTTGACAATATAAATATTAAAAATCAGAAGTCAGTGGAATCATCTCCAGTGTTTTCATATAACTTAGAATAGTAAAGCCAGGAAAAATACTTTTCCAAAATAAGATATAAGAATAAAAGATACTAGGGCCGGTGCCGCAGCTCACTAGGCTAATCCTCTGCTTGTGGTGCTGGCACCCCTGGTTCTAGTCCTGGTCGGGGTGCTGGTTCTGTCTCGGTTGCCCCTCTTCCAGTCCAGCTCTCTGCTGTGGCCCGGGAAGGCAGTGGAGGATGGCCCAAGTGTTTGGGCCCTGCACCTGCATGGGAAAGCAGAAGGAAGCATCCGGCTCCTGGCTTCGGATCGGGGCAGCGTGCCAGCTGTAGCGGCCATTTGGGGGGTGAACCAACAGAAAGGAGGACCTTTCTCTCTGTCTCTCTCTCTCACTATCTACTCTGCCTGTGCAAAAAAAAAAAAAAAAAAAGAAAAAGAAAAAAGAGAGAGAAAGATACTTTCAGAAAAACAAAAATTTCAGCACAAAATATTTGCATGAAAATGAATAATAAATGGGATTTATAAAATTATGTTCCAAAAATGTCATATTAATATCTCCTATCCCACAGTCTGACTTACAGCTACTACTCTTATCAACTAAGGATGTGGAGCAATCATTCTCATATGTGAGTTGTAAATTGGTACACCATTTTGGAAAACTGAACAGGATGATAATTAATAGATAGCACAAATAAAAATATTATGACTAATGTCACAAGTATTGAGCAAATGAAACCAGAGTTAAAATGTATATACACAGTGGTGCCATTTATATAAAAGGTCATAAACCTGTATTGTAGAAATCAACTCTAATGTTTCCTGGGCATATGAGGTTGGAAGATGTGACGGAAAGGGGGCTCAGGTTAGCTTCACAGATGTTGTATTCTCTTTTTTGTTTTCTATGTTGGTTATATGGGTAAGGCGACTTTGTAAAATCTTTGAAAGTGCACTTCAAATTTGTGCATGTACCTCAACAAAAAGTTTATTTTAAAAAATAACACCTGGAGGGGCCGGTGTTGTGGCGCAGTGGGTTAACGCCCTGGCCTGAAGTGCCGGCATCCCATATGGGTGCCGGTTCGAGACCCGGCTACTCCACTTCTGATCCAGCTCTCTCCTATGTCCTGAGAAAGCAGTACAAGATGGTCCAAGTCCTTGGGCCCCTGTGTCCGCATGGGAGACCTGGAAGATGCTCCTAGCTCCTGGCTTTGGATTGGCGCAGTTCCAGCCATTGTGGCCATTTGGGGAGTGAACCAATGGATGGAAGACCTCTCTGTCTCTCTCTCTCTGCTTCTCCTTCTTCTCTCTGTGTAACTCTGACTTTCAAATAAATAAATAAATCTTTTTTTAAAAAAATAACACCTGAACTACAAGGATTTCAACCTCAAGCGTCAATTCTGTTGTCATGGTAATTGTAATAGAATAAAAGTCTTTCTACTGAAAGATATTGACATTGAGACATATTCAAGGGTTATGTAATGTTAAAGAAATTGAATTGAGGATTCCTGATTCCTAACCTTCATCTATACTTTTATAAACTGAAACTAATATTCCTAAGAATGTTGACAAACACGATGTATTTGTTTTCATTTCCCACAATTATTTTTTCATGTTCACTTTACACTTACCTTACAAAATATATACATATCCCTCACTTATTTGAAATCTTACTATGGTTCATTGATTCAGTGTTAAAATCTCCACAGCACTAAAAATTGATGGTTTCAACTATAAATTTATGTTTAAAAAATGAATGACTATAACTGGATTATAAGACTTTTTTTTTTTAACTTTTATTTAATGCATATAAATTTCCAAAGTACGACTTATGGATTACAATGGCTTTCCCCACATACCGTCCCTCCCACCCACAACCCTCCCCTTTCCCACTCCCTCTCCCCTTCCATTCACATCAAGATTCATTTTCGATTATCTTAATATACAGAAGATCAGCTTAGTATACATTAAGTATGGATTTCAACAGTTTGTTCCCACACAGAAACATAAAGTGAAAAATAATAGATGATTTTTTTAAATGATGATGAAATCAGAGCAGACCTATTGTCATGTTTAATCCCAGTGAGAGTCAAGTTGGGAATTGATAATTTCTTTCTTTTTTTTTTTTTTTTTTACAGAGGATCAGTTTAGTATGCATTAAGTAAGGATTTCAACAGTTTGCACCCCCACAGAAACACAAAGTGAAATATATTGTTTGAGTACTCGTTATAGCATTAAATCTCAATGTACAGCACATCAAGGACAGAGATCCTACATGAGGAGTAAGTGCACAGTGACTCCTGTTGTTGACTTTACCAATTGACACTCCTGTCTATGGCATCAGTAATCTCCCTATGCTCCAGTCATGAGTTTCCAAGGCTATGGAAGCCCTCTGAGTTCTCCGACTCTTATCTTGTTTAGACAAGGTCATAGTCAAAGTGGAGGTTCTCTCCTCCCTTCAGAGAAAGGTACCTCCTTCTTTGATGGCCTGTTCTTTCCACTGGGATCTCACTCGCAGAGATCTTTTGCCAGAGTGTCTTGGCTTTCCATGCCTGAAATACTCTCATGAGCTTTTCAGCCAGCTCTGAATGCCTTTAGGGCTGATTCTGAGGCCAGTGTGCTATTTAGGACATCTGCCATTCTATGAGTCTGCTGAGTATCTCACTTCCCATGTTGGATCACTCTCCCCTTTATTTACTCCATCAGTTAGCGTTAGCAGGTACTAGACTTGTCTATGTGCTCCCTTTGACTCCCAGTCCCTTCACCATGACCAACTGTGAACTGAAACTGATCACCTGGAACAGTGAGATGGCATTGGTACATGCCACCTCGATGGGATTGAATTGGAATCCCCTGGTATGCTTCCAACTCCACCACTTGGGGCAAGTCAGCCTGAGCATGTCCCAAATTATACATCTCTTCCCTCTCCCATTCCCACCACCATGTTCAACAGGGATCACATTTCAGTTAATTTTCAACACTTAAGAATAACTGTGCATCAATTACAGATCTAAACCAGTCATATTAAGTAGAACAGATAAAATAACTACTAAGAGGGATAATGTATTTAGTTGTTCATTAACAGTCAGGGCTATGCTGATCAAGCCACCATTTCCCATAGTGTCCACCTCACTCCAACAGGTTTCCCTCTTGGTGTTCAGTCAGTCGTCACCGATCAGGGAGAACATATGGTATTTGTCCCTTTGGGACTGGCATGGTACTGGTACAGAAACAGATGGATAGACCAATGGAACAGAATTGAAACACCAGAAATCAACCCAAACATCTACAGCCAACTTATATTTGATCAAGGATCTAAAACTAATTCCTGGAGCAAGGACAGTCTATTCAATAAATGGTGCTGGGAAAATTGGATTTCCACGTGCAGAATCATGAAGCAAGACCCCTACCTTACACCTTACACAAAAATCCACTCCACATGGATTAAAGACCTAAATCTACGACCTGACACCATCAAGTTATTAGAGAACATTGGAGAAACCCTTCAAGATATTGGCACAGGCAAAGAATTTCTGGAAAAGACCCGGGAGGCACAGGCAGTCAAAGCCAAAATCAACTATTGGGATTGCATCAAATTGAGAAGTTTCTGTACTGCAAAAGAAACAGTCAGGAGAGTGAAAAGACAACCGACAGAATGGGAAAAAATATTTGCAAACTATGCAACAGACAAAGGGTTAATAACCAGAATCTACAAAGAGATCAAGAAACTCCACAAAAACAAAACCAACAACCCACTTAAGAGATGGGCCAAGGACCTCAATAGACATTTTTCAAAAGAGGAAATCCAAATGGCCAACAGGCACATGAAAAAATGTTCAAGGTCATTGGCAATCAGGGAAATGCAAATCAAAACCACAATGAGGTTTCACCTCACCCCGGTTAGAATGGCTCACATGCAGAAATCTCCCAACAACAGATGCTGGCGAGGATGTGGGGAAAAAGGGACACTAACCCACTGTTGGTGGGAATGCAAACTGGTCAAGCCACTATGGAAGTCAGTCTGGAGATTCCTCAGAAACCTAAAGATAACCCTACCGTTCGACCCAGCCTTCCCACTCCTTGGAATTTACCCAAAGGAATTTAAATTGGCAAACAAAAAAGAGGTCTGCACCCTAATGTTTATTGCAGCTCAATTCACAATAGCTAAGACCTGGAACCAACCTAAATGCCCATCAACGATAGACTGGATAAAGAAATTATGGGATATGTACTCTTTAGAATACTATACCGCAGTAAGAAACAACGAAATCCAGTCATTTGCAACAAAATGGAGGAATCTGGAACACATCATGCTGAGTGAAATAAGCCAGTCCCAAAGGATTATAAGACTTTTTAAAGTCTGATTGTTTCCAATTTTTGCATGCAACAATTTTGAAGATTGACCCAGTTCTCAGCTGATTAAAGTTAACTTCAGTGACTTGCATTTGGTACAGCAATTAAGACGCTTCTTGGGAGGCCTGCGTCCCACATTCGAATGCCTGCAATTCAGGTCCTGGCTCACTTCCAATTCCAGTTTCCTGCTAATGTGCACCCTGGGAGGCAACATGTGATGGCTCACGTAGTTGAATCTTGACCACGCACCTAAGAAACCTGTATTAAATGTGCAGCTTCTGGCTGAAATCTGGCCTAACACCATGAGCATTTGGGGAGTGAATCCATGGATGTAAGGCCTCTCTCCATCCACTCTGTCTTTCCTTATTTCAGTCTTAATGTCTCTCCACTTTTAAGTAAATAAAATGAACAAGTTAAAAATTACCTTCACTTGATCCCTGTGAAGATTACTGATACACATTAAGAAGAGTTCAAATAAGTGAGAAACTAGTTAACTAGTTGTAAAATTTCTCTTAAATTTCTAGTTATGAGAAAGTAGTCATCATGCTAACTTTTGTTTGCAAAAATATAAGATATCAATGTTAGACTTTGTCTCAACCTAGCAATAAGTTATATTCATATAAATATATATGAAACAACTAGTTAATGAAGAATTTCTTTCATCATATTAAAACAAAATTAAGTTCTCTAAAAATATATTGTATTTATACTACTTCAGTCAATAGTACTTCAGTAACATTTGCACAGTTTGAACATTTTAGGATCATAGAAGAAAACCAAATGTTAATTTATATTTTTGTGTCAGAGAAATGCAATAGGTGATCAATAAAATATTTTCAAGCATCAAAACATATTTTAGGGTAACATCTTATTGGATGACAAGGACTGTAAATATAAGCTAAAGGGAAAAATATTAAAGTAAAAGCTAAAAGCTTTGTAAACTTTGTAAAGAACCTTATACTCATTTAAAAAAGGTATCATAGTAAGGTATAAATACCTAAGTGTTTAAGCAATTAATTTCATTTTTTATTCATTTTCTAAAAATATTACAACCAGCTCATTTTTAAAAATCAATATATGCCAAATGCAAAAATCATTCCCTTTAGTAGTAGTTAAATTTATGAAATATTTTAAGCTAAATATGTATAAGGAAATATATCATTTTATAAATTACTTTAAGAGGTACTTGGCTTAAAAAGATATAAATTCATACATGCTCTAATAAATTTGGTGTTATACAACTAAATATGAAAAACTAAATTCTTAGCATTTCCTCAGGATTTGGTATTTATTTGATTTAATTGGATTTCATGAGAAATGCATAACCTGGAGCTTTGCAAATCCCATTTAAATTACTTTGAGTTTGTTGTTTTAATGAAGGTTTTGTTATTGGGGTAAAACCTTTTGCTTCTTAGACAAAAATTTGAATCTAATGTAATAATTATGTCAAGATTTGCAGGGATTATGGTGCGTTCCCAAATACATGAGTATTCTAGCTGTTTCCCTTCTTCTAAGCAACCTGATCCTGCTGAGACTACACAGGCAATCACTTCGAAGCTGTCTCTTTATTGCCTATCTTGTTCAATTCTGTTGGCCTTATTTATTGGTAAAGATAAGTATACTTAATATATGTTGCTATTGTTTTAAGAGTTTCTAGACCAATATTTTATATGAAAAGCATAGGAATCATTATAGAATTCAGAAGCTTGCTCAGGCAATGTTCCAGGCATTTTAGCACTGGTAGAATAAGTACTCAATATATAATAGGAATCATTATTAAGATTTAATTTTGAAAGTTAACAGTAAATTTGTCCTAGACTAATCCCCTGAAGGCTGCCCTCCAGGGAGAGAGTTGAGCTCCTTTTCAAGCTCCATGGAAACAGCAGTGGCCTGGTGGTAGGGCAATCAATTTCGGATTATTACAGAGTTTGGATGCCAGTACCTCCTTTCATCCAACACACCAGGGGAGGCTATTTCTTCTACAACCTCTAGCTTAAAAGTCATACAACCTTAAATTTCTATTTCTTCTCTAACACCTAACTAAGAGGTCAGCTTTATTTTTAAGCTTTTTCCCAGAAACTGATTTTTAGATCTTCTAGGTCTTTATGCCTAATGAGGATCGGTATACCTGCTATAGCTATTGTCTCTTAGTTTTGTTCTATAAATGCTGTTCCAACAGAAATGTTTTGTCTAATAAATGCTGTTCTAGTAGATGCTATCCTAGTGTGTAAATGACCCTTGACCATATCCCATGTTCACTCAAATATCTATGTACAGTTCATAGGTATAAATGTATTTGCATGTGAGTAAAGAAAAAAAGCAGACCGACTAATATGTCTAATATCTAATTTATAACACTAATGTCAAAATTCTTAGCATTTCAACCTCAGAAAGTCATTAATTAAATGTCATTTAGAACTTTTGTGAGGATTTCATAAGATACTACTTGCAAAGTATGCATAAGAGTGCCTACTATTCATTTATTCCATTATCAACATATTATTTATTCATTTATTTATTACTAATATTGATGGAATACCTATTGAGCCAGAGAACATTACAAATACTCTTGGCATTAGGAAATTTCAATAAATATTATGCATTATTTCATTATTACAGATGTATGTATTTTCTGTATGTATTTTCATTATTAAAGTTAATTTATTTCTGTATGTATTTTCATTATTAAAGTTAATTTATTTCTGAGGTATGCTTACATTAAAAATAGCCATGGTTTTGGGGCCAAGGTTGTGGAATATGGGGTTAAACCACCTCCTGCAACTCCTGCATATCCCATATGGGTGTCTGTTTCAGATCCAGCAACTCCACTTCTGATCCAGCTCCCTGCCAATACGCCTGGAAAAGCAGTGGAAGATGGCCCACGTGCTTGAGTCCCCTGCACCCACACTGGAGACCCCGAAGAAGCTCCTGACTCCTGGCTTTGGTCTGGCCCAGCCCTGGACACTGTGGCCATTTGGGAAGTGAACCAGCAGATGGAAGATTTCTCTCTCTCTCTCTTTTTCTCTCTCTCCTCTGTGATTCTGCCTTTCAAATAAATACAAAATAAATAAATTTTTAAAAAGAAAACAAAATTAGCTATGGTTTTGTATAGTCTATTATTTATTTTGATTAACTATAAACAAGTATATGGATGGGTGTGTGCATGTTTCTCTGTGTCCTAATTAGTTATAAGTTTTACTGTTCTTTACAGAAAGTTGTCTAAATTTGAAGTGTTCTAGTTTGAAACACACATACACGGTAATTGGCATTAATTGGAGTTATTCACTCAGAAACTGTGTTCCAGAAACTTAAGATGAACATGTGGATTCATCTAGCTTAAATCTTGTAAACAATAGAAGCTGGTTAATTATCAGTCTAGTAAATGCTACCAATAATGTATTAATGGACTAAGTGGTGTTTAAGTATAGGAACTGATGGAGAAAACCTGCACTTGTTTAAAGATGCTATAAAAATGTAGAAAGCTAACAGTAGCTTAGAGTGATGCCTTTGATTAAGAATTACTTCCTGAATAGATTTTGACCCATCACACAAACTAGATATTTAGCTAAAGGTTTAAACAAATCTGCCACAGGAGTATGATTGCATCTGCTATTGGGCAACTTAAAAAGAGAGACTCTCAAAACTTAATAAAACTTAAACTGTGGAGATCTGTTTTTACCCTTGTCTGAGTATTTGTATTTCTGACAGACTTCACTCCAAAGACGTGCAATCATTCTAATGTACTACCTGACATTTTCTCTTTATTTTTATCTATTATAGGTTCAATTAACAAACTAAATCTAAAATTTTTGAAGATCAAATTGGATTATGATGAGTCTATCATGTAAATCACTGCAAAAATAAAAATAAAAGGTAGTTTTCACATAGCATTACACACATTGCAAGGTGCTTCCGAAATTCTTGAACAACTGTGATATGTGTTTGGTCTGTATTCTGTGTCACACTGTGACATTTTCTATTTGTTCTTTACAGCACATATGGAAGCTCAATCACAAATTCCATATTCTGATATCATAATAGTTAATTTTATATAAATTATTTTCTTTAATAATTAAATATAAATATATTTCCTTTTAATATGTTTTGTGATTTTAAAAGCAACACTTGGTTACTTAAAACAGCTTGAAATGTATGATGGTTCTTCAAAAAGTTTATGGGAAAATGGAATTAAAAGATAAGCCTATTTTGGTACAAAAATACTTGCAATTCATGCAGAGTTTTTCATGATGTTCATTTTCCATACATTTTTTGAAGACCATTCATACATAGAACTACAAGGATGCATCCCTAACTACCCCCAATCTAAAACACCAAATTCAATTTATTAAATTTGAAAAGTATTCTTCCTTGGTATCAACATTAACTGTTACATAGTCTTTTGTCACACGTGTTTTCTTTTCTTTTTTATATCGTCTACTCTGCAATTTAGAAAGAAGTTAATGTTAATTCTGTTTTTATAGCTTTGAGTATAGAAAATTTTTGTAAAATATTCTTGTCGCTCCCCCTCTTCGTGGAGGAGCGACACAGGACCCTGCGCTGTTCTTTCGTCTGCTCGGCCCTCCCCGGGTTTGCTGCTGGTTCTTCCCGGGTTGGCTACTATCCCTTCCACCTCCGTGGAAGGGCAGTTCCCCCTGGCCACATTCCCCACTTCCGCAGGGGAGCGGCACACCGCCGGCCGGCTTTCTCGGGGGCTGCACAGGTGTTCCTTCAGCTAGATGTTCCCCGTAGATGTTCCCCATAGATGTTCCTGGTGCATGCCGTCTCTCTCCTCCTTTATAGTCCTCCTCCGCCAATCCCAACTCGGCTGCCCACACGCCGAGTACGCTGCTCTCCTCCAATCAGGAGCAAGTCCTACAGTTTATTAGTTGAACTGGAGGCAGCTGTGCGGAAGCTGTTTACTTCTCTCCCAGTGCCATATTGTGGGAGAGCAGATGCATAGAATAAGTCCTAATTCCAGTAACTCAGTCCAGTCCGGATTGCTCCCCACAGATCCCCCTTTCTTTTTATTTTTTGGCGTTGATACGCGCCTGTCTTCGGTGTCCCGCGGCACACACTCTGCTCTACTTGCTAGAGTTGCCACAGGCTCTTACAAGTCCTATCAATCAGGAAAACCGAATCCGGGTCCTCTCTTCGCCATGTTGTGAGGAGGTTTTTAGGCGCTGATGCGTGCCTGTGTTCAGTGCCCTGCAGCGCATGCTCTGCTCTGCCTGCAGGGGCTTACAAGCCCTATCAGGCAAACCGAATCCAAGCCTTCTCATTGCCGTATTGTGGGGGAGACTTATTAGTGTTGGTTTGTGCCTATCTTCGGTGACCTGCAGCTCATGCTTTGGTTGAGCTGCTTGCTGGTGCTTACCGCCTTAAATCAGGCAGACCGAATCCAAGCCTCCTAATTGTTGTATTGTGGGGAAGCCTTACTGATGTTAATTCGTGCCTGTCTTCAGTGACCTGCGGCGCATAAGCTGCTAGCCGCCCAGGTGCTCATCGCCTCACTTAATCAGGCAGACCGAATCCAAGCTTTCTCATTGCCATGTTGAGGGGAGGCCTTCTCTATTTCTCTATCTCCGGGCATTCCTATTTCTCCCATTTTACTTCTATCTTCCAGCATTCCTATTTCTCTCACTTTACTTCTAAACTTCTGTTTCTCTTATCCCTGCAGCTTCCCGGCACCTCGCCCTGCCGGCAGGCTTCACGGCTCCGCGCAGCTTCAGCTGTTTCTCTTATCCCCGCAGCTTCCCGGCACCTCGCCCCGCCGGCTCTGAGCTGCTTCAGCCCGCGCCTCGGCTTTGCGCGGCTTGGCTTCGCGCGCTCCGCGGTCTCCACGCCCTGCGCATCTACACCACGGCCTCGCGCCAGCCCCGTTCCCTATCTACTTGTGCCCCGCACGCTCTCTCTGCGCACGGCAGCCTCCGCGAGTCACACAGCGTAGCTTACGTGTCCGCCACTAGCATTCAATCTAAGTTCCCCGGGCTAGCCTGGCGAATTCAACCCAGCATACGTCTCCGCCCCACGATTTGGCTTCCCGTCCTTTGCTCCCCGGGCTAATCAGACGGATCCCAATCTGGCTTACGTTTCAGCTTCTGGTTTCAACTTTTCGCCCCCCATTCCCGGGCTAACTTGAGAATCCCAAAGTGGCTTTCGTGTCCGCCTTGGCCTGCCCCCCACGGCTTCAATTTCCCTAACATTTTTCTCTACCGGGTATGTTTCCCCAAGCTTTCCTCCAACGATATTCCTCCCTCATTTCTCCTGGCCTCTCCCCACAGTCCGTATCCGAGTCTGTTTGTTCTAGCTTTCACTTTCGCTTTCGACCTTAGAGATTTCTCCCAGCTTCCCCCCGTAGTCCGTATCCGAGTCTATGCCTAGGCTTTCAATAGCTTCTTCCGGCACCCTTTTCGTCCGGCTTTTCCCTAGGCTGTTTGCTAGTCTCTCCCTCCGGTATTTTCCCAGTTCTTCCCGTTTCTTCCCTCCTAAGTTTCATATCCGTCCTAGGTTTCCTATCCGAGCTAGGTTTCCTATCCGAGTCACGGCACCATTATGTCGCTCCCCCTCTTCGTGGAGGAGCGACACAGGACCCTGCGCTGTTCTTTTGTCTGCTCGGCCCTCCCCGGGTTTGCTGCTGGTTCTTCCCGGGTTGGCTACTATCCCTTCCACCTCCGTGGAAGGGCAGTTCCCCCTGGCCACATTCCCCACTTCCGCAGGGGAGCGGCACACCGCCGGCCGGCTTTCTCGGGGGCTGCACAGGTGTTCCTTCAGCTAGATGTTCCCCGTAGATGTTCCCCATAGATGTTCCTGGTGCATGCCGTCTCTCTCCTCCTTTATAGTCCTCCTCCGCCAATCCCAACTCGGCTGCCCACACGCCGAGTACGCTGCTCTCCTCCAATCAGGAGCAAGTCCTACAGTTTATTAGTTGAACTGGAGGCAGCTGTGCGGAAGCTGTTTACTTCTCTCCCAGCGCCATATTGTGGGAGAGCAGATGCATAGAATAAGTCCTAATTCCAGTAACTCAGTCCAGTCCGGATTGCTCCCCACAATTCTTAACTTGGATTCCCAAGTGATTCAATCTATGGTAAATTCTGATTTGCATTGTTGAAGGGAACACTGGAAATCAATTTGAATTTAGCAGTTTAACAACAAAATAGTGTAAATACATTTTTAGGCACTGTCCCAGGTATGGTGAAGACAATCTGCCATGGTTAATACCAGGGTCCTAATTTTGAAAGACCTGCAAGTATAAAGATTGGAGATGGCAAAGGCACACACACCGAATATTACTCCCTGTCAATTCTATTACAATAAACACAATGAAATGGACAACTGAGACACAAATGGAAGGAATGAATTTAGAAGGAAATGGATTGGTTCATCAAGCATATGGGGCTTGGGAAATACAGTTATAGGGAAATCCACTTAAATTTTGTATCACAAGCAAGGGTGTAGATGCATAAAAGAGAATACTGAAGAAATTAGGCAGATTAGCATCACTGTTTGTGGGTGTGAAGTACTGTGCACCAAGACTTGATGTAAGTTTCAAATAAGATGGGAACATGAGTAAGTGAAGACAGCTGGATGAAGACAGTTTGAGTGGCTGGAGATTGTGGCAAACCAGAAAACCATCAATGAAATCATATGCTTGCCAGACATGTCCCTTAAGCAACAAATCTGCATTCTATTCAAGAGAATAGTGGTAAGACTACCTCTGAGATGTACACCAATTTGGATTTTATCTTTTGTTCAGGATTTCCCAGCCTCAACACTATTACCTTTTGGGACTAGTGAATTTTTTTTTGTAATGGAAGATTGTCTTGTGCCTCTACTTACCTCTAATCAGCAGATTCAAGTAACTACCCCCTCCTGTTAAATAAAATGTTTCTAGAGATTATCAAGTATTCTCTGGGAGGGGAAATTGTTTCTCAGTTGCGAAACACTGAGTTAAAAATCATCAAAGAGTTCCATGTAATGGAGTTATATGATAAAATTTAGATGTCAGAGAGGGCATTACAGTAACAGAACAAAGGAGTGTTGTGTGAGGAGTGTAGAAGAGAGAGAGAAAGTGGAGGCAGATGACCAGGTCTAGAAATTATTGCAAGAGCTGTCTGTATTCTAATGGAAAATAATACTTAAACAGACAAAATAAAAATGTTACCAAAACAAATATTTAACCTTCTATAAAAAATCAGATCATAGAGTTTTTGAGTATTACCTCATATTCTGAATACAAATATTATTGCTAATTACATAATATTATTAATGATATGCTATAATGCTTGCTTACTAAGAAGCTCTGGTGTTGGCCGGCGCCGTGGCTCACTAGGCTAATCCTCTGCCTTGCGGCAATGGCACACCGGGTTCTAGTCCCCGGTTGGGGCGCCGGATTCTGTCCTGGTTGCCCCTCTTCCAGGCCAGCTCTCTGCTGTGGCCCGGGAGTGCAGTGGAGGATGGCCCAAGTGCTTGGGCCCTGCACCCCATGGGAGACCAGGAGAAGCACCTGGCTCCTGACATCGGATCAGCGCGGTGCACCGGCCGCAGTGCGCCAGCCGCGACGGCCATTGGAGGGTAAACCAATGGCAAAGGAAGACCTTTCTCTCTGTCTTTCTCTCTCACTGTCCACTCTGCCTGTCAAAATAAATAAATAAATAAATAAATAAATAAATAAAAATAAAAAGAAGCTCTGGTGTATACATCTAATATTTTGTCTATGATTATTTTTTTCCTAGACATAACAATCCTAAATATGATTCTTTCTCTGTTTGCAACTGTAAACACAATGGTTTAATTATATTGGATAAAGAACATTGACATCATCAAAGGGCGTATCAGTTGGAATTGTGGAAATCTTAGTAAAAGCATATGTTTTTGCCATCTGGTAGCTTTTATTTCTTTACACTTATTTATCTAGCAAATATATAGAGTCAACAATGTGACAGGCATAACATTAGGCTCTGAGGATAAGACAGTGAGCAATACTGACATTCTTGCCCTCATGAAATTGGAGTTAAGTAGGAGGAGGCGTGTGTCAAATAACCATACAGAAAATACTGAGAAAAGGAGAAATTAAGGCAGAAACTTCTAGAATAATTATACTGATGTTTTAAGTCACTGATATATTCAGATTTCAATGTAATTACTCACAGTCACAACTTTGGAGGTATGTCTGTGGCACAGGTTATACTTCCATTTTGTGTGAAAGGTGCATTTAGACCGTATTGGAACTTATTTATTACTCTATAAATATTTTCTTATAAAAACAAATCTGATATAAATTTGGATTTGATGGGAGTCATTCCGTGTAAATGAAGATCCATAAAATGTTAATTAGCTAAGTAGCTATAGACAGAGTGGAGATTTAATGCTGTTATAAAGGAAGAATTTTGCATAAAATAAACCAAATACATTCTGTAACTAATATCAAAAGCCAATATGAAAATGTATATACATAATTAATCATTTACTCTATAGCAAGTGGTAAGTAATCAGTAATGTTTGCTGAATAAATGTAAGATTTCAATACATGTATTTATGTACTGACCAGATCAGAGTAATTAACATTTACACTTCTGTGACATTACTTTATGAGTGCAGCTTTGGAGCTCCTTTCTTCTATTTGCTCATAAAATATATAGATTATTGTGAACTGTAATCACATATGATTAATGATTAAAGACAACATGGTATATACACAAAATGAAATATCACTAGAAGCAGGCTGGACTGGCTCCATCCCGTAGCTCCTTGCCTGCACCTACACATTGAACAAAACGAGAGCATTCTTTCTCTTTGTTGATTGTATGTAGAATTTCAGAGGTATAAATTAAATGTATACAAAATTTTATAGGCAATACTAGAAAAAAAAACAACTCCTCAATTCATTCCCAGTCGAATGCAAAGATTGTTTGTTTGCCAGAAAATGTGGTCTAAATCTGAATTAAAGTGACATAAAGAAACTTATTTATAATTTCTCTTTAAATAAAACACCTACATATCAAAATAGGCCCCAGTGAAAATAATGAGTGCATGGCTGATTATATTCTTCATCAGAAAGAAGAATTATATTTGCCAAGAAGTTTGAACTTTCCTTGGAATTTGAATTTTAATCTAGTCAAACTTTAATTCTCATAACTAAGCATTATTATAGAAGTGTATCATCTATTATTTTTTGAAACAAATATAAAGCATTTTCTAAGAGCACATCTCCAGATGATTAGATTCTCACTCTGGAACTTTCCAGAATAGTAATATCTTCTATACACTCTGTTGCCAAAAACAAGGAAAGATTGATGGTAAAATAAAATTTATATTCTCTCACTGAGGAAATCTATGCAATGCTTACTTCTTTTTGTACACAATCACTTCAATGAATGAATAGAAAAACTTCGGGAATGCATATTTGGAAATGAGCCCTATAATTTTGAGATTTACATTTGAGCACTTACACATTCATTCATTCTTTCAAAAGACATTGTGATTCAGATTAGGCATACAAGAAAAAAATGGAGCACTGTCCTTAATCAACCTCTTGCAAACTGAGGCATTGGCTTCATAAATAAAATCCTCAGGAGTTCTTAAGCTCAAATCTTTATTTCTTGTCAGTTTCAGAGTTAGAAAGTCAACCTGACATGGGAGAAGGGGGTTTTTATTAAGTACATTTATGATCTCCAAGGTTATATGAAAATGCAGAGCTTATCAAAATGCATTGAAGAAATTCACTTTATTAATTGTCTAGTCTACTTTAAATCCAGCAGATCTGATGTGAATATATTTGAGATAAACATTAATAATTCAAAATTTTAATTGCATATCTGAAAACACAGGCATGTATATGTATTCCTTGGTGATTTAGAAGGGATTGATGATAGTTTCTACAGCAATGTTTAACACACAATTTTAAGATTAATTGCTGAAAGAATATTTTTATAATTTCATCTAATCTAGTATGTCATAAATAATAAACACATCTTTAATTTATATGAAATTTAAAAAGAAAAGCAGTGCCAAATAGGGACATATAGTGATTGACTAAAATAATACTTATTTCCAACGTCTTAATTTGGAAAAATTAATATTGAAATCCATACCATAGAGTATCTGTGGAAATACACAAATGCCCACACATGTTTTTTCACATGTACTTGTTGAAAAAATCATATAAACATGGGCCAGCATTATGGTTTAGTGAGTAAAGTCACTGCCTTTAATGCTGGCAAACCATACGGGCACAGTTCATGTGTTAGCTGCTCCACTTCTGGTCTAGTTCCCTGCTAATGGCCTGGGAAATGCAGCAGAAGATAGTCCGAGTCCTCGGGCCCCTGCAACCATTGGGAGACTCCAATGTTGCCCCCGGTTCCTGGTTTTGGCTTGGCTCAGATGAGGTCATTGCAGACCTCTGGGGAGTGAACCAGCAGATAGAATCCATCTCTTTCTCTCTGTCTCTCTGCACCCCCCTCTTTCCCTCTCTCTCTGTGTAACTCTGACTTTCAGATAAATAAATAAATCTTTAAAAACAGAATTCAGATAGATCCTATGTAACCATTGCTTAATTTCCCACAATGCTGCCATACCATCTTGGAAACAATAGTACAATGTCCATCTAAGAAACTGACATTGATATGATCCACAGATCTTATTTAGATTTTCCCAGTTTTGCATATCATCATCCACATTTGTGTATGTGTATGTATATTTTGCACTATGAAAATTTTTATGTGTCTGGCTGGTGCCGCAGCTCACTTGGCTAATCCTCCGCCTGCAGCGCCGGCACCCAACCTAGTCCTGGTTGGGGCGCCGGATTCTGTTCCAGTTGCTCCTCTTCCAGGCCAGCTCTCTGCTGTGGCCTGAGAGGGCAGTGGAGGATGGCCCAAGTGCTTGGGCCCTGCACCCACATAGGAGACCAGGAGGAAGCACCTGGCTCCTGGCTTTAGATCGGCACAGCGTGTCGGCCGTGGCGGCCATTTGGAGGGTGAACCAAAGGAAGGAAGACCTTTCTCTCTGTCTCTCTTTCTCTTTCACTGTCTAACTCTGCCTGTCAAAAAAAAAAAAAAAAAAAAGAAAGAAAATTTTCATGTGCATATTTGCATATTCAACACCACATTTAAAATGCAGAACAAACATCAGTCACTACATGAATACCTGGTACTGTCTTTTTACCTGACTTTCTTCTTTCCCAAACCCCAATCCTAACCTTAGTAATTACTCAATCATTTCCATTTCTATAATTCCTTCATATCAAAATATTATATAAGTGAATCACAGAATATGTCACCTCTTGTTATTGGCTTCCTTTTATCTTGCTCAGCTTAATTCCCTGAAGACTTGTCTAATTTGTATGGTGTACCAATAATTGGTACCTTATCAAATTACTAAGTTGTATCTTGTTTCAATAAAATAAAATTTTATTGAAGATTCAATATGCCTATTTATTTTAAATTTCCTATAACTGATTTGCTACGCAGGCACAATGAAATGCTTGCCACAGAGACCATTTAGCTTGTAAATCCTAAAATATTTATTATCTTTGTGTTTTCAGGATAACAATCTTTTAATTGAGTATACACAGAATATACCTGTAAGGTGATTATTGAAATTTTCCATTTATTATTTTCTTTCGGCTTCCTATGCTTTTATTTTTTAAAAAAAGATTTATTTTTTATTTATTTGAAAGACACAGTGACAGAGAGAAGCAGAGACAGAGAGGTCTTGAATCCGCTGGTTCACTCCCCAGATGGCTGCAATGGCTGGAGCTGCGCCAGTCCTAAGCCAGGAGCCAGGAACTTCCTCCAGGTCTTCCACACAGGTGCAGAGGCACAAGGACTTGGGCCATCCTCTATTGCTTTCCCAGGTCATAGCAGAGACCTGGAGGGGAAGAGGGGCAGCCGGGACTAGAACTGGCACCCATATGGGGTGCTGGTGCTTCAGGCCAGGGCTTTAACCTGCTGTGCCACAGTGTCAGCCCCAGCTCCCTATGTTTTTCATTCTTCAGTTTCTCTTATCTACAAGTCGCTTATTTCCACGTTCTTTAGGAGGTAGGAATTTAGTACAGCTGCAGAGGCCCACATCCCATAGTGGAGTGCCTGGGTTCATGTGCTGGGTAGGCTTCCAATTCCAGTTTCCTGCTCATGCAGGAGATTGCAAGTGATGGCTCAAGTATTTCGGTCCCTGCCTGCCTATGTAGGATTCCTGAATTTGCTTTGACCTCACCCAGCCTCTGGTGCTGAAGGCATCTGGGAAATGAACCAGTTGATAGAAGTTCTGTCTGTTGTCTCTTTCTCTCTTGTTGCCCTCAAATTAAAATAAATAAATAAATTTTTAAAAATATTCTTTATTAGACATGCAGAGTTAGACAGTGAGAGAGAGAGAGAGAGAGAAAGGTCTTCCTTCCGTTGGTTCACCCCCAACATGGCCACTATGGCCATTGCGCTGCATCGATCTGAAGTCAGGAGCCAGGAACTTCCTCCTGGTCTCCCAGGCGGGTGCCTGGGCCCAAGCACTTGGGCCATCCTCCACTGCCCTCCCGGGCCACAGCAAAGAGCTGGACTGGAAGAGGGGCAACCGGGACTAGAACCCGGTGCCCATAAGGGATGCCGGTGCTGCAGGTGGAGGATTAACCAAGTGAGCCATGGCGCTGGCCCCAGCACAGAAAGTTTAATTCCATTTACCCTCCCTACTTTTTAAGTATAATAGCCCTGAGTATTTCCTCTCCAGCTCTTGAGCATCCTGTCATTTGATGTTATAATAACTGTGCTTCAAACAAACAAACAAACAAACAAAACATAGTTTTAGACACTCAAAAAGTAAATAACCTAAGTTCTCCTACTTTTAAATAATGCTAATATTTTTCTTTTGTTTTTGAAGTTCTGCTGTTATTCCCTTTTCTGTCTGAGAACTCCTTTTATTCACTCTTTAAGGGTAGTTAGCTAGAAAGACACCGCTCATTTCCCCTCAGCTGGGAACATCTATAGTCATTAGTTCCTTCTCAGCAACCGGGAACTTAGACGTGAGCTGTACATGCTCCTCTCAGCCCCAACTTCAATCCAGGAAAATCTTTACCCTTAACTCTGGGGGAGGGGAAGGGTAGTAAGTTAAGTGATAGAAGTGATAGCTACCTGATTTCTTGCTCCGAGTTTTGCCCTTTTTTATTTCACCATCACAGTGTCAGAGTTTGTTGTTGTTGTTGTTTTGCTTTGGGGCAAGTGAACCTGGTCTGGAGGTTCCATAGAAAACTCCCTCAGCTAGTTTGGGGATAAAAATTTAAGTCAGAAGATTTGTTTGACACAGTTGAGTTTTGTGACTTAGGTAGAGAACGCCTCTGGTCATCAGTTATCTCTTTTTCTGTGTGAAAGGAGAGGAATGATATGAGCTCCTTATATGCTTGTAACTTTTTACAATAGATTGTTATGAGGTTATACTCTTTTTGTCTAACACTTTAAGATTTTCATGTTAAATATTTAATACTATGAGAAGAAAAGTCCTCAAATTTCATTTGAAATTCTATTAATTTCATATGTATTTTATTATATATCTCTCTGATGAGTCATGAAAATATTTCATTGAAAAATCCTAGTTGCTTTCTAGCTAGCTAGCCTTAGTAATAAACTTTTTAAGGTAAATGATTTTAATTTATTGATTATACTTTTAGGTTTAAGTTTTTATGTAAATACTCAATCAGAATTAAAAACATTTTTGTCCATGTTGTAGGTGTTATTCTCCTTACAATGTCAAACAAAAATGTCCTTTGAAAAAATTTTAGATAGGGAGGAGTTATTCAAAACAATTGAAATGGTCTTGGTATATGTCAAGCACATTGAAACAGTTATTCCCAGGTTTGCAATTTTTTTTCTGTGATTTTTTTTCTGTGATCTATCCATTTGTGTTTGCAAACAAGCAAGGAAATTAGGCTCCTACCCTCCCCCTGTTTCAGTTTCAAAATAATGACTCTTTTATCCTTGAAAAAGAGATTCCTGTGTATAAAACTGGCAAGAGGCTTTTAGAGAAAAAAAATGTGTAAATATCATAATAGGCAGAGAAATGGTTTACAATGATAAGTTTTCTCAAGTAAAAGATATAAGAAAAGGAGAGTTGGTGTCCAGCTTTGGTGTAGTGGGGTAAGATACTGTTTGCAGTACTTGTGTCCGATATCAGAGTTCTGGTTCAAGTCCTTGCTGCTCCACGTCTGATTCAGCTCCCTTCTTAATGTGCCTAGGGAAGGCAGAAGATGATCCAAGTACTTGGGTCTCCGCCACCCACATGGGAGATCCTGATGGAGTTCCTGGCTCTTGGCTTTGACCTTGCCCCACTTTGGCTGTTGTGGCCATTTAGGGAGTGAACCAGCAGATGGAAGATCTTTCTGTCTCTGATATCGCCTCTCTATTTGTAACTCTGCCTTTCAAATAAACAAATAGATCTTTAGCCGGCGCCGTGGCTCAATAGGCTAATCCTCCACCTTGCGGCGCCGGCACACCGGGTTCTAGTCCCGGTTGGGGCGCCGGATTCTGTCCCGGTTGCCCCTCTTCCAGGCCAGCTCTCTGCTATGGCCAGGGAGTGTAGTGGAGGATGGCCCAGGTGCTTGGGCCCTGCACCCCATGGGAGACCAGGAAAAGCACCTGGCTCCTGGCTCCTGCCAGGATCAGCGCGGTGCGCCGGCTGCAGCGGCGGCCATTGGAGGGTGAACCAACGGCAAAGGAAGACCTTTCTCTCTCTGTCTCTCTCTCTCTCACTGTCCACTCTGCCTGTCAAAAAAAAAAAAAAAAAAAATAAACAAATAGATCTTTAAAAAGGAATGAGAGGATAGAGTACTACAGACAATAGAAAGTCTGTCTGAATTTTAGTTAACCTGGGGAGGGTCATCTTGGTAAAAACAGACATTCACACATAAAGTATACACATTCTACATGTATGCATTGAGATGCACATACACACACATATGTATTTATAATGTGCACACGAATTCATGTAATACATATATACAAAAATACACATACATGTTTGCTGTATAAATTTATGTAACAATTTATTAACATTGTTTGCAATAATAAAAACTGAAAAGAAACCAAAGCTATTATGGATATTGTAAGTTAAATTGTCATTCTGCTATATTATGTAATACTTTGAAAATAGTAAAAAAAAGTTAGTTTAGGTTTATATGCAATGAATATGGAAAAATATCCTAGATAATATTACATTAAAAAGCAAGATAATGGGGGGCCGGTGCCGTGTCTCACTTGGCTAATCCTCCGCCTGTGGCGCTGGCATCCCTTATGGGCACCAGGTTCTAGTCCCGTTGCTCCTCTTCCAGTCCAGCTCTCTGCTGTGGCCTGGGAGGGCAGTGGAGGATGGCCCAAGTGCTTGGGCCCAGGCACCCGCCTGGGAGACCAGGAGGAAGTTCCTGGCTCCTGGCTTCGGATCGGCGCATCGCAACGGCCGTAGGGGCCATTTGAGGGGTGAACCAACGGAAGGAAGATCTTTCTATCTCTTTCTCTCACTGTCTATAACTATCTGTCAAAATAAAAAAAAAATAAAAAAATAAAAAGCAAGATAATGAAGAATATTTCTTGGAATTATATCTATGAAATTCATGAAATCTGCTCTCTCTACATTAATAAATATAAAATATAACAAAGTAAAAACAATTTCACAATTACCAATAAGGAAGTCCTTTACACACTCGATTTAAAAAAAAAATGTAGCCTTCCATAGACTTTTGTCAGGTTAGTCAATTAGTCTTTCTGTTCTGAGTGCTAAAAATGACATTTAAAAATGAAGTATTAAAAACAGTGTATAAAAATTGGAATCTGGAGAAAATCAAATTATTTCTTCAACTATTCATTTTAACTTATTCACAGAGTGGGTAGATCACAAAGCATTTGACTAACTGTTCTGCTTCTATTGTACACACATGCCCTCTTGCTAAATGATTTCGGGAATTTATATTTACCAAACTATTCTTTTTAAAGATTTATTTATTTATTTGAAAGTCAGAGTTACAGAGAGAGAGAGAGAGAGAGAGAGAAGGAGAGGCAGAGTTACAGACAGTGAGAGAGAGAGACACAGAGAGAAAGGTCTTCCTTCCATTGGTTCACTCTCCAAATGGCCCCAGTGGCCGGAGCTGCACTGATCTGAAGCCAGGTGCCAGGAGCGTCTCTTCCTGGTCTCCCACGCGGGTGCAGGGGCCCAAGGACTTGAGCAATCTTCTACTGCTTTCCCAGGCTATAGCAGAGAGCTGGATTGGAAGTTGAACACCAAGTCTCGAACCAGCGCCCATATGGGATTCCAGTGTCTCAAGCCAGGGTTTTAACCTGCTGTGCCACAGCGCTGGACCCTATCAAACTATTTTTAACCTTGGTAACTAACAGTGTATCTTTAAGTTAATGGAATTTCCAGAATCATCTTGATCATGACTGTTTTCAAATCAAAATGTTATTTATAATACTTGTCAAATATTTCCCAAAATAATTTAAGTTTATTTTGATTTAGTCACAAAAGTGAATATAAATACCTGAGAAAGAATTTATGGTTAAATATAAAGGAATATGTAAAACCAAGAAACACTGTGGGAAGTTTAAAAATTGTTTGAAAAAGAACAAAAAATATTACCTTGCTCAAAAAGACCTTACTTTCAAGCCAAATGTTGAAAATCCACTCAGTCAAAAGATGTTCTTTTTACCTTTAAAATTGCAATTCCCTTCTCAACGCTTTGAATGGAAAATGAAGATTGCAAAGAACCATTCTCCAGTTATGGGAAAGCTACAATCATTGTTGAATTACTAATTATCTAGAAAGTCCTCTATGGATTGCCATGGGTGAATGTAATGAATGAAACTGATCTAATCTTGCAATATGAAAAGAATTTCTTGGAGTGGAATAATTGTTTCATATAGGGTTCTTCAGGGAAATAACTTGCAAAATCATCCCCCTTTTGTGGAAAGACTCATTAACATGACGTGTAAGAGAAAGCATGGACATTTCAAATACTGAAGCTAAGCTTTTCTATTAGAGTCTCAAAATAACAGCGGCTTCGAAGGGGTTTGCAAGCATCCTCAAAAATGAAAATGCCACAGCCCTTGGCTCAGTTTCATCTGTGCATTTTTGGCCAGGTCCTTTTAGTTCTTCTCATGTGTAGTAATATTGAATGTAGCTTACTTTATGATCTGCCAGGTATTGAATTCAATACTTTGCTCTACTTTGAAGGATGGCACTGTGACTTTCATTCATAAAGCACAGTTACTATGAGTATGTGGAACTTTACATAACTTGACCAAGTGATGAAATACATGCCTATTTAGCTGTACAACTTTCAAAGTGTAAGGTATGTATGTATGTATGTACAGTTCGTGCGTGCATATAGCTAGTATATATGTATATATTAATATGTATAATATACCTTTGTGTATATATATCTATACTATGTATATATGTTGTATATAAACCATATAAATACATATGTATGATATGTGTGCATATATGTACAAATATATATGCATATATGTATAAATATATATATATTTGAATACCTTAGGGATCTCAGCAACTTTTAAAACAAGTACACTACTTTTTTAACTCATTTCGCCACTTACTCTACTTCTTCATGGCAACAGCAGATTATGGCCACAAAAGATAGAAAACCATGCTGCCATATCTTGCTTTAAATTCATGACCACGAGTATCAAGTAGAACCTTAGCACTGTCAGACAATGTACTGTATTTACCCAGTCAATGAGTTCTCATTCTTACTTGATAACCATACTTTTTATTTACTGCAAAAACAGATGCAGTTGGAAGAGAAATTCTAAAAATCCTTCCCAAAAGTCTACCATTCTACCCAAGTTTTTACTCATACATGTTTTCCTTCCCTTCAATTTCTACACTCTGACCAACTCTTCCAGTTGTCCATGCTTCTCATCCCCTCTCACCTCTTGAAAATATCACTTCTGATTTTTTTTACTTTCTCTTCTATGTCATCTGTTTTCTGTTCCTGCTGTCATTTTTGCATTAGCATACAGACCTATGTTAACTTTCTTGTTAAAATATTTGTTCCTTAAACTCACACTCCCTCTACTCTCACATTCTCTAACCTTCTTTACAGTTTTGATAGATAGCTATCTTCATTTCCTCTTGTCATTCTTGTGTTAGGCACTCCAATATTTTCTTCTTGTCATCACCATTCCACTGAAATATTCTCATGCATTTGACCAGTAATCTCTAAATTGTGAAGTCCAAGGGTCACTTCTCACCTCGTATCTTTCTTTTCCATTTAGCAGCACTCAGTGGTATAAATCATACTATTCTTTGGGACCCTTTTGTCACTTGAATGCAGGATTTCAATATCACTTTGTCCTCTTATTTTACTAGTTATTTTTTCTTTGTAGATTCAACCTTATTTTTGACTTATAAATATTGCAATTTGCCAATGGTTCATCCCCAGATGTCTTCATTTTTTTATTTGAAATTAATCTATTTTGACCTTATCCAGAGTATACTCTTAAAGATCACCTAAGTACAGGTGACTTCAAATGAACATATCCAGCTACTCTCCTAAACTCCAGATTTAAATATTTCAACTGCCCATTTTATGATTATTTTCTTGAAGATACCAATAGCAACCCTCACTGGTAATGTATAGAAAAGGAACCCTGTTCCTTCACCCATGACAATGCTCATTTGTGAGGCTATGGCACTTTCCATGCACTCCAGTCATCTTTAATAATTCAATAATTCAGTTGTTTTTCATTCCTCACATAAATTTATCAACAAATCCTGCTGAGTCTACCTCCAAAAAAAAAAAAAAAAAAACAGTGACCAAGCCACCATTATCTCCTACCTGTATTATTGCACTCATATCCAACTCCTTGATCTGATTTTCATTTTTAGCATATTTTCAAAATAGCAATTGGAGATGGTAAAACAATACATCAGATAAAATCACTTCCATGCTCAAACCTCTACTGATTTTATTCCATTTACTCATGGGAAACTCACAATCTAGGCTCCTAGTAGTTCTCCCTCTTTTGCTACTGCTACTCTCCAATCCATTCCCGCAATTTGATTCAGTCTAGCCACATGCATCTTCCAATCTTTTCTTGATCACAACAAAAATACTCCAATTTTGCATTCCTTCTACATGTTTTTTTTTCTTCTTTCCTGACTTTTTCAAGGTCTTTGCACAGATGTTCTCTTATCCAAGAGATCTTTCTTGATATCACTGTTAAAAATAGCTAACTCCTCAAAACTGGTTTTACTGATGCTATCTTGATTTTATTATTTTTAAAAGATTTATTATTTATTTGAAAGTCAGAGTTATGGAGAGAGAGGCAGATATACAGACAAAGAGGTCTTCCATCTACTGGTTCACCCCCCAAATGGCCACGACAGCCAGGGATGGGCCAAGGCAAAGCCAGGAGCCAGGAGCTTCTTCTGGGTCTCCCATGTGGGTGCAGGGGCCCAACACTTGGGCCATCTTCTGTTGCTTTCCTGGGCATACTAGCAGGGAGCTGCATCAGAAGTGGAGCAGCTGGGACTCACACCAGTGTCCATATGGGATGCTGGCACTGCAGGCAGCAGCTTAACCCACTGCACCAAAACACTGGTCCTGATTTTATTTTTGTTTGAACATTTGTTATAACTATAATAAATGTAGAATGCAAGGATTTTTGTGTTAAATGGTAACTGCCACAAGGGGTGATCAATTCACATTTGCTAAATAAGTCAATCTTATAGATTTTTGGTACACTTGCTTGTTTTCTCAGCCCCATCCATCACCTTCACTTGACTATGTTTTCCACATAGGAATGGATTTGTATCTGTTTTGTCTGTGGCTGTGCTCCACAGTTTACTTGGATCTACCATGTAGTAAGATTTGATCATTTTATGTAAATGAAAAACACATTTTAAGAAAAAAAAATCAGGCATTTAAGCCCAGAAAGTCAAATAACTTGCATGAGTTTACATTACTGGGTAAATTAAAAGTAACTGAATGCAGATCACTAGTTATAATCTGGCTTCAATTTACATTTTCACACCGTATTCTACCACAAACCTCTCAACGTCATATAAAACTTGAAGTTCAACAAAACTAAACCAAATAATATTTTGTGACTATAACAGCAATTTTTGCACCTATTTTGCAAGTTGTTGCTTCTGGCTTGGATGCTCTGCTCTCTCTGACTGCTTGTTAATATTTCATTTATCTTTTAAGACCCAATTCAAATGTCAACTTCTCTTTGAAACCTTTCCAGACTTCCCATGCAGAATTAATTACTCTCTTCTATGTTTTCTCAACTCATTATGCATTCATTAAACAATAATTTATTGAATTTTCCAGACAACATACTAGGCACAGTGGAGAAAGAAATAAGCCTCCAGATGAATATTTTATTGTGAGTGCCCTAGTTTAGGTTTTCTGGGTAGCAGTAGAACTGCATAGTGATTATCGTTTTATTTACGTACTGCCACCATTTTTCTGTGAACAGATTCCATGAATAATCCTATTTGTGGTTTGCTGTGGTTCTGAGTACTGTGTTTGCTAAGTAGCAGACTAGAAAATATTTATGGAAATGAAATTAAAATACCCATTCATTTCAGGGCTATTTCTAAGGTTGCTTGCTAAAGGCTCCAGAGTTCCTCTGTTACAGATGTTATTCTTGGTTAGATGGAATAGCTGATCTCTCCACACCCAAATCAAATGGAGCATGATTTCAGTAAATTTTACCTGAAGGCTGACCTCTGCTTTTATTCCTATTGCCTATTTGCTGTTTCTTCAGCTGAACACTTCCACCATCAGAAATTTTTAAATAAAGTATATGCCTATTAACTAGAAGTGACAAATAGGCTGTTTTTTGACCTAGAGCTTTGGGAATGTTGCATCTTTTGTTCTTCTTTTAGAAGGTACTCCTTTTTTCACAGCTGGAAGAACCCAAGAGTTTGGAATAAATTTTAAAGATCTATTCCCTTTAGAGCCCTCTGGGAGGTGACTTACATCTGTTGTTTGATCAATTACATGTAACGAGTTACAGAGCTCTCCATAGGGAGATGCCAAGATTTTCACCCTTGCCACGGAGTGCTGTTGGGAAATTTTCAATTGTGGGAACATGTTTTTCTTAATCTAATTCAGCCAACAGAGAAATGTAGGTTTATATTCCTGACTCTCTGTAGAAATTCTTTTTCCTAGACTGACAACCAGGTTTTCAAAATGGCAGGCATCTTGACCTTATCAGTGGTTACTTAATCAGTCTTGCTGGTGATTCTTCTACACATTTCCCATCTCTGATCCTTTCATTTGATGTGAAGACAGGTGTGTGGGATTTTCTTGCTATACTCAGCTTATAACTCTATAAATAAAGCTGTCAATGCCTAGCAGATGCCTGCAGTCAAGATAATTTGAGATCTCTTAAAGTTCATTTTCTTTTAGTTTCATAACATATATTAAACACTACTCTTTTTGAATGTTTCATCAACAATCTTTTCTGTTATATAACTGTAAAAAAGTGTTTTTTAATAGATCCACAATTTTAAAATTCTATTCTCTAGGAACACTGTAGCTTGTTAGCACTGATCTTTTAAATAAACTACAGATAAATGTTTAGTGTTATAGTTACTTATTAAAACTGAAACATTTAAAATTTGACAAATACTAGACATTAACAAAAATTATGTAACAAAGCATGCTAGTTAAAGAAGTGATCCTACTAGTATTGATGTACACTTGAAAACACAAGTTTGTTTATTATGAAAGTTCTTACAGGGAATTTTGACCTCTTTAGCTACATGCTTTTGAATAGAACACACACTTGAACATATAATTTTCCATTATAAATTAGTTATTATTTATTTATTTTTGAATTAGAAAATTGAATATACCATGACTATTTCTTACAGTTAATAAAATTAGAACTGACTGTGTTGTTGATATGGAAAACTGGAAATAGAAAGGAAATTTAGAAAAAGTTTCATACAGTCATTATAAAGCCATTCCTTGTTTTATCCCAAGGGATGATTCAGCTAAGGGAAAAATGACAGTAGAGGATAAGGCACCGCCTTTCTTTGTCAAGTCAAGTCAATATAGAAATATAAATGCTAACATTAACTTATAGCAGCTCAACTTGCTTTATCATAAAATACAGATTCAAGATCAATACTGGGCAGAGTAACAGCTCATTGAGAAAGTATTTAGGAAATCTTCACAGGTAGCAGAAAACAGTCAAGGTGACAAATCTGATGCATACATAATTCAGTAGCTCAACAAAATGAACCTGAACCAAGTGTTGATGGAAATTTTGGTATCGAAGCCATAAATAAGGTACAAAATAATTAACTACAGTACTAGGTACTATCATTTTAAGCCTCACTTTGGGTGCTTCAGAAAAGTAATTCTGGACTTCTTTTTCTGTTTTTAATTCGAACCATCCTTTCACTGACTATGGTATTTGTAATTACTTTCCAGTCTAACTGTGGTTGCCAATTTTAGCATATAAGAGTATTTCACAGAATATACTTAAAAAAACATTTATAGTTGTTTCTCTGTTATTCAACCCTGTAATGTATCTGGTGACCTGACTTAAAAGAGAAAACAAGGACATCCTTATTATTACTCAGTTTCATTCTGAATATGGGAAAACTCTGAGATGTGTCAAGAAGGAAATTTTCCATTTGGCTTAGAATTCTAATTCACTCAGCTGAGGTTGGATACTCACAATGGTGCCTAAACTGCTTTGAATTCACAGTCATTTTAGAGTCTTCAAATTTGAGACTCACTGAGTGGAAATTGAGCTCCCTTTTCTTCTACTCTTGTTCCAAAGAACCCACATCTACAAAATGATAAAAAAAGATCAATGTGAAAAATATGCTAAATAAATTGCTCATCATTTTTCAGACACTAAAAATGCCAATGTATGAATCCTGCCAAACATATTATTGAGTTTCTGTTTTCATGTGGAACTGAAACAGAGATGTTATTGTAGAGAATTTAGGCTCTAGTTTCAGGATACATATATATTTAAATCTTTGCTTCTGTATTCTTTTGGAACAAATAATATAATCTTTGAGCAACTTAGTTCCTTTTTATTTATTCTAAAATTTATATGCATTTATTTTCATTTTGTTTGAAAGGGAGACAGAGAGAGGGAGAGCAAGTGTGAGAGAACGAGAGGGTGGTAGGGAGGGAGACATCTTCCATTAGGTGGTTCACTCCCTAAAAGCCTGCAATAGTGGGGCTCAGCCAAACCAAAGCCAGGAGGCTGGAATTCAATCTGGGTGTTGCAAAATGGATGGCAGGGACCCAAGTATTTTAGACATCATTTGTTGCCCCCCTCTTCCCCTATCCCAGGTACCCACTGATAGGAAGCTGGGATTGGGTGCAGAGCTGAAGCTCAAAGTAGATATTTCAATAATGGGTGTGGGCATCCCCAGTGGTATCTTAACCACTGCTCAAATTTCCAGGTTCCTTTCTCTTTAAGGTACATAATTTTCAGATTTAAAAAACATAGTGTCAATAGATCTCAACATAATTAAATTGCAATCAAGCCTTTGTTTGTATAATTAAAAATTCTAAGATTCCCGAAAATCTGTTTAGTATTTCCTTTGCTTCATCATTACACAGATTACTTATCCCATTTTCAATACTGTATTATCAGTTCTAAGCATGTATCTTACACTTAACAATGCGTGAAATAAATACATGCTCAAATATTGAAGAGGTTTTGAATATATAATGAAAATGTATTATTGATATCAAGAATTTAGGTTGGTTAAAATATGTCATTTCATCCCCTCTAAGAGTACTTCAATGAAAGTCCCATAAGGATTGGATATTTTTTCTTTTTATTGTTCAGTATAATACCTCAGCATCCTGAAGAGGGCCTAGCACATAATAGGCACTTAATAGATGCCTGTTGTCTAAAAAAGAACTGAAGAACCTCCTTATGATGCCCCCAGTGTAAGATCTCTTTGCTTTGAAATGAAATTTAATATAAAATTTTGAGACTAGAAAGAAAATGCGGTCAAGCAGTTTTAATTTTATAAGAAATACTTCTAACTTTATCAGGTAATTTTATGTGTTATGTAAACAATAATTTATTGCTTTTGATTTTTGACTTTTAATCCTTTTTTTTAAACTTTTATTTAATGAATATAAATTTCCAAAGTACGACTTATGGGTTACAATGGCTTCCCCCCCATACCGTCCTTCCCACCCACAACCCTCCCCTTTCCCACTCCCTCTCCCCTTCCATTCACATCAAGATTCATTTTCGATTATCTTAATATACAGAAGATCAGCTTAGTATACATTAAGTATGGATTTCAACAGTTTGCTCCCACACAGAAACATAAAGTGAAAAATAATAGATGATTTTTTTTTAAATGATGATGAAATCAGAGCAGACCTATTGTCATGTTTAATCCCAGTGAGAGTCAAGTTGGGAATTGATAATTTCTTTTTTTCTTTTTTTTTTTTTTTACAGAGGATCAGTTTAGTATGCATTAAGTAAGGATTTCAACAGTTTACACCCCCATAGAAACACAAAGTGAAATATATTGTTTGAGTACTCGTTATAGCATTAAATCTCAATGTACAGCACATTAAGGATAGAGATCCTACATGAGGAGTAAGTGCACAGTGACTCCTGTTGTTGACTTTACCAATTGACACTCCTGTCTATGGCATCAGTAATCTCCCTATGCTCCAGTCATGAGTTTCCAAGGCTATGGAAGCCCTCTGAGTTCTCCTATTCTTATCTTGTTTAGACAAGGTCATAGTCAAAGTGGAGGTTCTCTCCTCCCTTCAGAGAAAGGTACCTCCTTCTTTGAGGACCTGTTCTTTCCACTGGGATCTCACTCGCAGAGATCTTTTGCCAGAGTGTCTTGGCTTTCCATGCCTGAAATACTCTCATGGGCTTTTCAGCCAGCTCCGAATGCCTTTAGGGCTGATTCTGAGGCCAGAGTGCTATTTAGGACATCTGCCATTCTATGAGTCTGCTGAGTATCTCACTTCCCATGTTGGATCACTCTCCCCTTTATTTACTCCATCGGTTAGCGTTAGCAGGTACTAGACTTGTCTATGTGCTCCCTTTGACTCCCAGTCCCTCCACCATGACCAACTGTGAACTGAAATTGATCACCTGGAACAGTGAGATGGCATTGGTACATGCCACCTCGATGGGAATGAATTGGAATCCCCTGGTATGCTTCCAACTCCACCACTTGGGGCAAGTCAGCCTGAGCATGTCCCAAATTATACATCTCTTCCCTTTCCCATTCCCACTCCCATGTTCAACAGGGATCACATTTCAGTTAATTTTCAACACTTAAGAATAACTGTGCATCAATTACAGAACTAAACCAGTCATATTAAGTAGAACAGATAAAAAAACTACTAAGAGGGATAATGTATTAAGTTGTTCATTAACAGTCAGGGCTATGCTGATCAAGCCACCGTTTCCCATAGTGTCCACCTCACTCCAACAGGTTTCCCTCTTGGTGTTCAGTCAGTCGTCACCGATCAGGGAGAACATATGGTATTTGTCCCTTTGGGACTGGCTTATTTCACTCAGCATGATGTGTTCCAGATTCCTCCATTTTGTTGCAAATGACTGGATTTCGTTGTTTCTTACTGCGGTATAGTATTCTAAAGAGTACATATCCCATAATTTCTTTATCCAGTCTATCGTTGATGGGCATTTAGGTTGGTTCCAGGTCTTAGCTATTGTGAATTGAGCTGCAATAAACATTAGGCTGCAGACCGCTTTTTTGTTTGCCAATTTAAATTCCTTTGGGTAAATTCCAAGGAGTGGGATGGCTGGGTCGAACGGTAGGGTTATCTTCAGGTTTCTGAGGAATCTCCAGACTGACTTCCATAGTGGCTTGACCAGTTTGCATTCCCACCAACAGTGGGTTAGTGTCCCTTTTTCCCCACATCCTTGCCAGCATCTGTTGTTGGTAGATTTCTGCATGTGAGCCATTCTAACTGGGGTGAGGTGAAACCTCATTGTGGTTTTGATTTGCATTTCCCTGATTGCTAATGACCTTGAACATTTTTTCATGTGCCTGTTGGCCATTTGGATTTCCTCTTTTGAAAAATGTCTATTGAGGTCCTTGGCCCATCTCTTAAGTGGGTTGTTGGTTTTGTTTTTGTGGAGTTTCTTGATCTCTTTGTAGATTCTGGTTATTAACCCTTTATCTGTTGCATAGTTTGCAAATATTTTTTCCCATTCTGTTGGTTGTCTCTTCACTTTCCTGACTGTTTCTTTTGCAGTACAGAAACTTCTCAATTTGATGCAATCCCAATAGTTGATTTTGGCTTTGACTGCCTGTGCCTCCCGGGTCTCTTCCAGAAATTCTTTGCCTGTGCCAATATCTTGAAGGGTTTCTCCAATGTTCTCTAGTAACTTGATGGTGTCAGGATGTAGATTTAGGTCTTTAATCCATGTTGAGTGGATTTTTGTGTAAGGTGTAAGGTAGGGGTCTTGCTTCATGATTCTGCACGTGGAAATCCAATTTTCCCAGCACCATTTATTGAATAGACTGTCCTTGCTCCAGGAATTAGTTTTAGATCCTTGATCAAATATAAGTTGGCTGTAGATGTTTGGGTTGATTTCTGGTGTTTCAATTCTGTTCCATTGGTCTATCCATCTGTTTCTGTACCAGTACCATGCTGTTTTGATTACAACTGCCCTGTAGTATGTCCTGAAATCTGGTATTGTGATGCCTCCGGCTTTGTTTTTGTTGTACAAGATTGCTTTAGCTATTCGAGGTCTCTTGTGCCTCCATATAAATTTCAGCACCATTTTTTCCAGATCTGAGAAGAAGGTCTTCGGTATCTTGATTGGTATTGCATTGAATCTGTAAATTGCTTTTGGGAGAATGGACATTTTGATGATATTGATTCTTCCAATCCATGAGCATGGAAGATTTTTCCATTTCTTGGTATCCTCTTCTATTTCTTTCTTTAAGGTTTTGTAATTTTCATCGTAGAGATCTTTAACGTCTTTGGTTAAGTTTATTCCAAGGTATTTGATTGTTTTTGTAGCTATTGTGAATGGGATTGATCTTAGAAGTTCTTCCTCAGCCATGGCATTGTCTGTGTATACAAAGGCTGTTGATTTTTGTGCATTGATTTTATACCCTGCAACTTTGCCAAACTCTTCTATGAGTTCCAATAGTCTCTTAGTAGAGTTCTTTGGGTCCCCTAAATACAGAATCATGTCATCTGCAAAGAGGGATAGTTTGACTTCTTCCTTCCCAATTTGTATCCCTTTAATTTCTTTTTCTTGCCTAATAGCTCTGGCTAGAACCTCCAGAACTATATTGAATAGCAGTGGTGAGAGTGGACATCCCTGTCTGGTCCCAGATCTCAGTGGAAATGCTTCCAACTTTTCCCCATTCAATAGGATGTTGGCTGTGGGTTTTTCATAGATTGCTTTGATTGTATTGAGGAATGTTCCTTCCAAACCCAGTTTGCTTAGAGTTTTCATCATGAACGGGTGTTGTATTTTATCAAATGCTTTCTCGGCATCTATTGAGATAATCATATGGTTTTTCTTCTACAGTCTGTTAATGTGGTGTATCACATTGATTGTCTTGCGCACATTAAACCATCCCTGCATACCAGGGATAAATCCCACTTGGTCTGGGTGGATGATCTTTCTGATGTGTTGTTGCATTCTATTGGCGAGAATTTTATTGAGGATTTTTGCATCTATGTTCATCAGGGAAATTGGTCTGTAATTCTCTTTCAGTGCTGCATCTTTTTCCGGCTTAGGAATTAAGGTGATGCTGGCTTCATAGAAAGAATTTGGGAGGATTCCCTCTTCTTCGATTGTTCTGAATAGTTTGAGAAGAAATGGGATTAGTTCTTCTTTAAATGTCTGGTAGAATTCAGCAGTGAATCCATCTGGTCCTGGGCTTTTCTTTGTTGGGAGGGCCTTTATTACTGTTTCAATTTCTGTCTCAGTTATGGGTCTGTTTAGGTTTTTGATGTCTTCCTGGTTCAATTTAGGCAGGTTGCATGTGTCTAGGAATCTATCCATTTCTGATAGGTTTCCCTGTTTGCTGGCATACAAGTCCTTGTAGTAATTTCTGATGATTCTTTCTATTTCTGTGGTGTCTGTTGTTACATTTCCTTTTTCATCTCTGATTTTATTGATTTGGGTCTTTTCTCTTCTTTTTTTAGTTAGTTGGGCCAATGGGGTGTCAATTTTGTTTATTTTTTCAAAAAACCAGCTCTTCGTTTGGCTGATTTTTTGTAATGTTTTTCTTGATTCAATCCTGTTGATTTCTTCTCTGATTTTAATTATTTCTCTTCTCCTACTAGATTTGGGTCTGGTTTGCTGTAGGTTTTCTAGATCCTTGAGGTGAATTGAAAGCTCATCTATTTGGTGCCTTTCCAATTTCTTGATGTAGGCACCTATTGATATAAACTTTCCTCTTAACACTGCTTTTGCTGCATCCCATAAGTTTTGGTATGTTGTGCTGTTATCCTCATTTACTTCCAGAAAGTTTTTGATTTCTCTTTTGATTTCTTCTATGACCCATTGTTCATTCAGGAGCATGTTGTTCAATCTCCATGTGTTTGCATATGCTCTAGGGATTCCTGAGTTCCTAATTTCCAACTTCATTCCTTTATGGTCTGAGAAGCTGCATGGTATGATTCTAATTCTTTTGAATTTGCTGAGACTTGCTTTATGGCCTAGTATGTGGTCAATCCTAGAGAAGGTTCCATGTACTGCTGAGAAGAATGTAAAATCTTTAGCTGTAGGATTGAAAGTTCTGTATATATCTGTTAGATCCATTTGGGCTATAGTGTCGTTTAAATCTACTGTATCCTTGTTGATCTTCTGACCGGATGATCTGTCTATTTCTGAGAGTGGAGTATTGAAGTCCCCCAGTACTACTGTATTGGGGTCTAAGTCTCCCTTTAAGTCCGTTAATAAATCTTTTAGATAAACTGGTGCCCTGTAGTTAGGTGCATATACATTGATAATTGTTATATCTTCCTGTTGAATTGATCCCTTAATCATTATATAGTGTCCCTCTTTGTCTCTCTTAACAGTTTTTGTGGTAAAGTTTATGTTGTCCGATATTAAGATGGCTACGCCCGCTCTTTTTTCATTTCTGTTGGCATGGTATATCTTTTTCCAGCCTTTCACTTTCAGTGTGTATGGATCTTTGTTGGAAAGATGTGTTTCTTGTAAGCAGCAAATAGATGGGTTTTGTTCCTTAACCCAATCAGCCAATCAGTGTCTTTTAACTGGACAGTTCAGGCCATTAATGTTCAATGTGACTAATGATAAGTGGTAACTTTGCCCTGCCATTTGCCAAAGATAAGTTCTAATATATGCTTTGAATTCCCTGTGATCTTTTGCTGTGAGGTTTCCTTCCTTTACCTTCTTTCATATTGATGACCGTGTTTCTGTGTTTCTGTGTGTAACACATCTTTAAGCATCTTTTGCAGGGCTGGACGAGTGGCAACAAATTCTTTCAATTTCTGTTTGCAATGAAAAGTCTTTATTTCACCTTCATTCACAAATGATAGCTTTGCAGGATATAATATTCTGGGCTGGCAGTTTTTCTCTCTTAGTACCTGGGCTATATCTCGCCATTCCCTCCTAGCTTTTAGAGTTTCTGATGAGAAGTCAGCTGTGAGTCTGATTGGAGATCCTCTGAGAGTAATCTGACGTTTCTCTCTTGCACATTTTAGGATCTTTTCTTTATGTTTCACTGTGGAGAGTTTAATTACAACGTGTCGTGGTGAGGATCTCTTTTGGTCGTGTTTATTCGGGGTTCTGTGAGCTTCCTGTACTAGGATTTCTCTGTCCTTCTCCAAACCTGGGAAATTTTCTGCTAATATCTCACTAAAAAGGCCTTCTAATCCTTTCTCCCTCTCCATGCCTTCAGGAACTCCTAGAACCCGAATGTTGGGTTTTTTAATAGTATCCTGAAGATTCCCGACAATATGTTTTAAATTCCTAATTTCCTCTTCTTTTCTTTGGTCTGACTGTATCCTTTCCTGTTCTCTGTCTTCTAAGTTCGATATTCTCTCTTCTGCTTCACCCATTCTGTTTGTAAGGCTCTCTATTGTGTTTTTCATTTGATCTATTGAATTCTTCACTTCAGTCACTATCCCAGTTTCCTGTTGTACTAGTTGTTTCGTTTCATTTTGATTCCTCCTTAATATTTCATTTTCACGAGAGAGATTTTCTATCTTGTCCATTAAGGATTTGTGTAGTTCAAGAATTTGTTTTTGAGAACTTCTTAATGTTCTTATCAATTTTTTGAGATCTGCTTCTTGCATTTCTTCTATGTCATCATCTTCATAATCTTGAATTGGGGTGTCTTTTTCATTTGAGGGCGTCATGGTGACTTCCTTGTTTTTATTACCTCGGTTTTTGCGTTTGTTATTTGGCATATTGGAGATATTTGGTTTCTTCACTGTGGTGCTTTTCTTGTTGTACTATGACTCTAGATTAAGTGGACTATCTGTTTTTGATGGAGCCTTAGGGCTTGAGATGGGTGTGGCCTGAGAGCTCTGTTTGGTGTGCCAAAGGTGACACTCCCAGGTTAGGTGTGGTAAATCTCTCTCTCTCTCTCTCTCTTTTTTTTTTTTTATTCAAAAGGGAAGTTATTCTGCACAGCTGAACGAAGTTGGAGGTAGTTAGCAGGCAAATGATATACCCACAGGAGCCAGAGATTGGAAGCTCTTTCCCAAGAACCCCACAGGGAATCTGTTCGGCCCTCAGAGTGGGCTCAAATTCTCCTTCAGCCTCCCACTGGGTTGCCAAAGTTACGGAATTGTAGCGTCTCTGGAGAGTGCTCACGTGAATTCCGTGAGTTCTCTCCCCTACCGTCTCTTTTTTCACAGTCTCAGTTCAGTAGCACCATAAATTTACTAGGTCCTAATCTCCTGTTAATTCGCCCCGCCCAGAGTCAGGTTTTTCTGCTAGGCTCAGGGCCGGTGCAGACCTGAGGTCGCTCTGCTTATGACGTATGTCCAAGATGGCGCCTGCTCTTTGTCTTGCTCGCCCTTGAGAGGTGAGCGGAGAGAGAGAAACCCGTGTCCGTACTAGTCACCCTTTTTTTTTCTCTCTCTCTCTCTCTCTTCCAGTTAGCCTTGTGAACTTCCCCCCCGGGGGTCGTTCCCTCTAGTCTCCTCTCTCCGCTTGGCTGCCGGTGTCTCGGGCTATTGAGGTTCGGCTCACCTCACGTTCCAGCGCTAGTGTGTTGAGTCTGCCGCTGGTGTCCCGAACTGTGGGTTCCCATGCTCTCCATGCAGGTCCGCTGTGAGTCACGCGTTCCGGAAGAGTTTCTTCTGCTGTTTCCTCCCCTACTCTTCCTTGAACCTGCAGTATCTCCACTTTTATTAAACTATCTCTCCCCAGACTATCAGTGTGCTCCCTTCCTATTCCGCCATCTTGCCGGAAACCCTGACTTTTAATCCTTTTAATTGATATAAAAATGACTGTGTGGGCCATGGAGTCCAGCGGTCCCCAACTGGATTTATTCCAGGTTCATTTATCAATGTGACAGCAGAATTCAAAGCAGAGACATAGAGTATGATTAAGAGTGCAGGTTTTATTTAAAGAGATAATAAAGTAAATGCGAGCAGTCTCCTTCCATGAGGGGAAGGACATCTGCCCCCACATTGAATTTGGTATGGGGATCAATATACTAATAGGGTGGAGTTTGGGTGGGGTTCAGTGCACTTGGCAATCTCTGGGAAGATTTCATGACATCCTCACCTGTAGCTCAGCATACACGTGGTGGTCATGGCATTGTGTGCATGATGAAGAATGTTGGCTCTGCTGCATCATGCAAAGTGGGTGTGCCGAGCATGGAGCCATGTTGGATCAGCACAGAGGGGATGGGATTTTGGTGGTGAATGGCTAAGGCACAGAGACTGCTGGAAGTCTCTTGGCTCCTTTGTCCAATAACTCCTTGACTAGCCAATATCAGTCACATATTTAAAAATGTCCTTCAGAATCTGCTAAAATGAAGACCACTTTTCATTAGTATTTTATTCTAAAAATTAAACTTTAATGTAGGCACAGTCATCAGTTGATGATTTAAGATGGAAAAGTCCAACTTTGCTTTCCAATGCATTGTTGTTCTAAAACCATTTTCATGTAAGCATTTCACAAATGTGAATAACCTATATTAGCATTAATCAAATACATTTTTCACTCAAATGCAGATATACTTCATGCTATTTACTTATTTTTCATTTTATCTGAAAAGCAGATATACATGTGCACACACAAACACACAGACTAGGAGAGGTCTTCCATGTGCTGGGTCATTGCCCAGATGGCTGCCACAGCCAGCATTGAGCCAGGACAAAGCCAGAAGCTCCATCCAGGTCTCCCACATGGTTGGCAGGGACTCAGATACTTCAGCATCATCTGCTGCTGCCCAGGATACAAAATAGCAGGAAGCTATATCAGAAATAGATTAGCCAGACTCTTAAAAAGATATTCCATTATGGGATGTTGGTTTGTGAAGTGGTGAGTTAATCAGTGTGACAAAATCTGCTCCTGTTCTTTTATTGTATTTTTACTTTTTAAGATTGGTTTATATATTTGAAAGGAAGAGAGGCAGAGAGTCAGAAAGAGACGGGGGTGGGGGGGAGAGAATCTTTCACCCACTGGTTTAGTTCCCAAATATCCACAGAATGCAGGACCAAGCCAGTCTAAGCCCAGGTTCCTGGAACCCCATATGCATCTCCGACACGGGTGACAGGGACCGAAGGACTTAGGCTATCATCTGCTACCTTTCCTACCACATTAGCAGGGAACTGGATGGAAAGCAGAGGACCTGGGATTCAACTGGCACTCCAATATGGTATCTGAGTGTCCCTAGAAGGGACTTAACCTGCTGTGCCAGAATGCCCCAGTACATGGCTTCTGCTCTTTTAAATATAATACTATTGTACAACTAATAGACTGCAGTGTAATATAACATTTTTTAAAATTTATTTATTTATTTGGAAGTCAGAATTACAGAGGGAGAAAGAGAGAGATCTTTCATATGCTGGTTCACTCCCCCAGAGGGCTACAATGGTCAGGGCTGGGCCAGGCCAAAAGCCAGGAATCAGGAGCTTAATCCAGGTCTTTCCTGTGGGTAGCATGAGCCCAAGTAATTGGGCCATCTTCCACTGCCTTTTCCCAGGCTATTAGCAGGCAGCTGGATTGAAAGTGGAGCAGCTGGGACAAGAACCAGCGCCCTCTGGGATGCTGGAATCGCAGGAGATTTCTTTACCTGCTATACCAAGCTACTGGCCCCAAACATAACTTTTTATGCATTAGGGACCAAAAAAGTTGTATGATTCACTTTATTGCTTATCTGCTTTATTACAGTGGTCTGGAATCACACCTACAATATTCTCAAGGTACGTATGTAATAAATAGGCTCAGTTTTATCTAATCTAAATTACTCTATTTCATTAGATCCCACACTCAGGAACCATGTAGAACACTGAGGAGACTGGCACATCGGAACAAGTGCATTGCCTGCCTTCAAGCACACATTGATATGATCTAGTTTTCACGTGGAACACTTTTAATCTGAACATTTTTGTATAGTTTTTGTTAGTTAGGGGTTACTAGGTGACCAGGAAAATTATTTAATGAATATTTATGATCAAATTGTACTGTTGTGGGGGCTGCAGCTCTTATGTGGCATAGCATGTTAAGCTGCCACCTGTGACACCTGCAACCAATATGGATGCCTACTCCAGACCTAGCTGCTTCACTTCTGATCCAGCTTCCTTCTAATGTTCCCAGGAAAGCAGAGGAGGATGGTCCAAGTGCTTGGGCCCCTACACCCATATGGGAGACCTGGAAGAAGTGCCTGGCTTCAGCCTGATCCAGCCCCTCCATTGCCGCCATTTAGGCAGTGAACCAGTGGATGGAAGATGTCTCCTTCTCTCTCCCTCTCTGACTCTCTGTCTCTGTGTGACTCTGGCTTTCATACAAATAGAATAAAAAATGCACTGTTTTGGTAAGGCACATGCTGATGATTTACTTCAGTGAGTCTCCCACTTCGGTAGCCTTTCTCCTTTCTACCCCATAGTCACAGGTTCAATACTAAATGATGATAAGTAAAAAGTTGATCTTCACAAGCATCTTATGTGGTAAAGAGTTGTAATCACTGTATTGGAATTGAAAAATGAAACAGAGAAGCTCATAGAGCACACAATCAGAAGTCAAGACCAGACAACCGTTGGTGAGTACATATTTTCTTCTCTAAATAAAACATCAATTAAGCTTTTATTTTAGGGATGACATAGCACAGTAACCATAAGATCAACTGGCTCCCAGCCATTCCCCACTGAACTGTAGAGACACAAATTGGTAATCCACACTTTTTTTTTTACTTTATTGCATTCATATTTGTTTAGCCCCTATTTTTTGTGATTTAATCTTCTGCACTAATAAGGCAGGTAGGATGAGTAGTTTCATGAAGAAAAAAGGAGTCGAGAGAAACAAACACACAAAAGCATTTCTGAGAAACTGTTGTGTAATAAAGAACTTGGCTGGCCTTGGCCCCTTTGCTGGCAGGTAGCCTTTAAATCCTGGGAATTTTGGAGTGATAGGAGTTTCTGTGTTATTCATGGTGGTTCTGGTCATTTTGGTAGTGTGATTTTTGTATGTTGGGCTCCTAGATGGTTTGCAGTGATTAGAAGACTCAGGATGGGCTTGGCCATGCCTGAATGACTTACTCTGTGTATACTGAGTTGTGCTTTGAGCCACAGGATCTCAGACAGACTAACTTCTGGAAATTTGAGGAGAAATTTCAGTTTTCAATTACATGGCCAAAGACTTGTTTAATGAATCCTCAATCAGTGCAATCAACCAGACACCACATCTTGGTTGCTAATATTCACTGATGTGCAGGGAGGGTCACTTGTTCTGATTCCATGGGGAAAGGGAATCAGCAGTTTTGCTTTAGGGACCCTCTGAGTTCTTGTCCTATGTAACTTTTCTCTTGGATTCCCCAAGTTGTATTACTTTTGCTGTAATACAACTATTGTTGTGAATAGAGCCCTTTTTTTGAATTCTGTGGTTTGCTTTAGTGGGTTATCAAACTCAAGGTATTATTGGGAATCCCGGAATTGTTAAATAGTTGGTCTGAAGATACGGTTGAGCATGAACCCTCAAGCTTAAGATTAGTGCCCCAAAGGATGGATGTCTTATGGAGGACCATGTATTTAACTTGGGGAGCATGGCCTCACCTTGGGGAGTTATACTCTGAAGTCTCTGCAGAAAGCTAACTGTTTTTTGTTTTAATAGTTATTTATTTATTTGAAGGGCAGAGGCAGAGAGAGAGAGAGAGAGAGAGAGAGAGGTCTTCCCGTTGGTTCACTCCCCACATGGTCGCAACAGCCAGAGCTAGGCTGATCCAAAGCCAGCAGCCAGAAGCTTCCTCCAGTCTCCCATGCGGGTGCAGGGGCCCAAGGACTTGGGCCATCTTCCACTGCTTTCCCAGGCCATAGCAGAGAGCTGGATTGGAAGTGGAGCAGCCGGGTCTTGAACTGGTGTCCAAATGGGACGCAGGCACTGCAGGCAGCAGCTTTACCTGCTACACCACAACACTGGCACCACTAAGTGTTTTAGAGCAGTTACACAAGGTGACTTGAAAGGGAAAGTCAGAGAGTTGGTATTCAGAGTGAGAAACTGAAGAAGATGGCTCCCAGGGGAGACATGTGAGTGGAGATCTGAAGGATCAGAAAGGTTTGGGAATGAGTAAGCTGGATGTAGAACATGGCCAGCAGGAGAAGAATCAATCTCAGTACTATAAAATGTTAAGGGAGAGCTTACTGAGGCTAAAGCCAAAGGAAACTGATAGATAAGAGACACAAAGAGATGATAGATCATTAAAAGCTACCTTTTAACAGTTGTGTCAGGGACCGTTTTCTCTTCAGTAAAATCCATGTTCTCCTTTTCTATAGGAACGCAAAATTAGGTTTTGTTTCCCAGCTGCTCTTGCACTCTGGAAGGGCCATATTATTGAATTTCAGATGAAAGAAAGCAAGTAGGAGTGATGTATTTGTTTTAGTTCCAGACCCTCCTTCCTTTTTGAGGTCTTGATGCTGATGACAATGAAACATGGAATGTTAGAGCCAAAGGGTGGAAAAAATTCATTCTGAAATCACCCTGTGGAAGAGAACCATTTCATGATCAGAAAAAGACAAACAAATTATAATGAAAAAGGACAAAATATGCATTGTTTAAAACCATCATATATTTCAGAGGCTGCTCCATCTAATAGAGAATTGGATTTCTTATCCAATGCAAGTCAGTATGATGGGGTAGTACAAAACTTTTAGATACTCCAAGGCTTTTATGTAAGGAGGAATTTAATATTGAGCGTTGAGACTGGATAGTCGTAACCAGGATTTTTAAAAGAGATCTCCAAGCCAAAATTTTAGTAAGTGGTAGGAATCAAGCCAGTAAGAGGAAAGTTAGACTATAATTGCAGTGGGTGATATGGCAACTATATATGTGTGTGTGTGTGTGTGTGTGTGTGTGTGTGTGTATATATATATATATATAAGTTTAATGTCCAGGAGCTTGATCCAAGTTTGAATAAAGAAGGAGCAGGGGCTGTAAGTGAGTCATTGGCAATTGCTTCAAGAGTTGCTAAAATGCCCTTTGCTTGTTATTCTTGGCTTTTAGCCATACTGTTCCTTAAAGTGCAAGTATTAGAAATGTTAGATTTAGTAAGTTATATATTTTGGGCAATAATCGCTGTAACTTATTAACTATCAAATATAACTTAGTCATCGTTAATATATACTATGTATAAATTTAATTATCTAAAATATACTGTGCAGAAGCAACTATGACAGGTTAAGATATTGATATTTAGGTGCTTTGAACTTGAATAACTGACTTAATATTGACCTGCTATTATCAGAAGATCCTTGATAAGGACCTGTTTCATCTCTTTCTGTCTCATCTCTCTGTCATTCTGCCTTTAAATAAATAAAATGAATCTTTAAAAAATGACATTTCAATTGACTCTACCAGCTTCACATTTTTTTTTACAAGTTACTGCTTAACACTCAACTTGGTTTGAAATAATCACTTGTGAGTGACTAACTCATCTTGTCACTTTTTTTTTTTTTTTTTTTGACAGGCAGAGTGGATAGTGAGAGAGAGAGACAGAGAGAAAGGTCTTCCTTTGCCATTGGTTCACCCTCCAATGGCCACCACGGCCAGTGCACTGCGGCCGGTGCACCGCGCTGATCCGATGGCAGGAGCCAGGTACTTCTCCTGGTCTCCCATGGGGTGCAAGGCCCAAGCACTTGGGCCATCCTCACTGCACTCCCTGGCCACAGCAGAGAGCTGAACTGGAAGAGGGGCAACCAGGACAGAATCCGTTGCCCCGACAGGGACTAGAACCCGGTGTGCCGGTGCCGCAAGGCGGAGGATTAGCCTAGTGAGCTCGGCGCTGGCCTCTTGTCACTTTGGATATTGGTATCTTGGCATAATAAAAACATAATCATAGTTGTATTTCCCAGTCTGCATAATGTCTGCACTATCTATCTGTCTTAACTTTCATGAAAAACATCGTAAATAGGGCAGGCATTTGGCACAAGGGTTAAGACACCACTTGAGATGCCCACAATCCATAGTGGAGTAACTGGTTTGAGTCTTAGATTCACTACTAATTCCAGCTTCCAGGTAACAAGCACCCTGGGGGGCAGCTGACAGTGGCTCAAGTGCTTGGGCTCCTGCCACTTATGTGGGAGACCCAGATGGCATTCTGGGCCCCTGCCTTTGGCCTGTCCTAGCTCTGACTGTTGCAGCCATTTGAGGAGTGAATCAGCATAGAGAAGATTCTCTCTCTCTCTTTCTCTCTGCCTTTCAAATAAATAAAAATTTAAAACTTCATTAATAGGAAAATTAAAAGAAAATTTTATGTAATTCTAGGCCTTATTTTCTATTACCTTAGAAAAACTTTCCCAATGCCCTCTTTACACATTTGTGTAGGAATGGATAAATGGTCTCTGATAGTAGGCATAATATTCATATTGCTATAATGATACAAGTCACAAAGTACTAAGGTAAGCTAAGTCAAATTCACAGCTGACCTATTAAGCAATACCACACAAGATATAGGTTGATTGAAAAGGATGATAGCTTGTGTTTTTAGATGGAGTATACAAAGGCAGTTTCTCAGATACTTCAGTGGTTTAAGTATTTCTAAAAGGAGCTCCCATAAAATAATATTCTGTTTCCTCTGAGAATTTGATATTATTTTTATCCATTTAAAAACAATTTCCAGTGGCCAATGCTGTGGCATAGTTGGTAAAAGTCAGTGCTCATCCCATGTGGATGCCAGTTCCAGTCCTGACTGCTCCACTTCCAATCCAGGTCACTGCTAATGTGCCAGGGAAAGTAGAAGAGGATGGCCTAAGTGCTTGGGCCCTGGCACCAATGTGGAAGACCTGGAAGAAGCTCTGGCTCCTGGCTTCAGCTTGGCCCAGCTCCAGCCATTGTAGTCATTTGGGAAGTGAACTAGCAGATGGAACATTCTCTCTCTCTCTCTCTCTCTCTCTCCCCCTCCCTCCCTCCCTCCTTCTCTCTCTCTCTAACTCTGACTTCAAATAAATAAATAAATCTCTTTTAAAAAATGAATTTCCTATAATTTCTGGAAGAAAATAAGTATAAATTTTATTTGAGTGTCTACTTTTTGTTAGGCACTGTTGTAGATGACTTATTTTATAGAAAAAGAAATATAAACTCAGAGAAGTTAAATTTCTTGTTTGAAGTTAAAAGTCTGTGACAGAAAATAAGAATTATGATTAAAACAATATGAATATAAAAACCTATTGTTTTTTGAAAATGTGGATTTAGAAGTAAATTTGTTTTTATGTTAGAACTTGGCACTTAAAGTCTTGTTATCAAGCTGATCTATTACTTGCTTCTGGAATGATATTTGAATAGGCTACACTTGCTCACTCAGTTATTCAGCAAATTCTTTTTGTGTGCCAAATATATACCAGGTATTTTGCTACATACATAGCTAAGAGCAGTGAACATAAAATTCTAGAATCGAAGTTTACATTTTAGGTAGAGAAGCAGAGAGTAAATTAGCAAAAGATATGTTACATGATGTGGTACTTTACAGTTCTCTATATACAATAATATGGATGAATTTGAAAAAGTTCTTTTAAAATGGACTTTTTGCGTTTCCTTCAAATGAATATAAAGTTATATAATCATGAATGCAGAGTTCTTAGTTAATTCTTTATATAAGTTTGGTTCGCTTTAGAGTGACTAACTCTAGCTGTTGCGTAATATAAATAGCAACAAATTTTAAATGAAAAGTAAAACTAATTTTGTAACAATGTTCTTTTGAAAAAAAAAAGTGTACAGTTTCCAGTAATGTTGTTTTGGTTACTTCAGAAATTCTTCTGATATGCACAAAATGTCACAAATAGTAGCAGCTATTTTTTATGTATATTAGAGATACCCTCTTACATGTGTAATTATAGTGGCCTTCCTGATTGGTCACAGTTTGGTATTTTAAAAGAATCTAACTGCGCATGAAAGTCAGGGAAATTTTTAATAAGAAGAAAAAGATGCTGCATTGCAAATCTAAATTGAATCATTGGGGATGATCTAAAGCTGTTTGAACATCTGTTTTAAAATGGCCCTTGGGACATGGTTCTTGTCGCAGTAAATTAAGTTACTTCAGTTTGGAAATTACAGCTACTACAGGACAGCACATACCAGCACCCTCATTCTTAACCTGTGCTTGTTTCCCTGAGTCCAAACCAGATGCAAACCATTTCATAGCCTTTAAGGAAATTGTTGTATGGAAACTCACAGTGGAATAGTGCCCACTGGTCATTATTTAGGCTTGCCTGGAATTCCATTTATTTTTCATTCACCCCTAAATATGGAAAGTATACAAATCCATATGTCAGGATCACAGTTGCTCAATACATTGTGATTTCTTTCTTACTGCTTCACAGACTAAGTTTCTTTTCATTTAGATGAAATAAAGTCTTTCTATGATAGGGACTTCATCCTTTAGCTCTGTTTTCTCCATTATGCAAGACATAACTGCACATGCAAAATTATTCTGCCCAAGGGATTGTTATTGGAAAGCCCTTTAAATTCACTGTGAGAAAACAATCAACAGAACCTATAAATGTGATTGAAAAATTCCAAATTGTTACCTTTGAAGCTACATTTGTGAGATAAATATAAGTCTCTACATTTCCAATTTTCTGTGATAAGGTTTTTGTTGTCAATTCTTTCAAAGGCAGTGGTGATGGATATGAAGTATTTTTTCTTCATTAAAAGGAAATCTAAAAAAAACTGGATTGTATTTGGTATTTTTATGGCACAATGTGCTTATATCAATTTAGTTTTCTGAGAAAACCTTTTAGCTTTTATCCCCGCAACAGGCAAAACATTTGTGTAACCTACTTTTAAGAATAATCACATTATAGTTATGAAGTTTTTTGATGGTATGGAATTCATTAGGGTTCAGAAAAAAATTAAAATAGGTTTTTCCTAATGCCTTTTTTTCCATTTTTCATGTTGCATGTGGTTCTTCTATTTTTCATGGGATAGTACCCAATCAGATGACTTAGAACAGAAGTAAATACTGCATCCAGTACAATCCTAATAGTGCCAAGAAATAGCCTGTTTCTTTAACTTTACTCCAAAGATGAAGGGGAGGTTTTCTTCACTGAGAGTAGGAGGGAAAGATTGTATATTCTTAAAATAATAATAATAATAGTCAGATAAAATAGTTTATTTAAAACACATTGTGCTGCTTAGGAAAGATTTTAAAAGATTCCTTCTTTTTTTTTTTTTTTTTCAGTTCCAGCAAATTTGGAATAATTCAACATCGCCAAAATCAGTGTCTCTAAAACCCAAAGGTTCCCCTCTCCTCCCTTCCATTCCTCTATCCTGGGCTCTTCTAATCCTGTCCAATGCCTTTTTGCATGGTCACTCCTGGAGGTGTTAGTGACATTTAGTGGGCACAGGACCTATAATCTAGACATATTAAAAACAGCACAGCCCCTGCAACATAAAATTACCTAGCCGGACATGTCCATAGTGTCAAGATTGAAAAAGCCTGATGGAGGTAAATATGAGATTATTATTGCTATAATGAAGACCAAACAAAGAGTTCTGTAGAATCTGGCTTTGGCATAAACACCTAACAGCTGTATGCCATATGTTTAATACTTCAGAACAACTACTACAGAAAAATAATTATGCAGAAGTGAAAACTACATGATTAAGCACAGTTTTTAGATAGTTTTAAAACAGACATTTCTTGTAACTCTGCAGGGGTGTGGAATGTCTGGCCTGTGGGCTATACGTATAAGGTCAGCAAAGTCATTTGGTCTGGCCCTGTGAAGACAACTGCATGCAGGACTCAAAATTCAATACATCTATAGCTAGATAATTTTTAAATTGTAAATTTTGTATAGTCAGTCAATGATGCTGTAAATACTCAAGTGCCCTGTAGCAGAATAAAGGTTCCCCATTTCTTGCCCCATGCCAAGTCACTCTGCAAATTCTTAATCATGCAAATTTCATTGTTCTAAATCATCGGGGAATCCTGATATATGATAAAGTTTTGACATTTCTCACTGTAAAAGTTAATTCCGGCTGGCGCCGCGGCTCACTAGGCTAATCCTCCGTCTGCGGCGCCGGCACACCGGGTTCTAGTCCTGGTAGGGGCGACGGATTCTGTCCTGGTTGCACCTCTTCCAGGCCAGCTCTCTGCTGTGGCCCGGGAGTGCAGTGGAGGATGGCCCAAGTCCTTGGGCCCTGCACCCCATGGGAGACCAGGAGAAGCACCTGGCTCCTGGCTTTGGATTAGTGCGGTGTGCCAGCCGCAGCGCGCCAGCCGTGGCGGCCATTGGAGGGTGAACCAATGGCAAAGGAAGACCTTTCTCTCTGTCTCTCTCTCTCACTGTCCACTCTGCCTGTCAAAAAAAAAAAAAAAAAAGTTAATTCCTTGATGTTCCTGTTTATTTGACCATAAGATTTTTCATGTTTTCAGAACAGTTGAAAAAAAATTCCATGTGAAGAAAAAGTAAATTCACACGTTTTCAATGGAGTTTATTTTGTGAGAGACAATCATTTATCTCAATGTGTGAACAAATTAATGATCTGTTTATTTGCTCAATATTTTTACTTATACATTGTCAATATGATATTTGTTTAATCATTTCAATTGACCAACAAATATTGTAAGAACCTAAGGATAATATACATAAAATGTGTTGAGCCTGGTATCCTGGATTGTGGGGAGCAACTGGGAGCAACTCGGACTAGACTAAGTTACTGGAATTAAGACTTATTCTATGCATCTGCTCTCCCACAATATGGCGCTGGGAGAGGAGAAAACAGCTTCTACACAGCTGCCTCCAGTTCAACCAATAAGCAGCAGGACCTGCTCCTGATTGGAGGAGAGCAGCGTACTCGGTGTGTGGGTAGCAGAGTTGGGATTGGTGGAAGAGGACTATAAAGGAGGAGAGAGACAACATGCACCAGGAACACCTATCTGAAGGAACACCTGTGCAGCCCCCGAGAGAGCCGGCCGGCGGTGTGCTGCTCCCCCGCGGAAGTGGGGAAAGTGGCAGGGGGAACCGCCCTTCCACGGAGGTGGAAGGGACGGTAGCCAACCCGGGAAGAACCAGCAGCAAACCCGGGAAGGGCCGAGCAGACAAAAGGACAGCGCAGGGTCTAGTGTCGTTCCTCCACGAAGACGGGGAGCGACATAATGGTGCCGTGACTCGGATAGGAAACCTATGCAGGGTTTAGTGTCGTTCCTCCATGAAGAGGGGGAGCGACACTGGATAATACTTTTTAAACAATATCTCTTTTTTAAAAGACTTATTCATTTATTTGAAAGGCAGAGCTACAGAGAGGCAAAGGTAGAGAGAGAGAGAGAGAGAGAGAAAGAGAGAGAGATCCTCTATCCGCTGGTTCACTTCCCAAATGGCCATGACGGCCAGAGCTGGGCCAATCTGAAGCAAGGAGCTTGGAGCTTCCTCCAGGTCTCCCTCATGGGTTCAGAACCCAAGTACTTGGGCCATCCTCTGCTGCCTTCTCAGGTACATCAGCAGGAAGCTGGATCAGAAGCAAAGCAGCCAGGACTTGAACTGGTGCCCATATGGGACGCCAGCACTGCAGGTGGTGCCACAGTGCTGGTCCTCCTGGATAATATTAACAAACGTAAACTGTAACCTTGTTCCAGAATCTCATACTATGGTGTTTTACCCACCATTACTCAATGTATTCCAACATTTATAAATATAATGTTTTACTATTTCATCTATCCATTCATTCATCAAAAAATCTATAAAGAAAACCCTCTGTGATATACCCTTCACTATATGCATATTTATACACACAATCTGCCCACAAGGATACTACAAGTGAATGAGAATAGACACAAGAGCATAGAACTGTACTTGGTCATTTGTTCATGACTGTATTTTTTAAATTACTAGAATAGAGCTGAATACTCAGGACTTAATAAACACATGCTGAATTAACAAAAATGTATATGATGTGACAGACATTCACTAAGTACTCTGGCAGTTCAGAGAAGAAAATAATATACACAGACATGTCAAAGCGTCTTCATAGATGAAAGAGCATTTGGCCTGTGTCTACTATATTGAAAAAATTACTGAAAACATAATGGAAGTGGGACAGCTTTGGGGCACAGGTGAGTTAAGCCGCCCATGCAAGGCTGCATTCCATGTGAGCACCAGTTCCACTCCCAGCTGCTCCACTTCCTGAGCCAGCTCCCTACTAATGGGCCTGGGAAAGCAGAAGAGGGTTGAGTGTTGGGCCCTGGTCACTCATGTTAGAGACCCAGATCTTGGCTTTGGCATGGCCTGACCAGTGCAGCCATTTGGGAAGTGAAACAATGAATGGAAACTCTCTCTCTCTCTCTCGCTCTCTCGCTCTCTTTCTCGCCCCTGCCATTCAAATATATAAATCACAGTTTTAAAAGCAGAAAAATAATTGGAAAATTGAGGAGGACTGAATGATTTTGGGGAAGATTTGATATTTGACAAATAGGTTTTAAAAGCTTTGGTTTTTATGTTGAAATATATGTGAACTCTTAGAAATGTGAATCACAACTAAAGAGAAAGACGGGAGTCCTAGTGATGTCAATTGAGGAAGGCAACTATTTAGAGATAAAGACAAAGCTTAGGAGTGGAAGAATATCTGAGTGAGAACAGATAGCAAAAAATGAGATCAGGAGAGAGAGAGAGAGAGAGGGAGAGAGAGATTTAAATAATGTTTGAAGAAGTGAAGCATGTGGAAGACATGGATACATGTATTAGTGTAGAATAGTGCCTGACAGCAAAGAGAAAACTGATTTTGAAAGTAGCTATTGATTCACAGAGAAAAATAGGGGAAAAAAAACAAATACGAGGCTTCAGAAATGCTATTGTGCTTTTCATTAGGAAGCCCAATATTTCATACAGATATGCCAGATAATGGAAAGAAGCAGAGCAGAGTTCAAGGTGGAAATTTGAAGAGATGTGCAAATTTCAATCCCTTTCCATCACCAATTTCTTTGTGAAAATCTCATTATGGTTTACCTGAGTTACAGCCATCGCCTCCTAAATGACCCTTCCCTAGTGTAATACCTTTCACACACAGCTGCAAATATGAATTTTGTCAAAGCACAAATTTGAACATATTGTTTCCTTGCGCAAGTGCCATCACTGACACACGACCATTTATAGTCTCAAATTTTTGTCCTAGCATTCAACGCCATTCATTGTTTGCTTCCAAACTATTTTGCTTAACTAATTCTTTTTAAGTTTCATCATAGTTGGCTAATTATATAACAGGTAATTTTCTGCATTTACTCCATTATTCGTGTCTCAACCAATTTTCTCACATTTTTATTTCATTTATCTTGAAATATCATTACTTCCTTTTCTAAATGTTAATATCCCAGGCATCTTTTATGCCATAGAGTAAATTCTACCTATTCAGGTAGGTTCACCGTGATTTTTGCCACCTGCATATTATTTTTATTTTCCACTCTCTTGAAGTGTCTTTGGACTTCTTTGTTGGCACTTACATACTTCTTTCTTTATAACTTTATTTTAGTTGATAAGTGGTTTTCCTGCTTGCATGTATTCCATATGCATGAATATATTTTGAATATATTCAAAATGCATGAAGATAGCATGAAAATATTTTCAGACTCTGAATTCACAGATTCTCTGTAGAATAAATCTAGGAAGTATCGTTCATTTGTGTTTTGTGTGAATGATGCCTCCTGGTTGAGTGCTGTGGCAACCTGCTATTTAATATTTGAGCCAATAACTGAATTCTTGGCTTAATGCAATTTTGTTGAGTTCCTGCAACGTTTTTTTGCAAACAAACTAGTTAACACATTTATATATACCTCTCTAAAACATTCCTTATGTCAGAGAATAAGTTCTCTGATAAAATATGTTTATTCATTTTGAATTTGAATGATTCTCAAAGGCTTTTTCTGTAGTAAACATATTGTTTATAGTTTAACATACTCTGTTAAGCTTGTGTGTTTTACAGTTGGCAACTGAGTGCCAAAAGCAAGAAAAATCAGGAATATAAACCACAGAGAAAAGTATACTTGGTGACTATAACGTCAGAAATTTAGGGAAAACACCAGATCTTTATTTGAGGAAAGACATTTACTTTAGAAAAACTAATATTAAATGCTTAAAACATATAAAAGTTATATGGCTTTTATTATTTGAAGAGATAGTATTATAATTAATCATTACTATAGTTCATTGTTTATGCTATTTTATACTGAATTTTTATTTTATATATTTTATATAACTGATGAAATCTGATCAATATGTACCAGACTTCATACATTAAATCAATAGCTGTATCTATATATCTATCTATAGATAATGTAGATATTTTGGAAGAAATATAAGCTCATTCCCAGTATTTGATAAAGTAAAATAATTCTATAGACTTATAAATGTAAAATCTAGCACAACCCAAATACTAATATTCTATCACTGCTAGCAATAATACTAATACTAATAATAACGTAACTCTTATGTTCTTTCCTTCCTCCTTGACTTGCTTGCCAATTTTAAAACTTCTCCAACCCAAATCTCAACTTTATTTAGGCCTCCATTTTTCTTCAGACATTTTTTAAACATATTACTAAATGTCTCTAAGTTTAATAACAGCAACAAAGAGAGATCCTGAAGAAATTTTACTGTGTTTTTATTTTCTAAAAAGCAGTAAAAAGCAGCAGAAGCATTTGAGGAAGTAAAGCACGTGAATAAATCATTTTGCTGATTTTATGTAGTTGAAAAGAGGGATCTTGACAGCAGAAACCCTAAATTAATGAGTTTCTAAAATGACAAGAGTATTTAATTCAACACGGGCAGAAATGTACTCTTTGCGTTTAGGTGGAAGATCATTTTCTCTGATGTTAATTATGAAACCTAAACTCATTTCTTTTCTGGGTTTCTTCCAAGACAATTATGTCTGAAGATGTGAGGATGGACCAGATGAATTCTTGAAATGTTTCCTTTGATTTATGACTATCAAGATGAGTATATGAAGACATGAATACGCATGTACTTAATTTGAAAAAGATCAGTGCTCTAAATATGTGTGGGCATAACAGATGTGTACTCCCCGAAGATACCAATGGATATGGCTCTGCAGACAAAAATGTTCACAAGAAATATAAAAAAGATTTTCAAGATTCATGTCCCCTTAACACTGATATTCTTCTTAGGGGATTTTCAAGGAAATTCTATGATCACAACTTAAAAGTTTCTATCTACTCTCCCTACTTGGAGAAAAGAGGTCAGTATGTTACATAATGGGATGCAAATTAGTAACAGAAGAAAAAAGGGAGAAATGAGCTGGGTTCAATAACTTAGTGTGTATTAATTACAACTCTAGGGGCCGGCGCTGTGGCATAATAGGTTAAGGCTCCACCGGTGGAGAGCCAGCCCCCCAGATTCATTTTTTTAGTTCACAAATTCTCAATTTAGCTATGTCCAGTCTAATATTTAGTCCATGAAAGAATTCTCAATTTTAAAATTTATTTGTTTTTCATTATAGATGAAATAACTTAATTTTTTAAAAAAAGATTTATTTTATTTATTTGAGTTACAGAGAGAGGTAGAAACACAGAGAGAGGTCTTGCATCCGCTGGTTCACTCTCCAGATGGCCGCAATGGCCGGAGCTGTGCCGATCTGAAGCCAGGAGCCAGGAGCTTCTTCTGGGTATCCTGTGTGGGTGCTGTGGCCCAAGGACTTGGGCCATCTTCTACTGCTTTCCCAGGCCACAGCAGAGAGCTGGATTGGAAGAGGGGCAGCTGCGACTAGTACTGGCGCCCATATGGGATGCCAGCGCATGAGGTCAGGGCTTTAACCCACTGTGCCACAGCGCTGGCCCTGAAATAATTTTATTAACAACTCTGCTGGATCTTTTGTTTTTAATAGTCTGTTGTTTTGTTGACCTATTTTTAACCCACATGAAATATTCATGGATCTATTTCTGTTTGTTATTACATCTACTACTCCTGCTGGTTTGTTTCATTGTTTGTTTTATGACTTTTGCTTTGAGTTCAGTTTCCACGGGAATTTACCTATGGTTTGATTTTGAGCTCTGGATTGAATGTGATCTCTTCCAGGGAGGAGTTATATTTCCTTCTCCCAGGCATCTGGGACACTACCAATCTGGAACTACTTTAAATTCAATTCTGGTTTGTAATTAGAAATTCTTTAGGAAGAATTTTTCTCCCCCTCACCTATCCAGAACCCATGCTAAGAATGTCAACCTCCATCACTTCGTCCTTTGAGTCATGGCATTATGTGAAGGCATCAATCTTACTTCCCTTTTTACTTAGTCTCTAGGTTTTGCTTTCTATCATGCACCTAAGTGATGATAAGTGTAGATAAGGAATCGCTGATATCTTAAGAATAGTTGCTATCATTAGTTCTTGATGAACTCTCCAGGAATATATTCTCATAATTCCCTTCTCCAGAGATATTTCTCTATGTATAAATAGTTGAGCTATAAATTTAGTAAGAATTAATAAATATGGTTGTCAGCATTTTAAATATGCCAGTTTAAAATGGGTTTCTCCAGTCATCTAGTCTATCATATTTCTTTCTTTCTTTTTTTTAATTTCTTTTTTTTTAAACTTTTATTTAATGAATATAAATTTCCAAAGTACAGAATATGGATTACAATGGCTTCCATCCCATAATGTCCCTCCCACCCGCAACCCTCCCCTTTCCCACTCCCTCTCCCTTTCCATTCACATCAAGATTCATTTTCGTTTCTCTTTATATACAGAAGATCAGTTTAGCATACATTAAGTAAAGATTTCAACAGTTTGCTCCCACACAGAAACATAAAGTGAAAAATACTGTTTGAGTACTAGTTATAGCATTAAATCTCAATGTACAGCACACTAAGGACAAAGATCCTACATGAGGAGTAAGTGCACAGTGACTCCTATTGTTGACTTAACAAATTGACACTCTTGTTTATGGCATCAGTAATCACCCTAGGCTCTTGTCATGAGCTGCCAAGGCTATGGAAGCCCCCTGAGTTCACTGACTCTGATAATTTTTAGACAAGGCCATGGTCAAAGTGGAAGTTCTCTCCTCCCTTCAGAGAAAGGTACCTCCTTCTTTGATGACCCATTCTTTCCACTGGGATCTCACTCGTGGAGATCTTTCATTTAGGTTTTTTTTTTTTTTCCCCAGAGTGTCTTGGCTTTCCATGGCTGAAATACTTTCATGGGCTTTTCAGCCAGATCCGCATGCCCTAAGGGCTGGTTCTGAGGCCAGAGTGCTGTTTAGGACACCTGCCATTCTATGGGTCTGCTGTGTATCTCACTTCCCATGTTGGATCATTCTCTCCCTTTTTTTATTCTATCAGCTAGTATTTGCAGACACTATTCTTGTTTATGTGATCCCTTTGGTTCTTAGTCCTATCATTGTGATCAATTGTGAACAGAAATTGATCACTGGGACTAGTGAGATGGCATTGGTACATGCCACCTCGATGGGATTGAATTGGAATCCCCTGGTATGTTTCTAACTCCACCATTTGAGGCAAGTCAGCTTGAGCATGTCCTGAATTGCACATCTCTTCCTTCTCTTATTCCCACTCTTATATTTAACAGTGATCACTTTTCAGTTAAGTTTCAGCACTTAAGAAGAATTGTGTATTGATTACAGTATTCAACCAAAAGTATTAAGTAGAACAAACAAAAAAAAATACTAAGAGGGATAACATATTAAGCTGCTCATCAACAGTCAGGGTGAGGGCTGATCAAGTCACCGTTTCTCATAGTGTTTATTTCACTTTAACAGGTTTCCTTTTTGGTGCTCAGTTAGTTGTCACCTATCAAGGAGAACAAGTGGTATTTGTCCCTTTGGGATTGGCTTATTTCACTCAGCATAATGTTTTCCAAATTCCTAACAGTGATCACTTTTCAGTTAAAATTTAAACACCTAAGAATAATTGTGTGTTAATTACAGAGTTCAACCAATGGTACTAGAACAAAAAAAATACTAAAAGGGATAAAGTATTACATTGTACATCAACCGTCAGGACAAGAGCTGATCAAGTCACTGTTTCTCATACTGTCCATTTCATTTCAACAAGTTTCCCTTTTGGTTTTTATTCTTTTTTTGACAGGCAGACAGTGAGAGAGAGAGAGACAGAGAGAAAGGTCTTCCTTCCATTGGTTCACCCTCCAAATGGCCGCTACGGCCGGTGCGTTGCGCCAATCCGAAGCCAGGAGCCAGGTTCTTCCTCCTGGTCTCCCATGCAGGTGCAGGGCCCAAGCACTTGAGCCATCTTCCACTGCCCTCCTGGCCCACAGCAGAGAGTTGGACTGGAAGAGGAGCAACCAGGACAGAACCGGAGCCCCAACCGGTACCAGAACCTGGTGTGTCAGTGCCGCAGGCAGAGGATTAGCCTAGTGAGCCACAGCACCGGCCAAGTCTATCATATTTCTATAAACAAAAATGCCAAGACTGATTCTACATATTTAATATGGACAAATGGACCTAGTTCCATAATGGATAGTTGGGAATCACCCACATCATGAACCTAATAGTATTTTTCAAGGTGAAATAGCATCCTCCCAAACTCATATCCAACTGCAATTTGTGAATGCTACCTTATTTGGGAACAAAGGATTTGGAGCAGAATGAAGTTAATGATATAGATTAAGGAGTACCCAATATCTAATATGATTATTACACTTATGGAAGGAGAAGACATATAGAGGCATGCATACAGGATGAGCATGCCATATGACAGAAAAAAAGCAGAGACTGGAGTGATCCACAGGCCAAGGAATGCTGGGGATTTCTGGAAACATCTAGAAGCTATCAGAGTGGTATACGTTAAATTCTCCCTCAGAAACCCCAGAAGTAACTTACCTTTATTTTAGACATTTAGGTTCCAGAACTATGAGACAATAAATTTTTGTTGTTTTAGCCAACAAATTTCTCATAGTGTGTTACGGTAGATACAGGAAACTAGTACATGTTTACCAGGGAACTCTCTGATTTTTTTCTGTTTTCATTGTAACTATTATTTGCATCTGTGACTCTACAGTAATAGCCACTCATCCTCTACAGGGAAAGTACTTCTTATACCCCAGATACTTAGTCTAGAAATTATTTTCATGATTTAGTAAGGGAATAAAGTCAAATAAGGTTATAACATCATGTCTAAAGAAAGAAAGTCAAATCACTCATATAATCTTCTGTTATTTATAGAAGTAAACTCTAAGAACCTAAAAATCAGAACTCCTGTGACCTTTTAAAAAATAAAACAAACTAAAATGGTCTATAGTATATCCATAATAGAGGAATTTCTAAATATAGATGCTCATGATGATTTCCAGTATCTTTAATGGTTCTCAAACCTATGACATACACACACACTGATATATGAGGCCATGGATACATGTTTTAGTGGTTTCTTGCTTGAAGAAGTATTAAGATATATTGTTGCTTGAGGTAAATATTGATTTTAGAATTTGGACACTCAATATTTGCCTCATCCATCAATGTATTTTGAAAGTCCCTTCAGCATTCAATATTTCTTTAGTGTTAAATGAAGTGGCAGGAGTGAAAGCTGTTCATCTTTGTGTTCTCTCCAGTAGATTTTATAGAAGCCTTATCTGAAACCAAAAATCAACTATTCCAATAGGATGAATATTTATTTATTTATTTATATTTTTAAAGATTTATTTGAAAATCAGAGTTACACAGAGAGGAGAGGCAGAGAGAGAGAGAGAGAGAGAGAGAGGTCTTCCATCAGCTGGCCCACTTCCCAGTTGGCCACAATGGTGGGAGCTACCAGAGCTGTACTGACTCAAAGCCAGTGGCCAGGAGCCTCCTCTGGGTCTTTGCATGCAGGTACAGGGGCTGAGGACTCGGGCCACTGCTTTCCCAGGCCATAGTAGAGAGCTGGATCCGAAGTGGAGCAGCTTGGACTCAAACCAGTGACTATATGGGATGCCGGCCCCCCAGGATGAATTTTTAAAAACCACCTCTTGGTCAGGGAGTATGTGTGTGGATGTGCATACATGTGTCCACACTAGCAACACAAAGCAGACAGAATTATAATGTAGACTTTATTGAGTTGTACCAAGATCACGTAATTGTGATGGTGAGACAAATTCCCAAGGACCAGTTATTTACTTATATTGATCTCTTTTTAGCTATTTCAGTTGTACTCATAAGTGAACTCTATTCTTTTACTTTGTATAGATTATATAGTATACACATAAATAAACATAAAACTTATATGCGCCTAAATATACACGTGTATTTTTATATATAGTAAATATATAATATATATAAAATATATATAAAGTATAAAATATATAAAAATATAGCAAATCCTAGAGTTGAAAGCCAGGTTCAATTCCTGATATGAGCCAACCTTATTTAAGCTATGTATTTTCATGCTTGCAGATATGCTCATTGACTCTGAAGGCTATAGTGCTATTTTTTTTAAGCTCAAATATTTCATTCTGTTGGAGACTGGCTCCCCTTCTTCTTCCACTATACCATGTCACTAAAATATGTAATTGTTGACCAAGTAAACAATCACTGTATCATAAAACAACTTCACCTCCACAACTGAAGCCTCATAATGGTCATACAATAATGATATCCTGTAATTATCCCCAACTTCTTTGACATACGTTCTTGCCACTGTAGGCTCTGGTAACAGCTTCTCTCTTCTGGCTTTATCCAGTATTTACCACCTATGTATCTGTTCCCAGGCTGAACATTGTTAGAGAAGTCACATACCTGGGCTGACTCATCACTTTAAACCAAATATCACAAATTTCATCTGAGTACATAATGTTTTAAAATATTGCTATATTTTCCTAGTGTATTTGTGGCTGGGTAACACATTATTTTTTGTCCTTGTGATTGACACTCTTTCTATACCAAAAGGATATAATGCACAGGAACTCCACGTTTAAGTTTTTTTCCCCATAGAGATGGGGATTTTAAGTCAGGAAGTAAATTGAGTAATCTAAAATAAAGAGACTTAATTTTGTAAAGTGAATTTTGTGGCCTATGATTTATATTTACTATGGTTTTGAGAAAAATGGGCTTTATAAATTGTTCATGGTTTTATTCCTTTTTTAGGATTATATTTTATTCTTCATTTAGAAAACTTAATTTTCTATCATTGTAAATATCAAGAGAAAAATATGAAAGGAAGGAGGAGGGGGGTTAGCAAGGTAAGTTGAGAAATATCATTATGCTCTTAAATCTGTATATATGAAATGTGTGCACCTTATGAAAATAAAAAAAACTTAATTTTTGGAAAGGGGACAATGTCTTCCACAGTGGACACACAATGAAATCACTTTTGATTGACTACATGTATTGCTGAAGACATGTCATAATCTTAGGCTACACAGATGGACTAAAATTTCCATCTGAATCAAAGAACATGTGTATAAGGACTATGTGCCATGTGCTTATTCTTGGAGTAAGTAATTCTAAAGACATAAAGATTTTCTCCCCTTTAATGATGATTTTTATTTTTGCAGGACTATTTATTATATTGTCAGTGTGCTTTCCCTTAAGTTAACTAATTAACTACTGGTTATTATTAACTGGTGTGTAATGTATAATTACTAACTGGTATATAATGTCATTTGTCCATTTTCAATAGCTTTTGTCACATCTGACTTCCTCTGTAATGTTAAGCACATTTTCCACCAGATGCAAACTTAATGAATGCTCAGATTATAAGATAGAATTTTAATTACATAAGATAATAAATAATAGAATAAGAGTAAGCAAACCCTTTACCTAAGTACTGATGCACCCAAACAACATGAGGGGAGCTCCTGCAATTCTTTTCTCAGCTAAGGTGATTATACAGTATGAAAATACAGTACAGAGAGTTCACAGTTGATTTGGTTTTTAAGATGTGAGATTATACCAATTTTGGACATTTTTAAAAAATATTTTATTTATTGATTTGAGAGGTAGATTTACAGACAGTGGGAGGGAGAAACAGAGAGAAAGGTCTTCCATCCGTTGGTTCACTCCCCAAATGGCTATGCTGGTACGAAACCAGGAACCAGGAGCCTCTTCCGGGTCTCCCACGTGGGTGCAGGGGCCCAAGCATATGGGCCATCTGCCACTTCCTTACCAGGCCACAGCAGAGAGCTGGATCAGAAGAGGAGCAGCCAGGACTAGAACCGGCGCCAATATGGGATGCTGGCACCACAGGCATTGGGTTAACCTACTGTGCCACGGCACCAGCCCCTTGGACATTTTTTTTAATCCAAAGAATTTGTATAATTTTCATAGAGTATTTGTGCACAAAGAGTGCCACTTATTAATATTTTATGGTATAACTTAGTCACATTTATTTTTATTTATATGGAAGGAAAGCAATAGAGAAGTGGGAAGAGAGGGCAGAGGGTAAGAGACTAACAGAGATATCCTCCACCTACTGGCTCCCTCCCTGAATGCTCTCAATAGCCATGGTTAGGCCAGATTGAACCCAGGAGGCAAGAACTGCATCCAGATCTCTTACATGGTTGGCAAGAACCCAATTTGTTGAGCTTGTTGCCTCCCAGGATGGTCATTAGCAGGAAACTAGACTGAAAATGGGGGCAGCTCTCAATCCCTGGTACTCTGATATGGCAAGTGGGTGTCCCAAGAAGTTGCTTTACCTACTGTTTCACAGTGCCTGTCATCACGTCATTCTTTATATAATGTGTACTTGATACTATTTTACTTTCCAGAAATCATTCACCTTTATCTTGGTTGCTGTACACTAGAATTCCACTGGATTTCCCAACCATCTTCTGCGATACACATGGGTGAGGTTTGACCCAACCCAATCTAGGGGAAATTATGAATTGGCTTAAAACAATTATGTGTACTTTACCGACAAATAAGGATAGTCTGATGAAGAAATAAAAGATCTTTCTGGTTCTTCTGAGAAAGAAAATTTGCCAACTTTTTTGGATTTGGTAATGCACAATTCAAGATTTGAAACTTCTTCCATTAATGCAATGCTACCGGTTAGTATAGAGAATTAATTCAAAGCAAAGAAAGAACAATGAGGCATAATTATGCCATTTAACTAGTCAACTCAAAGACTCTTGAGTTCTGCTTGACTTTCAGCCCATATGATGTAAAAAAATCCGATTATTTGACTTAACACATTGTGTTCATCACAATAAGGGCCTCCAGAGAAACAGAATCAATAGGATATATATATATATACACACACACACACATATATGTATATATAATATGAGTTTGTATATATTTGCATATATTATACATATGCTGTGTGTGTGTGTGTGTGTGTGTGTACTTCAACAAGTTCATGGAATAATTAAAAAAATTATATTTTGGCACAAATAAATTTTAAATGTCATGTTTTTTTCACAGCATACTCTTTCCATGAAATCTTTTTGAAAGCTATGTGCATATAAAATTAAGTGATTCACTCGTGGGACTATAAAGATTGGGAATTCCCATGGTCTGCCACCTGCAAGTTAGAGACACAGGAAACAGGAGGTGTGATTGCAGTCAGGATCCAGAGGCCTGCGAACCAGGAGTGTGCAGTGACAATCCTCGTCCAGGGGGAGGAAAAAACATACATCCCAGCTCAAGCAGTCAGGCAGGAAGTAAACATGTGTGAATTCTTTTTCCTCTGTCTACCCACACTGGGAAGGACAATCTACTTTACAGAGTCCACTTACTTCAAATGCTAATCTCATTCAATGTGAATCTCATCTGGAAACAGTCTCATAGACAGTCTCAGAAATAATGTTTAACCAGATAGCTGGACAGCCCCTATTGCTGTCAAGTTGACACATAAAATTAACCATCACACACACTGAATTATATTTTCTGTTACTTGTAACTGAAAATATTAGATTCCCATTACTGAATCTTCAAACCTTTATCTTCTGTTTACTCTATTGTCACCTCTATTAGAATGAAACAAATGTTCCTTCTATCAAACAATAAACCCTTTACTTGTTCTCTAGATCATATACCTCAACTTTTCACATTTTTCAGTTATTCCTTCCTTCATCTGCAATACTAATTATCTTTCTTCATTAGAATTCTTGCCTGTAAATCTTCCAAGTTTGAAGAGTATTTCACAGCTGAAAGACTGAACATCTAGAATGTAGTCTTCCATTGATTATTCCTTCAAAACCATTACATTCTCTGCTTTTATGCCATAGCAAAAAGCAGTGACATTCACTGTGTGCATTGTCACTAGTTTCCTACTCCCCTTTTCAGAATATACTGATCAGGGGCTGGCATCGTGGGGTAGCGAGTAAAGCTCCCGCCTTGAACTGGCATCCCTTATTGGCACCGTTTCAAGTCCCGGCTGCTCCACTTCTGATCCAGTTCTCTGTTATGGCCTGGGAAAGCAGTGGAAGATGGCCCAAGTGCTTGGCCCCTGCCAACTATATGGGAGACCTGGATTAAGCTTCTGGCTCCTGGCTTGTGCCTAGCTCAGGCCTGGCCATTTGTAGCCACTTGGAAAGTGAACCAGGGGGTAGCTCTCACCCCACAACCCCCTCTTTTTATTAACTCTTTCAAATAAATAAATCTTAAAAAAAAAGAACTTACCAATCCATTTATCATCCTTATCACCTTATCTAGAATTACTATTTTCCAAATCAAGACAGATTATCCACCTTTCTCCTCAATCCTGTTTCAGCCTACTCTATGCAAATTTATTTTTCTGTCATATACTGTATTTTGTTACCAGTAATGGTTAACAGACTTCAGTGTTACCATACTCCTGAGATCCCTTCCCTATCCCCTGCACTTTTGTTCTTTTTACTGTTTACTCTCATAGTTCACTGTCCTTTCTCTTTCACTTCATTGCTACTGTGTTTTAGGCAATTATATTTAATTCTATGATTTCAAGTGATCATTTTTTAATCTCAGAATGGATATTATAATTCAACCATTATGCTCTGATTTTTAAATCCATAAGCCTAAATGTCTTTTCACTTTCATCCTATTTATATTTATTAATAGATTTAATATTAATATATTTATTATATTTATATTTATTAAAGAATATATATTAATCACCTATGCAATTTCAGACACTCTTGTTGGTGTTTGAGATATATCACTGAAAAAAATCTATAACTGGGTTAGTGAACACTTTCTGTAAAAGACTAGATACTTCTTTTAGTCTTTGAAGAACCTGTTCTTCCCACTGTGATTCTGTTCTATGAAACAGAGGCAATATATAAATCAAAATTGGAGTGTTTGTGTTCTAATGGAGCATTATTTACAAAACCAGGTAATGGATCATATTTGACCTTTAGGCCATGGTTAACTGATTCTGAAATAAATCCAATACATGGCACTACCAGGAATTAATTTGCTCTATTAGTAAAAAAATGGTGAATTTTTGGTATATTCCTTTCTCTATCCATTAACAATCCAGTTTCTCAACAAGTCATCCATTTTATCTCCAAAATGTATTAATACACATCTACTTCTTTACGTCTCCACATCACTATTGCTTTTCCTTGGCCTGCTGCAAGGTCTTTCTTATTTTACTCACTGATTTTTATCTTTCCTTTTCCAGGCATTTTCCACACACCAGCTAGAATGATATTTTAAAAATGTAAGTCAAGTCATGTTATTTTTATACTGGAAACCACTCAACAAATTTCCATTGCTTTATGAATTAAACACAAAGGTGTGATCCAAACCTATTGGAATCCTTTCAGTTTTCTGAGTACACCAAGGTCTTTCCTGTCTGGTGGTGTTTGCATCTGCAATGTCTACACCTGGAATATTCTCCCCTCGGTTCTTGGCACAGTTGGTTCTTTTTTCCATCATTGTTAAAGCACTGCCAACTTTTATCTCCTATGCCACTTTCTCTCATTTCACTCTGAATATTTCTTTGTTAGCAATGAAATTACCCCAATGTAATTATTTGTTTATTCATTTATCTCTTTTTCTTTTTCTGATATACAAGATCCTTGAGTACAGGATCCTGATTAACCACAGAATCTTCAACACCCCAAGCATAATGCCTAAGAGCCATTATTTATTAAAGAACTGAGTGAAAAAATGAATCCATCCTTATTAAAATAGTTTTCCTGACATAAATGAAAGTTTTTGTCTTAATGTTATTTAGTCTTGCTGTTTTTCATAATAAAATTGGTTTATTCATTACTTAAATAATTTATTCATTCAATAAATACTAACATACAGAGCAGAGTTTCTAAAGCTCAGGCTTATTGGCATTTTGAGATGGATATTTCTGTTTTTGTGGGATGCATTCACAGGACAAGTATTAATAGGACAAGTCTTAGCACCCTTGGCTTTTTCCCACTCTTGATCTTCTGCTCCTTGTCCAGTTATGAGAATCAGGAAAAGTGCTATGAAGAAGTACAGTGTAGATTTAAAGAATGCAATGGAAATTTTAGCTAAATCGGGAGCTGAGAAAATATTACCTTCCTGAAATGATTATAAGCTGAGATATTAGTGTTCTAAAAGAATGGGCTATTTGTAGGAGATTGAGCATGGAAGACAGATTTGGAGGAACAGAACTCTCCAGACAGGGGAAGAAGCATGTGGAGCAACAAACTATGGCTCATTTGAAGACCTGAAAACAAAATGACATTCTATCTAAAGTATAGAACACAATATAAACCTGGAAAGACCGGCAGGTGCAAGAGCATGTATGTTTACACAGGTGCATTCCATTTAAGATTCAGAACTTTATTCTACAAAAGCCATAAAAAGGAGGAAAATGATGATCAGACATGGATTTTAAAAATTCACTCTGGATTATCTGAATAAAATGGATTGGAGGGGGAAAACGGGCCTGTAATATGTACAGAAAGGGCTTGATGTAATGTTCCAGATGCCAGGTGATGGAGAAGGAGAGAGAAGGAGTGATGTGAGAAATTTTTATGAGTATGAATCAACTGATCACATGGATGTCAGACATTAAGGATAAAGGAATCATGGCATAAGTGAGCAGATGGCACAATCTCATTATTATTTATGCTGGGTTCACACACCTAAGTGAACAGAGAATAACTCAGAGGGTGGAAATACACCTTGGGGGCACAAACATTCTCAATACTGACAATTTATGACATTGAAAAGTGTGCTTTTTTTCAAATTGTTTTCATCACTATGTTATCTTCTGTATTCAGTATTTGTTACTGTTTAACAAATTACCATCTCAAACTATGCATGTTGATTTTTTTCACAGTTCTTCAAGAATTAGCTGGGTCCTATGATTCAGGGTCACTCAGAAGGCTAAAAAAAAAAAAAACGAGATATCAACCAGAGCTGGCACAACTTCATGACGATCCATATCCAATTTACTCAGGGTTTGTTGACAGGATTCAGTTTCTTGTGAAGTGTTGAACTTAGACCCTCAGTTCCTTATTAGATGCTGGCCAGAGTTTCCCCTGTTTTTCACTTGGCGGAATTTTCTATGTGACATCTTGCTTCATCAAAACAACAATAAAACAAATAAAGATAAAAAAAAAAAACAAATATTAAGTATTTAAACATTTTATTTAGAACTGATTCTTTCTAGGGTACATTTACATAGACTTGGAAAACGTAGCTTCAACAAGAAAATAAATGTTCTTTTCAGAACATACAAGTTGAATGGAGACAATACATTGTAAAATTATTTCCTTTAATTATACAGGCATTCATTATAAAAAGGAGGCTTCCTGATAGCTACTAGGAACTATAAACTTAAAAGCATAAATTGTCTTACTTCTTTCAAAAATATTATTTCTGCTTAGACAATCTCACTTTTACTTATTTATGGTAAGGCTTATTGTTGTCTAGTCTATAAAAGTTAAACACTCAGTCTAACATCTTTTTGCCACGTGCTTTATTTTCCATAACTAACTATACATTGCTTGGCATCGATCTGGACTGACTTAAATAAGGCTTGTGAAACTCTGTAAATTGTCAGGCACAAAACATAATATTTGAAAATTTATATCAAATGATTCTTGAAATAACTATAAATCATCTGCCACAGTAGTAACAAATATCAAAGAATGGTTTTATTATTTTTAGGTAGGTGGTTTCGAAAAGATAAAAACTTTCAGATCTTTTATCTATCTTAATATAATATCTTATAACAGTGATATTTTCAGTTTACTGAGGTTGTAAGGATATAAGATTTGATTTTTTTCTACTAATATCTCCCTATCTTGTTTCATGCTGATGTATGAGTACTCTAAACATTGGTTCTGTCATTCCAAGCACACATTTTTAAACTTTAAAAATAACTCATTTCTATTTCATAATTCATCTTACTTAAAATTTTCCATGTTAGAACTTCAGGAAAGGGCTATTATTTTAAAATATCAGTTTTCTACATTTTGTGTTATTCCTGAATGTCAAGTCTGCATTGCCAATTTTATGATTTAATTATTTGATCCATGATGTCAGACACTTATTACAAATAATGAACAGTACTTCCTTTCTTCTAGAGAAAATGTTATTCATATGGAAATTGTCCAGTTTGGAATATAACAAGGAGGGAAGTAAGATAATTTATTAGATTTCTTCTAGGTTTTCTCATGTTCAATAATGTGTAATGGATACTATTAATACTATCCTATAAGACAGTAAGATCGAAGTCTCACGTTAATAGTCCTGGAAGTCACTGAGAGCAAAGTCTCAGGTTAACGGGCTTGCATTTTATTTTTCTTGACATTTCTAAATTCCAAGACCACCTCTGTTATTAACATTTCTGTAAACTAAATATTTACAAGTCAAATATCTATTTAAAAATCTTTCTGTTGCTGTTGAACTATGAACCCTATATTAATGTAACAAAGCAATCTAGTAAGAGAAAACTTACATTTCAGCATTTATAACTTGCTGTACCAATCAATAGGCAAGAGACCAATACTGAATTTCACAGGTTATCTGAGTGAAAATTATGGGAGATGCAGACCTCTATCACAGAAGATAAAGGGTATGGAAGAAAGGAATTGTAGGCTACAGTTGGTAGCTGTCCTAGGAAGAGAATAGGAACCATCTCAATGCTGAGAATGGGTTGATAATTTGCTCTTATGGCAGGATCTTAGTCTGGTAGAAGAGAGGAGTCTTAGGATCTAGGAAGGGAATGGATCCATAGATCATGCTGTGCACAGAAAGGTGCGCTTGCTGTATGGCATCTGCTTCCTATCAGGGTGAGAATTCCAAATGGTTACTCAAGAAATGGAGAGTCCACCGTCTAGGCGCCATCTGAATTTGAATAATAAGTTAATCCAAATAGTAGACCTAACTTCACATGTACTAACTTAAGATTTTCTCAGGTACTTAATAAAGAGAGGGAGTCAAGACAGTTTTGTTTTTGCTTTTGTTTTGTTCTATTATTATTTACCATCTAGTAAACAGGTTATGGCTAGAGTCAAATTTGTTTTGATGGAAAACCAGCCATTATTTAAGTTTCTATCTGTATAAAATCTGTAATTTTACATTTAATAAATATTGTTTGACTATATTTGAGGCATACAAAGAAGTATAAAATGGTTTCTGTGAATAAAGGATATATATGTTGGTAAAGAATATAATAGCAATGCATAAAAGTATATAATTATCTGTAAAAGTTATTTTATCATGAGAAACAACTTAATAATATAGAAAAATAATGCTGAAGTAGATGGGAAGAAAGAAAATGTTTCTAACTGGTGAACAAAGCCCCAGAGAGTGAAGTTTTGAAATAGGACTTAAAAGCTGTGCCTTGTTACCTTCAGCAGAGAAATTAGAAAGATATCACTAAATACATATAAACAATGGAGTAGGAAGGATTTTGGCAAATTATCTTCTCAGTTAATTTAGACTCCCAGGAATAGATAATTGATACTTTATCTTATAATTGTTTCAACTTCTGTATATTTATATATCTCTTTATAGATATGGATAAACAATGATGCAAAGTGTCTTCCCTCAACAACGCCAAAGGAAACTGGTTATCAAATTCAGACTATTTGCTCTGGCAAAGACAGAGAAATAAAAAAGCAAAGGTCTTATGAGCGTGCATGTGGTTTGTTGAACTTAGCCAATCTCTGTCTGCCTGTTGTACTGAGATCACTGTGAATCTAACTATTTTACCACCTCACTGAGCCATGTCAGAAGTGGGAATGGACTGTCTTATTTAAAATTCTTCCAAATTCCTAGCTACTCACTACCAACCAAGAAGTTTCTTGTGTTCCTTTGAAATGAAAAACTATAACAACCTTAAGGTGTTCCCTAGATCTAACAAAGGTGAAAAAGAAAAAGGTTGTTAAGAATAAAAATTGTCTTAATAAAGGCAAGGGGCACAGATTTGTGACACCCACTTGTGGAACATGGCTACATTACAGGCAGCAGTGCAGGGCATTACCTCGTGATCAGAAACTAGTTTGCAAACCTGAGACTGTATAAGACATTCCTCTAATCCACCCATAAATCAGAGAAAGAAACAAATGTTTTGTTTATTATCTTTTCTTCACAATAGCCTTTGATAGCGCTATTAGTTTCATCTCAATGGAGGTTACCATAATTGTTTATTTTGTGTTAACAGTTATTTCAGATAAGGTATAATTTATATTAGTCTCATACTTGCTTAGTATTTTATCATGAATGTATTATTTACTGTTAATTAAAAGCTCTAAAGCATAAAAAGAACTAACAATCTAATGGTTTCAGGTTATGTTTAGTAACTGCTTAAGAATAAATTCAAGTTGATAGTTTAATATATTAGAAGGCTTCCAGTTAACCCTCATTCACTGCACATAGGCAGAATTCCATAAATTTTAGAAGGGGGCAAATTAAAAGCATTAAGTCATATGGTTAGGACCTAAAAGACAAAATAAATTCCCTGATTCACAATAACTTTTATATGGAGGAAATGTAAAAGATGACAAAAACTGTGAAAGGAGTAACTCAAATTAGAATATGAAGTCTGAACTAAGATAATTTCATGTAATTTGGGCTAACATTTTTATGTTCTACTACACACAATTCATAGAAGGACTTATTATAAAAGTATATGGCATTCAAATGATCCTAATACAATTTGAAAAAATACTCCTGTTTTATCTATAAAGAGCCATTCTCCCTAAATCTGAATACATAAATATATGAAACTTGCATAAACTTAAGTAAATTTTTAAAAAAAAATAAAAAGGACCCCAGAGAATTCACTTAACCTCTTTAAAAAAGGAAAGCCATTCTTCTTCATTAAAATACCAGTTACTGGGACTGGCATTTTGGCAAAATGAGTTGGGCTATGGCTTATAACACTGGCATCCCATGTCATAGTGCTGCTTGCAGTCCTGCCTAATTCACTTCAGATCCAGCTTTCTGCTATTGCTCTAGGAAAGGGAGGAAAGGATGGCCTAAGTACTTAGAAACCTGACACCCATGCAGGAGACCAGGACTGAGTTCCTGGCTTTTGGCTCTTGGCCTTGTCCAGTTCTGGCTGATGGAACCATTTGGAGAGTGAACCAGCAGAGAGAAGATCTTTCTCTCTTTCCTGATTCTTCCTCTCTGTCACTCTGCCTTTCAAATAAATAAATAATTAAATCTTTAAAAAAATGTTAGCTACTCTTTATTGAATACTTAATATGTTGTTAGCAGTGTTATAAATGTGAAACGCTTAGCACATATTCTGTTATTAGCAGTAAACTATGCTGTGAGATGAAGGGAAATCCAGAGAATATGAAAAGTAATGGGGTACAGCACCATTTGTTGTCAAATTTAATCAAAACAGGCTTTTCTAATTCTCTGGTGTGTGATTTTGTGCAAATCTTTGTGGCAGATAATGCTTTTAGATAGCTATTAAGTATTAAGAGTCCCCTCTCATTTTTCATTAATATTTGAGCAGCTTGCAGAGTTTTCCATTAGCGTTGGCATAGAAAAACATAGAAAAGAACAAATACATCATCACCTAGTTTTGTATTTCAAATTCACTTTCTTTGGAAGCCCACAGAATAAGCAATGATTTTAAAATCTGGGATTTCAACTGGGGTTGGTAATTTTGAGAGAGAACTCCAAGTTGAACTTTAAGCGATGAAGAACCCATAGTATTGAGTTTACATAACATCACAAATCAGACAAGAGAAAAATCAAGTGCTTGACTGGAGAAAAATATGATGATTTTTCCACCCACTGACTCTATCATTTGAATTTTGAAACAGAGCCTTGATAACTCATTAAACATTCTTGCAGGTTTGAATGTGAGCTCTCTTTAGGCAAAAGGAACCATCCAATGATTGGTAGTCAGTGCCATATTATAGTTACTGTCACAGGGAAACATGAAGTAGTCAGGAAATCAGAGCATCTGGAAAAATTATAGTTTGGGTATTATAGATCGCTAACCTTTTTAGAAGACAGCTATAGGGCTAATTTAAGAGAACTCAAGGAAAAAGGTTTTACAGATTTGTACATTTAATCATTACAGCAAGTCCTGTGAATATTATATTTATTTCATCTTTAAGGGAAAAAATTGATATTTAATTGTTGAAGTACTTTTCCTAGGGTTCTCTACCTAGTCTGTAGCAGAACCAGAAATCATTCACCCTAGGTTTTTCTGATTCCTTAGTTCATGTTTTTGTCACCATGGATTACATACTTCCCTAAAGTAAAGCCTAAAATCTGAAACTCAATTTGACACATAGTGGATAGCAAATGCCACCCACGTAGTTATGCTTCTGATAAGTCACTGACACAAAAATTAATTTTAGATGCTATAATCTGAGAATATGCCTCTTGTCATCTACAAAACACACAGTATCTTGAGTCTTTTCATGCCTTAAGTTACTTTGCCTATCTGAAGAAGAAGTGAAGGGTAAACTTGAGATTACACTTGGAGTGTGAAGATTTCAGTCTCATATTGACCTACGATCAGGGCTTCTTATAAACAGAAATACTTTGTCAAACAGAAGGCAGCTCCTCCTGATTAGGAAATGATGCTATCATTTGACATAGGAAGGGAAACTTTTTTAATGGAAACAAGTTTTGGACTCCATGCATTTGAGAACTACTTGTTTTATTATTTTTTATTTTTTTCTTATTTTTGACAGGCAAAGTGGACAGTGAGAGAGGGAGAGACAGAGAGAAAGGTCTTCCTTTACCATTGGTTCACTCTCCAATGGCCACTGCGGCTGGCGCACCACACTGATCCGATGGCAGGAGCCAGGTGCTTCTCCTGGTCTCCCATACAGGTGCAGGGCCCAAGCACCTGAGCCATCCTCCACTGCACTCCTGGGCCACAGCAGAGAGCTGGCCTCGAAGAGGGGCAACCGGGACAGAATCTGGTGCCCCGACCAGGACTATAACCCGGTGTGCCGGCGCCACAAGGCAGAGGATTAGCCTATTGAGCCGCTGCGCTGGCCAAGAACTACTTGTTCATTCAGTTGTGTGTCTAAAATTGATTTGAACATGACTTTACAAACAAACATGATACATATATGTATATGTACACACAAATACACATGTGTATATATATAAACATATATATATATTATGTAATACCTTGACACTAAAACAGGAATTGGAAATAAAAATTTAGTAAGATAATAACACACCACTCTTGGCCAAAAAGAAATGATAGCTGCATGAGGAGACACACAGGCTCATATCTTGTGTCTAGAATATGATACTTAACTCTTCTGTACAGAAACAATTTATTACTGACATCATTGATATCAGACACTACTAGTTGATTTGATTTCTGTCTTCATGGAGCTTGTATGTATTAAAAATGAATAAATAGGCAAATTCAGCATACATGATAACATCTCAGAGAGTAACTGCAGTCCATGGAATGTATTTAAGAGTCTCTTTCTAGAGGAAGGCATGTCTGACCTGAGAGCTGACATGTAGATAAACATTTCACTGGAAGTCTTCTATCATTTCAGGCATCAGAACATCAAAGACCCCTGAGGGAGTGAGGTTTGTTTAAAGAATAAAATGTAATTAGTTGGAATAAAAGAATAAAACTTTCATCTTTTAAGTTTGAAATCTTGGCTAACAAAAGCAACAAAAGTGAGAGGGAGAGTGGAAGGAAGGGAATATCATTATGTTCTTAGAATTGTACCTATAAATCACATTGAATCTGTAAGCTAAGTCATATTAATTAACTTGACAAAGAAGTCAAAACTTGAATTCTTTTTTCTTCTTCAACATATATGTCAATACAAATTGCTACAATGAGGACTTTCATAGTTTATATAGTTTTATAGCTTTTGTTATAACTCTATATCAACACTTCACTTACTAACTACTTTACCAATATAGTACCCAACTTATGATGCATTTATTTCAAGATGTTCTTATAGACTTTTATATACACTTGCATCATACAATTTTTTACTGAATGAAAATGAATAATACATAAGAGTATTTGTCTTATAAAAAGAATATTTACAGTTGAAAACTGAAAAAGGGTTGAAAAAATTCTATAATTTTCTGCCATTTTGTTTGGCTGTATTTCAAATATTCTTTCTTCCTGTTTTATTCTCAACATTTTCAAAGTTAATTTGTGTCACTATCTGCATGAACCCATGATCTGTTAAAGTTTTTCCTTCTCTGGAGTTCAAAGAGTTCATGTGTCAATTTTCATTCCCACTGTCATCAGGGAAATAATATTAGATATCAGTGAATGTGCTTTGCTAAATTTCTATCAATTCTAAGCTGCAGGAAATAAATCCAGTCACCCTTAACTCAAGCTGTCAATCAGAAAATCAGAAAGCAGGATACAAATAACATATGCTTGTGGCATTGTGTAATTCACACGTGGTTAACATGCTGAATGATTCATAAAGATATATCTTTAACCTAGAAAAGAAGCAGATTTTGAATGAATAAGAGACCAAAGTGAATCCTAAAATTTCAAGTCATTATAAGAAATCAGAGAAGAGAAAATGAATTTTTCAGTAAGGCAGACAGTAAATAAAGCATCGGCAATCTGTTATAAAGGGCTTTAGGATACAGTAGGTAAATTTTTCATGAAACATTGAATATAATGCTAATTTCCTACATATATGTAGTTTTTTCATTTCTAATGACAAAATTGATATAATCAATGACTCAAGGGTGTGAATACAAAAGCCTATTGATGTATTAGGTATCAATTTTAGCCTATTCATAATTGGAAGGAAAACAATTTATGATTAGTTGTTAATATGCTGTATTTCTCTTGCTTCTAATAAACAGCACATGTTTTAATTATTTAGTTTCCTTAGACCATTGTCTGTCTTTCCCTCTCTCTGTCTGTAACTCTGTCTCTGAAATAAATAAATAAATCTTAACACAAAACAAAACAAGCAAAAAACATACACTGGGGATGCCCCATCCCATATTTGAGTGCCTGGCTTTGAGTCTCAGACCTGTTCTTGATTCCAGCTTCCTGATACGATGAATCTAAGGAGGCTGAACACAATGGCTCAAGTACTTGGGTTCCTGTCACCAGTTGAATTCAGATCCAAGCTCTTTTGGCCTGGTACAGCTCAGCTGTTGGTGGTATTTGCAGAGTGAGTCAGTGTTTAGAGATTTCTATCTGTCTTGCTCTGTTTTTCAGAGAAAGAAAAATCAATAGAAATCTAAAATTTAAGAACTTAAATTTCTATATTTCAAATAAATTTTATATCATATAAGAATATTATAATATCAATGATTATTATTATAGCCAAGAAAATGTTGATGTTCAATATTCAATCTTCTTTGTTTTTTGAGCAACTTTTATTACTATCTGCAATGCTAAGTATTAAGCACATGGCTCTTAGAAAAAGTACTTCATAAAAATTAAAGAGGTGAAGAAATTGGCCTCTTGCATTGAGTTTTTGAGCTTTTATAAAAGATTTTTAAAATAAAGAATACTTGGAGAACATAGGTAAAAGAATTTGTTTTGTAAGTTTTTTTTTTTTAACTTTTTTTTTATTTGACAGGTAGAGTTATAGACAGTGAGAGAGAGAGACAGAGAGAAAGGTCCTCCTTCTGTTGGTTCACTCCCCAAATGGTCGCCACGGCCGGCGCCACACCAATCCGAATCCGGGAGCCAGGTGCTTCCTCCTGGTCTTCCATGCAGGTGCAGGGGCCCAGGGGCTTGGGCCATCCTCCACTGCTCTCCCGGGCCAAAGCAGAGAGCTGGACTGGAAGAGGAGCAACCAGGACTAGAACCTGGCACCCATATGGGATACCGGTGCTGCAGGCAGAGGATTAACCAAGTGAGCCATGGCGCCGGCCCTGTTTTGTAAGATTTAACAATGCTTAATTTTTACTCTTAAATGTCTTTCATAAATTATCTGTTCTTTATATTAGAAATATTCATTTATAATGATAATCTTAATAGTATCATAAAATCTAAAATCAAAAGATTGTACATTCTAAAATCCCAAAAATTACATTTCCATTTCTCAAATTAAATAATATCTAATCCTTTCATGTGTTTCAAAGTGAATTATTTTTTCTCTATTCTTGATATTGAAGAACATTTCTAGATTTTTTTCAACACATTTTCAATATGCACTCTGTCAGACTGTACATTGAGTATTTATTCTAACAGGTTTTTGTTTGTTTTTAAATTTTACTTTTAACTGACACATAAATGCTGTATGTACTTATAGGTTCACCTGATATATCTATAAAAGTATATGATGAATAGTTTCCAATCGGGTGAGATATATCTATATCGTCAAATATCTAACATCCATTTTAAAAACATTCAAAATCTTTTCTTCTAGTTTTTTTTTTTTAAAGAGAAGTATACTGTGCAATATCATTATCTATAAGGAATAGTTTTTAAACTCTGAAAATATTGGTCTAGGTCACAAAATCACTGTGACTCTTGACTATTGTTTCATTTTAGTAGGTTATTCAACAAGATAGCATGTATGTGGAGAGAAGGTATACAACAAAACAGAAGGGATTACATTTTTAAATGTGTGTCTTTATAAATAAAATCAAACGGTATGTTTCCCAATTAGTTTTTTTCAAAATCAGTTTTTTTAACTCTAATGTATTTCTTCTGCCTGTCAATCACAACTGTTTTGAACTTTCCATAATCGGTGAAGTAATTACTCTTCATGCTTTTGAATCATGTATGCTTTTTGTAGCTATTAATCAATTTCCTGCAGTGCTCCAAGTTAAATTAAATTACAATACTAATACCAGAAGGGTCCCAAATCACTCTTTCTCCATATTTTAATAAATATATATTCAAAGTAGAAAGAACATATTTTCCTTGTAAATAAAATATAGAGACAACTATGTCACTAGAGTTGACAGATGACTTCTTTTTTTTTTTTATTTTTTTATTTTTATTTTTTTTTTTTTTGACAGGCAGAGTGGACAGTGAGAGAGAGAGACAGAGAAAGGTCTTCCTTTTGCCGTTGGTTCACCCTCCAATGGCCGCCACGGCCGGCGCGCTGCGGCCGGCGCACCGCGCTGATCCGATGGCAGGAGCCAGGAGCCAGGTGCTTTTCCTGGTCTCCCATGGGGTGCAGGGCCCAAGCACTTGGGCCATCCTCCACTGCACTCCCTGGCCACAGCAGAGAGCTGGCCTGGAAGAGGGGCAACCGGGACAGAATCCGGCGCCCAGACCGGGACTAGAACCCGGTGTGCCGGCGCCGCTAGGCGGAGGATTAGCCTAGTGAGCCGCGGCGCCGGCCTGACAGATGACTTCTACCATTTTTAGTACTTACTGCTCTGAAATATCAAAACTCGGGTAATATATTATAAATAATTGGTGTAGTGCAATTGTTTAGTGACTACAAACAGCAGCATTTGCTGTTTCTTCTGTTAGCATACTTCTTGCTGTCTTACTCAATGGAAATGAAGGTAGAGTGGGTGTACATACATTTCTGCCTTTTCTCACTCTTTGGCTATATTGCACTTGTCAAGAAATTAATTTATGATAGTACATACAGTACTTCTAGGTTATAGTGAGGTTAATTTTATGCCTCAAATAGTTCCAATTAGTGCTGTAATGCAAATGAAAACCAAGAGAGAGCTTCACAATCTGTGTGTCTATGTGTGATATATGAATGTATGCATGTGTGTATGTATGTATGTATGTATCTAGTTGTATTGTATGATGAAATACTTATGCAGGGACCCAATACATAAACTTAAAACATAGTCAAAAGTTAGTAGCGGGGTAGTGACAACTGCATCCCATCTTGCACAGCCAGTTTGGGTTTGAGCCTCAGCTATTCTGCTTTCTACCCAGCCTCTCCTGATGCATGTAGGAGGCAGCAAATGATGGCCTGAGTGCTTAGATTCCTGCCACCAACAAGGGAATCCCAGAAGGAGTTCCAGGTTCCTGGTTTCAGCCTAGCCCAGCTCCACCTATGGCAAATACTATGATGTGAAGCAGTGAATAGAAGACCTCTGTGGCTCTTGCTCTCACTCTGCCTTTCAAGTAGATGAAAATAAATAAATAAATATTTTTGATATTTAAACTCAATTCATCATATCTTAGCTAAACAATATTATGATTAGGTATATTTTAACATTCAACTATACTGAATTTGGCTTAAATTATAGGTCATAAGTATAAGAAGGAATAAATGCAAGCCTCTAAAAATGAAAAAAGCTTGTCACTACATGGAAAGAACTGCAATATGAATTGCTCATGTTTTATTGTGATTAAATAGAATTTAAACTCCCAATTTGTTTAAAAATTGACTCTGACAGTAAGACCTTAAGTACATTGTATGTGATGATTTTACTGCCCAATATGTTGCAGATACTATATTATAGGAAAGAAAATATTATAAGATTTTGAAGTCTTGTAGTGTTTTCTGCAAAATGCAGTGAAATAATATATAAAATTATAAGGTTATTATGTTAATTGTGATTTTATGTGTTATTGAGCTATTCAGACCTTTCTAAAAAGGTTGTTAATAAGTGTTGCATTACAATAAAGCAAAAGTTATATTAAATTATATGATATGGAACTGAAATAAAACATAAAATGGGAGATTAGAAAATAAATGTAGATGTAGAAGCTATAATAAGTCTCAATATTTAAAAATATTAAATAATGTAGCACAATTAAAGATGCTAAAGAAAACATAAGAAGTTAGACAATGCTTTCTACTTTCCCCCTGTATATGTTTTTTTTTTACTGTGAAAGTATTTTTAATTAGATTTATTTTTATCTCTTTTTTAACAATGAAAATTTCCCTTTTTAGCTGGCTATATGCAGTATTATAACTTTTTTTAAAAAAATCTACCTTTTTACACTGTAACTATTGAAATGAAAATATGAGAACATAAAAAAGCAATGCTTCAGACCTCATTTATGTGCTGCAGTCCTTTGTACTCATGAAATGTTTCTAGGTGAGCAGAAAGGGCTGTTAAGGAAGACGGATATCATACAAGCATGTCAATCACATATAATAGGCAGTGGTGGAAGGTAATCTCCCTCTGCCCATCAGTCTCTGGCAGACTAGTAGACAGAACTCATTACTGTGCAAATGAAGCTGCCAGCTGCTTCTGCCATTTGCCTTAGCTGAGGTCACAAAGAGTTGACACCAGTTAAAGCTGGTTAATGTGGCAAGGGAAGTAACAAGGAGACAGAGCAGCTGTGTAGGTCGAAATAAACAGTATCCTATTGACAATAAACTTCAGGGAGTTTAAAAAGTCCTTGTAGAATCTGGGGGAGAAAACATTTTATCGTAGTGATTCTTGGGTTTAAAATGAGCTGCTCTGATCAATGAAAACATTCATCTAGATTATCCAATATAAATGTAACAAAATCTCAGTTCATCATCTTTTACTTTATGATTTTGATTTTATAAATGTTAGTCTTTGAGCAGGCTACAATTTCCTGGGTCAATCTATTGACTTACAAACATGTAGACAGCATGGCCCTATTAATAATGATGGCAACACTAATTACTATTGCTGCTTCAGTGACTCAGTTTCTTTGAAAACTCTGCTAAGCATCATCTTCCTCAATTCTCAAAACAGTTCCATGAGAGAAGCATCATTATTTGTTTTACAACTGAAGAAATTGGAGCTACAGGAAGCTGGTATTTGCATTAAGTCCTCAGCCTAAATGTAGAATTCTGATCTGGACTCAGGTGTGTCTGACTCCAAAGTCCGATCTGCTGCAGTGCTGTTATTGTTTCCTTATGATCTGTAACTGTTTCTCTTCAAAGATGTTCTATTTCCACTAGAATTATTATAATAATTATGTGAGAGTGATACTGTTTCTAACATTATAATAATCAGAAAGTTAAGGCGTGGAAATTAATTTACTTGCTCAGATCTAGGAGATTAATGAGAACTACAGACTTGAATTTGTGTATATATCTGATTTCTTATTCCATCAACTGAACTGCTCCCATGACCAGCCTTTCAAATATGTACTAGATATAGCATCTGTAGCAAAAACAAGTCTTAACATTAGATTAAATTTTAAAAAATAATATTTTCTAGGTTTTGTTATACATTCTAAAATATCTCTATTAATATGTCATCTAGAATAGAACTTACTCAATGTAGTTTTAAATATCATGTCAGAAGAAAACACGACTACGGAGAATAACCAGCATTTCTTTCATGCTTTGTAAATTTCCCAATGTTTGTCATAATCAAGGATTTTATGGCAAAAATAATTTGTTATGATTTTATGCATCAGCTTATTTTGCATGTGTTTCCTTTAAAGGCCTCATTTGCTTACTCATTTCAAGTATGTAGCTCAATTTTTTCAAACTCATTATTAGACATATGAACATTATCATTATTGTTATTGAGAGGATTATTTCTTATTGACTGGTTCATGGCACCTTGTATAGTCAAATGAGTTATGGATTTTTGTCTTACAAGGTTATATAGTCATTTGTCCTTTATTTCTGTTACTCTTTGTTACTTGCCCATTTATATGTGTGTTTTTTCACAGCTAGGCAGTTTATTAATTTTTTATTTTTTACATATACTTTATGCTGGCTCTGAATTTAATTTTCCCAGATCTCAGAGTCTCTGGGAACATGCCAAACTGATTTTTGCAATATCTTTGGCTTTCTTCTCTCTTTTGTGGACAAAGTAACTAAATTAAGCCAATAATGCTTCCAACTGCTTGTTCTAATGAAAGACCATATTTAAAAGCATTTTCAATTATTTCATATAAGTAAAAATAAAAATATTCATATGAAACAATAAGTTTAACACTTCTTAATTGTATCTGCTGTGCAATAAAATCAATGATTGTAACTGCCAAATTTGACAAATATTATGTGTTTAAGGGTCTTAATTGTCAAATCTGTTCAAAAACTGAATGTTGTGTTGATTTTTTAAAAAGAGAAAATGTACAAAATTAACTGACAATTTCTATCTAATATATGTTCCTAGTGGACTTTCCAGTGTTTCTTTAGCCATGATACCAAAACTAACCTTTCAAAGAATGAAAGAGCTGAAAATAAACAAATCAATGTGGAAGAAAACCGGAAAGATTTTATCTCTGCAAGATTGGGACAGAAAGAGAATGAGACAGAGACAAAGGAAAAGATCAGAGATACATTAATCATAACAAATATTCTAGCCAGAAGGGAACACTGGAAATTAAGAAATAGTGATGGGTAAGTCTTTTAAGGTTTACAGATGAGGTTCAGATAAGAAATTCAGCATTCTTGTGATTATCCTAACCTTTCTCATAGAGGTTGAAATCAGATTGGAAATCCGAGAACAAGCTTTCTTGTAATATATTGCTCCTTCCAGAGTCAGTCCAGCTGGAAGTGCATAGAAGCATGAAAATGAAAAAGAAAACAAACAGAAATAAGCTAACCAAATTATTGAACCATTGGAAATATTCATCTTGGTCTGGGTAGGCGTAGGTCCCTTTTCATCTGAACCGATTGTTCCCTTGTTTCTAGTAAGCGCTCTTTGTTATTTTTCGAAAACGAGCCTTCGTGGAGATAGTTCATCATGTCTTCACAAAGAGTTGGGATTATTATTTTTGCCTGGAGAAAGAGTTTAAAACATCATGGAAAAAATGTTGAGGAAAAGGACATGGTTTTGGATTAGGGCATAATTGTTGCAATTGAAAGTAATTAATGAGAACATTCTCACAAATGTGCAGATAACAAAATGAATGAAATATGCTACATTATAATAAACGCAGGAAACCTTTGAAGTCCAGAGGTCTGACAGAATGATATAAAGAGATCAATGTACAAATTGTAGTATTAATGCTCTGATTCCATTTTTCTAAAGAGAAACATTACAATTAGAGAGCCAGTCATCTCAATGTGTAGTAATGCATGGGATATCTTATACACTCTTGCTAAAATTTATTTTGAGATTTAGAGAACAAAACCACAGGTTCAGAAAAACTGCTGAATATTTTAATTTGACATGAAGAACATTAGTTTTAGTCTGTGCTGGAGAGTAGTAAGAAATTTATATATCACAGTAATTCAATCTTAACAAACAAATACATACTTTGTTTTCTCAATATCCTAATTTTACATAGTACACATGCACACTTTGTTCTTATAAGGAGAAAACCAACTTCAGTAAAGGGAGAGACCTCCAGTTTAAATCATTGAAAAGCTAAGAGATACTTATGGTGGCTGCCATGATCCACTCATGACTTCAGCTCCATTTCTTTGTGACTCTCATAGCAACGTCCTCTTTCACAGATGGGCTTAGGGCTGAAGCTTGTTTACTTGGTGTACAGAGAATGCCTGTACCAGCAACCAGGCTGAGTGCTTTGGTTCACATCAATGGTAAATGAGTGCATCAACTGTGATCACCATCAAATCAACTCTTAGATGGGTCAAAAATGCTAGCTCTTATGTAACTGAGGCCACTCCTCATTGCTCCACCAAATTTCAACAAAGGGATAAGGTTTGTTGATTGTATTATAGCACTGAGGCTTATACATGGAGCTTGTTGTGGGTTATTATAATCAAAATCAAAAGATAAAACTGGGTAAAAGCTTGATCCCAAGGAAAATCTGGATGGTTTCTAGGAAAAGAGGGATATCTGTTGGATAGAAAAGACAGGACTATTCAATACAATAGTAATTACTAGGTGTGGTGATAAAACTGTAAGAAATACCACAAAAATGGGACTCTGCATAGTGAAACTTTTGTTTCTGTATATAATTGTTATTGATTGGATCATTATGAATAAATATTTGATGTATTACACAAGTATCTTATTATTTTTTAAAGATTTATTTGAATGGCAGAGTAATACACACACACACAGAGAGAGAGAGAGAGAGGGAGAGAGAGAGAGAGAGAGAGAGCTTCCATCTACTGCTTCATTCCCCAAATGCCGACAATAGCCAGGGCAGAGCCAAGCTGAAGCCAGGAGACAGGAACTTCATCTGATCTCCCACATCATGGCAGGCACCCAAGTACGTAGGCCTTCATCTGCTGCCTTTCAGGGACATTAACAGGAAGTTGGATTGCAAGTGTGGAGTAGATGGGACTTAAATCCACACTCCAATATGGTATGCAGGCATCACAAGCAATGACTGAACCCACTGTACCACGACCCTTGTCCCAAGTACCTTAATCTGATAAAAAATAACAAGTTTATATACAGTTAGCATTTTAGGAATGCCAAGAAATCTGAACTAGCTAAATATTGCTTCTCTTAATAATTTGTTTTTGCTCCTACCTTTTCATGTATGTTACCCAAAGGCACATTCAAAAAACCAGAATGTGTAATTAATGAAACTAATTATTTAAAAAAATAGGAGTATAGAATGAGGTTGAATAATGGGAACAAAACCACAGTTATAGGGGATGGATAAGTTCTATTGCCTATAACACAGTAGGATGACTACTGTATATTTCAAAATGAGTGAACACTGTAGTGCACAATGTAGCTGCCACATGGGATGCCCACATTCTATGCTGCAATGCCTAGGATCAAGTCTCACTTTCACTTTTGATTCAGCTTCCTGCTATTGCACCTAGGAGACAGCAGATGATGGTCCACATAGTTGGGTGCCTGCCACATACATGACAGACCTGGATAAAATTCCTGACTCCTTACTACAGTCTGGCCCATGCCTGGCTGTTGTGGGATTTGAGGAGTATACCAGCAGATGGATGATCTCTGTCTTTGTCTTTCCCTCTCAGTCACTCTGCTTTTCAAGCAAATAACCAATTTTTAAAAACTCAAAATAGAAAAGAGACTTTTGAATGCTCCCAAAACAAAGAAACAATGAATATTTGAAGAGATGCATATGCTAATTATGTTGAATTGATCACCATATATTGTATGTATGTGTCAAAATATCACACTATACAGTAAATTAATTTATGAATTAAAAAAGAAATGTTAGATTAAAATATTTTATTTTAAAATATGGTTTATACTCTCATGGGCTTTTCAGCCGGATCCGCATGCCTTAAGGGCTGATTCTGAGGCCAGAGTGCTGTTTAGGACATCTGCCATTCTATGGGTCTGCTGTAATGTTTTGTAGTTTTCATAATCAATATTTATGTAACTGTTTTTTATTCTTTTTCATTCATCCATGTATTTATTTATAGGCACTTATTTTGTAATGAACATTCATTTTTCTGTCATTGAAATACTCTGAACAAACTAAAATTACTAGTCTCATTGAATTTATAGAAACTAAACAAATATATTAATATTGATGATGACAGAAATTATGGAGAGGATTAAAACTGAAAACTGTCAGAACTGGAGAGTATTAGAAGAGATACTTCCAATGCTTAACAGTTTCATTAGGAGAGATCTTAATGGAAAGAATAACAAATGCATATGTTGAAGACATCTATGAAAATAAAAGCATTCAAGGCAGAGAAAAAGGCAGTTACAAAGTTCTGAGGCAGGACATGGCTGGTGTATTCCAAGGACAACATGGAGACAGCACTTGTGTCGGGACAGGTAAGGACTAGGCTGGGGTACTTAGGAGGAATTTAGGTTGGAGAGAAAACAGGAAGTCATATTCTTTCTCTCACAATTATAAATATGAAAACATTACTTCCTTGATGGTTTTCCATAAATCATTGTCTTTTCTGGTTAACTTTATATTTTTTTATTGTCTTTCTAGATCTTTGGTACAATAAGCTAATTTATTTCCATTCTTCCTTCTTCTTGGTAGCAAGTTATAGTGTTTCCTGTGCTTTTTAGAATCACTTTAGTTCTAAGATTTGCTGTTGACTGTGTATTCAATATTATGTATATATGATTATGCTGTAATTTTCATTTCAACTTATTTTTTAGCCCATTTAGATTTTGTTTTGTTATAGGAATTGTGCGCTTTGTGATCTGTAAGTATTTTAGCTACTTTATATTATATCTAATTTTGTGTGATTGTAGTAAGACAAAATGACCTGTACTATTTCTATTTTTTTTTAAAAATTATCAGCATTGCCTTTGAGAGGGAGAGAGAAAGAGAGAAAGGTCTTCCATCTGCTGGTTCTCTCTCAAATGGTAGCAACAGCCAGTGCTAGGCCAATCTGAAGCCAGGATCCAGGAGCTTCTTCCAGGTTTCCTACATGGGTGCAGAGGCCCAAGCACTTGGCCCATCTTCCACTGCATTCCCAGGTTATATGCAGAGAGTTGGAGCTAGAAGAAGAGCAGCCGGGACATGTGAGTCTTAAATACAGAAATCATTTATTCACTGTACCACAGAAGTGTGACAACTGAAGAGTCTGTGAGGTATATGACTGCTGGTTTTGAATATGAAGAAGAGAGCCATGAGCCATGGTTCATGAAGATGTAAAAAGAAAGAGAACAAAGCCTCCAGAAAACAATGAGATGTCACACACACCTTGAATTTACCTGTTAAACTTCCAACCTAACTCACAGATCTGTGAGGGAATATATTTGAATTGGTTAGGCTACTAAATCTGTAGTAATTTGTTACAGCAACAATAGAAATCTGATATAATATCTACTAAATTGAACTTGTTGATTCAATTATTGACCTCTTCTCTATTATTTTTTGTTATATTCACCCTGATTTGTCAATTCCTAAAGCCAATTTGATAAGTCATTGCTTCATTTTTATTACATTTTTCTTGTATTTCCATTACTTTCTCATTTGAAAGGGGACAAATAATGATAAATTATTCAAACAGTTTTGATAAGTATCAACAAGGGTATGTAATTATGGCAGTGACATTCAAGATGCAAATGGGACAGAGGTGTTACAAATATTGTTAACTTTGATAATGTAGTGAAAGAATGGAGTAAAGAGTCAGCATTTAAGATTGAATTTCAGGTTTTTTACATTGTATAACTGAACATGCTGGTACACTCAGCAAAGTATAAAAGCAGTAGCAGTTTTGATAATATGAAAAATATGTTACAGTGTACCTGTCACTTTTGCAACTATAAAATCTGAATACTCAGATTGAGGGTAAACCTGTTGAAGTGCATGTCACCTATGGCTGTATTCATACTGGTCTTCTCATTGCCAGTTAAGAGGGATCAAAGCCACATGGTGGCAACAAGAACTCAATAGGAGTGGTGACAGTGTTCTCATTGGACAGTTCCTGTAATGTGCTCTGGTAATGTTTCCTGTTGCCCAGCCAAAATGTGTTCTAGCCATTGTCCAAGTCTTTTCTTCAAGCTTCTCATTGATATAATTATATGTCCAAAAATCCTTTGAATGAACTAATTTTTTCTTAATTAAACCAGTCAGTTCCTGTTCTTCCTGGACATCCATGCCTATATATCATTGCCTATATGCCATAACCTTTTTCTCAGAACATAAAGAAGATAAAAAATTTTGAAAAATTTAACATATACTAGAGAATAAACTATGAAGCGATTGTAACATTTAGTTACACTTACATGTTTTTAGTTGGATTCATTTTGTGTCTCACATTTTATTTATTTTGTTTTATTTTAGAGACGATAGAGGGGGGAGGGAGGAAGAGTAGGAGAGAGAGAGAGAGGGAGAGAGGGAGAGAGGGAGAGGGAGAGAGGGAGAGAGGGAGAGAGGGAGAGAGGGAGAGAGGGAGGGAGGGAGGGAGAGAGAGAGAGAGAGGGAGAGAGAGAAAAGAGTCTTTTCATCTGCTAGTTCATTCTCCAAATGCCAGCAACAGTTAGGGCTAGGCCAAGCCAAAGCCACGAATCAAGAGGCACAGGCACTAGGGCCATCATCCATTGCCTCCCCAGGCATGTTAGCAGCAAGACGCATTGCAAACAGAGTTGTGAGGACTGTGATATGGGATCCTGGCATTGCAAGCAGTGGCTTAACCTGCTACACCACAATATTGGCCCTATCTTTGCATATTTTTCTTTGCTTTATGTACTACGATTAAAAAAAATCCTGAACCTAATGTTTCACAGTTAAAAGATGTGTAACATTTAGTCTTCCTTTTTTAATATGTAACGTTTCACAAATTTGTGTGTCATCCTTGCACAGGGGCCATGCTAATCTCTATATCGTTCCAGTTTTAGTATAGTTAGTATATGTGCTGCCACAGTGAGCACAGCTTAGTCTTTACTTAACTGGTGTCCTATAGTAACCATTCCCTTTTTAATGCTCATTTTAAAATACAGAATAGTATATATGGTGCTCTAATTTTTTAATTGCTTTTATATGGCAGATTATCAGAAGTGGAAATTGTCAGTCCAAGTATACAAACTTGAGAACTTCTTGGAGCTTGTTTAGAGGCTAGTTTTATCTATAATGTGTTATATTACCTTGGACAAATAACATTATGATGGAACAGTAAAATATGCCACATTTGTGATAACAAAATATATATACTGGCTGGCGCCGCGGCTACTAGGCTAATCCTCCGCCTTGCAGCACCGGCACACCGGCTTCTAGTCCTGGTCAGGGCGCCGGATTCTGTCACGGTTGCCCCTCTTCCAGGCCAGCTCTCTGCTGTGGCCAGGGAGTGCAGTGGAGGATGGCCCAAGTGCTTGGGCCCTGCACCCCATGGGAGACCAGGAGAAGCACCTGGCTCCTGCCATCGGATCAGCGCAGTGCGCCGGCCACAGCGCGCTAGCCACGGCGACCATTGGAGGGTGAACCAATGGCAAAGGAAGACCTTTCTCTCTCTCTCTCTCACTATCCACTCTGCCTGTCCAAAAAAAAAAAAAAAAAAAGACATATACTTATATACTTATATCTGCTCTGAAAAGATGACATAAAATAAACAAGCATCTCCTGTTCCAAAGGAGGACTTCTCACAAAATATTTATTTATTTAAAAAAGGTATATTGAGAGAGAGAGAGAGAGAGAGAGAGAGAGAGAGAGAGAGAAATAAAACACTCCCACTCATTGGTTCACTCCCTCAGTGTTTACAATAGCTTGGGCTTAGCCAAAGCTGAACTCAATTTCAGTCTCCCACATGGGTGGCAGGTACCTAATTACCTGTCTCCCATGATTTTCATTAGTGAGTAGCTGGAGTAAGGAGACAGAGCCAGGAGTTGAATCCAGGCACTGAAGTATAGACTTGGCTTCTTGGTTTCTAGGTCAAACATCTGATACTAAACTTATCTTGTAATTCGATTTTCCCATGAAGCTTGTGAAATCCCCTTGAACTGATTGCTTTCAAGGAGAAAGTGCAGCATGGGCATGATGTTGTATCTAAGTAAATAGTTAGAAAGAACTTATGCAATTTGGACACTGATTAGTTTGTTAAAGGTCCACAGAAGTGGAAAGGTTTGCCCTCTATCAGCCATTATCAGAAAGAGGAGGCAAGCCATGATAGGGCCCATCAATACATTTAATCTATAGTGAACGCTAGAATAAAAATGTGAATAGGTTTAAAAAGGCGCTATATTTTATTTAGTAATAGAGATGTTTGGTATCATGCATGCTGCCCAGTGACCTTGTATGAAATGAGTGTTTTGTGAGATTATTGTTAAGATGAGCAAAACTGGTTTAGTGGTGACCATCAGATAAATGGGTGATAACACTGAGGCTTAGCTCTGAGCATCATCTGTATTCACAGCTGATTATTTTCTTTCTCTTTCTCTGTTAAGTATTTAGCACTAAATAGAATAAAGAGGGAAGATGTTATACTTCTAATTTAACAAATATTTCATTTAATTTATTTGAAGGGCAGAGAAATACACAGAGACTCAGAGATACAGAAAAACAGAGAGAAATCTTCCATGCCTTGGTTCCCTTTCCAAATGCCTGCAACAGCCAAGGCTAGGTCAGGCCATAGCCAAGTGGCTGGAACTCAATCTGTGTCTCCCACAGAGTTGTCAGAGACTCAAGTGCTTGTCTCAGCACCTGCTGCATCCCAGGGTGTGCATTATCTAGAATGAGGAGTAGGGCTGTGACTCCAACCTAGGTGCTCTGATATGATATGTGGGTGTCCCAAGTCCCATCTTAACTGCTTACCCAACCCCTTTTGAGGCTTTAATAAAACCTCTTTTTAGAAAGAACAGGGATTATTTGGTGCTATTGCATACTTTTTCGAAACTCCTACAGTTGTTATGATTTTTCTTTACTTAAAATACTTAATAAGATATTTTTCTGAAGCCAATTGCAAGATTTCTACTTTAAAAAGTAATAAAAATGCATTGCGCTCTTGCATTAACTTTTGGTTACTTTAAAATTGTATTCCAATAATTCTTCAGCGTTTCACAAGTTCCCAAAGAATATACCCTGAAGACTCATCAGGAAATTGGGCCAACCTCCTTAAACTGATTTGTTGGTGTATCACCCTGCATGCAGAGGATTTATAGCAGGATGAAACAAAGCATGAACAAGGTAAAGATACACTGGAATTGAAAAAGCGCAAAGAAGTCAGTGCCTGAGCACATTCCTTAGGGAAATTATTATCAACTTGGACCTTTGGGAGCTATTATGAAAACCCCAAGAAATATCAAATGGATTTTAAAAACAGCTCATCTTGGGTTTCACAATATAGAGAATAGTTGTAAAGTGTTTTGTTCCTTCAATCCTTATTAGGAGAAGGCAGGATAAGAAATTTTGCCTGGTAAGCAAAAACTGAAGCCAATGTAATTCAATTAAATTGCCTTGTGATATATTTATGAGTACTTTGACTTAAAAGCAATACTTTAGAAATGTTGGTTCTAGGAGGTGAGAGGCTGCAGCCATTTTTAATAGAGTAATCAGGTTTTCATTGCACTTTTAAATGTTTTGAGACTAAAGTTGTGATCTTAATTTTAAAACAGGAATACATTATTTAAATTATTACTAGGCTTCCCTATGAGTCTGGGATAATATATATGGAGTTAAAACCAAATTCCACTACCTTATAGATACAATATCTCTTTTCAAAACTGCATATTTACACAAAAATAAACTGCTATCTCAAAGTAATGACAAACTAACTCTTACTAATTTTTTGAAGTACTGAATCTAAGGTAAATGTAACGTTAGACAAAAATATTGGTCTGG